>NC_092002.1:8293381-8918067 GCF_044704955.1 Pristiophorus japonicus
TCTCCTCAGGGGAGAGAGAACAGGCCTTCGAGTCCCTTAACTCAGAGTCCGCCAAGGGAGCCAATCGAGTAGCACCATGCTGGCGTTGCGGAGGGAATCACAGGGCTCACCAGTGCCGTTTTAAGAACTATGTGTGTAAAGGCTGCAGCACAAAGGGCCACCTCCAGCGAATGTGTAAAAGAAATATGGATCAGTGTGTTGATGAAGAATCTGCAGATGGCCATGAATCCAGCGCGGATTATGAAGTGATGGTCAGAGAGGCAGCTCAGGCCCACGATGAGGTGTACAGAATATTTACCTGCACCACAGAATGTTCCCCGTTGAGGGTGGAAGTTGAGATAGATGGCGTTCCAGTCTTCATGGAGGTGGACACGGGGGTGAGCCAGTCAGTAATGAATGAAGAAGCTTTTGAGAGGCTATGGGACAATCAAGCTGAACGACCCAAGTTGGTCCCGGTTCAGGCAAAGCTGCGCACCTACACCAATGAACTTATCCCAGTCGTTGGTAGTGCGGATGTAAAGGTACTCCATGATGGCGCGGTGCACAAGTTACCCCTGTGGATTGCTGTAGGTGATGGACCAACACTACTCAGAAGAAGGTGAATGGAGAAGATCCATTGGAACAGGGAAGATTTCATCCCTCCAGCGATTGACGACCCCCGCGCTCAGAGGCAAAGCAAGCCCCCACCTGAGGTTGGATCCGGCACCAGAGAGCAGACCAGCACAGCACCCGAGGCACAGACCACTCAGCACGACTGCGTGGAGATGATCCAGCTGAGATGACCCGAACGCACCTTCCAGGCTCCAGTGGCAGAACTCCGGAGGAAGAAAATCGGATCCAAAGGCAACTTCCCAGCATCGGTGGCAGAACCCGGGGAGAAGAGAATCACCGCAGTGGATGGAAGAAAGATGGCGCCCAAACCACGAGGTGAAGCGCTGAAGGAAAAGATGGCGGCGGCCAGACCACGAGGAGCAGCGCTGATGGAGCAACACATGGCACCAAACGGAGAAGATGGTTGGGGTAAAGATAGCAAGGTTCTCTTAAAGGAGGCCTGCAACCCACCACACTTAAAGGGACAGGTCCACATTCTCAATCAATGTAATAGCAACTGTGAGTTAAATGTAAAGCTTGTAATTGATGATCAGAGTTTTATACATGTAATAACCAAAGAAAAGGCGTGCGATTGCGATTGGAGCTACAGTTTATCTACAATGAGTAATGAAACGTTGTGCAATGTAAGATTTCAACTATATTCAGATAATGTGGTGGGCAAACACCCATCGGGAGCACACAGGTCCAGCGGGCTACCCAATGCTGTAGCCTGCGCCCCTGGGACCAGAGTGGTGCACCATGGAGTGTGGCCACAAGCAGCTAATATAGACAAGCTGCAGAGCAAGCGATCTCAGGAGGGCAATGGCACCGGTATCGATACCCTGCCCCCGATTGGCTCCACCTCTCAGGCACCCCATGGCACCAACCGCCACGAGCCTGAAAGAGCAAACTGCGCTAAGGCGCAGCCCCCAGACCCTATCGCCACCAAGGCCACACCCGGGAACGAAGGGTCACCCACAACGGTTCTCCCAAATGGGACCGGGACCAGCCACAATCCCAAACCAAGTAACGCCCAGGCCAGCGAGTCAGCAGTTCACTGCGCACTGCTCGACGACCGCCCCTCAGGGAGTAGCAGTGACCCAGGGTGCAAGGAAAGGACAGGGAGGTCACAGGCATCTGTGAAGCTGCCCGACACTAGGAGCAACGGCAAAGGCCCCCGAGAGCAGGCAACTTGAGCCAACCGGGTTCCCACTGCCAGCATCGGGCACCACGCCACCACCAGACTTCCGGGATACCACCCAGCAGTTCTGGAACTAGCTTGCCCTCACTCATCGGTGCTGACCCCAGTACTGATCCCAAGTATGTATCAAGAATGTATCTCACCAGTCCAATGTACTTGCCTCACAACAGTACTACAAATGTAATGATGTAAATGCAAATATTTTTTCTGGACTTGAATGTATATGAATGTAATGAGCCACCGGCACAGTCTATATGTGTGTGTGTGGGGGGGGGGCGGGGAAAGAGAATGGAGTGGCCGTGGACTCACCAGCACCTCTACTTTCAACGAAACATCACCTACTCACCAAAGATGGAAACGACCCTCCAAGGGTCAACTAAGCCCAGAGCACAGTCAATGCATGAAGGCGATTTTCACTAAGGACTTGGGGGAGAGTGATGTCATGTATCCAGACATGTTGACTGCTTGTACTATTACATATGATGTGCCACCAGAGGGCACTACTATGGGAAACTTGTACACCAGCTGTATGGTCACTGCAGTGGGAGACTTGTAGGTTACCTGTAGAGGGGTGCCAGGCCTAGTATAAAAAGCAGGCCACCATGTGTGATCCTCACTCTGGAGTTATATTAAATGGACTAAGGTCGCGACAGTTCAAGTGCAATACATTGCCTCGTGGAGTCATTATCAGAGCATCTAAAGACATAACAGAAAGAGAGACAGAGAGACAGAAAGAGAGACAGACAGAGAAAGAGAGAGAGACAGAGAGAAAAAGAGAAAGGAGAGAGAGAGAGAGAGAGAGAAAGAGACAGACAGAGAGAGAGAGAGAAAGAGACAGACAGAGACAGAGAGCCATCCAGGAGAATGATGTGCAGCAGGGTGGTTGGGGAGAAGACCAAGGCTCTCTCCACATTGGGCCTGTGCGACCAATCACAGCGCCCTGAGACAGGGTATAAATGCAAGTCATTTCTATGAGGGGAAGGGAGACAAATGATGTTCAGTGTTGTAACGCAACGGTCTGGTCAAAAAAAGAAGGTTGACTAGTGAATGTGGAAATAGGAATTTATAATGTAAATACAAAAATAAGCACAGATTGCATGACCTTAATATGGAGACGGAATTATATCCTGGCTCATCCTGGGCCAATTGACCCCCGACCTCTAACCCTGCTTCAGTTGAAGACTTGGGACTTTGTTCTGGTCTTCACTCTCACTTTTATGCCCCCCTCCCCCTCCTTTTCTTTAGGGACCAGCACCCTCCCTGAGACAGTATCACAGGCCATTGCGAGCGGGACTGAGCCATACAGGCCAGGATCCACCCCAAGTCCCGGCCGCTTACAGCGGAGCAGAGTGTGGGGAGGGGCTACAGTGGATCAGGGGATCCCCGGCTAAGACCGGGGGAAATGAGCCAAGGCTCCTGCTCCTGATCTCCGGCCAGTAACTTCCATTGGGAGAGGTGTGTGCGAGCGAGCGAGCGCAAGCGCTCGAGGGGGGGGGGGGGGGCGAGAGAGCGCGCGCGCGGGGGCGAGCAAGAGGGCGAGCGAGAGAGAGGAGGCGAGAAGGGGTGAGAGAGAGGGGGTGTGTGAGAGAGAGAGAGAGAGAGAGAGGGGATGAGAGGTGAGAGGGTGAAGGGAGAGGGCCAGGGAGTGAGAGTGAGTGAGAGGGCAAGTGTGTGCACACTAGTCTGTCGGTGTCCTCAGTGTGAGCCAGCACTGTGTCCACACTGTCCCGATGCCCCAATGGTCACACCTCCACCTGTGCAGAAACCTGTGTCATGGCTGACTAGCCATGATGCCAGGGGCCAAACCCACAGGCTGGCTAACCCTCCCCAGTGCCCGCTCTGTCATTCACACCTCAGGAAAGACAAACAAACGGAAAGCCAATCTGTGTGAAGATGTGCGACCCGATCGATATGTTGCGGAGGCCCCCTCCGGTTTGTGTAGCAGAGGGCGAGATAGTGTTGCAATAAACTATTGACGCGAGGCACCGGCTGACTTCTTCCTTGGCTTCGAGCAATCCGTTATCTGTCTCTTATCTATCCAGCTTCCCCATTTTCTGCTCCTGAATTAATAATAAGTCGTATTACCGGTTTCCTGTAAATCTTGACAAATGAAAGCCATGTGGACGCTGTAACACGACACCCACATCCTTGAAGTTCAACTGCAATGGCATTTCCCTCATTGCACCAGTTCCCTTTAACCCATTATCATCCTGTTGTCAGCCGTGGCTCAGTGGGCAGCACCCTCGCCTCTGAGTCAGAAGGTTGTGGGTTCAAGTCCCACTCCAGAGACTTGGACACAAAAATCCAGGCTGATACCCCCAGTGCAGTGTTGAGGGAGTGCCGCACTGCTGGAGGTGCCGTCTTTCAGATGAGACGTTAAACCGAGGCCCCGTCTGCTCTCTCAGGTGGACGTAAAAGATCCCATGGCACTATTTCAAATAAGAGCAGCGGAGTTTATCACATTGCTGTTTGTGGGAGCTTGCTGTGTGCAAATTGACTGCCGCGTTTCCCACATTACAACAGTGACTGCGCTCCAAAAGTACTTTGAGACGTCCAGTGGTTATGAAAAGTGCTACAGAAATGCACAGGAGGAGACCATTTGGCCCATCCTGCCTCTGCCAGCTTTTTCAAAGATTGGGTGTTGCGCTTTGCGGCACACCTCCCATCCCCGAGCATCCAGTGGCCTGTCACTTTAACTCCTCACTCCACTCCCACTCTGACCTCGGCCTCCTGCACTGTTCCAATGAAGCTCACCGCAAGCTCGAGGAACAGCACCTCGTCTTTTGTTTAGGCACTTTACAGCCTTCTGGACTCAACATTGAATTCAACAATTTCACACCATAACCTCTGCCCCTAATCTTTTTGCTTTTTCTCTCTTACCCAAGGCAGCTGTTGACGATCCCGCCATCTCCAGTTACACCCTCTCTAGACTCATCTTTTGTTTTTTTAACTTGTCCCACTACCATCCCCTTTTGTCTCTCTAATCTCTCCTGCCTTCCACCCCATCACAGACCTTCCGGTTGGTTCTTTCCTTCCCTCCCCCTGCACTTGCTTAAAAACCCGTCACATCTCGAACCTTTTTCTGTTCTGACGAAGGGTCATCGACCTGAAACGCTAACTCTGTTTCTTTCTCCACAGATGCTGCCCGACCCGCTGAGTAGTTCCAGCATTATCTTTAAGTCCCACTCCCCCTGCTCTTTCCCCACAGCCCTGAAAATGTTTTCCCCTTCATCCAATTTCCCTTTTGAAAGTGACTATTGAATCTGCTCCCACCGCCCTTTCAGGCAGCGCGTTCCCGATCACAACTCGCTGTGTAAAAAAAATTCTCCTCATCACCCCTTCTGGTCCTTTTGGCAATGATCTTAAATCTGTGTCCTCTCATTATTGACCCTCCTGCCACAGGAAACAGATTCTCCCCATTTACTCGATTAAAACTCCTCGTAATTTTGAACACTTTTATTCAATCTGCCCTTAACCTTTTTTTTGTATTTATATAGTGTCTTTAACGAAGTGAAACATCCCGAGACACTTCACGGGAGTATTATGAGATAAAAGATTTGACACCAAGCCGCATAAGGAGAAATTAGCGCAGATGCTTGGTCAAAGAGGTAGATTTTTACGAAGCGTCTTGGAGGAAAGAGAGGTAGAGAGGCGGAGAGGTTTAGGGAGGGAGTTCCAGAGCTTGGGGCCCAGGCAACAGAAGGCACGGCCACCGATGGTTGAGCGATTATAATCAGGGATGCTCAGGAGGGCAGAATTGGAGGAGCGCATAGATCTCGGGGGGTTGTGGGGCTGGAGGGGATTACAGAGATAGGGAGGGGGCGAAGACATGGAGGGATTTGAAAACAAGGATGAGAATTTTGAAATCGAGGTGTTACTTAACCGGGAGCCAATGTAGGTCAGCGAGCACAGAGAGTGATGGGTGAACGGGACTTGGTGCGAGTTAGGACACGGGGCAGCCGAGTTTTGGAATGACCTCTAGTTTACGTCGGGTAGAATGAGATCACCAGCGTCTCCAGTCCCTCCACATGACGGGAGTCCTTCATCTGTGGTACCAGTCGGGTAAATCTCCCCTTTACCCTCTCCAAGGCTTTGACACCTTTCCCGAAGTGCAGTGCTCAGAATTGGACACAATACTCCAGCTGAGGTATGAGGGGCAATCACAGCAAAGCTGGTTTTATGTGTTACATCACTGCCACCCAGGTGGCAGTGTGTTAGCCGTGGCTCAGTGGGCAGCACCCTCGCCTCCAAGTCAGAAGGTTGTAGGTTCACATCCCACTCCCAATCCAGGCGGACACTCCCAGTGCAATGCTGAGGGAGCGCCGCACTGTTGGAGGTGCCGTCTTTCGGATGAGATGTAAAACCGAAGCCCCGTCTGCTCTCTTTGGTGGACGTAAAAGATCCTGCGTCCACTATTTCAAAGAAGAGTTCTCCCCCGGAGTCATAAGGTCAATATTTATTCCTCAATCAACATCACTTTAAAAAAAAAAGAGATTATCGGGTCATTACCACATTGCGGTGTGTGGGAGCTTGCTGTGCACAAACTGGCTGCTGTATTTCCCACATTACAACAGTGACTACACTTCAAAAGTACTTCATTGGCTGTAAAGCGCTTTGGGATGTCCGGTGGTCATGAAAGGCGCTATATAAATGCAAGTCTTTCTTTTTTTTTCACACTATTTGTACATCATCATCACTTTTGTACTCGATTATCCAAGGCTCTTTGGGGCATGGAATTTTAAAAAAATTACCATTTAGTAAAAAAAACACTCCTTGCTGGTGGCTCTCGGCCATATTTGAATCTCCACTCGTGAACATTACCTTCTTTTTAAGAAAAAAACCTTTCGATTTAACACTAATGATCATTTACCATTTTTTCCCCTGGCCAGCCCACGCCTCATTTAAAAACAGATATGCATTTATACAGTGCCTTTCACCATTCCAAAGCACTTTTCAAGTCTAGTCATTGTTACACGGAAAGGCAGCAGCCAATTTGCACACAGCAAGCTCCCACAAACAGCAATGTGATAAAAAAAAAAGCAAATGATGATCTGGTCATTAAGTGTTGATTGAGGGATAAATATTGGCCCCAGGACACAGGGGAGAACTCCCCTGCTCTTCTTCGAAATAGTGCCACGGGATCTTTTATATCAGAGAGGGCAGACGGAGTCTCGGTTTTAACGTCTCATCCGAAAGACGGCATCTCCGGCAGTGCAGCGCTCCCTCAGCACTGAGATTGTCAGCCTGGATTATTTGCTCAGGTCTCGAGAGCGGGGCTCGAAACCAAGATCTTCTGACGCAGAGACGAGAGTGCTGCCCTCTGAGCCACAGCTGACACCTTAACTATGGTTTGAAATATACCAGAATGCAAATAAAAGGTGTTGCAGCCATTAGCACATGGTGTAAATAATGGAACTATTTAGTTTGGAATAATTTAAAACCACTCCCGTCCTGACAGTGCAAAAACAAACGACCTTAAGTGTAATAATCAATCACGCTCCTCGCCCACTTAGTAATTGTTTAAAGGAAAATTGGCTTTTTGCTGCCCCCTGCTGTTCACTCTCGAACTCCAAAAGTGGGAATATGGTGTTCCGATAGAGGATCAGCCATGATCATATTGAATGGCAGTGCAGACTCGAAGGGTCGAATGGCCTACTACTGCTCCTATTTTCTATGTTTCTATGCTCTGTTTCACCAAGAGCCTTTAGGGTTAGGGTTAGGGTGAGGCTTCCCACAGTTGATCAGCGAGTTAGGCCGGTGAGCCATCAAGGTTTACGGCGCGGCCCTGGACAACGTGGACCACTTTCCATATCTCAGGAGCCTATTATCGGCAAGGGCAGACGAGGTTCAACACCGCCTCCAGTGCACCAGCGCAGCCTTCGGCCGCCTGAGGAAAAGAGTGTTCGAAGACCAGGCCCTCAAGTCTGCCACCAAGCTCATGGTCGACAGGGCTGTAGCGATACCTACCCTCAGACGTGGACCATATACAGCAGACACCTCAAGTCGCTGGAGAAATATCACCAACGATGTCTCCACAAGATCCTGCAAATCCCCTGGGAGGACAGACGCACCAACATTAGTGTCCTCGACCAAGCCAACATCCCCAGCATCGAAGCACTGACCACACTCGACCAGCTCCGCTGGGCAGGCTACATTGTTCGCATGCTAGACATGAGACCCCCGAAGCAAGCGCTCTACTTGGAACTCATTCATGGCAAACGTGCCAAAGGTGGGCAGAGGAAACTTTTCAAGGACACCCTCAAAGCCTCCTTCATAAAATGCAACATCCCCACCGACACCTAGGAGTCCCTGGCTAAAGACAGGCCTAAGTGGAGGAAGAGCATCTGGGTCTTGAGTCCCGTCGCCGAGAGCATGCAGAAATCAAGCGCAGGCAGCGGAAGGAGCGTGCGGCAAACCAGACACCCCACCCACCCTTTCCTCCAACAACTGTCTGTCCCGCCTGTGACAGAGACTGTAATTCCCGTATTGGACTGTTCAGCCACCCGAGAACTCACTTTGAGTGGAAGCAAGTATTCCTTGATTCCGAGGGGACTGCCTACGATGATGATGCCGGTGAGCGACACACAATCCAGGAAGATCCCACGTTTGAGCCGTAACCCGCGCCAGAGTGAGCCAATTTCGGCCAAGGCCGATGGAATGGGCAAATACAAAATTCTTACAGGGCTTGACAGGGGAGATGCAGGGAGGATGTTTCCCCCGGGCTGGGGAGCCTAGAACCAGGGGTCACACAGTCTCAGAATAAGGGGTCGGCCATTTAGGACTGAGATGAGGAGAAGCTTCTTCACTCAGAGGGTTGTGAATCTTTGGAATTCTCTGCCCCAGAGGGCTGTGGAGGCTCAGTCGTTGAGTATATTCAAGACGGAGATCGATAGGTTTTTGGACTCTCGGGGAATCAAGGGTTGTGGGGATAGTGCGGGAAAGTGGAGTTGATGTAGAAGATCAGCCATGATCTCATTGGATGGCGGAGCAGGCTCGAGGGGCCGAATGGCCGACTCCTGCTCCTAATTCTTATGTTTTTATGTTGAAAATCGACCTTGTCCAGTACCTCACGGCAGGGAGAGTCGGAGAGTCAGCTCAGGTTCCTGCTGCTGACCACATTCCTGCGCCCCTCCGTGAGGGTCGGGCGTCTCCGTGGATGCAGGGCAGGGTTCCGGATCGGTCGCGATGATCCCCACAGCCAAATAGCTTGCTGACACTCTAGTATCATGGCCATTCAGGTTGGGGTGGGTGGGTGTGCTGGAGAATGCTCGTGAAATCTACAGTGTCAGCCGCAGCTCAGTGGGTAGCACACGTGCCTCGGAGTCAGAAGGTTGTGGGTTCAAGTCCTGCTCCAGGGACTTCAACAAAATAAAAAAAATCTAGGCTGACGCTCCCAGTGCAGTGCTGAGGGAGTGCCGCACTGTCGGAGGTGCCGTCTTTCGGATGGGACATTAAACCGAGGCCCCGTCTGCCCTCTCAGGTGGACCTAAAAGATCCCACGGCACTATTTCGAAGAAAAGCAGGGCTGGTGTCCTGGGGCCAATATTTATTCCTCAATCAACGGAACAAAAACAGATTATCTGGGTCATTATCACATTGCTGTTTGTGGGAGCTTGCTGTGCGCAAATTGGCTGCCGCGTTTCCCACATTACATTGGTGACTACACTCCAAAAAGTACTTCATTGGCTGTAAAGTGCTTTGAGACACCTAGTGGTCGTGAAAGGCGCTATCTAAATGCAAGTCTTTCTTTTTCCCCTCTCTCCATCCCTCCTGGGTCCAATGGCTTCAGGAGAGATTATTATCGGGGCTTAGTGTGTTAAATTAAAAGGACAGGTTGCATAAACTTCTAAAAAAAAACTGGCACAGCATCAATGTACCAAATGGCCTCCTTCTGCATTGTACTATTCCGTGAAACTTGTTCGCAATGAGTCATGGAAGACATCAGGTGAAACACACTGCAACAGACACACGACTGCCAGAGGCAGAGAAATACTCGACATTCTTTGAACCTCTGCTTTGGAAATCACGGTTTTATGTACAATAGATATATAAATATTCAAAACAATCGGAAAACGCTGGCAGCATCCACAGGGAGGGAGACAGCCTTCCCGCAACCCTCACTCCCTCCCTCCCTCCCTCCCCCTCGCCTCGGGTTTCGAAGCCACGCTGACCTCCACGTGCCCCCCCCCCCGCCCCCCGGACAGATCTGATCATGACAGGAGTGCTGCATTCCAATACATACCTGGCACTGCGAGCTCCTCCTTCAAACCCCAACGCCCCCCCCCCCGCATCGTCCGATTCGAAACGGGTTGGGGTCAGGGGGACCAGATGCGGGGGGGGGTTTAGTATCTCTCTGTGATGCTGCGTCCCCTCTCCCAGCGCCAGTTCCGTCCGAACGCATGGTCACACTGCGCGTCAAGACGAAGGCCACACTCTCCGAGGGTCAGGGGGCAACCCATAAGCCTCCTCTTGGTCAGGGTTTAGGGCACTGCCCCCCCCCCCCCATAACCACCCCCCGCATAATGAGTCGGCATGGAAACGACCCCATCAGGTCCCGAGTTCGACCCCACCCCACCTGTGCCCAGTTGGAGGGCTCTCAGTTGGAGCACTGTGATTTGGTTGGAGTGGGGGCGGGGGAGGGGAGGTATGAGAGGAGAGGGGAAAGGGAGTAACAAACAAGGCTTCCCGCCGATACCCCACCACCCCACCACCCCCCCCCTCCCGATTGCGATCCGTTGAATCCTGCTCAGGAAGCGACCCGCGTAGAACGTCAGGCTTCAGCTGGACTGTGATGCATCCCATGGTCAAAGAGCTGGCCAACACTCGCCGTTTAGGATCAGGTAGTGGGAGGGGCGGTGGGAGGGAAGGAAAAGAGGGGGGAATTTTTCTTTTAAACCCTACCATTAAAAACAATTAAAACCTCCGGATCGTTTACCCCCACTTGCTGAAGACAAACAACGCACTTTGCCCCTTGACCCCCAATACAGGTCACAATTCCGCCCCCACCACAGATGGAGAAGATCAGTAGCTTGACTCTCATTGGCCGCAAACAATTCGCCAGGAGCCCCACCCGACCAGACCAGACGACCCAATTCAGTTTTGTTTTGAAGGAAGTTATGTACAAGCCCCAGACCTTCACGCCACCGATAAATACATTCGCGCACTCTCAACAGTTAGAAGAGTTAAAAGTCACGTGGTCCCCAAGTGACAGCAGGAGGAACATCGGTCCAAATGGCATCATCCATCAAAATCCAGCGAGTTCCTCCGTTGGGATTGGGGGGGGGGGGGGGTTTGGATCGTCGAGACTCAGTACTCCCATCTTCGATTCGGGGCCGGATATCGTCGCGAGGTGTCAACACGAGGTGCGATATGGAGTGCGTGTGTGAGTAAGTGAGTGCGAGTGTGTGAAGAGGTTAGGAAGATACTGGCCGGTCCACTCCGGCCTGGGTTCAGAGGACGCTGACCCTCTCGCTGAGTCCTTGCATGTCCTCCTCGCTCCCGGGAAGGAGCCGGTCGGTCAGGTGGGGCAGGTACTGGAAGGCCCGACCTTGGGCAAACTGTTCCCAGCGTGAGTCGTCGCTCTCGTGAGTCAGGTAACGCTCACCCATCTTGCACTCCAGCTCTCGTAGGTCAAGCCACGTCTGGTGGTCCTGTGGCGGATGGAGGGTGGGGGGGGGGGGGGTGGAGGGAAGAAGAGAGATGGTCAAAGATTGCAATCAAAGGCGGCTCACATTCACAAGAATTAGGAGCAGGAGTCGGCCATTCGGCCCCTCGGGCCTGCTCCGCCATTCAATGAGACCATGGCTGACCTTCGACCTCAACTTCACTTTCCTGCCCCATCCCCATATCCCTTGATTCCCTTAATATTCAAAAATCTATCGATCTCAGCCTTGAATATACTCAAGGACTGAGCCTCCACAGCCCTCTGGGGCAGAGAATTCCAAAGATTCACCCCCCTCTGAGTGAAGTTGTTTCTCCTCATCGCAGTCCTAAATGGCTGACCCCTTATTCTGAGACGGTGACCCCTGGTTCTAGACTCCCCAGCCCGGGGGAAACATCCTCCCTGCATCTACCCTGTCAAGCCCTGTAAGAATCTTAAATATTTCAATGAGATCACCTCTCATTCTTCTAAACTCTGGAGAATATCGGCCTAGTCTACTCAATCTCTCCTCATAGGACAATCCCCCCATCCCAGGAATCATTCCTGTGTTAAGTTGAAAGGGCGTCGTTTCATAGAGGATGGGGAGTGAACATAAGAAATAGGAGTCGGCCATTCGGCCCCTCGAGCCCGCTCCACCATTCAATAAGATCATGGCCGATCTGATCTTGGCCTCAACTCCACTTCCCCGCCCGCTCTCCATAACCCTCGACCACCTTATTATTCAAAAATCTGTCTATCTCCATCTTAAATATATTCAATGACCCAGCCTCCACAGCTCTCTGGGGCAGAGAATTCCATAGATTTACAACCCTCAGAAGAAATTTCTCCTCATCTCAGTTTTAAATGGGCGCCCCTTATTCTAAGGGGAAACTAAAACTAGGGGACATAGTCTATGTGTGGAAATATCCTCTCCTCATCCACCTTGTCGAGACCCCTCATTATCTTATATGCTTCAATAAGATCACCTCTCATTCTTCTGAATTCCAATGTGTAGAGTCCCAACCTACTCAACCTATCCTCATAAGTCAACCCCCTCATCTTCGGAATCAACCGAGTGAGCCTTCTCTGAACAGCCTCCAATTCAAGTATATCCATCCTTAAATACAGAGACCAAAACTGTACGCAGTACTCCAGGTGTGGCCTCACCAATACCCTGTACAGTTATAGGAAGACTTCCCTGCTTTTATACTTCATCCCCCTTGCAATAAAGGCCAACATTCCATTGGCCTTCCTGATCACTTGCTGTACCTGTATACTAACCTTTTATGTTTCATGCACAAGTACCCCCAGGTCCCGCTGTACTGCAGCACTTTATAATTTAAATGGAGAAAAATTATAATTTGCTTTTCTATTTTTTCTGCCAAAGTGGATAACCTCACATTTTCCCAAATTATACTCCATCTGCCAAATTTTTGCACGTCTTCGCCTTTCTATATCCCTTTGCAGATTTTGTGTGTCCTCCTCACAACTTGGAGGGGGGAGGGAGGGAGGGTGTCCCCTTGCTCAGCCTAAAGGCTTGACGTGTGCACATGCACCACATTTCGCTCATCACCGGAAAGAAGAACATTGCGCTCTTTCCCCAACACAAGGCACAGGTGGGATTGTGCCCATGACTTATCGCAGCACTCCGACCTCCGACTGAGGGAAGAGAGACCATGGCAGTCTGTGTCGCGACGGACCAATGTCTCGCATGGATCAGCAACTGCACTGCTGAAACCGCTGCCCCGAGATACTGCGGAGGCTTCAAATCGAGGCAACGCCTCCATCACTCCTCTGATAAACATGGTGCGCCCGAGGCAAACAGCAGAGATACATTCCAGGGGAAGCTGGATAAACACACGAGGGAGAAAGGAACAGGAGATGCTGATAGGGTGAGGTGCAGAGGGGTGGGAGGAGGCTCGTGTGGAGCATAAACACTGGCACGGTCCAGTTGGGCCGAATGGCCTGTGCCCGTACATTTGACGCAACTCCACGTAAACCCTCAGCGGTTCAGTGAGGGGACACGTGGACGCCATTTTGCATGGAGCGTAAATCCCAGGAAGGGCAACGCGTGCAGCACACACGCCTCGGAGTCAGAAGGTCGTGGGTTCAAGTCCCACTCCAGGGACTTGAGCACAGAAATCTAGGCTGGCCCTCCCAGTGCAGTGCTGAGGGAGTGCCGCGCTGTCGGAGGGGCCGTCTTTCGGATGAGACGTTAAACCAAGGCCCCGTCTGCTCTCTCAGGTGGACGTAAAAGATCCCACGGCACTATTTCGAAGAAGAGCAGGGAGAGTTCTCCCCGGTGTCCTGGGGCCAATATTTATCCCTCAATCAACATCACTAAAACAGATGATCTGGGTCATTATCACATTGCTGTGTGTGGGAGCTTGCTGTGCGCAAATTGGCTGCCGCGTTTCCCACATTACAACAGTGACTACACTCCAAAAGTGCTTCATTGGCTGTAAAGCGCTTTGACACGTCCGGTGGTCGTGAAAGGCGCTATATAAATGTAAATTTTTCTCTCAGACCCCAGAACAGCTCACTGCCCTTCATCATAAAGTGACTTGGGATCGCCAACATCCATCTGCAGAATCAAACAGCGGGCTTCAGTCCAACACCTTACCTGAATTGGACAGGGCGGCACTCCCTCGGTACTGCACTGGAGTGCCAGACTAGGTCAGGTGCTCAGTTCCTGGAGTGGGGCTCGAACTCACGTCCCTCCGACTCAAAGACTGACACCAGCCCCCGACCACCTCATCCAACCGTGCACACAAGTTACCTGTAGGAAGGGATGGCTCAAAGACTTGTCCACGCTGTATCTCCGCATTTTCACCTGCAGCAAGTTATTGATCAGATCCGTGCCTGTAAAAGGGATTTCAGCAAATCAATAAACCTCTCCCCTCCGAGGGGCGGGGGGCGGCTGGGCCACATCTCGTTATAGCCACTCCCTGTCCCATCAAACACTCCCAGGGCAGGTACAGCACGGGGTTAGATACAGAGTAAAGCTCCCTCTACACTGTCCCATCACACACTCCCAGGGCAGGTACAGCACGGGGTTAGATACAGAGTAAAGCTCCCTTTACACTGTCCAATCAAACACTCCCAGGGCAGGTACAGGGGGTTGATACAGAGTAAAGCTCCCTCTACACTGTCCCATCAAACACTCCCAGGGCAGGTACAGCACGGGGTTAGATACAGAGTAAAGCTCCCTCTACACTGTCCCATCAAACACTCCCAGGGCAGGTACAGCACGGGTTAGATACAGAGTAAAGCTCCCTCTACACTGTCCCATCAAACACTCCCAGGGCAGGTACAGCATGGGGTTAGATACAGAGTAAAGCTCCCTCTACACTGTCCCATCAAACACTCCCAGGGCAGGTACAGCACGGGGTTAGATACAGAGTAAAGCTCTCTCTACACTGTCCCATCAAACACTCCCAGGGCAGGTACAGCATGGGGTTAGATACAGAGTAAAGCTCCCTCTACACTGTCCCATCAAACACTCCCAGGGCAGGTGCAGCACGGGGTTAGATACAGAGCCCCCTCCCCCCTCAGTCCGGCCCCCCACCTTCTTTCGAGATCTCCTTCCAAGGGTTGGGCGGGTACATGAAGGCGGCGTTCTGGATCTGGTCGTTGATGTCCTCATCCTCATTGAAGGGGAAGGTCCCGCTGAGACTGACGTACATGATCACCCCCACCGACCACATGTCCAGAGAGCGATTGTAGCCTTTGTTGAGCAGCACCTCGGGCGCCAAGTACGCTGGCGTCCCCACCACCGAGCGCCGGAAGGACTTCTCCCCAATGATACGGGCAAATCCGAAGTCACAAAGCTTCACCTGGACACGGGGGAGCGGGAGCGAGAGAGAGAGAGAGAGAGAGAGAGGGGGGGCGAGAGAGAGAGAGAGAGAGAGGGGATCGAGAGAGAGAGAGGGGGACGAGAGAGAGAGAGAGAGGGGGTCGAGAGAGAGAGAGAGACAGAGAGGGGGTCGAGAGAGAGAGAGGGGGTCGAGAGAGAGAGAGGGGGTCGAGAGAGAGAGAGAGAAGAGGGGTCGAGAGAGAGAGAGAGAGAGAGAGCGGGGGTCGAGAGAGAGATCGAGAGAGAGAAGAGGGGTCGAGAGAGAGAGAGAGAGAGAGTGAGGGGGTCGAGAGAGAGAGAGAGAGAGAGAGAGAGAGGGGGGGCGAGAGAGAGAGAGAGGGGGGGCGAGAGAGAGAGAGGGGGGTCGAGAGAGAGAGAGGGGGGGTCGAGAGAGAGAGAGGGGGGGCGGAGAGAGAGAGGGGGTCGAGAGAGAGAGAAAGGGGGTTCGAGAGAGAGAGAGGGGGGCGAGAGAGAGAGAGAGGGGGGGAGAAAGAGGGGGGGCGAGAAAGAGGGGGGGGCGAGAGAGAAAGAGGGGGGGCGAGAGAGAGAGAGAGGGCGAGAGGGAGAGAGAGAGAGGGGGCGAGGAGGAGGGGGAGAGAGAGGGAGCGGGAGGGCGAGGAGGAGGGGGAGAGAGAGGGAGCGGGGGGGCGAGGGGGAGGGAGAGAGGGGGAGGGTGGGGGAGAGATTGTGTTGAGGTAAAGAGAGTGAGATGGAGGGTTGAGGTAGAGAGAAGGAGAGGGAGGGTTTGAGAGGGGGCAAGGAGGAGAGAGATGGATTGAGAGATATTATTGATGGACTGAAGTTACAGCAAGCGGTGCAAATTATTCTAATCCTCAGAACCCTGGCCTCTGGGAGTTTGATTTTAGTCACAATCCACAAGAAGAAAATCTCTCCCAGGTTTGGAGCCATTTTAATTCTGACCCGAGTCAAAAATGTAATTATTCCTTTTCAGAACTCTTTCCCTTCCCCCCCTCCACCCCCTTACACTCCCCCTCCCCCTCCTCCTCCCTCTCCCTTTCCCCGCCCCAACCCCCTCTCCCAAACCCCTCCCACTCCCGGCCCAAACCCCTCCCCCTCCCCCTTCCGGCCCCAAACCCCTCCCCCTCCCTGCCCTAAACCCCTCCCCCTCCCGGCCCTAACCCCTCCCTGCCCCAAACCCCTCCCCCTCCCGGCCCTAACCCCGCCCCCTCCCTGCCCCCAAAACAGGTTTCACAAAGCCTCCCACCAGCTGTGGCTGCACTGGTCACACACCGCGTGCAAGCACTAGGAGCGATGGAGCAGAAATTTTCATCCAATTTAGTTTCCGACGTGCATTCCTGAAGTTAGGCTGACGTTTCCAAACCAACTCCAGCGACATGGAACGAAACCGGAGACAGTGATCCCCCTCCCCCCACCCTCTCCCAGCTACTCCGGAATACAATATACGGGGGCAAATAAGGTCTTGGATCTCCCACAGCCAGATTGACAGGTCAAAACCACCAAAGCTCTTTATCACCAAGGAGTCACCCACAGTCGGACAGCCTGTCCGACTCGGTCGCTGTGGAAACGAACAACACAGGAGGCGGCCATTCAGCCCCTCGAGCCTTGTCCCGCCATTCAATGAGATCATGTCTGACCTACGACCTAACTCCATCTACCCGTCTGCGGCCCTCAATCCCTTTGGCTAACAAAAAGCTAACAATCGGCAACTTAAAATGACCAATTAATCTCGCATCAGTTGCCGTTTGCGGAAGAGAAATTCCAAACTACTACCACCCTTTGTGTGTAGGAGTGTTTCCTAATTTCACTCCGGAGAGGTCTGGCTCTAATTATGAGGCAATGTCCCCTAGTCCTGGACTCCCCAACCAGCGGAAGTCTCTCTCCATCTGTTCCCCTTCATATCCTGAAAACATCGATCAGATCAGCCCTCGACCTTCCAAATTCTACGGAATGCAACCCTAATTTGTGTAATCCCTCCTCATAACTTAACCCTTGGAGTCTGGGATTCAGGACCATCGCCATGGTACCTTGCCCCTGGCACAAGCCATTGGCAGAATCCACTGCCCTTCCCTTTGCCGCCTCCAGCCCCAAAGGCGTTGCCCAGTCCCAGTCCATGGGCAGCGTTGCTGGACATCACACCCAGCAGCTCCCTCGCACGGCCCACGTGTGGGGAAACCCAGACCAGGCCAGGAAGGCCCCAGGCTCGACTGCGCCCCCTGCAGTCTGTGCTGAGTCAGCGCCCCTCCAGTGTGGGCGGGGCCACATTCAGCCGAGGCGTCCCCATGGCGATAACAACAACAACAAAAATCAGCCAGGGGGTTCCTTGCTCCTGATCGCTCCCCCAGTGACGCCCGGGCTGGAAAGAGCGCGTGGACACGGAGTGGGAGGGACGGGATCGGACTCTGCCGTGAAGCCCCTGCAGCCGAACAGCCCGCCAACACTCGCCCCGCGGGATCACTTGGCCGAGGTACTGGAGAGCGGGCAGTGCCCATGGAGCCCAGAGACTTTAGGAGAGGACCGCCGGAAAAGGACACAGGGATGGAGGGCACAGGCCAGCGACAGCGGCGGCCATCTTGGGACTCCATGGTTACCTACCTGGGGAAAGGGTTCGGCTGAAGCCAGCAGCACGTTCTCCGGTTTGAGGTCGCAGTGCACGATGTTCTTGAAGTGCAGATGGCGGAGGGCGACAAGAATCTGCGGAAAGGAAAGGTGACATCATGTCAATGGCGGGCAACTTTAATCAGGAAGGTGCTGGGGTTAGAGACCCCATCGCTGCTCTCTCAGGCCCCCCCCACAAATCGATGCTCTCTCAGGCCCCCCCCATCGCTGCTCTCCGTCGCACTGTAACATTCCCTTCTCCTCCCCCGCCCCAAACCCCCAACATCCACATTTACTCAACACAGACTGGACCTGGGGACAAAAGGGTGGTGGCTCTGCTCTTGTGTGGAGAGTTACACACGTCAGCAGTGACTCAGTGGGCAGCACTCTTGCCTCTGGAGTGGGACTTGAACCCACAACCTTCTGATCCAGGCTGACACTCTCAGTGCAGTGCTGAGGGAGTGCCGCACTGTCGGAGGTGCTGTCTTTTGGATGAGACGTTAAACCGAGGCCCCGTCTGCTCTCTCAAGTGGATGTAAAATATCCCGCAGCATATTTCGAAGAAGAGCAGGGGCATTCTCCCCAGTGTCCTGGGACCAATATTTAACCCTCAATCAACAGAACAAAAAACAGATTGTCGGGGTCATTATCACATTGCTGTTTGTGGGAGCTTGCTGTGCGCAAATTGGCTGCTATGTATCCCACATTACAACAGTGACTACATTCCAAAAGTACTTCATAGACTGCAGAGCACTTTGAGGCGTCCAGTGGCTGTGAAAGGCGCTGTATAAATGCATTCTTTTCTTTAATTAATTGATGGGCAGGCAAAATAAATGGGAGCTTGCAATCGAATTAAGCTGCAGTGTCGCTTTGTCCCAGCAGATGGTGCTGCTGAGACCTGCAACTTGCTGTGGCTCTACATCGCCACCAGGAGGGATTTGCTTGTATTGCAAGCGTTTGATTAATTTACAACAATTTGGCATTTATATGTTGCCTTTTCGGTCGCATTTTACAGCACCGAAACAGGCCATTCGGCCCAAAATGTCCAAGATTCATACAGGCCTCCGCCCACCTTAATTCAGCTCGCCCTATCAGCATGTGATGTTGATTGAGGGATAAATATTGGCCAGGACACCGGGGAGAACTCCCCCTGCTCTTCTTCAAAATAGTGGCCGTGGGATCTTTTACATCCCCCCCCCGAGAGAGCAGACGGGGCCTCGGTTTAACGTCTCATCCGAAAGGTGGCACCTCCGACAGTGCGGCGCTCCCTCGGCACTGCAGTGGGAGTGGAGGCCTGGATTGGGAGTGGGACTTGAACCCACAACCTTCTGACATCCGAGGCGAGAGTGCTGCCCATGAGCCACAACTGGGGAAAAAAAAAAACCCATCTCTATAAAGTTCTCAGAATGTGGAAAGAGCAACTTACGGAGCACAGTTTAAACAAGTAAAAAAAAAATAAAGAGCGGGACGGGAACCATCCAGCGGATACCTGAGTGATCATGAACTTGGTGATGCGCTCCGGCAACCTTCCTCGCTCGCTCGACAGGATCATCTCCAGCATGTCACCGTGGAGCTTCTCCATCACCACAAAGACCTTCTCGGGCGTCTCGAACATACATTCCAGGTTCACCACCCCAGGGTGTCGCAGACCCTGCGGTCCGGGGCGGAACAACATGGGAGGGGGCCAGAAACAGAAAGGGGCCACACGTTAACTTGCGGCAAACACGGCACCGAACGGCGTAGCAACAGGCTGGATTTTACCGGTCCCTTGCACTGCGGGTTTTGCCCGGGAGCGGCGTGAAAGGCGGCGGCGGCGGCGGCCTCCCGCGTCCCGCCGGTCGGGTTTTGCCGGGCGGCGCTGAGCAGGACCGCCGGGAAGAGCTGCGTCAGGTGCGCGACGCCTCTGGTCGCGACACCGGCAGGAGTTTGGACTCGGACCCGGACCGTCCACCCGGAATCGCGCCTCGCAATGACTGCCTGGGAAACCAGCGCGGTTCATAGAAACATAGAAAATAGGTGCAGGAGTAGGCCATTCGGCCCTTCTAGCCTGCACCGCCATTCAATGAGTTCATGGCTGAACATTCAACTTCAGTACCCCATTCGGCATAGCTGGCGGGCACAGAGAAAGGTAAATACTCCGGAGGCAAGCGCGAGTGTTTGTTCTTTGAATGTTTTCAGCGATTTGTGTTGTGGAGGCATGGGCAATGTTTTGGGAATGTGCGTGTGTTTTTTTTTTTAAGGTTCCTCTCACCCCCCCCCCCCCACGCACCCCCTCCCGGCCTCTCTCGGAGCGCTCCCGGTCCGGCACTTTGGTTCTCGAGTTTCCCATCCTTGCGCCACGAGAGGTGTACAACGCCCCCCCTTCGAGCTGCACCTCCTGACAGGGCCCAGCTGCCCAAACTCCCTTACTAAAGCGCAAACTATTCAAGGCCGGTAACTCGCCCGCCTGCCTCCATTTTTGCCCCGAAAACAGAAAAGACTAAAATCCAGCCCAGAGTATTTATATAGCGCCTTTAACGTAGTGTAACATCCCAAGGCACCTCACAGGAGTGTTATGCAATAAAAATTTGACACCCAGCCGCATAAGTGGAAATTAGCGCTTTGAAGGAGGAAAGAGAGGTAGAGAGGCGGAGAGGTTTAGGGGGGGGGGGGGGGGCGGGGGGAGTTCCAGAGCTTGGGGCCCAGGCAACAGAAGGCACGGCCACCGATGGTGGAGCGATTATAGTCAGGAATGCTCAGGAGGGCAGAATTAGAGGAGCGCAGACATCTCGGGGGGTATTGTGGGGCTGGAGGAGATTACGAGAGATAGGGAGGGGGCGAGGGCCACGGAGGGATTTGAAAATAAGAATGAGAATTTTAAAATCGAGACTCAGAAACAGGCCATTCGGCCCAAGTCGGGGTTTATGCTCCACACCTGCCTCCTCCCACCCCTCTTCCTCTCACCCTATCACCATAACCCTCTCTTCCTTTCTCCCTCATGTGTTTATCCAGCTCCCCCTTAAATGCATCGATACTATTCGCCTCAACCACTCCCTGTGGCAGCGAGTTCCACATTCTCACCACTCTCTGGGTAAAGAAGTTTCTCCTGAATTCCCCGTTGGGTTTAGTGGTGACTATCTTATATCGATAGCCCCTAGGTCTGGTCTCCCCAACAAGTTGAAACATTTTCTCTATATGTACTCAATCAAACCCTTTCAGAATTTTAAATACCTCTATCAGGTCATCCCTCAGCCATCTCTTTTCTAGAGAAATGAGCCCCAGTTCAATCTTTCCTGATAGGTATAACCTCTCAGTCCTGTTACCATTCTTGTGCACCTTTTTTGTACTTTGTCTACATAATATGGAGTCCGGAACTGTGCACAGTGCTCCAAGTGTGGTCTAACCCAGGTATATGGAGACCGGAACTGTGCACAGTGCTCCAACTGTGGTCTAACCCAGGTATATGGAGACCGGAACTGTGCACAGTGCTCCAAGTGTGGTCTAACCCAGGTATATGGAGACCGGAACTGTGCACAGTGCTCCAAGTGTGGTCTAACCCAGGTATATGGAGACCGGAACTGTGCACAGTGCTCTAAGTGTGGTTTAACCAAGGCTCGATACAGATTTAATCAACTTACAGGGTTGCGCGGGGCAGAAATTTAGACTTTTGACTGGGAAATAAGTGTTTATATTCCCGGACCAACTGGTTTCCTGGAATTCGGACTCCGGTTTCAGATGGAAAAGGGCGCTCCACCCCTCCCCCCTCCTCCCAAAACTGTACCCCCTGGGAGTCCCATCTGTCCATTTAGCACCAACAGTATACACAACAAACTGATCACTGACCCACATTTCTATAGCGCCTACCTCAACCTCAGGACATCCCAAAGCGCTTTACAGCCAATGAGGTACTTTTTTTTATGAAGTGTAGTCAATGTTGTAATGTGGGAAACGCGGCAGCCAACTTGCGCACAGCAAGCTCCCACAAACAGCTATGTGATAATGACCCAGATAATCTGTTTTTTTGTTATGTTGATTGAGGGATAAATATTGGCCCCAGGACACCGGGAATAACTCCCCTGCTCTTCTTATATTAACTGGGATCGTTAATGTCCACACCTGAGAGAGCAGGCTCTTGGTTTAACATCTCATCCGAAAGACGGCACCTCCGACAGTGCAGCACTCCGTCAGCACTGCACTGGGAGAGTCAGCCTGGAATATGTGCTCCAGTCTCTGGAGTAGGACTTGAACCCACAACCTTCTGACTCAGATACGAGTCTGCTCTCTCAGGTGGACGTAAAAGATCCCACTATTTCGAAGAAGAGCAGGAGAGTTATCCCCGGTGTCCTGGGGCCAATGTTTATCCCTCAATCAACATAACAAAAACAGATGGTCTGGTCATTATCACATTGCTGTTTGTGGGAGCTTGCTGTGCGCAAATTGGCTGCCGCGTTTCCCACATTACAACAGTGACTGCACTCCAAAAGTACTTAATTGGCTGTAAAGCGCTTTGATATGTCCGGTGGTCGTGAAAGGTGCAATATAAATGCAAGTCTTTCTTTTCTTTAATTCACTGACGGGCAGGCAAAATAAATGGGAGCTTGCAATCGAATTAAGCTGCAGTGTCGCGTTGTCCCAGCAGATGGTGCTGCTGAGACCTGCGGCTTGCTGTGGCTCTACATCGCCACCAGGAGGGATTTGCTTGTATTGCAAGCGTTTGATTAATTTACAACAACTTGGCATTTATATGTCGCCTTTTAGGTCGAATTTTACAGCACCGAAACAGGCCATTCGGCCCAACAGGTCCGTGCCGGTGCTTATGCTCCACACGAGCCTCCTCCCACCTTCATTCATCCCGCCCTATCGGCATAACCTTCTATTACACTCCAAAAGTACTTCATTGGCTGTAAAGCGCTTCGAGATGTCCGGTGGTCGTGAAAGGTGCTATAGAAATGCAAGACTTTCGTTCTTTCAAAACTCACCTGAAGGATGGCCACCTCATTGCGTAGCTGACTCTCCTGTTTGGTTGGGAAGCGCAGTTTATCGATCACCTTGATAGCCACGTCCCGCCCGGACTCCCTGTGCTTGCCTGGAATCGAAGAGCAGGGACCGTCAGCGTACAGAAGCACACCGCGCAGGAAGGGGGCCATTCGGCCCATCGCACCGGTGCCCCGCCTCTCCCACAGAGCCGTCCAATCCCAGCTGCAGCACAGATACAGGCCATTCGGCCCCACTGGTCCCTGCTGATGTTAACACTCCACACGAGCCTCCTCCCACAATTAGACCCACTCCCCCCTCCCGCTCTTTCTCCACAGCCCCGCTCATTTTTACTTCTCAATTATTTAGCCAGTTACTGTTGAATCTGCTCCCACCGCCCTTTCAGGCAGCGCGTTCCCGATCACAACAACTCGCTGCGTAAACACATTCTCCTCATCTCCCCCTCTAGTTCTTTTGACAATTATTTTAAATCTGTCTCCTCTGGTTACCGATCCTCCTGCCACTTGGAACAGTTTCTCCTTATTTACTCTATCAAAACCCCTCATGATTTTGAACACCTCTACTAAATCTCCCCTCAACCTTCTCTGCCCAGTCGCATGCACGCAGGCTCGCTCTCGCACGCACGCAGTCTCGTTCGCGCATGCTCGCACGCAGTCTCGCTCTCTCACTCACACACACAGTCTCGCTCTCACACACACACACAGTCTCGCTCTCTCTCTCACACACACACACACACAATCTCGCTCTCTCACACACACACACACAGTCTCGTTCTCTCTCACACACACACACAGTCTCGCTCTCTCACACACACACACACAGTCTCGCTCTCTCACACACACACAATCTCGCTCTCTCTCTCACACAGTCTCGCTCTCTCACACACACACACAGTCTCGCTCTCACACACACAGTCTCGCTCTCTCACACACACACACACACAGTCTCGCTCTCTCTCACACACACACACACACAGTCTCGCTCTCTCTCTCACACACACAGTCTCGCTCTCTCTCACACACACACAGTCTCGCTCTCTCTCACACACACACACAGTCTCGCTCTCTCTCTCACACACAGTCTCGCTCTCTCACACACACACACAGTCTCGCTCTCTCTCACACACACACAGTCTCGCTCTCTCTCACACACACACACACAGAGTCTCGCTCTCTCTCACACACACACACAGTCTCGCTCTCTCTCACACACACACACACACACAGAGTCTCGCTCTCTCTCTCTCACACACACAGTCTCGCTCTCTCTCACACACACACACACACACACACAGTCTCGCTCTCTCTCACACACACACACACACACACAGTCTCGCTCTCTCTCACACACACACACAGTCTCGCTCTCTCTCACACACACACACAGTCTCGCTCTCTCTCACACACACACACAGTCTCGCTCTCTCTCACACACACACAGTCTCGCTCTCTCTCACACACACACACACACACACAGTCTCGCTCTCACACACAGACACACACAGTCTCGCTCTCACACACACACACAGTCTCGCTTTCTCACACACACACACATACACAGTCTCGCTCTCTCTCTCACACAGTCTCGCTCTCTCTCTCACACACACACACAGTCTCGCTCTCTCTCACACACACACACAGTCTCGCGCTCTCTCTCACACACACACAGTCTCGCTCTCTCACACACACACACAGTCTCGCTCTCTCTCACACACACACAGTCTCGCTCTCTCTCTCACACACACACACACAGTCTCGCTCTCACACACAGACACACACAGTCTCGCTCTCACACACACACACAGTCTCGCTTTCTCACACACACACACATACACAGTCTCGCTCTCTCTCTCACACAGTCTCGCTCTCTCTCTCACACACACACACAGTCTCGCTCTCTCTCACACACACACACAGTCTCGCGCTCTCTCTCACACACACACAGTCTCGCTCTCTCACACACAGTCTCGCTCTCTCACACACACACACAGTCTCGCTCTCTCTCACACACACAGTCTCGCTCTCTCTCACACACACACACACACACACACACACAGTCTCGCTCTCTCTCACACACACACACAGTCTCGCTCTCTCTCTCACACACACACAGTCTCGCTCTCTCTCTCACACACACACAGTCTCGCTCTCACACACACACACACACACACACACACACACACACACAGTCTCGCTCTCTCTCTCACACACACACAGTCTCGCTCTCACACACACACACACACACACACACACACACACACAGTCTCGCTCTCTCTCACACACACACAGTCTCGCTCTCTCTCACACACACACAGTCTCGCTCTCTCTCACACACACACACAGTCTCGCTCTCTCTCACACACACACACAGTCTCGCTCTCTCTCTCACACACACACACACAGTCTCGCTCTCTCACGCACACACACAGTCTCGCTCTCTCACGCACACACACACAGTCTCGCTCTCTCACGCACACACACAGTCTCGCTCTCTCACACACACAGTCTCGCTCTCTCACACACACACACAGTCTCGCTCTCTCACACACACACACAGTCTCGCTCTCTCTCACGCACACACACAGTCTCGCTCTCTCACGCACACACACACAGTCTCGCTCTCTCACGCACACACACAGTCTCGCTCTCTCACGCACACACACAGTCTCGCTCTCTCACACACACAGTCTCGCTCTCTCTCACACACACACAGTCTCGCTCTCTCTCACACACACACACACAGTCTCGCTCTCTCTCTCACACACAGTCTCGCTCTCTCACACACACACACAGTCTCGCTCTCTCTCACATACACACACACACAGTCTTGCGCCCCCCCCTCCCCTGAACTCCCGACAACATTCCCCAGGCAAGTCATCTACCCCCAGGCCCCCGACCCTGCCTCAGAGCTGGCTCAAGTCTCATTCTGTTTAACCCCCCCCTGTCCACAGCGGTCAGTGCACACCATCAGTGGCCCCTCGAGAACAGCCCTAAATGAAAACCCTTTTTGTTTCTATTTAATACTCCACCCGTTTATTCCTCCCCACCGCCTCTCCCTAAGGTGCTGACTCCTCGCTGGAGTTTGGGTTCCACAGGTCCACCTCCCCCTCCCCCCGACTAGTACCTCACCCAACCCTCACGCGCCAGACCAACCAGTGGAAAGCGGTAGAATATTCGACTGCAGAAGGCATCATGGCTGAGCCTGACCCAGTCTCAGGAACCGCGGGAGGCCATTCAGCCCCTCAAACCTGCTCCGCCATTCAATTGGATCAAGGCCGACTTGCTCCTCAACTCCATTTGCCCACCTTTGCTCCAGATCCCTCGATGCCATCACCCAATATCAACCTCAGTCTTCAATGCTCCAGCTCCTCGCCTCTGTCCACAGGGGTCACGAGGTACTGGTCGGGGGAGGAGCGGGGGGGGGGCCTGGCTAATCTCACTCTTCCCTAACTCGGGGGCGGGGTGGGGGGGAAGCTGTGGTCCATCGAGATCAGTCCAAAGCCCGGGACCCTTTGGTTGGTTGGGTTCAGTGCCACCCCCGGGTGACACATTTACTCACGGAACTGAAGTCTAATGGAATGTTGGCCTTTAGCTCAAGAGGGCCGGATTACAAAGGGGAGCAAGTGGTACTAAGCTCTGGTCGGGAGTAACTGTGTTCAGTTCTGGGCTGGTCCCTCCGGAAGGATATCTTGACCTCGGTGTGGGGGCAACGCAGATTCACCCGAACGATACGGGGGCTAAAAGGGTTAAATTATGAGGACAGGGTGCACAGACTGGGCCTGTATTCCTGTGTGTATAGAAGGTTAAGGGGAGATGTGTTTAAGATGATTGAAGGATTCGATAGAGTAGATACAGAAAGAAACTATTGCCTCTGTTAGGGGGGCGGTGGGGGAGAAACAAGGGGGTATCTCCTTAAACTCAGAGCCAGGCCGTTGGGTGATGTCAGGAATCACTTCTTCACACAAAGGGAATCTGGAACTCTCTCCCCCAAAACAGCTGCTGATTTTGTGGGACAATTTTAAATTTCCCAACTGAAATCGATAGATTATTGTTGGGGAAGGGTATTAAGGGTTACGGAACCAAGGCGGGTAGATGGAATTAAGGTACAGATCAGCCGTGATCTAATTGAGTGGCTCGAGAGGCTGAATGGCCTCCTCCTGTTCCGATGTTCGAGAAGTATCCCAACCCGAGCGGATAGCAACGGACTCACTCTGGCCCTCCGTCTCAATCTAGGGTCGCCTGCTCCCAGACACAGACAGCTCTCAACTAAAAATCACACTCACCTCCATAAACGATGCCAAACTGTCCTGAGCCCAGCACCTCGTCTGCAAAGATCTGATAGACAGTAGCAATATCCTAGTGAGAGAGAAATAGAGTGAGAGGGGCCCCAGTCAGAATACGAATATCTCCCTAAGACAGAGGGACTGAGAGACAGCAGTCAGTGTACAGATATCTCCCGGAGGGAGAGGGACTGAGAGACAGCAGTCAGTGTAGAGATATCTCCCGGAGGGAGAGGGACTGAGAGACAGCAGACAGTGTACAGATATCTCCCTGAGGGAGAGGGACTGAGAGACCCCAGTCAGTGTATAGATATCTCCCTGAGGGAGAGGGACTGAGAGACCCCAGTCAGTGTGCAGATATCTCCCTGAGGGAGAGGGACTGAGAGACATCAGTCAGTATACAGATATCTCGCTGAGAGATTAGACTGAGAGACAGCAGTCAGTGTACAGATATCTCCCTGAGAGATTGGATTGAGACACACCAGTCAGTGTACATGAGGGAAAGAGAATTGAGAAAGATCCTACTGCACTGTCCCATCAAACACTCCCAGGGCAGGTACAGCACAAGGTTAGATACAGAGTAAAGCTCCCTCTACACTGTCCCATCAAACACTCCCAGGGCAGGTACAGCATGGGGTTAGATACAGAGTAAAGCTCCCTCTACACTGTCTCATCAAACACTCCCAGGGCAGGTACAGCATGGGGTTAGATACAGAGTAAAGCTCCCTCTACACTGTCCCATCAAATACTCCCAGAGCAGGTACAGCATGGGGTTAGATACAGAGTAAAGCTCCCTCTGCACTGTCCCATCAAACACTCCCAGGGCAGGTACAGCACGGGTTAGATACAGAGTAAAGCTCCCTTTACACTGTCCCATCAAACACTCCCAGGGCAGGTACAGCACCGGGTTAGATACAGAGTAAAGCTCCCTCTGCACTGTCCCATCAAACACTCCCAGGGCAGGTACAGCACGGGGTTAGATACAGAGTAAAGCTCCCTCTACACTGTCCCATCAAACACTCCCAGGGCAGGTACAGCACGAGTTAGATACAGAGTAAAGCTCCCTCTACACTGTCCCATCAAACACTCCCAGGGCAGGTACAGCACCGGGTTAGATACAGAGTAAAGCTCCCTCTACACTGTCCCATTATCGCATGTGAAACCAAACCCAAGAACAACGCCCTCTACTGGACGAGCAAGGCATGGCCCTCTCTCGGGCTCTCTCTGGGAGATTGAATTGATTGTCATGTTGTGAACAGGTCTGACTGCCCGTTGGAGCCCCCCCAACACTCACCACGTTCTCCTGGATTTGACTGTTGGCCACGGAGAAGTTAACGGATGCTTGTCCTGCAAAAAGGAAGAAAAGGAAAATCAGACACAGACACAGCAAGTGGGGCCCCGCTGGGTAAAGGCACTGCCCGTCGTGGTCCCTGGCACAGTTAGATTCCAGACCTGCTTCCCGGGTTTGTGCCCATTTAGCCACTTACAACCTGCGGGGGGCCGCAGTTGGTCTCAGTGCCTCGAGGCTGGACGAACGGGATTCCAAGCTCCTGGTTACTAACTGGCAGTGGTGGAAAGAATGTGATGCCCTCCAAAGTCAAATAGCCCATCAGACCCTCACTATCCATCCATGAAGAATGGCCACTTGGCTCAGCTACTGGAAGGGGGGCCGGGCGTCACTGTGACTACCGCAGCATGGGTAATAGGGGCCCGGGGGTATTGGGAAGCAGAACTCCGTGGATCCTGGGCACCAGCAGCCAACTGCACAGGGTTAAAATCGGGGTCCCGTTAGACAGATTGGATAGGCTGGGTTTGTTTTCCTTGGAACAGAGGAGGCTGAGGGGAGACCTCATTGAGGTGCATAAAATTATGAGGGACTTAGATATAGTGGATAGAAAGGGCCTCTTTCCCTTAGCAGAGGGGGTCAACAACCAGGGGGCATAACTGAGGTTAGGATGACTGGTCTGTAATGACTCAGTCTATCCCTTTCTCCCTTCTTAAACAAAGGTACCACATTAGCAGTCCTCCAGTCCTCTGGCACCACACCTGAAGCCAGAGAGGATTGGAAAAAACTGGTCAAAGCCTCTGCTACTTCCCCTTATGCTTCGCTTAACAGCCTGGGATACATTTCATCCGGGCCTGGGTACTTATCCTCTTTCAAAGCTGCTAAACCCCTGAATACCTCCTCTTTCTATGTTTATTTCATCTAATATTTCACACTCCTCCTCGATAGCAGTGTCTGCATCGCCCCTCTCTTTTGTGAAAACAGATGCAAAGTATTCATTAAGAACCATACCCACATCTTCCACCTCCACACACAGATTACCCTCATGGTCTCGAATAGGCCCTACCCTTTCTCTAGTTATCCTCTTGCTCTTAATATATTTATAAAACATCTTTGGGTTTGCCTTAATTTTACTTGTCAAGAATATTTCATGTTCGCTCTTTGATTTCCTAATATCCCTTTTAATTTCACCAATGGACTTTCTATATTTCCCGAGAGGTTCTGCCGTATTTACCCCTCGGTATCTGTCATAAGCGTTCCTTTTTTTCTTTATCCTATTCTGTATGGCCCTAGACATCCAGGGGGCTCTAGATTTGTTAGTCCCACCCTTTTTCTTTAAGGGCACATATTTGGCCTGAACCCTAAGGATCTCCTCCTTGAATGCCACCCACTGCTCTGACACTGACTTACCTTCAAGTAGCTGTTTCAGTCCACTATGGCCAAATCACCTCTCAGCTTAGCAAAGTTGGCTTTTCCCCAATTTAGAACTTTTATTCCTGGTCTATCCTTGTCCTTTTCCATAACTATCTTAAATCTTATTGAAACATACAAGAATGTGAGGGGGCTAGACAGGGTAGAGGCAGAGAGGATGTTTCCCCTCATGGGGTAATCTAGAACTTGGGGGCATCATTTCATAATAAGGGGTCGCATTTAAAACGGAAATGAGGAGGAATTTAACCTTTGGCCATTTGGCCCCTCGAGCCTGCTCCGCCATTCAATAAGATCATGGCTGATCTGATCTTGGCCTCAGCTCCACTTCCCTGCCCGCTCCCCATAACCCTGGACTCCCCTATCATTCAAAAATCTGTCTATCTCCACCTTAAATATATTCAATGACCCAGCCTCCACAGCTCTCTGAGGCAGAGAATTCCACAGATTCATCACCCTGAAAAGAAATCCCTCCTCATCTCCATCTTAAATGGGCGACCCCTTATTCTGAAACTATGCCCCCTAGTTCGAGATTCCCCCGTGAGGGGAAACATCCTCTCTGCATCGACCCTGCCCAGCCCCCTCAGAAACTCATAGGATTCAATAAGATCTCCTCTCATTCTTCTAAACTGCAATGAGTACAGGCCCAAACTGCTCAACCTATCTTTATAAGACAACCCCTTCATCTCAGGAATCAAACGAGTTAACCTTCTCTGAACTGCCTCCAATGCAAGTATATCCCTCCTTAAATACGGAGACCAGAACTGTACGCAGTACTCCAGGTGTGGCCTCACCAATAACCTGTACAGTTGTAGCAGGATTTCCGTACTTTTATACTCCATGCCCCTTGCAATAAAGGCCAACATTCCACTTGCCTTCCCGAATACTTGTTGTACCTGCATACTCACTTTTTGTGTTTCATGCTCAAGGACCCCCTGGTTCCTCTGTATAGCAGCACTTTGTAATCACTCTTTATTTAAATAATAATTTGCTTTTTTATTTTTCCTGCCAAAGTTGATAACCTCACACTGTCCCACATTATATTCTATCTGCCAAATGTTTGCCCACTCACTTAGCCTGTCTATATCCCTTTGCAGATTTTTTGTGTCCTCCTCACAATTTGCTTTCCCACCCATCTTTGTATCATCAGCAAACTTGGCTACTTTACACTCAGTTCCTTCATCCAAGTCATTAATATAGATAGTAAATAGTCGAGGCCCCAGCACTGATCCCTGCGGCCCCCCACTAGTTACAGTTTGCTAACTGGAAAATGATCAGTTTATCCCGACTCTCTGGGGGCGAGACAGCGTCTTCAGCAGCGGACGGGAGGGGAACTCAGAGAAAGGGTTGACCAGATGAATGGCACTTACGTCGCGGCGTCTGTCCCTGGGCGTTGACCGTGTCCTGGAAGATGACGGGTTTCAGGGCCTGTCGGATGGCGCTCTCCCACGCCTTGGCCTCCTCGGTCCCCGCAACGACACTCGGCCCGCTGCAGTTGGGCGCCGCCCGTGGGATGGCAGACGGACTCTCGCCGACAAAGTACACCACACTGCCAGTTCGGATCTCGAAGCAGTGCGGGATCCCGCCCTGGGGAACAGACACAAAGTTCTGGGCGGGGTCCACGCCCAGGACCTGGGAGAGCGGGATTTCCTGAGCAGAAACAGGAAAGAGGGGGGGGGAAATCATTAGAGGTTTAGAAGTGGGATCATTCACCCCTCCCATCAATGTCTGGTTCAGGCACAGGTTAGGTTTCGATACACTGCACTGTCCCATCAAACACTCCCAGGGCAGGTACAGGGGGTTAGATACAGAGTAAAGCTCCCTCTACACTGTCCCATCAAACACTCCCAGGGCAGGTACAGCACGGGTTAGATACAGAGTAAAGCTCCCTTTACACTGTCCCATCAAACACTCCCAGGGCAGGTATATCATGGGTTAGATACAGAGTAAAGCTCCCTTTACACTGTCCCATCAAACACTCCCAGGGCAGGTACAGCACGGGTTAGATACAGAGTAAAGCTCCCTCTACACTGTCCCATCAAACACTCCCAGGGCAGGTACAGCACGGGGTTAGATACAGAGTAAAGCTCCCTCTACACTGTCCCATCACACATTCCCGGGGCAGGTACAGCACGGGTTAGATACAGAGTAAAGCTCCCTCTACACTGTCCCATCAAACACTCCCAGGGCAGGTACAGCATGGGGTTAGATACAGAGTAAAGCTCCCTGTAACGGGAGGTGCATAGCGGGGAATTTCGCCCCCAGTGTGTCACAAGGACCAGCCCCCTGCCTGAAGGCTTGAAACAGACCGAGCGACCCCCCCCCCCACTCGCCCCGCTCCACACCTTGCAAGAGGAGAGTCGACTTTACCTTGTAATACTTGTTTCCTGTGTCATTGTGAAAGAGAGTGATGCACTTGCAGTCCAGCCTCCAATAGTGCCTCTTCCTCTGAAAGGAGAAGGACAGAAGATGACTACTTGCCAATGAGCTCAGCCACTCGCACACGAGCAACAAGGAACCAAACAGGAGATTCTTCACATTCACATACGTGCAATTCATCCAGGGAGGGATGGCTCCACTGGGGATTCTATCCAATGGGAGGAAATCAGAATGGGTAGATCTAATGGAATTGCATCCCAATAGGAATGAACGAGCAGGGGTGGATCCATTGTAATTCTATCCAATGGGAAAGGAGGTGGTGGTGTGGAGGCAATGAAATTCTATCCAATGGGAGAGGTTAAGAAAAGGTGGATCTACTGGAATTGCACTGAATGGGAATGAATGAGAAGGGGTTGGAGCCATTGGAATTCTATCCAATGGGAGAGGTTAAGAAGAGATGGATCTAAATGGGAATGAATGAGAAGGGGTTGGATCCATTGGAATTCTATCCAATGGGAGTAAATGGGAAGGGGTGAATTCATTGGACTCTATCCAATTAGAATCAATGAGAAAGGTTGCGTCCATTAGAATTCTATCCAACGGGAGTGAACGGGGAGGAATGGATCCATTGGGATTTTTTATCTTATTTATTCATTTACGGGATGTGGGCGTCGCTGGCAAGGCCGGCATTTATTGCCCATCCCTAATTGCCCCTTGAGAAGGTGGTGGTGAGCCGCCTTCTTGAACCGCTGCAGTCCGTGTGGTGAAGGTGTTCCCACAGCGCTGACTTTATCGTAGCGTCTCGCTGGGCTATTTCAGAGGGGCAGATAAGAGGCAACTACATTGCTGTGGGTGTGGAATCACATATTGGCCAGGCCAGAAGGACATGAGTGAATCAGTTGGATTTTTCCAACAAACCGGTAGTTTCATGGTCACCGTTAATGATACTAGCTTTTTTATTAAAATTCCAGTTTTATTTAATTAACTGAATTTATTTTCCCCCGGCTGGCATGGTGGGATTTGAACTCACGTCTCTGGACTATTCATCCAGGCCTCTGGATTACTAGTCCAGTAACATAACCACAATGCTGCCGTAACCCCCTATCCAAATGGAAGGGATGGATCCATTGTAACTGCATCCTATGGGACTGAATGGGAGGGATGGGTCCATTAGACGAACAGTCGAGCCAGCGGAATGGAATACTGCCATCTAGTGGAACCCCATTGCTTATAAAGATGCTCGTGCTCATGATTCGATGCGTGTCCCTGTCGTGCTCCACAAAACAGGACCAAAACCAAAATCTGAAGCAGATGTCAACGGCAGGTAGGGGAGCGAAAGCCTGAATACCTCGCTTTCGACGCAGTCCGAGATGACACACGATGAGTTAAAAGTTTAAGCAGCTTTTCTCATGAGCAGGGATTTAAAAAGTTAAGTTTAGATCAAAGCAGAGGATGCCTCCACAGGAAAGGAGATGCTAACAAGGTGAGAGAGTTTATTCAGCCATATTCAAATGCATCAATTTGGTCACAGTAATAAAATTCAGGGCAAGAGCTGATTGTGGCAATAAACCAATTTCAGGAGGTTGAGTGGCTGGTTAGTTTACATTGTCAGTCTGTCAGTATTTGGACGGACTTTTGCTGTACCATGATTTATTGATAATATGTATGGAATATAGAGTTCAAAAACCTGCTTTTGTACAAGAGATGTGAGCGAACATTGTTTTAGCAGAGACACTGGAAAACAGAGCTTGTGTGTCTCAGGAGCTGGGAGCACGCACGGGTTTTGGGAAGTGTATGTCTCAGTAACTTTCACACTGGTTTTTGTGTCGTATGAACTTTCAATAAAGGTCTGATCCTGCCACTACTACAACATGGTGTGTGTGTGATCTGACATTTAAAGCAACAAAACGAAAAAGAGCAAGAAAGCGGTCCAACAAAGGACTGGAAGGTACTTCTTAAAGTCGAGGGTCATTGAGGGAGCGAGAGAACATCCCTGTACTGAAGGAGGGAAGAGTTGGACTTGGTCTGTTTACCAGAGCATCCCTATTACTGTAGTGGACCATCCAGCCCTCCTTCAGAGTCGTGCTCGACTTCCGCTTGGTCTGCTTCACAGATTGCACCACGCGCATCAGAGGGATGTTGCTGGCCATGGGGTCGCTGAAAGGGAAAACAGAAATGCAGGTAAGAGATTGCACAGATATCCTTCCGCCTCCCACCCCGTACACAGCTCACAAAACAGTGGTGGCACTTAACAAATGGGCATCGCTGGCAAGACCACAAGTGTTGCCCATCCCGAGAAAGTCAGGTTCTTTTTTTAAACTATTCGTTCATGGGATGTGGGCATCGCTGGCATTTATTGGCCATCCCTAATTGCCCTTGAACAACTGAGTGTCTCGCTGGGCCATTTCAGAGGGGCAGTTAAGAGTCAACCACATTGCTGTGGGTCTGGAGTCACATATCGGCCAGACCGGGTAAGGGCGGCAGATTTCCTTCCCTGAAGGGCATCAGTGAACCAGATGGGTTTTTATGACAAGCCAAAGAATCGAGAGCAGGGGAGTTATCATGAGGTCCCTGGACAGAGCAGATAGAGAGAAACTGTTCCCATTGGCGAAAGGGTCACAGACACAGATTTAAGGCAATTGGCAGAAGAACCAAAGGCAACATGAGGAAAAACTTTTTTTTTAACGCAGCGAGAGGTTAGGATCTGGAATGCGCTGCCTGAGAGGGTGGTGGAGGCAGACTCAATCGTGGCTTTCAAAAGGGAATTGGGATAAGTACCTAAAGGACAACAATTAGCAGGGCTATGGGGAAAGGGTGGGGGAGTGGGACTGGCTGAAGGGCTCTTGCAGAGAGCCAGCACGGGCTCGACGGGCCGAATGGCCGCCTTCCGTGCTGTGACCGTTCAATGATTTTATGAATTCAAAATGACTTCTTTGGCTGCAAAGCGCTTTAGGACGTTATTTGGGCTGCAGGGCCAATTAACAAGTGTTGGTGAGCTGTTGCGGACCGCCCACCAATCGCGCGGCCCTGTGCAGGCCGCTCCCCAGCTCCTGCCGCAGGAAGTGATACCGCGCATGCACAGCTGCATAGTAGCCGACTGCGCGGCAAATTTAAAGGGACCACGCGCGAAAAAAATTAGAGGGTACATTGCACAAACACAAATTCAGTTAGCAGTCAGATGCTATCTTACATACACAACTTGTATTCGATACTGCTTAGAAATGAAGCAAAGCTAAAAGTTGAAAATATTGCGGTAGCTTCTGGTCTCTGTAAATCAGTGCTGTGAAATAGAACTGCACCCTCTTTAGAGCCTGTGTCAGCATCAATTCTCCACCTCAGTCGTCCTTCTGTCCCGCTGCAAAGATTACGAATGCCGGCCCAATTTGTGCCAGATGAGAACGCCCCCTGCCGTCATACTCTGGGTACCGGGAGAGGAAAGATGCAGCACTTTCTTTGGTAAAAGATTGGGGGAGGTGAGCAGCCATGACTCCACTCTAAAATGGATAGGGCATATTCAAGTACGCAGTGCATTCTGGGTACAGCATCCGCCATTGTGCCCCATATCACAGAACGGATCCGTTTAAGATCTGGCCAGGGGGAATCATTTTTGCAAATTATTAATTCGAATGACGCATTACCATGTTTTTTGCCTTGGCTGCAGTTCGGGTCGGTTTCTGCCCAGTGACAAGTGAAAGTGGATAGACTAATGTGCAGCTCGAGCTCCGGCTCGCGTTCTATTTCTCTCGCATCCAGCGGGCCGGAGAGAATGACTTGATGGGCCGGATATGGCCCGCGAGCTGTAGTTTTCATACCAGTGTACTGTAGAAATGCAATCCTCCCCCTCCGCTCTCCCCTCCCCCCCCCTCTTTCCCTTCTCCCCCCTCTCTCTTTCCTTTCTCCGCCCCCCCCCCCACCCTCGCTTTCCCTTCTCGGCACCCCCCTCTCTCTTTCCCTTCTCCCCCCTCTCTCTTTCCCTTCTCCCCCACCACCCCCTCTCTCTCTTTCCCTTCTTCCCCCCTCGGCCAGATCACCTCATCATTCTGCTGGCGTCGTCGTCTCCGGGAATCGTCGGTGAATCGTCAAAATCATCCATCGTCAGGGTCTTGTCTCCGTCCCCGTACTCACTCACGTCCTCCATGTTCACGTCCACATCGATACCCGGGCTCAGCAAATCTGGAAGGGAAGGAGATTCAAACCTCACGCTTCTCCAAATTAGGGCAAAGAAAAAAAAAATACCCAAAAGAAAAAGGAACAACTTTTAGCGTAAAAATCTGGGGGGAAAATGGTCCCATTGGAAACCATGATCATCTCGGTTTGAACAGGCTAGGGCCTTTCTCTAGAAAAAAAGAAGGCTGAGGGGCGACCTGACAGGATAGACAGAGAAACTATTTCTACTTGTGGGGCAGTCCAAACTAGGGGCCATCAATAGAAGACAGTCACTAATAAATCCAATAAGGAATTCAGGAGAAACTTCTTTACCCAGAGAGTGGTGAGAATGTGGAACTCGCTGCCACAGGGAGTGGTTGAGGCGAATTGTATCGATGCATTTAAGGGGAAGCTGGATAAACATATGGGGAGAAGGGAATAGAGGGTTATGTGGATTGTGTAGATTGGGCCTATGCCCTCTGGTGTTTAGAAGAATGAGAGGTGATCTCAATGAAAGATTCTAAGGGGGATTGACAGGGTAGATGCTGAGAGGGTTGTTTCCCCTGGCTGGAGAGTCTAGAACCAGGGATCACAGTCTATACAATTCTCTACCCCAGAGGGCTGTGGAGGCTGAGTCAGAGTATATTCAAAGCTGAGCGATAGATAGATTTTTGGACTCGAGGTGAATCAAGGGATAAGGAGAGCAGGCGGGAAAGTGGAGTTGAGGCCGATGATCAGTCGTGATCTTATTGAATGGCGGAGCAGGCTCGAGGGGCCCATTGGCCTACTCCTGCTCCTAATTCTTATGTTACGTCGATGAAATGAGATGAAGGAGGGTGGGAGGACGCTCATGTGGAGCACAAAAACCGGCAGGATCTAGTTGGGCCAAATGGCCTGTTTCTGTGTTGTACATTCTATGTAATCTCCTGATTTCAGTCGCAACACAATGAGCTTTAAGAATCCACCATATGATTTGGTTTATTTATCCGTAAGAGTGAAGAGCCATCAGCCCCAGCAAGCCCATCTCCCTTCAGTAAATTTAGTCCATTAGATTGGGAAAAATAAATCAAGGAATGGTTGGGATAGTTTCCGAGGTGATATCATGGAGGGAAAAATACTGAGATCATTCAAAATACAATTAGACGCCATGACGGGAGAATTAATGCAGGACAGGGCTGAGTGTCCATGAGTCGAATGACCTATACTCCTCATCTTCCCATTTATAGCATCAGCTTGACCAAGTTGAGCCAGAAGGTCGTGGGTTCAAGCCCCACTCCAGGGACTGGAGCACACAAATGTTGGCCCACACTCCCAGTGCAGTGCCGAGGGAGCGCTGCACTGTCGGAGGTGACAGCTTTCGGACGAGACGTTAAACCGAGGCCCTGTCAAGCAAACGATCTGGTGGCACTTTTTCCAAGGAAGAGCAGCAAGTTCCCTCGGACAGCAGCTGTCCCTCAACCAAAGTCACCAAGGAGGAAATGAATGGGTCATTTATCTCATTGCAGTTTGTGGGAGCTTGCTGTGCACAAATTGGCCGCTGCAGTCCGTGTGGTGAAGGTGCTCCCACAGTGCTGTTAGGGAGGGAGTTCCAGGATTTTGACCCAGCGACGATCAAGGAACGACTGATATATTTCCAAGTGAGGATAACAACAGTGGCTACACCCCAAAAGTACGTCATTGAACGTGAAGTGCGTTGGGACATCCTGAGGGTGTGAAAGACGCTATATAAATTCATTCTGTTTCTGACCCCCAGTCTTGTACACAATCCTTTCATTCCTCCTTTAAGGGAGAATGAAGGGGGGACTGTACTGGCAGAGGAGTCCCCTGCTGATGAGAGTGAACTGATGATAGAAGGACAAGGGCAACAGGGAGCACCATCACCTGCAAGTTCCCCTCCAACTCACACACACCATCCTCACTTGGAAATATATTGGTCGTTCCTTGATCGTCGCTGGGTCAAAATCCTGGAACTCCCTCCCTAACAGCACTGTGGGAGCACCTTCACCACACGGACTGCAGTGGTTCAAGAAGGCGCCTCACCACCACCTTCTCAAGGGGCAATTAGGGATGGGCAATAAATATTTAGCGAAGGTTCACTTGGTTGATTCCAAAGATGAGGGGGTTGACTTATGAAGATAGATTGAGTAGGTTGGGCCTCTACACATTGGAGTTCAAAGAATGAGAGGTGATCTTATTGAAACTTATAAGATAATGAGGGGGCTCGACAAGGTGGATGCAGAGAGGATGCTTTCACTGATATGGGACACTAAAACTAGGCGACATAGTCTTAGAATAAGGGGCTGGCCATTTAAAACTGAGATGAGGAGGAAGTTCTTCTCTGAGGGTTGTAAATCTGTGGAATTTACTGCCCCAGAGAGCTGTGGAGGCTGGGTCATTGAATATATTTAAGGTGGAGATAGACAGATTTTTGAGCGATGAGGGAGTAAAGGGTTATGGGGAGTGGGCAGGGAAGTGGAGCTGAGCCCAGGATCAGATCAGCCACGATCGTATTAAATGGCGGAGCAGGCTCGATGGGCTGAATGGCCGACTCCTGCTGCTATTTCTTATGTTTCTTATGCCGGCCTTGCCCACATCCCAGGAACTAATAAAAAAATATATGCAAATGGTCGCTCCTCACCTCCATTAATGAACGACTCTCCTAAGCAATCGTTGGGCACTTTCTCCACACATCGTCTGTGGCAGTTGAATTTGCAGTCTGGGAAAACAAAGTGGGAGGGAAAAAAAAAACACACACACACAACTTTATATCACAGCTCACTGAGGAAGAGGCAGATAAAGAAACAAAATATTTAAATTACAGAAACACCACCTCTTCATCAAAGCCCCACAACAGTTGAATGGTCTATGTATTAAACATGCAAGATCCTGAGGGGGATTGACAGGGGTAGATGTTGAGAGGCTGTTTCACCCGGGCTGGAGAGTCTAGAACCAGGGGTCACAGGCTCAGGATAAGGGATCGGCAATTTAAGACCGAGGGTTGTGAATCTTTGGAGGCTCAGTCGTTGAGAGTATTAAAGTCAGAGATCGGTAGATTTTTGGATATTAAGGGAATCAAGGCGGAGATCACTACCAAAGGGAGTGGTTGAAGCAAATAGTTTAGAGGAGGCTAGATAAGTATATGAGGGAGAAGGGAATACAGGGTTATGGTGACAGAGTTAGATGAGGAAAGACGGGAGGAGGCTCGAGTGGCGCATAAAAGCCAGTTGGGCCTGTTTCTGTGCCGTATATCCGACGTAATCCTAGGATAGATTATGTGGACTCCAGGGAAATCAAGGGATATCAAGATTGGGGAGTGTAATGTATTTGCTTCATGGGTTCTTTGCTTAAGAATTCCTAGCAACACATTGCTATTAAGAACTAGTTGATTTATTAGCAAAGGTTTAACAATCACACTACACATTACCGGTTCATCCACTAGGCTCACAACCACCTGCCCCATCGTGGGTCCCCCGAACCCAACTGGCCGGGGTTTTATTGCAACAGCTCTGCAACTATTTAAAAATAAACAGGTAAAGCTGCGTGCTCCCTTATTAAAGGGACACTAGAACCCACAAATTACCAAATAAAACTTTAAAGGACACTTTAACAGATCAAATAAAAATTTGGTTGTCGGGGGTGATGATGCACTCCAGTCCCTCCGGTGCCCACCTCTCGCGGAAGGCCGCGAGCGTACCGGTGGACACCGCGTGCTCCATCTCCAGGGACACCCTGGCGCGAAAGTAGCCGCGGAAGAGAGGCAGGCAGTCGGGCTGAATGACCCGCTCGAACGCCCGCTGCCTGGACTGCCCAGGAGCAGTCCTACGGGGGAGGCCCTCCGACCTGCCCGCTCCCCTCCGCACAGGGTGCCCAAAGATCAGGAGTGTGGGACTGAAGTGCAGCCAGAAATTGAGGACACGCCGCACAAAGATCCTGGATGATCTTCTACCTCAACTCCACTTTCTTGCATTGTCCCCATATCCCTTGATTCCCTTAATATTCGAAAATCTATCGATCTCAAACTATCGATCTGAAGACAAACGTAGGTCCCTTGCAGTCAGATTCAGGTGAATTTATAAATGGGAAACAAAGAACTGGCAGACCAGTTGAACAAATACTTTGCTTCTGTCTTCACGAAGGAAGACACAAATAACCTTCTAGAAGTACTAGGGGACCGAGGGTCTAATGAGAAGGAGGAACTGAAGGAAATCCTTATTAGGCAAGAAATTGTGTTAGGGAAATTGATGGGATTGAAGACCGATAAATCCCCGGGGCCTGATAGTCTGCATCCCAGAGTACTTAAGGAAGTGGCCCTAGAAATAGTGGGTGCATTGGTGATCATTTTCCAACAGTCTATCGACTCTGGATCAGTTCCTATGGACTGGAGGGTTGCTAATGTCACACCACTTTTTTTAAAAAGGGAGAGAGAAAACGGGTAATTATAGACCGGTTAGCCTGACATCAGTAATGGGGAAAATGTTGGAATCAATTATTAAAGATGAAATAGCAGTGCATTTGGAAAGCAGTGACCGGATCGGTCCAAGTCAGCATGGATTATGAAAGGGAAATCATACTTGACAGATCTTCTGGAATTTTTTGAGGATGTAACTAGTAGAGTGGACAAGGGAGAACCAGTGGATGCGGTGTATTTGGACTTTCAAAAGGGTTTTGACAAGGTCCCACACAAGAGATTGGTGTGCAAAATTAAAGCACATGGTATTGGGGGTAATGTACTGACGTGAATAGAGAACTAGTTGTCAGACAGGGAGCAGAGAGTCGGGATAAATGGGTCCTTTTCAGAATGGCAGGCAGTGACTAGTGGGGTGCCGCAGGGCTCAGTGCTGGGACCCCAGTTATTTACAATATACATTAATGATTTGGATGAAGGAATTGAGTGTAATATCTCTAAATTTTCAGATGACACTAAGCTGGGTGGCGGTGTGAGCGGTGAGGAGGACGCAAAGAGGCTGCAGGGTGACTTGGACTGGTTAGGTGAGTGGGCAAATGCATGGCAGATGTAGTATAATGTGGATAAATGTGAGGTTATCCAATTTGGGGGCAAAAACACAAAGGCAGAATATTATCTGAATGGCGGCAGGGTTCAGGGGATCAACGATGAGGTCTGCAGTTGTGAGCCTGGTGGGTGAACTGGTAATGTGTAGTGTGATTGTTAAACCTTTTGTCAATAAACCAACTAGTTCTTAATAGCAATGCGTTGCTATGAATTCTTAAGCAAAGAACCCATGAAGCAAATACATTGCACCACCTAGCTTTGTCGTTGAGATGAACAAGGCTCGCAGCAGCCAACCACATACTGACCTTTGCACTGAAGCCCTTGCCGGAAGAGCCCCTTCAGCAGCTTCTTGCAGTACTGACAGACGGTGGGCCGGGTGTACGAGTGGACAGCGAACGTGTGGGGTACCTTGACCTTCGACAGCAGCATCTTGTCCAGCTCAATTGGCCGCCCAATGTAGGTGCCCAGATTGAAACGCTTCTCCTTCAGCGACAGCGTTTCTGCCAAGTTCTTCTGCACTTCGAGACAACCAGAAGAGCGGAGAGAGAGAGAGAGAGAGAGAGAGAGAGAGAGAGAGAGAGCGAGAGGAAGGAGAGAAAGGTTGGGAAGAAGAAGAAGAAAAAAAAAAGGCCAAGGGTTTAATTTCCATCCAAGCGTCTAACCCAGTCAAAAGACATTAAAGATCCAATCGTGGTCTTCAAGCAGAAGTTCTCCTGGCCAACATTGCTCCCTCGACCAACGCCACCAAACTGGTCATTTGCCTCGTAGTTGTTTGTGGGATCTTGCTGTGCGCAAACTGTCTGCCACTTGCCCCCCTACGCGACACTCCAAATGAATTCATTCGCTGTGAGGCACTTTGGGATGCCCCGAGGATGGGAGAAGCCGCTAAATGAATGCCACAGTTGAATAGCTTGGCAACGCTCACCATCTCGGCTCACGTACGGACGAGGTAAAGTTTTGAGAGGGCAGCCGGGAAAGTGCAGCGTTATCAGGGGCCCGTGCTTTAAAAAAGGGGGAGGCTTCAGATTCACTGGGCACTCCTCTCGTGGGATCTTGCTGTGTGTAAAATGGCTACTGTGTTTGCTGACATAACATCAATGTATTTGGCTGTGGGTGATATTTCTATGAGGAGTGCTTAGCTGCGATGTAGTTTGCTAGCCCAGAGTACAGAAGTTCTTTGTCCGTGAGTAATTTTCACGTCGATCTCGTGAGCACTACATGTAATGGGCTGCCATGTGTTAATCAATAAAGATTAGCCATCAGATGTCTCTCTATCGCAAGTCCACTAGCTTGTATTAAAAGAGTAGAGAATGGGGATCATTGCCCATCGCGATTCAGAGATGTCATTTTATAATGGGGGCCTGCTAAGCCCCAATAGGAACCATCCCCTCCCTCTCTCAACAGAGCAAGAGCTGCCCTCTACAATGCAAGTGTTTCTCTCTCCCCCTCTGCTCTCAGTCTCTCCCTCTTACACCAAAGCAGCATCTTTTACATTCCCACAACACAGATTGTCTCTCTATCTCTCTCTCTCTCCTCCTCAAGGAGGCATTCTGTCTCTCCGTTTCTCTTGCTCTCCACCTTTACGAGGCGTTCAGTCTATCCCTCTCTCTCCCTCTTCTCCTTGAAGAGGGGCTCTGTCGGTCTGTTGCTCCCTTCGCCCAACAATCTTGCTCACTCCCCTCCCTGTTCCCCAGGCTGCCCAAAGGGAAACCTTGGTCATTGCGGAAAATACTTAATGAACTGCAAAGGAAACAATGTACGAACAGCACTCATCCACTGCCATCGGGTCCCCTGGAATATCCTCTGGCCCCTACAGTGTCAGCCGTGGCTCAGTGGGCAGCACCCTCGCTTCTCAGTCAGAAGGTTGTGGGTTCAAGTCCCACTCCAGGGAGTTGAGCACAAAAATCTAGGCTGACACTCCCAGTGCAGTGCTGAGGGAGTACTGCACTGTCGGAGGTGCTGTATTTCAGATGAGACATTAAACCAAGGCCCCGTCTGCCCTCTCAGGTGGATGTAAAAGATCACACGGCACTATTTCGAAGAAGAGAAGGGGAGTTATCCCCGGTGCACTGTCCAATATTTATCCCTCAACCAACATCACAGATTATCTGGTCATTATCACATTGCTGTGTGTGGGAGCTTGCTGTGTGCAGATTGGCTGCTACATTTCCCACATTACAACAGTGACTACACTCCAAAAAGAACTTCATTGGCTGTAAACCGCTTTGGGACGTCCAGTAGTCGTGAAAGGTGCTATATAAAGGCTTTCTTAATTGGAAATTAGTAGTGTAAAATCAAGTGACTCTACAGCTAATCACCAGAGAACATTACACAGCAACAGAGTAAATATAAAAGAGAATGAATCATTAATAATCCCGGGTGTTTACCAGTTGACTTTCACTCGGTGAAGCCGGCCCGATTTCCGTAACCGACAACCGGGAGGAGATAGATCCGGTGAGCGAGGAGTTGGACAATCTTCTCTTCCTCGCACCACTGCAGTTATTTGGGATACTGAACGCACATCTCTTGTGATAGTTCAGCCCACACCCTGTTGGCAAAATAAAACTAAATTAGCGCAATTCAGGTGGTTTCCAAGCCAAGACCCAATTTTTAATTATTCGTTCATGGGATGTGTGGGTGTCGCCGGCAAGGCCGGCATTTACTGCCCATCCCTAATTGCCCCTTGAGAAGGTGGTGGTGAGCTGCCTTCTTGAACCGCTGCAGTCCTGTGTGGTGAAGGTGCTCCCACAGTGCTGACTTTGCTGACTAGCGGTTGGGTACAAATGAGTGAATCATTAATAATCCCAGGCGCAGCCTTCGGCTACCTGAGGGAGTGTTTGAAGACCAGGCGCTCAAATCTGGCACCAAGCTCATGGTTTACAGGGCTGTAGTAATACCCGCCCTCCTGTATGGCTCAGAGACGTGGACCATGTACAGTAGACACCTCAAATCGTTGGAGAAATACCACCGACGATGTCTCCGCAAGATCCTTCAACTCCCCTGGGAGGACAGACGCACCAAAGTCAGTTCTCGACCAGGCCCAACATCCCCAGCATCGACGCACTGACCACACTCGACCAGCTCCGTTGGGCGGGCCACACTGTTCGCATGCCTGACACAAGACTCCCAAAGCAAGCGCTCTACTCAGAACTCCTACACAGCAAGCGAGCCCAAGGTGGGCAGAGGAAACATTTCAAGGACACTCTCAAAGCCTCCTTGATAAAATGCAACATCCCCACCGACATCTGGGAGTCCCTGGCCAAAGACCGTCTCAAGTGAAGGAAGTGCATCTGGGAGGGCGCTGAGCACCTCGAGTCTCGTCGCCGAGAGCGTGCAGAAAACAAGCGCAGACAGCGAAAGGAGCGTGCGGCAAACCAGTCCCACCCTCCCTTTCCCTCAACCACTGTCTGTCCCACCTGTGACAGAGACTGTAATTCACATATTGGACTGTTCGGTCACCTGAGAACTCACTTTTAGTGGAAGCAAGTCTCCCTCGATTTCGAGGGACTGCCTACGAATGAATGACAACGGAGTGGCTTGCTCAGCCATTTCAGAGGGGCAGTCAATCGCCTTGCTGTGGGTCTGGAGTCACATATAGGCCAGACCGGGTAAGGGCGGCAGATTTCCTTCCCTAAAAGACATTAATGAACCAGATGGATTTTTCCAACAATCCGGTAATTTCGTGGTCACCATTACTGATACTGGGGGCACAGCCTCAGGGTAAGGGGTCGGCCATTTAAGACAGAGATGAGGAGGAATTTCTTCACTCAGAGGGTGGTGAATCTTTGGAATTCTCTGCCCCAGAGGGCTGTGGGATGCTGAGAGTCTGAATATATTCAAGGCTGAGACAGAGATATTTTTGGAGTCGAGGGGAATCGAGGGAGATGGGGATCGGGCGGGAAAGTGGAGTTGAGGTCGATGATCAGCCGTGATCTTATTGAATGGCGGAGCAGGCTCGAGGGGCCGAATGGCCGACTCCTGCTCCTAATTCTTATGTTTTTATGAAGACTTTGAAAGCTTTCAGATATGTGATGCATGCGCAATGCAGCAGGTGGGGTGGAGGGGTACGGCAGGGAACGTTTTCGTTAAGCCGCGCAGAGGTCTGGCGGTCCCATGCAGGCTGCTCACCGGCTTTTCAATGCTAGAAACCGCGCGTGTGCAATTTGAATGGGCCCCCCCCCCCCAGCCAATTAAAGGAATCACGAACCCCACCCCTCCCCCCCCCCAAAAAAAGAGGGGGAACATTGACGGCAAGGTGGAGGGATTGAGTTGGAAAGAACTTGCTGAGCTTAATAGCCGGTTCCCAAAAGGTTTCGGCCACTTGCCTCAGGATGAAAACGTGCCGATTTATTTATCCAATGGGTTCCATTGATTAACCTTTTGTACAATACTCAGCCAGCAGGTGGTGCCAGAGATCTCACCAGAAAACAGCAATCTCCAGTTAAGAGTTTATTAAAAGGAGCTGAAATGCCTGCTATTTAATCGCACAATTCGGATTGTTTCAACGTGAAAGGAGATCAGCCTTCATGGGGGCAGTGGGGGGGGGGGTCCTTTTTGATCTCTTGGGGCTTAAATGGGAACTTCTATTCCGTCTTTAAGGAGGGGGGGGGGGAAAGAGACAACGAGAGATCGAGAAAGAAGCGAGACAGAGGACGCAAGAACATAAGAATTAGGAGCAGGAGTAGGCTAGACGCCCCCTCGAGCCTGCTCCGCCATTCAATGAGATCATGGCTGATCTTCGACCTCAACTCCACTTTCCTGCACTATGCCCACATCCCTTGAATTCCCCTTCTGAGCGAGAGAATCAGGAGATCTTTCACATCCACCCGAGGGGGCAGACCGGGCCTCGGTTTAACGCCTCATCCGAAGGACGGCACCTCCGACAGTGTGGCACTCCCTCAGCACTGCACTGGGAGAGCCAGCCTGGATTATGGGCTCAAGTCTCTGGAGTGGGACTTGAAGCCACGACCTTCTGATTCGGAGGTGCGGGTGCTGCCCACTGAGCCATAGCTGACTGCTTCAGGGACACTAGGGGAGCAGAAGAAAACTTAATTACATCTCGAAACTCCCAAACCAATTAGCCCTCAATAGCTATTAATTCTGAAGCAAAGAACCCATGTGAGGAGGAGCATACAGTATGCTCATACGTTTGTCGAGCTGTTGCACTGTGCGTGGCGTAGTCATTCACGTGATGTTCACACGATTCAATGGCCCAGAAATCCCGGCCACCCCTGGTCCGTACGGAGTGCCTACGGATCCGGGAAGTGTGCTGAAAACCGGCTTTTCCGATCTGTCAAGTTTCTGGCTTGACAGATCTCCCACATGTCGGGAGCGAGGACACTTGCAGGGCAAGACTGCGGGATTTACATAGCCTACTGTCACAGGCGTACGAGGTTAAAAACATACAAAAATATAAATAAATTAAAGTAAAAAAAACACATTATTTTTAAAGACTGCCCACTACGTTACATTTATTTTTAACCATAATTAATACTTTTTTTTTTAAATCGGCAATTTTTTTTTCTTTAAAAAACATTTCTAACAACTTTAATTTCTATTAGAGCATTTATGTGAGGTGTTTTTTTCACGTTTTATGTTGTGTTTGGGGGTGTTTCTCATTCACAGTAATAGGAGCTTCAGACTTACGAAACTCTTATGAATGAATGAGAAAATACTTAGCTGTGATTGTGTTATGTATTTATGCTTGGGGTCACCAGAGGGCGCCACTGTCGGAGGTCATTGGGCTGTACACGCGCGTGCGCGGTCACTGGTATAAGCGCGCGGGTACCATGTCACATGGGTTACTTTGGGCGCAAATAAAGTTGAATCAGGTTTACACATGAGGCAGTTTACAGTAACAAGTCTTTTGAGTCATTACATTTATTACAGATTGGGTGTCCAGGCTCACGTGACTCCTGCGGACATCCCAACGTGAACGCGCTCCGCTGCGCAAGAAGAGGAGGCCTCGAGTCTGGGATCTCTGGCGGGCATTCGACCAAAAGGTAAGTGCGCATCTTCTCTCCTATATTTAGTCGAACGCCCGCGGGAAGAAGAAATAGGCATTTCTGGGCCAATAAAACCACACAGACACTTGGGTCCACGATGAGGTATGCAGTCGTGAGCCCAGAGGACGATACTTGTGAAGAGGAGCCACTTGGGGCGAGGGAACCGGGAACCTCCGCCGCCCTAGAAACTGGCACAGCCGCCGGCTCGGCAGGGGACAGAGGGAGTCGGCAATCTCGGCATTTACTTACCATCGCACTTCAGCCCCTGTCTCACCAACCCAAACAGCATCTCGCCACAGTGATCACAGAACGCGGGAGCGCGGTACGAGTGCACGTTCAGCGCGTGTGGGCGGATCTGGAAGTCCTCGAACGTTGCAGCACCTGAAACAAAAAAGATAAAAATGTGAAGCGCCAGCCAGTGGCTCAGTGGGCAGCACCCTCGCCTCCGAGTCCAAAGATTGTGGGTTCAAGTCCCACTCCAGGAACTTGAGCACATAAATCTAGGCTGACGCTCCCAGTGCATTGCTGAGGGAGCACCGCACTGTCGGAGGTGCCATTTTTCAGAGGAGACGTCAAACCGAGGCCCATGCCTACCCTCTCAGGTGGACGTAAAAGATCCCATGGCACTACATCGAAGAAGAGCAGGGGAGTTATCCCTGGTGTCCTGGCCAATAGTTATCCCTCACTCAAAGTCATTAAAACAGATTATCTGGTCATTATCCCATTGTTGTTTATGGGAGCTTGCTGTGCGCAAGTTGGCTGCCGCGTTTCCCACATTACAACAGTGACTACACTCTAAAAGTACTTCACTGGCTGTAAAGCGCTTTGGGAAGTCCGGTGGTCGTGAAAGGCGCTATATAAATGCAAGTCTTTCTTTTCTAAATCATCACAAAGACAGTGTAGAATATCCTGGGTCAGGGGGCAATGCAGAGGCAGCTCTGTAGGGTATCCCGGGTCAGAATATATAACGCAGGACATATTAAAGCACAAAGGCACCTGGGGTACAGAAATCCTGGAGTGAAAAAGGCCCATCAAACCTCCTTCACCCATTATTCCATCATGAACGACCTTCCAATCTATAGACGTGTGTGTGTGTGTGTGTGTGTGTGTGTATGTGAGAAGAGACAAACGCATACTGTCATGTATTCAACTGTCATTGTAACCCATGTATAAGCTGACCTAAGTTGTACACCTTGAGAACATTGACCACAGGGGGCGAACTTGTGGGAGACACTCCCAACCTGGACTTTTTCGGTATAAAAGGAGAAGCTCCACCCACTGTCGGTCTCTTGAGTAATAAAGTTAACTGGTCACAGAGTGACTTTCTCTCAAGTATGGGCCTCGTGTGCATTTATACTGTATAGTAAGGACATATCATTGGCGATGAGAAACTGGGATTTAAACCATGCGAGCATGGCCACTAGCAACATAGAAGAGAGGTACTGTGTTGGTGATGATTGGGCCGACTTTATTGAGAGACTACAGCAAAGTTTTGTCACTAAGGAATGGTTGGGACAGGATTCGGCCGACAAACGCAGGGCTCATCTCCTGACGGTTTGTGGATCCAGAACGTACTCCCTGATGAAGGACCTTCTAGCGCCAGAGAAGCCGGCGGACAAGACGTTCGAAGAGCTCAGTAAGTTGATCGGGGAACACCTTAAACCGGCGAGCAGCATGCACATGGCGAGACACCGGTTTTACACGGACCGGCGGCGAGAAGGGCAAAGCGTTCCAGACTTCGTGGCAGACCTCCGGCGACTGAAAAGCCTATGTAAGTTCCCAGATGCATGCAGAGCGGAGATGCTGCGAGACTTTTTTTATTGAGGGCATCGGGCACGCTGGGGTTTTCAGAAAACTGATTGAGACCAAAGATTTGACCTTGGAAGCGGCGGCTCTGATAGCCCAGACATTTATCTCAGGGGAGGAAGAGACCAGAATGATGTATGGCAAAAATCTTGGCTCAAATGTGGCAAACGACCAGGGAGTCAACATTGTTAACGCGGCACATAGTTCTCTAGGCAGACAAGGGCAATCGGACATGCCCCAGCATGTAGTAGAACCCAAAGGGGGAATTCAGCAGAGACAATGGCCAGTAATGGGGCCATCAACACCAGTTAATGGTGCGCTTAAGGACAGTTACAGAGACAGTCAGAGACAATCGACTAGTAATGGACCTTTTGTTTCCAACAACGGGGGCCTCCAGCTCATGCTGGAGGTGTGGAGGCAAACATCCAGCCAGAGCTTGCAGGTATCAGCAATATACCTGCAGAAACTGCAACGTCAGCGGTCACTTGGCGCGTATGTGCAGGAAGCCTGCAGCCAGGTTGATGCACGAGGAGGACAGGCCTGATGTAAGCCCTACGAGGCCAAATAAATACTGGGGGAAATCACTGGAAGCTGAAGTTCAGCGAGTTCATGTGGAGCACATATACAGTTCATATACCAGGACGCCACCGATAATGATGAAAGTGCTCCTCAACGGCATCCCAGTATTAATGGAGCTAGACACGGGGGCCAGCCAATCCCTGATGAGTATCAAACAGTACAAAAGGTTGTGGGTGTCCAAGGCCAGGAGGCCAAAATTATTGCCGATTGACGCACTGCTACGGCCCGCATACAAAGGTGGGCACTTACATTAGCCGCCTATGACTATACAATTCGGCACAGAGCGGGCACTGAAAACTGTGCCGATGCACTCAGCAGGCTACCACTGAGGGGGCAGCTGAGCATGATGCTGAGATGGTCATGGCTGTTGAAGCTTTCGAAAGTGAAGACTCACCTGTGACAGCCCGTCAGATTAAAGTCTGGACAAATAAAGACCCGCTACTGTCTTTAGTTAAGAAATGTGTCCTGAATGGGGACTGGGCAGCCACGTACGGGGCATGCCCTGAGGAGTTTAAACCATTTCATAAGCGCAAGGATGAACTCTCGATTCAGGCCGATTGCCTACTGTGGGGAAACCGAGTAGTCATGCCCCAGAAGGGCAGAGAGGTGTTTATCAGAGAACTTCACAATGAGCACCCGGGCATTGTCATGATGAAGGCAATTGCCAGGTCACACGTTTGGTGGCCAGGGATAGATGCAGACCTGGAACTTTGTGTTCGCAGGTGCAACACGTGTGCTCAACTGGGCAATGCATCCAGGGAAGCCCCCCTTAGCCCCTGGTCCTGGCCCATCAAGCCTTGGTCATGTATCCATGTGGACTACGCAGGTCCCTTCATGGGAAAAATGTTTTTGGTTGTAGTAGATGCCTACTCCAAATGGATTGAGTGTGCCATTTTAAATTCAAGCACATCCTCTGCCACGGTAGAAAGTCTACGGGCAATGTTCGCCGCCCACGGTCTACCGGATGTCTTGGTCAGCGACAATGGCTCGTGCTTCACAAGCACTGAATTCCAGGACTTCATGGCAGGCAATGGAATTAACCATGTCAGAATGGCACCGTTCAAGCCGGCCTCAAACGGCCAGACGGAACGAGCAGAGCAGATAATCAAACAGGGGATGCTCAGAATCCAAGGGGGTTCCCTACAAAGCCGCTTGTCACGCCTCCTGTTGGCCAATAGATCACAACCACACTCGCTCACAGGGGTTCCACCCGCAGAGCTGCTAATGAAAAGGATGCTCAAAACCAGGTTATCCCTTATACACCCTACTACGAAAGAAATTGTTGAGAGCAGGCGTCAGTCATAATGTGACTACCATGACAGGAATGCGAGGGCGCGATGTATTGATGTCAATGACCCTGTTTTTGTCCTTAATTACGCTGCAGGGCCCAAATGGCTTGCAGGCACTGTGATTGCCAAAGAGGGGAATAGGGTTTTGGTAGTTAAACTTACCAATGGACAAATCTGCCGCAAACACGTGGATCATTCTAAACGGAGGTTCAGCAACCCCATAGAAGAAGCAGAGGAAGAACACGACGTACAGTTTACTCCACCACAGGTGACCGAACACCGGAACCAAGTGGAGGAGAGCCCTGTCACTGTGGGCAGTCCGGACAGGCCTGAGGCACTGCAAACAGCAGACACTCAGGCCAGCGCCCAACAACCGGAGCCCCAACTCAGACGCTCTACAAGGGAGCGTAAACCACCAGAGAGACTTAACCTGTGATCCCATTAAGACTTTTGGGGGGAAGTGATGTCATGTATTCAACTATCATTGTAACCCATGTATAAGCTGACCTAAGTTGTACACCTTGAGAACACTGACCACAGGGGGCGAACTTGTGGGAGACACTCCTAACCCGGATTTTTCCGGTATAAGAAGGGAAGCTCCACCCACCGTCAATCTCTTGAGTTCTTGGTAATAAAGGTAACTGGTCACAGAGTGACTTTCTCTCAAGAATGGGCCTCGTGTGCATTTATACTGTATAGTAAGGACTTATCACATACACACACACAGAAAGAGATAGACACACAGACAGACAGAGAGAGAGAGAGAGAGAGAGAGAGAGAGAGAGAGAGAGAGAGACAGAGACAGAGACAGGGGTCAGGGTCTGGCCCTTTTGCTGCTCAGCTCAGACGTGAGAGAGAGAGAGAGAGAGACAGTGCGAGCGAGAGTGTAAGACTGAGTGACAGACAGTGCGAGAGAGAGAGAGAGAGAGAGAAAAAGAGAGCGAGAGAGAGAGAGAGAGAGAAAAAGGAGAGAGAGAGAGAGAGAGAGAGAGAAAAAAAGAGAGACAGTGCGAGCGAGAGTGTAAGAGTGAGTGACAGACAGTGCGAGAGAGAGAGAGAGAGAGAGAGAGAAAGCGAGAGCGAGAGAGAGAGAGAGAAAGTGCGAGAGAGAGAGAAAGACAGACAGCACGAGAGAGAGCGAGAGAGACACAGACAGTGCGAGAGAGAGAGAGAGAGCGATGGAGCGCACGAGAGAGAGAGAGAGAGAGAGAGAGAGAGCGCGCGCGCGCGAGCGAGAGAGCGCGCGCGAGAGAGAGCACGAGAGAGACAGAGAGAGAGAGCGGGCGAGAGAGAGAGAGAGCGGGCGAGAGAGAGAGAGAGAGCGGGCGAGAGAGAGAGAGAGAGCGGGCGAGAGAGAGAGAGCGGGCGAGAGAGAGAGAGCGGGCGAGAGAGAGAGAGCGGGCGAGAGAGAGAGAGCGGGCAAGAGAGAGGGCGAGAGTGCGAGAGAAAGAGGAAAAAAAGGGAAAGAGAGAAGGAAACACGCTAAATTAACCACAGATTCTTTAATCAGTGGAGTTTCGGTGAGACGAAGACTGTGATTGTATCCCGATTCCCGAAACCCACCCACTTAACATGAAAGTGAACATGAGCTCACTCCTGGCATCGACACAACAGGAGACTCTGGTAGCAGGAAAGAAAGAGGCTTTTATTCTACTTGGCATCGTTCAGTTCAACAGCCTGCCTGAGTAAACAGGCCAGGGTCTGGGGCCTTCGCTGTGCAGCTCAGTGGAGAAGCGAGATGGGATTCAGCGTGGTTAGCTCACGGATTCGGGCAGCAAGATCCCACACGCTCAGTTACTCCACTTCAAAATTTTGCACTCAAAACGAGTGATGTTCGTGCTCGGGTACGGAACACTTTCTTACTTCCGGCACACAGCGTCAGCGTGAATCACTCCCAGGACAGGTACAGCACGGGTTAGATACAGAGTAAAGAGGTCAAAATGCCTCCCACTACTCCTTTCCTGGCCAATATTGCTTAAGAATCAACTGATATTTCTATTGGAGCTTGTTGCATCTTGCTGTGCACCATAAACAGCCAAGTGCATCTATTTGAGTGACTGCACATCATTGTAGGTCAAGTGATTTGGCAGTTTTGTGGTGTAATTAAGTGTCATTCTGCTCGCCTAGTGTCCGTGAAGCGGTCAGCCGTGACTCAGTGGGCAGCACCCTCGCCTCGGAGTCAGAAGGTCGTGGGTTCCAGTCCCACTCCAGGAACCCGAGCTCATAATCCAGGCTGACACTCCCAGTGCAGTGCTGAGGGAGTGCCACACTGTCAAAGGTGCCATTTGTCGAATGAGACGTTAAATCGAGGCCCCGTCTGCCCTCTCGGGTGGACGTAAAAGATCCTATCACTCTATTGCGCAGAAGAGTTCTCCCCGGTGTCCTGGCCAATATTTATCCCTCAATCAACATAACTAAAAAAAAAAAACAGATTAGCTGGTCATTATCACATTGCTGTTTGTGGGAGCTTGCTGTGCACAAAATGGTTGTGTTTCTACACTTCAAAAGTACTTCTTGGTTGTAAAACGGTTGGGGCACCCGGAGGTTGTGAAAAGTGCTATATAAATGAAGTTCTTTCATTGACATATATTAACTAATAAGGTAACTTCTGAATAATACTGTGCCATAGTTGAAACAGCCCCGCCTATGAAGTTGAAAAATGGATGAGCATTATGGTCCTCAGGAGTTAAGGTAAAATGTAATCTTCCATTACCATTGACCCACAGAGGGAATCCAGTGTCCAATAAGTGTGAACTGGGACAGTGAGCATCAACATGCTATTCAACCATGTGGGGTGCACACGAAATTCCAATCTGGTCTTTAACCCGAACTCCACCGTGTAGTCAATCAGGGGTGGGAATCCCTTGTGCCCTTCCTAATCCTGGGTCAGTGCTATTCATTGTACAGCCTCCTTTATTCTTTCACGGGATGTCAGCGTCACTGGCAAGGCCGGCATTTATTGCCCATCCCTAACTGCCCTGGAGACGGTGCTGGTGAACCTTCTTGAACTGCTGCAGTCTGTTGGTGATAGAATGGAGTGGTTTGCTAGACCCTTTCAGCGGGCAGTTAACAACAACAACTTATATTTATATAGCGCCTTTAACATAGTGAAAACATCCCAAGGTGCTTCACAGGAGTATTAGGAGATAAAAATTTGACACTGAGCCGCATAAGTAGAAATTATGGCAGGTTTTAAGGAGCGTCTTGAAGGAGGAGGGAGGTGGAGAGAAGGAGAGTCAACCACGTTGCTGTGGGTCTGGAGTCACATGTAGGCCCAGACCGGGTAAGGACAGCACATTTCCTTCCCGAAAGGACATTGGATGGGTTTTTACGACAATCATGGTCAGTATAAAAGCAGAGAAGTCCTGCTACAACTCTACAGGGTATTGGTGAGGCCACGCCTGGAGTACTGCGTACAGTTTGGTCTCCGTATTTAAGGAAGGATATACTTGCATTTGGAGGCAGTTCAGAGAAGGTTGATTCCGGAGATGAGGGGGTTGACTTATGAAGATAGGTTGAGTAGGTTGGGCCTATAGACATTGTTCAGAAGAATGTGAGGTGATCTTATTGAAACATATAAGATAATGAGGGGGCTTGACAAGGTGGATGCAGAGAGGATATTTACACTCATAGGGGAAACTAAAACTAGGAGGCATAGTCTCAGAATAAGGGGCTGCCCGTTTAAAACTGAGAGGAGGAGAAATTTCTTCTCTCAGAGGGTTGTAAATCTGTGGAATTCACTGCCTCAGAGAGCTGTGGAGGCTGGGACATTGAATATATTTAAGGTGGAGATAGACAGATTTTTGAGCGATGAGGGAGTAAAGGGTTATGGGGAGCGGACAGGGAAGTGGAGCTGAGTCCATGATCAGATCAGCCATGATCTTATTGAATGGGGCCAAATGGCCGACTCCTGCTCCTATTTCTTATAGTAATTTTTATTCCAGATTCATTTAATGAACTGAATTTAAATTCCCCCCAGCTGCCGTGGTAGGATATGAATTCACATCTTCGGTTCATGAGTCCGGGCCTCCGGATTACTAGTCCACTAACATAACCACTACGCTCCCCTGGGAGGACAGACACACTAACATTTGCGTCCTCGACCAGGCCAACATCACCAGCATTGAAGCACTGACCACACTTGATCAGCTCCGCTGGGCGGGTCACATTGTCCGCATGCCCGACACGAGACTCCCAAAGCAAGCGCTCTACTTGGAACTCCTTCACGGCAAACGAGCCAAAAGGTGGGCAGAGGAAACGTTTCAAGGACACCCTCAAAGCCTCCCTGATAAAGTGCAACATCCCCACCGGCACCTGGGAGTCCCTGGCCCAAGATCGCCCTAAGTGGAGGAAGTGCATCCGGGAGGGCGCTGAGCACCTCGAGTCTCGTCGCCGAGAGTGTGCAGAAACCGAGCGCAGGCAGCGGAAGGAGCGTGCGGCAAACCAGTTCCACCCACCCTTTCCCTCAACCACTGTCTGTCCCACCTGTGACAGGGACTGTGGCTCTCGTATTGGACTGTTCAGCCACCTAAGGACTCATTTTACGAGTGGAGGCAAGTCTTCCTCGATTCCGAGGGACTGCCTGTGATGATGACACCCCAGAAATGGTGTCCAGCTGAGGCAGCAGGGACTGGGGACTGAAGGCGGGACCTTTCTGCAGAACTGGACCTCAAGGCGCGTCGCTGGGAACCAAGGGCTCCTCGCTCCGACCTCCATTGAACCCCTTCACTCGTGACGCTGTCGGCGCCCAGAGTCAACCAAACGAGCTTCACTGTGCAGAGCAAGCAGTGAACAAGTCGCTTGTGACAGAGGAAGCAGAGACTTCCTGCTGCAAAGCAAAAAGGCAGCGATTTGCAAGTGAAAAATAACCTCACCCCCCTCCCTCCCTGCAGCCAGAATAGTTCCAAAAACCATGAAAGAAAACATTACCTAGGCTGTGCGGCACAGAAACAAGCCATTCCTGTGTTTATGCTCCACACGAGCCTCCTCCCACCCTCTTTTATCTAACCCCAACAATATATCCTTCTATTCCCTTCTGCTCCATGTGTTCACTCAACTTCCTCTTAAATGCAGCTACACTATCCACCTCAACCACTCCCTGTGGTAGCGAGTTCCACATTCTCACCACTCTCTCGGTAAAGACTTTTTTCCTGAATTCCCCATTTAATTTATTCGAGGCTATCTTGCATATTTCTAGAGAGAAGAGCCCCGGCTTGTTCTCTCTTGCTTATCATCCTTGTAAATCTTGTTTTTGCACCTTCTCCAGTGCCTCTACGGCGGTTTTTAGATAATATGGAGACTAGAACTGTGCACAGCACGCAGAACTAGCTTTTATATATTCAGAAGGTTGTGGGCCCCAACTCTGGAATTCCCTTCCTAGACCTATCCGCTTCTCTTTCTTCTCCTTCTCAGACCCTCCTTTAAAGCCTACCACTTTGACCAAGCGTATAGTCACTGGTCCCAATATCTCCTTCTGAGACTCCGTGTCAGACTTTGTCCGATAAGAGCTGCTGCGATGCTCCATGGGACGTTTTCCCACGTTAAAAGGCGCTATATGAATGCAAGTTATTGTTATCTTGTTCCCCCTCGATTCGATGGGTTAATAAAATGAAAGAGCTTTTTTCAAAACTCCCTTCAAGGAACCAAGAACAACTACTTGTATTTATGCAACATCTGTCAGTTGTGGCTCAGTGGGCAGCACTCTTGCCTCTGAGTCAGAAGGTTGTGGGTTCAAGTCCCACTCCAGACACTTGAGCACATAAATCCAGGCTGACACTCCCAGTGCAGTGCTGAGGGAGCGCCGCACTGTCGGAGGTGCCGTCTTTCGGATGAGACATTAAACCGAGGCCCCGTCTGCTCTCTCAGGTGGACGTAAAAGATTCCATGGCACTATTTGAAAGAGGAGCAGGGGGAGTTATCCCCGGTGTCCTGGGGCCAATATTTAGCCCTCAATCAACATTAAAAAAAACACAGATTATCCGGTCATTATCACATTGCTGTTTGTGGGAGCTTGCTGTGCGCAAATTGACTTCTGCATTTCCTACATTACAGCAGTGACTACACGCCAAAAAGTACTTCATTGGCTGTCCGGTGGATGTGAAAGGTGCTATATAAATGCACGTCTTTCTTTCTTAGATAGCACCGTTCACGACATCGTAAAGCGCTTTACAGCCAATGAAGTACTTTTTGAAGTGCAGTCACTGTTGTAATGTAGGAAACGCGGCAACCAGTTTGGCACACAGCAAGCTCCCGTACATAGCAATGTGATAATGACCCAGATAATCTGTTGTTTTTAATGACGCGGGATGAGGGTTATAGAATTAACCGGAGTATTGGACTATAATTTACCAATACAGGAGCAAAGCCAGATCCCAAGTTCTCTCAGGCTCATAGTTTGTCGCAATACAATCACAGTTTGAGTACGGATCGTGGCAGCATTTTCTGCGATGCATCTTAATTGGGCCAATCTCATGGACAACTGGTAAAATTACACACTGTAAATCAGGAGCTGGGTTAATGAATAATGCAGCAGTTTAAAACACACACACACACAAAGTCAAGTTCCCCATCGTTCTCTGTCTGAAGTAGCCAAATACTTCAATTAATTGGTTGTAATATTCCTTCATAGAACAATTACGACACTAAAGGAGGCCATTTCGGCCCATCGTGTCCGCGCCGGCAGACCAAGAACCATCCAGCCAAATCCCACTCTCCAGCTCTCGGTCCGTAGCCCTGCAGGTTACGGCACTTCAAGTGCACATCCAAGTACTTTTTAAATGTGGTGAGGGTTTCTGCCTCCTCCACCCTTTCAGGCAGCGAGTTCCAGACCCCCACCACCCTCTGGGTGAAACATTTTTTTTTTCCTCATCTCCCCTCTAATCCTTCCACCAATTACTTTAAATCTATGCCCCCTCTGCTAAGGGAAATATGTCCTTCCCATCCACAGTATCTAGGCCCCTCATCATTTTATACTCCTCAAATTAAATCTCCCCTCAGCCTCCTCTGTTCCAAAGAAGCATCTAGTTGCATCAAGGGCCTTCGCAAATGGACATCAAAAAGGCGAGAGAGAAAAATTTACAACTATTGATCAGTTATGAATTAGATGTCGTCTGACAGGATTACCATGCTGTAAGAACACAAGAACATAAGAAGTAGGAGCAGGAGTAGGCTATATTCCACCACTCAATAAGATTATAGCTGATCTTCGACCTCAACTCCACTTTCCCGCCCGATCTCCATATCCCTCGATTCCCCTAGACTCCAACAATCTATCGATCTCAACCTTGAATATATTCAGAGACTCAGCATCCACAGCCCTCTGGGGCAGAGAATTCCAAAGATTCACAACCCTCCGAGTGAAGAAATTCCTCCTCATTTCAGTTCTAATCTTATTGAATGGTGGTGCAGGCTCGAAGGGCCGAATGGCCTACTCCTGCACCTATTTTCTATGTTTCTATGAAATACTTAAATAGCCTACCCCTTATACCGAGACTGTGCCCCTGGTTCTAGACACACCAACCAAGGGGAAACAACCTCTCAGCATCTACCCTGTCAATCCCCCTCAGAATCTTGAATTTTTCATTCTTCCAAACTCGAGAGAGTATCGGCCCATTCTACACAATCTCTCATCATAAGACAGCCCTCTCATCCCAGGAATCAGTCTGGTGAACCTCCGTTGGACCGCCTCCAAGGCAAGTATATCCTTCCTTAGATAATGTGATATATGCAGCCTATAGCTATACTCTATTTGCTGCCAGCAAGGGCCAGCCCACACTGCGATGTGTGCGCGCACTCGGTCCGTGCAGCAGAGCTGGTCTCCAGTTAGTCTTGGTTAATCCTTGCCACTGGACCAAGACCTCGCTCTGTCAATGGCCACCCCACGTTAAAAAAATCCACCCACAGGCATCTTCCACCCTTCAAGATGTAGTTCAGGATCTGGAATATTAGGTCCTTCATTGAAACACCTGTGAACTCATCCCTTTTTGGCATGGAAGCAAGTCATCCTCGTTTTGAGGGACTGCCTATGATGATGAGATATACTCTCTGTGTTGTCACTGTATAGTTGTATAAGATGGAGACTTGATACCTGATGTACTATCAATAAGGTTTACACTGTGTATATACATGCTGGCACCACTAGAGGGTGCAACTGTTGGAGACCAGGGTTTCCTGCCCTGGTGGCAGGGGCTGTATAAAAGGGGAGCCACCATGCGGCTGCCTCACTCTGGGGTTAGGAATAAAGGACCAAGGTCACTACAGTTTGAGTACAACACATTGCCTCATGGAGTCATTCATAGGTACAGTACAGACATCATAGTTAAGGAGATCAATATTGTGCAAGTACTCCAAGTGGTCTCACCAAGGCCCTGTACAATTGTAGCAAGACTTCCTTACTCTTATACTCCAACCCTCTTGCTACAGTACGGTATGTCGGACTAGCATTCAGCACCCGTCACAGAGGCCTGACAGATCAGGATGGTGTGTTACATTCCGGGCTTGTGGTCAGGGACATGAACTCAGCCTGGGCTGGTAGTAGGAGTGGCCTGGTTAGATTCTGGAAGAGGTGCAAGGAGAGGGGGCGAGGCCATGAAGGGATTTATAAACAAGGATGAGAATTTTGAAACCGAGGCGTGGTTTAACCGGAAGCCAATGTAGGTCGGCGAGCACAGGGGTTGTGGGCGAGAGGGACTTGGTGCGAGTTCGGACACGGACAGCTGAGTTTTGGATCATCTCGAGTTTACGGAGGGTAGAATGTGGGAGGCACCACGAGTACATTGGAATAGTCAAGTCTAGAGGTAACAAAAGCATGGATGAGGGCTTCAGCAGTGGATTTAACTTTGGCGTTAAATTAACATGGGGGTCGGGGGAGGGCAAGATTATCATTAAAAAAAACATTTCAGCCCTTCATTGGCAGGAGTTTCCTGTAAGATCTGTGCCCTCTTCCGCTCCATTATCACTTGCAGATTTCAACCCGAGCTTTACTACAGTGTGTAAAATGGAGCAGCGCTGACAGATACAGCCCCAGCGTACACATTGCGCAGGAATCTGTGCAGGGCAAGTGATAAACATCAGGCATTTATTGCCAAATCACTCCCTGACCTCGCTCCCTCCCTATCTCTGTAATCTCCACCAGCCCCACAACCCCCGAGATCTCTGCACTCCTCCAATTCTGGCTTCTTGCCGATTTTAAATCGCTCCACCATTGGCAGCCGGGCCTTCAGCTGCCTGGGCCCCAAGCTCTGGAATTCCCTCCCTAAACCTCTCCTTCCTCCTTTCAGACGCTCCTTAAAACCAACCTCCGTCTGCCCCAATATCTCCTTATGTGGCTCGGAGTTAAACTTTCTTTGATAACGCTCCTGTAAAGCGTCTTGGGATGTTTTATTATGTTAAAGAAAGACTTGCATTTATATAGCTCCCTTCACGGCTAGCGGACGGCTCAAAGTGCTTTATGGCCAATGAAGTACTTTGGAAGTGTAGTCGCTGTTGTAATGTGGGAAACGTGCGGCAGCCAACTTGCGCACAGCAAGCTCCCACAATCAGCAACGTGATAATGACCAGATAATCTGTTTTTGTTAAGCCGATTGAGGGATAAATATTGGCCCCAGGACACCGGGGATAACTGCCCTGCTCTTTTTCGAAAAAGTGCCGTGGGATCTTTTACGGCCACCTGAGAGCAGACGGGGCCTCGGTTTAACGTCTCATCCGACACCGACAGTGCGGCTCTCCCTCAGCACTGCACTGGGGAGTGTCGGCCTAGCTTTATGCGCTCATGTTCCTGGAGTGGGACTGGAACCCACAGCCTTCTGACTCAGAGGCGAGGGTGCTGCCCACTGAGCCACGGCTGACACTGTGGGGAGAGAGAGGTGGAGAGGTTGAGGGAGGGAGTTCCAGAGCTTAGAGCCCAAGCAGCTGAAGGCACGGCCGCCAATGGTGGAGCGATGGAAATCGGGGGATGCGCGAGGGGGCAGATTCGGAGACGACAGAAATGCAAGCCGCATAGTTCGAGCAACGGCAGTGACGGTCTCTTACCTGACAACACGACTTCAATCAGGTCCCCTTCCTGGATGTCCCCCTCGGATTTCACCAACTGGAGGATATTGTCGCAGGTGGCATTGTGCCTGAAGAGGAGGATTTTGTCGTACAGCCCGTAAAAACCACATTCTGGGAACTGGAGAGAGATCGAGACACAAACAATGAGACCAGTAATTCAGGGGCGGGGAAATTTACAGAGCACAGCCCCCTCCAATCTGCAGGGCAGAATCTACAAGATCCTGGCAGCTTCAGAATCCTGACACCTGGGTACATTTCAGTCGTATTATTTTCTGCAAATGCGGTAGAGAGAGAAAAAGTAGTTCTGATATATGAGCTCTTAAAATCAACACCTCAAATTGCGCCCATTCCATGAGTGACATACCTGTACCCACCAGTACTGTACCCCAGTGTTATACAGTGACAGACCTGTACCCACCAGTACTGTACCCCAGTGTTATACAGTGACAGACCTGTACCCACCAGTACTGTACCCCAGTGTTATACAGTGACATACCTGTACCCACCAGTACTGCACCCCAGTGTTATACAGTGACAGACCTGTACCCACCAGTACTGTACCCCAGGGTTATACAGTGACAGACCTGTACCCACCAGTACTGTACCCCAGTGTTATACAGTGACAGACCTGTACCCACCAGTACTGTACCCCAGGGTTATACAGTGACAGACCTGTACCCACCAGTACTGTACCCCAGTGTTATACAGTGACAGACCTGTACCCACCAGTACTGTACCCCAGTGTTATACAGTGACAGACCTGTACCCACCAGTACTGTACCCCAGTGTTATACAGTGACAGACCTGTACCCACCAGTACTGTACCCCAGTGTTATACAGTGACAGACCTGTACCCACCAGGACTGTACCCCAGTGTTATACAGTGACAGACCTGTACCCACCAGTACTGTACCCCAGTGTTATACAGTGACAGACCTGTACCCACCAGTACTGTACCCCAGTGTTATACAGTGACAGACCTGTACCCACCAGTACTGTACCCCAGTGTTATACAGTGACAGACCTGTACCCACCAGTACTGTACCCCAGTGTTATACAGTGACAGACCTGTACCCACCAGGACTGTACCCCAGTGTTATACAGTGACAGACCTGTACCCACCAGGACTGTACCCCAGTGTTATACAGTGACAGACCTGTACCCACCAGTACTGTACCCCAGTGTTATACAGTGACAGGCCTGTACCCACCAGTACCGTACCCCAGTGCTATACAGTGACATACCTGTACCCACCAGTACTGTACCCCAGTGCTATACAGTGACATACCTGTACCCACCAGTACTGTACCCCAGTGTTATACAGTGACATACCTGTACCCACCAGTACTGTACCCCAGTGTTATACAGTGACAGACCTGTACCCACCAGTACTGTACCCCAGTGTTATACAGTGACAGACCTGTACCCACCAGGACTGTACCCCAGTGTTATACAGTGACAGACCTGTACCCACCAGTACTGTACCCCAGTGTTATACAGTGACAGACCTGTACCCACCAGTACTGTACCCCAGGGTTATACAGTGACAGACCTGTACCCACCAGTACTGTACCCCAGTGTTATACAGTGACAGACATGTACCCACCAGTACTGCACCCCAGTGTTATACAGTGACAGACCTGTACCCACCAGTACCGTACCCCAGTGTTATACAGTGACAGACCTGCATCCACCAGTACCTTACCCCAGTGTTATACAGTGACAGACATGTACCCACCAGTACTGTACCCCAGTGTTATACAGTGACAGACCTGTACCCACCAGTACTGTACCCCAGTGTTATACAGTGACAGACCTGTACCCACCAGTATCTTACCCCAGTGTTATACAGTGACAGACCTGTACCCACCAGTCCTGTACCCCAGTGTTATACAGTGACAGACCTGTACTCACCAGTACCGTACCCCAGTGTTATACAGTGACAGACCTGTACCCACCAGCACTGTACCCCAGTGTTATACAGTGACAGACCTGTACTCACCAGTACTGTACCCCATTGTTATAGTGACAGACCTGTACCCACCAGTACTGTACCCCATGTTATACAGTGACAGACATGTACCCACCAGTACTGTACCCCATGTTATACAGTGACAGACCTGTCCCCACCAGTACTGCACCCCAGTGTTAATGACAGACCTGTACCCACCAGTACTGTACCCCAGTGTTATACAGTGACAGACCTGTACCCACCAGTACTGTACCCCAGTGTAATAGTGACAGACCTGTACCCACCAGTACTGTACCCCAGTGTTATACAGTGACAGACCTGTACCCACCAATACTGTACCCCAGTGTTATACAGTGACAGACCTGTACCCACCAGTACTGTACTCCAGTGATATACAGTGACAGACCTGTACCCACCAGTACTGTACCCCAGTGTTATACAGTGACAGACCTGTACCCACCAGTACTGTACCCAGTGTTAAACAGTGACAGACCTGTACCAACAAATAACCAGGAAACATGTCCTAGCACGAGAGGAAGTTCAGAACAAAACTCTCATTGTATTAACTCATCTAATTGTTGAGGTGGAATGGGGAATAAGATCAACACCAACTTACATTTATATAGTGCCTATAACGTAGTCCCACGGCACTTCTTGGGGAGCGTAATTAAACAAAATTTGACACCAATTCACAGGAGGTGGTATTAGGACAGGAGGAGGTAGGTTTTTAAGGAGCGTCTCAAAAGGAGGAGAGAGAGGAGGAGAGGTTTAGGGAGAGAATTCCAGAGCTTGGGGCCCAGAGAGAAAACAGAAGCAAAGGCCTTGTATGTATATAGCGGCCTGTCCCTGTCTCTCAGACATCGCAAAGTGTTTCAGACGCAGCAAATTCCGCTGACGTGCAGTTACTATTCGGGAAAGCGAGGCCGATTATTTTGAGTACAGCAAGATCCCGCAAACAGCAGTGCAGCGGGCGAACCAATCAAAATCCTTCTGTTGCCCTCAGCTGCCTGGGCCCCAAGCTCTAGAACTCCCAGCCTAAACCTCTCCCTCCTCCTTTAAGACACTACCTCTTTGACCAAGCATTTGGTCACTTGCCCCAATTTCTTCAGTGGCTCGGTGTCAAATGTATTTGTTTCGTCTTAAAACACTCCTGTGTAGCGCCTTGGGGCGGTTTTCTACATTGAAAGGCGCTATATAAATACAAGTTGTTGTTGTTATAGGCACTATATTATACAAGTTGTTGTTACAGGCGCTATATCAATACAAGTTGTTGTTGTTATAGGCACTATATCATACAAGTTGTTGTTACAGGCGCTATATCAATACAAGTTGTTGTTGTTATAGGTACTATATCATACAAGTTGTTGTTACAGGCGCTATATCAATACAAGTTGTTGGTATTTAATGCTGGTGGTGGAGAGCCAAAGCCCTGGGAGATAAAAGCGAGAAGGATTCCCGGTTTACCGCGAGGGGTTAAATTCCTGAGCCATTTGCAGCCTCGCATTTCCGGAGCCTGGAGCTCGGAGCAGAGAGGACAGCGGCAGCCGTTTCACGGAGGCTTGACGTACGAGCTGCTCGTCGGCCCGCGTGACCAGCGGCGGCTCTCGGTCCCTGATCCCCGCTTCACACTCGCGGCTGGCTCAGAGCCCTGGGACGGTCGGGATTCTTTTGTGCGCTCTACGCATTCGCCGGCTGCTGAAGAATGCAGATTACGCAGAGGGGAAGTCTGACCATTGTTTGGGGTGGAGAGAACACGTCAAAAAACATTGCAGAATAGCAGCCTGGCGTAACGCCAAAGACTCTGCCGTCAGAAATTCCTTTCTTGGGCCATGTTCGAAAGGTTAAGAGCTTTCTGCAAACCGCCTGGACAACAGATCCAGGGTGCCACCCAACACTGGAGAGGCCAAGATAGCTCGTCTCCAGCTACAGGGATTGAAGACTGACCTCCAGTACACTGCTGTCAGCAATATCCCCCCCCAACCCCAGGAGAAAAACCCATCCGGGGCATTAAACAAAACAGCGTTTTCTTTGAACACTTTCATTTATTAGTTATAAAAATATTGGAGATGGGGGGGAAAAAGGCATTTTCGCCAATAGTGACGATGAATCCAACTGGGTGGCACAAGAACATAAGGAATGGGAGCAGGAGTCGGCCATTCGGCCCCTCGAGCTTGCTCCGCCATTTAATAAGACCATGGCTGATCTTCGACCTCAACTCCACTTTCCTGCACTATCCCCATATCCTTTGATATCCAAAAAACTACTGATCTCTGTCTTGAATATACCCAAAGACTGAGCCTCCACAGCCCTCTGGGGCAGAGAATTCTTCACCCTCTGAGTGAAGAAATTTCTCCTCATCTCAGTCCCAAATGGCCGACCCCTTATCCTGAGACTGTGTGACCCCCTGGTTCTGGACTCCCCAGCCCGGGGGAAACATCCTCCCTGCATCTACCTGGTCAAAAATGTTGTATGTTTCAATGAGGTCACCTCTCATTCTTCTAAACTCGAGGGAATATCGGCCTAGTCTACTCAATCTCTCCTCATAGGACCATCCCACCATCCCAGGAAACAGTCTGGTTGATGGAACCACCTTCGTTGCACTCTCTCCATGGTAGGTATATCCTTCCTTAGGCAAGGAGACCAAAACTGTACACAATACTCCAGGTGCGGTCTCACCAGGGCCCTATATAATTGCAGTAAGATGCGTTTACTCTTGTACTCAAATCCTCTTGTAATAAAGGCCAACATACCATTTGCTTTCTTAATTGCTTGCTGTACCTGCACGTTAACTTTCAGTGATTCGTGTATAAGGACACCCAGGTCCTTCTGAACACCAACCGCTCAGCATTTAAAAATACCCTACTTTTCTATAAACACTGGCCAGGGGACCCAACCTAGGCCCGCCTGCCCTGTACCGCACCAGTTACCCGCCAAACCAACACTGCACCTGGTGAGAAGTTATGAAGTTGAACAAGGGATCTGTATCGAGTTTGCATCTCGAAAACGCAAGAGCCTTGGGTGTGGTGGTGTAGGAATCTCCCCTGGCAGTGACCCACGGAGCTCCTCATGGGAGCAGCCAACTCCCTCCCACACAAACATTCCTTTCAGGAACAGGTCCATCAACAATCTGTGCCTTTGAAGATCACAGGCCCTCTCACAGCGAAGTCGGAGGCGCGTTGGCGGGAAACTATCTGCACGTCATTGCAGCCGTCGGATTCTCTCGATGTACGGGGGGGGGTGGGGGGGGCAGGGGGCGGGGGAGGGAAGTTGGAGTTAATCAAGATTACGGGTGATACAGCTGGGCATCCAACGCTCAGTATTACCGTCAGGTGAGTGGGCAAATGCATGGCAGATGAAGTATAATGTGGATAAATGTGAGGTTATCCACTTTGGTGGTAAAAAGAGAGAGACAGACTATTATCTGGATGGTGACAGATTATGAAAAGGGGAGGTGCAACGAGACCTGGGTGTCATGGTACATCAGTCATTGAAGGTTGGCATGCAGGTACAGCAGGCGGTTAAGAATGCAAATGTTGGCCTTCATAGTGAGCGGATTTGAGTACAGGGGCAGGGAGGTATTGCTACAGTTGTACAGGGCCTTGGTGAGGCCACACCTGGAGTATTGTGTACAGTTTTGGTACTTGAGGAAGGACATTCTTGCTATTGAGGCAGTGCAGCGAAGGTTCACCAGACTGATTCCCGGGATGGCGGGACTGACCTATCAAGAAAGACTGGATCAACTGGGCTTATATTCACTGGAGTTCAGAAGAATGAGAGGGGACCTCATAGAAACGTTTAAAATTCTGACGGGTTTAGACAGGTTAGATGCAGGAAGAATGTTCCCAATGTTGGGGAAGTCCAGAACCAGGGGTCACAGTCTAAGGATAAGGGGTAAGCCATTTAGGACCGAGATGAGGAGAAATTTCTTCACCCAGAGAGTGGTGAACCTGTGGAATTCTCTACTACAGAAAGTTGTTGAGGCCAATTCACTAAATATATTCAAAAAGGAGTTAGATGTAGTCCTTACTACTAGGGGGATCAAGGGGTATGGCGAGAAAGCAGGAATGGGGTACTGAAGTTGCATGTTCAGCTATGAACTCATTGAATGGCGGTGCAGGCTCGAAGGGCCAAATGGCCTACTCCTGCACCTATTTTCTATGTTTCTATGTTTCTATGTCACGCACTCCCAGTTCAGATACATAACAGTCTGCGTCTCCAAGATAAGAGAAGACTAATTGATGTATTTTTTCTGACTGCTCCATTTTTGATCAGGGCAGAGGAGCGGAGAGAGATCAGGGCCCAGGAGAGGCGAGGGTTCGGGGCACAGGGCCAGCACAGGCCAGCCCACACTGCGATCTATGGATAGTAGGAGCATGTGTGCGCACTAGGTCCGTGCAGCAGAGTTAGGTCATTGTAAACCTGTAATTACCTTATGTAGCCACCAGAGGGCTCATCCCCTGAAGTCCCAAGGGATCCCACAATCCCTTGGGAGCACCTGTACTTAAGGAGACCTCACAGGCTGGAGAGGCACTCTGGAGACCTGCATTAAAAGACTACGGTCACACTTTACTTTGAGCTCACAGTATCTAGTCAGACTCTTTATTCATACATAACAATCTCCAGTCGTCTTGGTTAATCCTTACCACTGGACCAAGACCTAGCTCGGTCAAGCCCCGTGTGGTGGCTGGTGTGCAACGGCCACCCCACGTTAAAAAAATCCACCCACAGGCATCTTCCACCCCCTCAATTGGAGTTCAGGACCTAGAATGTCAGGTCCCTCATTGAAACACCTGTGAACTTATCCCTTTTTGGTGTGGAAGCAAGTCATCCTCGATACGAGGGACTGCCTAATACTACTATACTCATCATCAATTTCGGCGGTCCCGCGAAGCGAGGATGACTTGCTTCCGCGCCAAAAAAAAGGATGAGTTCACAGGTGTTTCAATGAAGGACCTAATATTCCAGGCCCGAACTACATCCTGAAGGGTGGAAGATGCCTGTGGGTGGATTTTTTTAACGTGGGGTGGCCGTTGCACACCAGCCACCACACGGGGCTTGACAGAGCGAGGTCTTGGTCCAGTGGCAAGGGTTAACCAGGACGACTGGAGACCAGCTCTGGTGCACGGGCCTAGTGCGCGCACATATCGCAGTGTGGGCTGGGCCCGTGCTGCCCCTGGGCCTCTGGCCCCGAACTCACGCCTTCCCTGGGCCTCAATCACATCCCCCCACAATCCCTTGCCGCTCCTTTGCCCCGACCTCGCCGCTCCCGCTGTACCTGCGCACGCTCCAATCGCCGACCTGGACCTTGCTGACGTCTCTCTTCGCTGCCGTCGCCCTCCTGCACCAGCTAGAGCTGCTCCCAGAGGCCTCCACGCCGCTCCCGGGCCTCCGCGCGCCGCTCCTTTTATGGCCCCGACCTGCTGCTGATGGTCTCTCGCAGGTCGGAGCCGTCTCGCCTCCCATGGCCGCCGCTCACCGCTACTACACTATACTATACATAATCGATGGTTGTGAATCTGTGGAATTCGCGGCCTCAGAGAGCTGTGCAAGCGGGGGGGCATTGAATAAATTTAACAGAGAGATAGACAGTTTCTTAACCGATAAGGGGTTATGGGGAGCGGGCAGGGAAGTGGACCCGAGTCCATGATCAGATCAGCCATGATCGTATTAAATGGCGGAGCAGGCTCGAGGGGCCGTATGGCCTATTCCTGCTCCTATTTCTTATGTTATGAGATGCAGAGTAGATTAGACGCAGAGTAAAGCTCCCTTTACACCAGCCAAACAATGCGACTTGGCCCCAGAATTGCACCCCCATCTGACGTTGCAACAACAACTGGCATTTATACAGCACCTTTCACGGAATAATAAAAGGTGGGCAGAGGAAATGTTACAAGGGACCACCCTCAAAGCCTCCCCACTGACACCTGGGAGTCCCTGGCCAAAGACCGCCCTAAGTGGAGTACATCCGGGAAGGCGCTGAGCACCTCGAGTCTCGTCGCCGAGAACAGGCAGAAAGCAAGCGCAGGCAGCGGAAGGAGCGTGAGGCAAACCAGTCCCACCCACCCTTTCCCTCAACCACTGTCTGTCCCACCTGTGACCGAGACCGTAATTCCCGTATCGGACTGTTCAGCCACCTGAGAACTCACTTTTAGAGTGGAAGCAAGTCTTCCTCGATTCCGAGGGACTGCCTATGATGATATGTTGTAATAAAACGTCCCAAGGTGCTTCACAGCAGCATTACCGGACAAAAATCGACACCAAGCCAAAGGAGGAAGGAATTTGGCCCTAAACCTCCCCATCTCACTCTCTTCCTTTAAGACATGCCTTTAAAAGCTACCTCTTTGGGCTAAAGCTTGGTCAAAGAGCTATGTTTAAAAGGAGGGTACAGTGGACATCCTCACTTCACCTCTCAGACAGAGAAACTGTCGGGGCAATTTGTGACAGCTTTGTCGTGTGGTCCTGGGTTGAGAAGGTCCAGAGATGGTTTAGTGTAGGACCCTTGGAGTCGGCAGAGAGGAGACCTCTGTCCCATCAGTTCGAGGCACAATTCAAGCCTTGGTCCCAGAGATGAACCTCCTCACACCCAGGACCCGAGGAAATTTTAAACCCAGATAAACAGTGACAGTACAGTGGCCTCCGGCACAAGGACTGCTGAGTTCCCAAACGGGAAGAACAACAATCTGTAATTATAACACACTTGTCAGCCGTGGCTCAGTGGGCAGCACTCTCGCCTCAGAGTCAGAAGGTTGTGGGTTCAAGTCCCACTCCTGGAACCGGAGCACATGAATCTAGGCTGACACTCCCAGTGCAGTGCTAAAGGAGCGCCGCACTGTCGGAGGTGCCGTCTTTCGGATGAGATGTTAAACCGAGGCCCTGTCTGCTCCCTCAGGTGGACATAAAAGATCCCATGGCCACTAATTCAAAGAAGCGCAGGGGAGTTATCCCTGGTGTCCAAGGCCGATATATATCCCTCAATCAACATAATAAAAACAGATGATATGGTCATCATCACATTGCTGTTCGTGGGAGCTTGCTGTGCACAACAGTGACTGCTCTCCCAAAGTACTTCATTGGCTGTAAAGCACTTTTAGACATCATGTGGTCGTGAAAGGCACTATACAAATGCAAATCTTTCTTCATTTTTCTTTGACTGATATTCACGGCCACAAACCATCGACTGTGCAATCTCTAAAGAATGGCTGTTCCGATGGACAACCTCCCCATCCCACCGCCGTGTCCCCCAGGCCCTGGAACACTCCCCTTAAACACACTCGGCCGCACCACCTCTCTTCCCCACCGTCAAAGGGTTCCTCAAGGTCCCTCTCTTTGACTGCAAAATTCCTGCGATGGGGGGGAGATTGTCCTATGAGGAGAGATTGAGTAGGCCTATATTCTCGAGAGTTTGGAAGAATGAGAGGTGATCTCATTGAAACATACAACATTCTTACAGGGCTTGACAGGGCAGATGCAGGGAGGATGTTTCCCCCGGGTTGGGGAGTCGAGAACCAGGGGTCACAGAGTCTCAGAATAAGAGGTTGGCCATTTAGGACTAAGCTGAGGAGAAATTTCTTCACTCAGAGGGTGGTGAATCTTTGGAATTCTCTGCCCCAGAGGGCTGTGGAGGCTCAGTCGTTGAGTATATTCAAGGCTAAGATCGATAGATTTTTGGATATTAAGGGAATCGAGGGATATGGGGATCGGGCGGGAAAGTGGAGTTGAGGTTGAAGATGATCAGCCATGATCGTATTAAATGGCGGAGCAGGTTCGAGGGGCCGAATGGCTGACTCCTGCTCCTAATTCCTATGTTATGTTCACCCAGGGGCACCGATGCCAGTTGCAGCGGGCACAACGAGCAGAATGAACCCAGGAACATCCTGGTCTTCCGACGAGCAACAAGGTGTCGACTATCGCGTCAGTGAACAGATGAGTCACTTCCTTTCCACGAACACACGCAAAAAAAAAAAAGACTCGCTTTCATGCCAAGGGGAGTTAAAGCGACGGCGGATGACTCAGAACCGCAGGCGGGCACTGAACAGGCAGTCGGGAAACCAGAGAGTTAGTCCAAGGTGAAAACCACCGAGCCGGCAGGCAAACTATACCGGAAACCAGAGAAAAGGGGGCGGCTTAGCACCAGAGAGTCAGAGGTTTACAGCACGGACGGAGGCCATATCGGCCCATCATGTCCGCGCCGGCCGACAAAGAGCTACCCAGCCTAATCCCACTTTCCAGCTCTCGGTCCGTAGCCCTGCAGGTTACGGCACTTCAAGTGCACATCCAAGTGCTTTTTAAATGTGGTGAGGGTTTCTGCCTCTACCACCCTTTCAGGCCGTGAGTTCCAGACCCCCCTACCCTCTGGGTGAAAACACTTCCCCTCAAAACCTTCAACCAATTACTTTAAATCTATGCCCCCTGGTTGTTGACCCCTCTGCTAAGGGAAATAGATCCTTCCTATCCACTCTATCTAGGCCCATCATTTTATCCACCCCAATAAGGTCGCCCCTCAGCCTCCTCTGTTCCAAAGAAAACAACCCAATCTTTGCTCATAGCTAAAATTCTCCAGTCCAGGCAACATCTTCGTAAATCCCCACTGTACCCTCTCCAGCGCAATCATATCTTTCCTGTAATGTGATGACCAGAACTGCACGCAGTACTCCAGCTGTGGCCTAGCTGTAGATTTATACAGTTCAAGCATAACCTCCCTGCTCTTGCACCAAGTCCTGTGTGTTGCTGTGCTCGCACAGGACCAACACAAACGTCACTCTCTCCTCTCCTGAACCTCATGATCATCATAGGCGGTCCCTCGAACGAGGATGACTTGCTTCCACATGAGTTCACAGATGTTTCAATGAAGGACCCGATGTTCCAGTCCTGAACTCCAATTGAGGGGGTGGAAGATGCCTGTGCGTGGATTTTTTTAACGTGGGGTGGCCGTTGCACACCAGCCACCACACGGGGCTTGACAGAGCTAGGTCTTGGTCCAGTGGTAAGGGTTAACCAGGATGACTGGAGACCTGCTCTGCTGCACGGGCCTAGTGCGCGCACATATCGCAGTGTGGGCTGGTCCCGTGCTGCCCCTGGGCCCTCGGCTCTTCTGGGCCCCGTACCCTCATTCGCCGCACCTCCACCAGGATCTCCCACCGCACCTCCGCACCAAACATTCGCCGAACCTCCGTCACGATCAGCCACCAAATCTCAGCCACGATCCTTCAGGGATTCCTCCGCCCCGATCACTCGTCGCAAGTCCGCCACGACCCTTCCCGCTCCTCTGCTGCAGCAGGGCCCCGCCGATGCTCACCCGAGTGTTGACGACACGGACATCGCGCGTCGAGTGCACAGGCGCGGTCACAGCAAAGCCCGTGCTGTTCTCACCCAGCGCATGGGGCTCCCGTGGAGCACACGCCTCCAAGTCAGAAGGTTGTGGGTGCGAGTCCCACTCCAGTGATCTGAGCGCATACTATGCAGGCCGACACGCCCAGTGCCGTTACTGAGGGAGTGCCGCACTGTCGGAGGTGCCGTCTTCCGGGTGAGACGTTAAACCGAGGCCCCGTCTGCTCTCTCAGGTGGACGTAAAAGATCCCACGGCCACTGTTTTGTAGAAGAGCAGGGGAGTTCTCCCCAGTGCCCTGGCTAATATTTAATCTCTCAATCAACATCACTAAAATAAACTATCTGGTCATTATCACACTGCTTTATGTGGGAGCTTGCTGTGCGCAAATCGGCTGCCGGGTTTCCAACATTACAACAGTGACTACACTCCAAAAGTACTTTATTGGCTGTAAAGTGCTTTGGGACGTCCTGATCTTTTTCATGCAATAGAAGCATAGAAAATAGGAGCAGTAGGCGGCCATTCGGCCCTTCGAGCCTGCTCCGCCATTCAATATCATGGCTGATCCTCTATCTCAACACCATATTCCCGCTTTTTCCCCATACCCCTTGATGCCTTTTGTTTCTAGAAATCTATTTTTCTCCCTCTTAAATATATTCACTGACTTGGCCTCCACAGCCTTCTGTGGTAGAGAATTCCCATAGGTTCACCATCCTCTAAGTGAAAACGTTTCTCCTCATCTCAGTCCTAAATTTCCTACCCCGTATCCTGAGACTGTGACCCCCTTGTTCTAGACTTCCCAGCCCCGGGGAAAACATCCTCCCCGCATCCAATCAGTCCAACCCAGTTAGAATTGTATACATTTAAATGAGATCCCCTCTCATTCTTCTAAACTCTAGTGAATACAGGCCCAGTCGACCCAATCGCTCCTCATACGATGGAGTGAGCAGACGGGGCCTGATGTTTAACGTCTCATCCGAAAGACGGCTCTGACAAAGCTGCACCCCCTCGCTGGGAGTGTCAGCCTAGAATTTGAGCCCAAATCTGTGGCATGGGACTGGAGCCCACAATCTTCTGACTCAATGCTGAAGAATCGAGACACTACCCACTCAGCTGAGTCACTAAATGTCAGAGTCCCTGCTCTCGATCACCATGCAATGATGGCTAGCTGGGACCATAGGATGTTAGGGAGAAGGAAGACGCAACATATGCACCGGTGAGCCTGCTCACCAGGGTTGCAGAGCTGTTGATACATCCGAGCCAGGGTATCCCTGGGAGATGGAGCACGCGGTGTCCACCGGTACGCTTGCGGCCTTCCGCGAGAGGTGGGCGCCGGAGGAACTGGAGTGCATCATCACCCCTGGCAACCAAATTCTAATTTGACCGTTTATTGTCTCAAAGTTTAATTTGTGAATTTGTCGGTTTTAGTGCCCCCTTTTAAGGGGGGGCACTTGATCTATAGTTTTACTAAAAATAGTTGTAGAGCTGTTGAGTTGGGAGTGGCATAGCCAGTCACATGATGTTCACAAGACTCAATAAAACCCCAGCCAGTTGGGTCCGGGGGATCCACAACGAGGTATGCTGTTGTAAGCCTAGTGGATGAACTGGTAATGTGTAGTGTGATTGTTAAACCTTTTGCTAATAAACCAACTAGTTCTCAATAGCAATGTGTTGCTATGAATTCTTAAGCAAAGAAGCAAATACATTACAGAAAAGAATCTCTCAGCTGCCATGTTAAACCAAAATCCACAAGACCTGCACAAGCAAAAGCTGGTTTACTTGGATGAGGCTCTGATGGACGGATGGTAGCCAGTGGGACCACCCAGAAGGAGGCACAGAATACAAGAACAGGGAGGTTAGGCTTGAACTGTATAAAACACTAGTTAGGCCACAGCTAGAGTACTGCGTGCAGTTCTGGTCACCACATTACAGGAAAGATGTGATTGCACTAGAGAGGGTGCAGAGGAGATTTACGAGGATGTTGCCTGGACTGGAGAATTTTAGCTATGAGGAAAGATTGGATAGGCTGGGGTTTGTTTTCTTTGGAACAGAGGAGGCTGAGGGGGACCTATTTGAGGTGTATAAAAATTATGAGGGGCCTGGACAGAGTGGATAGGACGGACCTATTTCCCTCAGCAGAGGGGTCAACAACCAGGGGGCAGAGATTTCAAGTATATGGTAGGAGGTTTAGAGGGGATGAGGGGAAATGTTCTCACCCAGAGGGTGGTGGGGGTCTGGAACTCACTGCCTGAAAGGGTGGGTAGAGGCCGAAACCCTCATCACATTTAAAAAGTACCTGGATGTGCACCTGAAGTGCCGTAACCTACAGGGCTACGGACCGAGAGCGGGAAAGTGGGATTAGGCTCTTGGTCAGCCGGCACGGACATGGGCTGAAATGGCTGAAACTTTTAGGATTCTATGAGCAGAGGGAGGGTGAAAGCTGGGAAGAGAATAGAATGCCCACTTTCCTTTTCTTTAACTCAGCCGGTGCATAGAAAGCAGATCAGCCGTGATCTTATTGAATGGCGGAGCAAGCTAGAGGGGCCGAATGGCCTGCTCCTAATTCTTGTGTTCTCGTGTTCTCGTGTTCTAACTGCAGGTTCTCTGGAGGCAGAAGCAGACTCAGCCCACATGAGGATGTGGCTGCCCGACTCAACTTATCAAACCCTCCCTTCCCCTCGTTCTGACCTCAAATCAGTTTCCTGCTGCAGGGAGCTACATACCGCTTCCTCCTCCCAGTATGATGGGGGGGGTAGGAGGGTGGGGGGGGGGGGGTGGGGGCTAGTTTGCGGGCTGGAGTTGCCGTGGTGACAGAGCGCCGGTGGTGCAGATCAAGCGAGTGAAAGGCATGTCACTCTCGGCAGGAAACGGCGTGTCTTCCTCCATTGCTGAATAGCTAGGAACCCGCTTCGAATGATCAGTTTGTGCTGTTAAGACCGACCTCTATGCGAGCGCTGCTACATCTGGCTGAAGTACCGCTGCAGAAAGCTGCTTGCGGGAAAAATGGGGGTCAGTCAGGATTTTTGACCACCTCCAATGTTATTCAGTGACCCCTGGGTGCTGTGTGCCAAGATTGGTGAAGAAACACTTGCATTTATATGTCACCTTTCACGACCACAGGAAATCCCAAAGCGCTTTACAGCCAATGAAGTACTTTTCACTGTTGTAATGTGGGAAACGCGGCAGCCGATTTGCGCACAGCAAGCTCCCACACACAGCAACGTGATAATGACCAGATCGGTTTTTAGTGAAGTCAGTTGAGGGATAAATATTGACCCAGGACACCGGGGAGAACTGCCACTGCTCTTCTTCGAAATAGTGCCACGGGAACTTTTACGTCCAGCTGGAGAGCGGACGGGGGCCTCGGTTTAATGTCTCATTTGCAAGACTGCACCTCCGACAGTGCAGCACTCCCTCAGTACTGGCACTGGAAGTGTTAGCCTGGGTTTTTTTGGCCCAATTGCGTCTCTGGAGCTGGACTCGAACCCACAACCTCCTGACTCTGGAGGTGGGAGTGCTACTCACTGAGCCACGGCCGACAGGCACTCACTCATTTCCTCGGGGCGGAGTCACGGGAATTGCGGAACGAGGTCGGGTGCAAAAGGCAGGCCGAGAGTTGGAGCCAGGGAGGAGGCTGTTGTGATTTTGGCCTATTTTTGGTGTGAGCCGAATGGCCTCGCTTTGCTGAGCCTTCACTGCCATGGTCTGGGAATGTTCGCTATGCAGTTTATGAACGGTCCGATGAACTTATTTGGAAATTCAATAAACGAGAAAGTTTACAGCATTGGCGAGAAAGGGCAGGGTGTTACTCATAGTTGTCATCGAGAATCTAAACATTTACCGAGGTCGGTCTTTAACGAGCGTCTTAGAGGAGGCGAGAGGGGTTTAGGGAGCAAATTCCAGAGCGGAGGGCTTAGGCGGCTGAAGGCACCCATGGTGGGCTGAAGGACAGAGTTGCCCAAGCGATCTCAGGTCGTCATCATCACAGGCAGTCCCTCGAAACGAGGATGACTTGCTTCCATGCCAAAAAAAGGAGTTTCAGTGAAGGACCTAATATTCCGGATACCGAACTACATCCTGAAGGGTGGAAGGTGCCTGTGCGTGGATTTTTTTTTTTTTTTTAAACGTGGGGTGACCGTTGCACACCAGCCACCACACGAGGCTTGACAGAGCGAGGTCCTGGTCCAGTGGCAAGGGTTAACCAGGACGACCGGAGACCAGCTCTGCCGCACGGACCTAGTGCGCGCACATATCGCACAGTGTGGGCTGGCCCCGTGCTGCCCCTGGGCCCTCGCCCCTTCTGGGCCCTGGAACTCACGCCTCTCCCGGGCCCCGATCACGTCCCTCTACAATCTCTCACCGCTCCTTCGCCCCGACCTGAAGTAGTATGCCTCCAGGGACCGCTCCTTTTATGGCCCCGACCTGCGTGAGAACACCAGCGGCAGGTTCGGGGCCATAAAAGAGGCAGCAAGCGGTCCCTGGACAGCGTGGAGGCCCCAGGTCAAAGTATAGCAGAGTTAGATGCAGAGTGAGAGAGGGAGCTTCGTTCTGTGATGTCCCATCAGTCCCATGCAAGGGTTAGATACAGACCAATCTTCCTTTTACTCTGCCCCAACCTCAGTCAGAGCCCCCTTCAACTCTCTCTTCTCCAAATGACCATATCTGCTTTTAGTGATGTCGGTTGAGGGATAAATATTAACCAGGATACCGGGAAGAATGTCCCCCGCTCCCCATTCTAGAACACAAGGAATAGGAGCAAGAGTCGGCCATTAGGCCCCTCGAGCCTGCTCCGCCATTCAATAAGATCATGGCCGATATGATCTTGGGCTCAGTTCCACTTCCCCGCCCGCTCCCCATAACGCTTGACTCCCCTGTAGTCCAAAAATCTATCTCCACCTTAAATATATTCAATGACCCAGCCTCCACAGCTCTCTGGGGCAGAGAATTCCACAGATTCACAACCCTCAGAGAAGAAATTCCTCATTTCGGTTCTAAATGGGCGACCCCTTATTCTGAAACTATGTCCCCTAGTTCCAGACTCTCCCACGAGGAGAAACATCCTCTCTGCATCTACCTTGTCGAGCCCCCTCAGAATCTTAAACGATTCAATAAGCTCATTCTTCCAAACTCCAAAGAGTAAAGGCCCAACCTGCTCAACCTTTCTTCATACGTCAACCCCTTAATCTCCGGATGAGTGACCAGTTAAGTTGGTGACATTGGTTGAAGGGTGAATGGTGACCTGGACGCCAGGGACGAACTCATCAGACAGCGTCATGGGACCTCGAGCTGCCTTTATATTGGTGTTCGTGCTGAGGTTTGTGCCAAAGCTCCCTAAAATACAGATCTCGCCAGGTTTATTTTCACTGGTGGCCGCCTGAGTGAAGCCGATGTGATTTGCAGTGGAGGGCGCTGGCAACAATCCACAACTCATTGCCCCCGGGACCAATCCAGCTAACAGCCCACTATAATACCAATATAAAGCAGCCTTCAAACCAACGTGGACAGCCATGGCACTCTCGCCTCAGAGTCAGAAGGTCACAGGTTCAAGTCCCACTTAAGACTCGAGCGCATAATCCAGGCGGACACTCCCAGTGCAGTGCTGAGGGAGCGTCGCACTGTCGGAGGTGCCGTCTTTCAGATGGGACGTTAAACCGAAGCCCCGTCTGCTCTCTCAGGTGCAAGTCCAAGATCCCAACACACTATTGAAATAAGAGCAGGGGAGTTCTCCCCCGAAGACCCGGCCAATATTTATCCTTCAATCAACATCACTAGAACAGATTATCTGGTTACCACATTCCTGTTTGTGGGAGCTTGCTGTGCGCACACTGTCTGCTGCGTTTCCCACATTAAAACACTGACTACACTTCAAACGTACTTCATTGACTGTAAATCGCTTTGGGATGTCCTGTGGTGGTGAAAGGTGCTATATAAATGCAAGTCTTTTTTTAAATCCAGGGTTTATTCTTTATAAAATGCAGTTTGAATCTGTAAATGAGTGTTGTTTTCCGATTCCCTGTAGTTTAGTAATTTCGACAGCACTACCCAAACCCGCGACCTCTACCCTCTAGAAGGACAAGGGCAGCAGGTGCATGGGAACACCACCACCTCCACGTTCCCCTCCGAGTCACACACCATCCTGACTTGGAAATATATCGGCCGTTCCTTCATCGTCACTGGGTCACAATCCTGGAACTCCCTCCCTAACAGCACTGTGGGAGCACCTTCACCACACGGGACTGCAGCGGTTCAAGAAGGCGGCTCACCACCACCTTCTCAAGGGGCAATTAGGGATGGGCAATAAATGCCGGCCTTGCCAGCGATACCCACATCCCAGGAACGAATTTTTAAAAACCTCAAAAAAAACAGATGATGATCTGGTCAGTTTTGACGGAGGGTCATCGACCCGAAAAGCTAACTCTGTTTTTCTCTCTCCACAGATGCTGCCTGACCCGCTGAGATTTTGGTTTTTATTTCGGATTCCAGCATGCGCAGCATTTTGCTTGCTTGATCGGGTCATGATCTCATGGCTGTTGGTGGGAGCTTGCTGTGCGCAAATTGGCCGTTGCGTTTAGCACATCACAACAGTTCTTCAAAAAGTACATCAATGGCTGCAAATCACTGGAGGATGTCCCGAGACTTTGTAAATGCAAGTCTTTTAAGGTTTTTTTTTGGACATGCCTTCGGTTTCACATTTCTTCTGAAGGATGGCATCTCCGCAGCTTTAAACCCAATATCGCCGTGACGCATATCCCCAAGGCAACTCAAGCCAACAGTCTCTATGGGACACCGTAGAGAATTGGTTCTGGCAACCCCGAGGTTGTGAATTCAAATGCCGTGGTTGAAAATTGCGAAAGCCAAACTGATTCACCGATGCCCTTCAGGGAAGGGAACTTGCTGCCTCCGAAAGAGTCTGGCCAACTTTTAATGCCTTCTAAAAAGCACGTACAATTGCTTCAAGAAAGTAGCACACCAGCGCTTTCTCAGGGCCACGAGGGTTAGGCAAGAACATAAGAACATAGGAGCAGGAGTAAAGAGACTTGGATTTACATAATCATCACAGGCAGTCGCTCGAAATCGAGGAAGACTTGCTTCCACTCCAAAAGTGAGTTCTCAGGTGACTGAACAGTCCAATACGGGAATTACAGTCTCTGTCGCAGGTGGGACAGACAGTGGCTGAAGGAAAGGGTGGGTGGGACTGGTTTGCCGCCTATACCCCCTAGTTTTAGATTGCCCTCAGAGTGGAAATATCCTCTCTGCATCTACCTTGTCAAGCCCCTCATTATCTTAGATGTTTCAATAAGATCATCTCCCATCCTTCTGAACTCCAATGAGTATAGGCCTAACCTACTCCTCATAAGTCAACCCCCTCATCTCTGGAATCAACCTAGTGAACCTTCTCTGAACTGCCTCCAATGCAAGTATATCCTGCCTTAAATACGGCAACCAAAACTGTACGCAGTGCTCTGGGTGTGGCCTCACAATACCCTATACAGTTTCAGCAGGACTTCCCTGCTTTTATACTCCATCCCCCTTGCAATAAAGGCCAACATTCCATTGGCCTTCCTGATTACTTGCTGTACCTGCATACTAACTCCGAGGGGTTTGACAGGGTAGATGCCTAGAGATTGTTTCCCCCGGGCTGGAGTGTCTAGAACCAGGGGGCACAGTCTCAGGGTAAGGGGTCAGCCATTTAGGACTGAGATGAGGAGAAATTTCTTCTCTCAGAGGGTGGTGAATCTTTGGAATTCTCTGCCCCAGAGGGCTGTGGATGTCGAGTCTCTGAATATATTGAAGGCTGAGATTACTAGATTTTTGAAGTCTAGGGGAAGCAAGGGATATGGAGATCGGGCGGGAAAGTGGAGTTGAGGTCGATGATCAGCCATGATCTCATTGAATGGTGGAGCAGGCTCGAGGGGCCATAGGGCCTACTCCTATTACTTATGATTTACTGCTGTAAAGGGCAGGTGTTGTGGCCATTGGGCAAGTTCGGGCTGGACTGCGATGCTCACTAGTTGAATAGCACTTCCCAAAGCTCGCTGTCGTGGCACTCGAGCGCTGCATTTGGAGGGTCTCCATGGTGCCTTCGCCCAGAGTAACTGTCCTCGGCAGTGGGTTGGAGGGAGGACGAGAGAGAGAGAGAGAGAGAGGTGGGGGGGGGGGGACAAGAGAGAGAGAGGGGGGGGGGGATACGAGAGAGAGAGAGAGAGAGAGAGAGAGAGAGAGAGAGAGAGAGAGAGAGAGAGAGAGAGAGAGAGAGCGAGAGCGAGAGCGAGAGCGAGAGCGGGGGGGGGGGGCGAGAGCGAGGGGGTGGGAGGCGCGAGAGAGAGGGGGCGAGGCGAGAGAGAGGGGGGAGGAGGCGAGAGAGGGGGGGGGAGGAGGCGAGAGAGAGAGGGGGGGGAGGAGGCGAGAGAGAGAGGGGGGGAGGAGGCGAGAGAGAGAGGGGGAGGAGGCGAGAGAGAGAGGGGGGGAGGAGGCAAGAGGGGGGGGGAGGCGAGAGAGGGGGGGGAGGCGAGAGAGAGGGGGGGGACGCGAGAGAGAGGAGGGGGACGCGAGAGAGGGAGAGTGAGGCAAGAGAAAGAGGGAGGCGAGAGAGAGGGAGGCAAGAGAGAGGGGGACGCGAGAGAGAAAGAGAAAGAAAGGGAGAGAGAGAGATATTAAGAAAGACAGACTTGCATTTATATAGCGCCTTTCACAACCACCGGACATATCAAAGCGCTTGACAGCCAATGAAGTACTTTTGGAGTGTAGTCACTGTTGTAATGCGAGAAACGGGCGCACAGCAAGCTCCCACAAAGAGCAACGTGATAATGGCCAGATTATCTGTGTTTGTTGTTATGTTGATTGAGGGATAAATATTGGCCATAATGCCTACTCCTGCTGTGCGTGTGGCCTAGTGGGACAGAGACAATGTCGCCATATTGTTCACCCACATTCCCCACATCACTGGAAAACTGTGCTCAGGAGCCAGCAGTGGGCTTTGGAACGTGACTCTCCGACCTCGGCCGTTCCTTACAAAAAGCTCCCTTGTGTTTGCAGCGTGAAGCTGCCTGCCCAGTTTCCTGCCCTCCTAGAGTTAACAGCCTCCAGCAAAACTCCGCAGCCTGCCTCGTGGAATGCAGAACATTGTAAACACAGCCTCTCTGAAGTGACCTCCATAAACACTTCCACCTCTTTCCCCCTTCACAGGAATGCAGCAATGAAAGTTTAAAAAACTAGCACACAATCTGCTTTCTAGTCAGAATCGACCACCGGTGAGAGTTTAATCCAGACACTCTGATATCGGTGTTGAATCCTGTTACAGCTCTGCCTAGTTTTACCCCCAACACAGATTTTCCAGTTGTAAAAAGACTTTTTAAAATTTGCATTTATATTAGCATCTTTCACCTCCTCAAGGAGTACGTTAGCATAGCGGTTATTTTACTGGACTAGTAATCCAGACCGTTCTAACGAAGTGTCATTGACCTGAAAGGCTAACTCTTGCTTTCTCTCCATCAGATGCCGCCGAGATTTGCAGCATTTTCGGTTTTTATATTTGCAATCCAGAGACCCGGACTAATGATTTGGAGGCACGTGTCAAAATCCCACCAAGGCAGCTGGGGAACTTAAATTCAGTTAATCAAATAATTCTGGAATTAAAAAGCCAGTGTCAGTAATGGTGACCATTACACTATCGGATTGTGGTTAAAAACCCATCGGGTTCACTAATGTCCCTTTAGGGAAGGAAATCTGCCGCCCTTACCCAGTCTGGCCTACACGTGACTCCAGACCCACAGCAATGTGGTTGACTCTTAACTGCCCTCTGAAATTCCACTTATTCAAGAAGGCGACTCACCACCACATTCGAGAGCAATTAGGGATGGGCAATAATGCCGGCCTTGCCAGCGACGGCCACATCCCATGTAAAGAAAGAAAAGGCTTGCATTTATATAGCGCCTTTCACGACCACTGGACATCTCAAAGCACTTTGCAGGCAATGAAGTACCTTTGGAGTGGAGTCACTGTTGTAATGTGGGAAACGCGGCAGCCAATTTGAGCACAGCAAGCTCCCACAAACAGCAATGTGATAATGACCCAGATCATCTGTTTTTATTATGTTGATTGAGGGATAAATATTGGCCCTAGGACACCGGGGAGAACTCCCCTGCTCTTCTTCGAAATAGTGGCCACGGGATCGGTTACGTCCACCTGAGGGGACAGACGGGGCCTCGGTTTAACGTCTCATCCGAAAGACGGCACCTCCGACAGTGCGGCGCTCCCTCAGTACTGCACTGGGAGTGTCAGCCTGAATTTATGTGCTCAAGTTCCTGGAGTGGGACTGGAACCCACAACCTTCTGACTCAGAGGCGAGAGTGCTGCCCACTGAGCCACGGCTGACACTAAATATATGAATTTAAATGTATGAATTTTTAAAAAATAAAACCTCAGGCCATCCCAAAGCGCTTTACAGCCAATGAAGTACTTTTTTTTTTGAACTGTAGTCACTGTTGTAATGTAGGAAACACGGCAGCCAAATTGCACACAGCAAGCTCCCAAAATTACTGAGACGCTGTGTGGTATTCCTAACTGCAGACAGAGGTCTGATAATCTGGACTCTGCTCACCTGGTTGAGATCGTCGAGCTGGTTGCCAACCCGGGTTGAGTGCATTGCTGGAGGTTTCCCGCCTTTGGTCGTCCAAACTCACGGCGCCTCGGCCAATCGGAAAACAAACACTCGTTAGCCAATTGGATGAGTCTTGACAGTTGGCCAAACAGCCCATTTCTCCCTCCACTGCCACATCTCCAATATTATTGGAGGCCCCGACCTGCGTGACAACCCCAGCGGCAGGTCGGGGCCACAAAAGGAGCGGCGAGCGTTCCCGGGAGCAGCGAGCGTTCCCGGGAGCAGTGTGCAGACCACATCAGGGGGCAGCGCGAGCTGGTGCAGGAGGGCGACGGCAGCGGAGAGCGACGTCACCAAGATCCAGGCCGGTGATTGGAGCGCGGGCAGGTACAGCAGGAGCGGGCAAGATCGGGGCGAAGGAGCGGCGAGAGATTGTAGAGGGACGTGATCGGGGCCCAGGAGAGGCGTGAGTTCGGGGCCCGGAAAAGGCGAGGGCCCAGGGGCAGCACACACTGCAACATGTGTGCGCATTAGGTCCGTGCAGCAGAGCAGGTCTCCCTTCGCCATGGTTAACCCTTGCCACTGGACCAAGACCTCGCTCTGTCAAGCCCCGTGTGGTGGCTGGTGTGCAACGGCCACCCCACGTTAAAATAATCCACCCACAGGCAGCTTCCACCCTTCAGGATGTAGTTCGGGATCCGGGATATTAGGTCCTTCATTGAAACACCTGTGAACTTATCTGTTATGTTCAGAATAACTCCACAAGACTGTATGCTGTAAGCTCAAACTGTTGAGACTTTGGTCTCTTTAATGTAACTCCAGAGTGAGAAGGCAGCATGGTAGACTGCCTTTTATACCTGCTTGCCCAGGGTGTGCAGGTGATCCTTGGGTCTCCCACAGGTGCGCCCCCTGGTGGCAAGTCTTACACACGAGTAAAGTTTACATACAGATCATCCTTTTTTGGCGTGGAAGCAAGTCATCCTCGCTTCAAGGGACTGCCTATGATGATTGTTATAACTAACAAACAGAAGTATTAAAAGAAAATGAGTGGAGGGGGTGGGGGTGAAACATACTTTAAAAAAGAAAATACATGCGCCTTTGATATTTCCTCCGGGGCTTGCTTGCAGCGGTGTTCTGGAGCCTCCAGCCCAATCCTGGATTGTTGGAGCCTTGGCCACCCTGAGTTGTGAACCAATGTGCGAGATGGGAGGCAGGGGAGGGAGGGAGGGAGGGAGTTGAACAAGCCGAGGCCTGTTGCCGTGATCACCCTGTGTGTTCTCCAGCCGCACACCTTTTCGTTTGCCCGTTGGTGTATAACGTCGTGGAACACAGTGATCCATGGCTTGCCCTTGTGCCCATTTGCAGAGCAGGTGTTCCGGTTTATTGTTTCATTTCATGCTCCTTTTGCACAGGAGCAACCCTCTCGCCGTTTCAGCAATGACGTCAGTAAGACCAGAATGGAACAACTTTTCGAAAGAAAGACTTGCATTTATATAGCACCTCTCACAACCACCAGACGTCTCAAAGGGCTTTCCAGCCCATGAACTCCTTTTGAAGTGTAGTCACTTTTGTAATGCCAATTGCCGCACAGCAAGCTCCCACAGGCAGCGATGTGATAATGACCCAGATAATCTGTTTTTTGTCATGTTGATTGAGGGATAAATATTGGCCCCAGGACATCGGGGAGAACTCCCCCTGCTCTTCTTCGAAATAGTGGCAGTGGGAGCTTTTACGTCCACACGAGAGAGCAGACGGGACCTCGGTTTAACGTCTCATCCGAAAGACGGCACCTCCGACAGTGCGCCACTCCCTCGGCACTGCACTGGGGGTGTCAGCCTGGATTTATGTGCTCAAGCCCCTGGAGTGGGACTTGAACCCACAACCTTCTGACTCAGAGGCGAGTGTGCTACCCACTGAGCCACGGCTGACACAGTGATCGAGTGAGCCCTTTACTTGGGCTAACGATTCACGCAAATTGGGTGTCAAATCCTCCCTTTGTTGAAAATGTAACTTGGGAGCCCTGCCTTGAAAGTTGGGACTTTCTTAAAGGGGCGCCTTCAGGCCCCTTTCACAATGGATTTGGTGCAGGTCCCTTTAAGTTCACGGGCTGTAAATTTTATGTGAGCGCTGCATATTTACCGTCATGTACAGGAGGTACTTATTATTTCCTCATTGACGCTAAAGCACTTTGCTTAATATTTAACTCTCAGGATTGAAAGCGAAATGTTTTCTGTTCCTTTATATGCACACCTCTCCCCCCCCCCCCCACCCCGCCAACCCAACCCCGAAGATTGCTTCATTTAGTCGCTCGATTTTCGTAGTCCGTTTGTTCCTCTCGAAGGCATTGACTACAGGAGCCAGATGCCCCTCCGCTATCTCACCCACGACGTTGTTATTGGGTGTGAGCTTGGGCTGTTCGACAACAGTGAGCATCGCTGCTGCGCCCAACTCTGTCATCGCATACATGCGGAGGGAGAGGAGCGGTGGGGAGGGGGGGGGCAGCGGTCTCTGGGTAACGATCAAGAGACAGAGTCCTCGAGCTCTAACAAATTGCTTTGGTGATGTTACCTGCAGGTTAGTTCATTGCTGCGTACAGGTACATTACATCCGCCGTTTCACTTTTGGGCAATCTGACTGTTAACTTACAGAAGCTAGGACAATGGGTCCCGGGACTTGGTCAATAGCTGCAAAGGTCTCTTGCCCACGATAACACATGTTTGAAAACCAGTAATCTAGAAGACGGTATACCCCAACGGTCAATGAATGTTTGTGTAAATACACAGCCACAAAGAAAAGAACTTCCATTTATATTCATCATCATAAGCAGTCCCTCGAAATCGAGGAAGACTTGCTTCCACTCAAAGGGAGTTCTTAGGTGGCTGAACAGTCCAATACGAGAGCACAGTCCCTGTCACAGGTGGGACAGACAATGGTTGAGGGAAAGGGTGGGTGGGACTGATTTGCCGCACGCTCCTTCCGCTGCCTGCGCTTGTTTTCTGCACGCTCTCGGCGACGAGACTCGAGGTGCTCAGCACCCTCCCGGATGCACTTCCTCCACTTAGGGCGGACTGGTCTTTGGCCAGGGACTCCCAGGTGTCGATGGGGATGTTGCATTTTATCAGGGAGGCTTTGAGGGTGTCCTTGAAACGTTTCCTCTGCCCACCTTGGGCTCGCTTGCCGTGTAGGAGTTCCGAGTAGAGCGCTCGCTTTGGGAGTCTCGTGTCAGGCATGTAAACGAAGCGGTCTGCCCAGCGGAGCTGGTCGAGTGTGATCAGTGCTTCGATGTTGGGGATGTTGGCCTGATCGAGGACGCTAATGTTGGTGCGTCTGTCCTCCCAGGGGATTTGTGTTTATATAGCACCTTTCACAACCTCAGGATGTCCCACAGTGCTTTACAGCCAATTAAATACTTTAAGTATAGTCACTGCTGTAATGTAGGAATCGCGGCAGCCAATTTGCGCACAGCAAACTCCCACAATGGGAGAATGACCAGATAATCTGCGCATTTAAAAATAAAATGTAAAGTTATGTTCGTTGAGGGATAAATATTGGCCAGGACACTGAGGAGAACTCCCTGATTCTCTTTGAAATAGTGCAGTGGGATCTTTTACATCCACCCGAGAGGGCCTCGGTTTAACGCCTCATCGGAGAGACGGCACCTCCGACAGTGCGGCACTCCCTCAGCATTGCACTGGAGTGTCAGACAAGATTTCAGAGCAAGAAAGTTCTCTTCCCCCTGCTCTGCACCACCACCACCATGTTCTGGCCAATATTTAACCCTAAAAAGCAGTTTATATGGTAAATTATCTCAATGCAATCTATGGGACAAAAGCAAGCCCTTGCTTTCTGCCAATTGTTACCTTGGTTGGTGTCAGCTCAGCTAGCTCCATCCAAACCAGCGAGCCCCACCAGGCACTCTCCTGGCCCAACCGCCTCAGTATCGCACCAGCATCACACCTAGCACAAAGGAAGATGGTTGTGGTGGTTGGAGGTCAATCATCCCAGCCCCAGGACATCGCTGCAGGAGTTCCTCAGGGCAGTATCCCAGGCCCAACCATCTTCAGCTGCTTCATCAATGGCCTCCCCACCATCTTAGATGTGGGGATGTTCGCTGATGACTGCACAGTGTTCAGTGCCATTCGCAATTCCTCAGAAAGTGTAGGAGGTTTGGGCTGATAAGTGGCAAGTAACATTCGCGGCGCACAAAAGTGACTCTCTCAAACAAGCGAGAGTCTAACCACCGCCCCTTGACATTCAACGGCATTACCATCGCCGAAACCCCCACCATCAACATCCTGGGGGTCACCATTGACCAATAACTTAACTGGACCAGCCACATAAATACTGTGGCAACAAGAGCGGGTCAGAGGCTGGGTATTCTGTGTCGAGTGTCTCACCTCCTGACTCCCCAAAGCCTTTCCACCATCTACAAGGCACAAGTCAGGAGTGCGATGGAACACTCTCCACTTGCCTGGATGAGTTGCAGCTCCAGCAACACTCGAGAAGCTCGACACCATCCAGGACAAAGCAGCCCGCTTGATCGGCACGCTACCCACCACCTTCAACACTCACTCCCTCCACCACCGGCGCCCCCTGGCTGCAGTGTGCACAGTCTACAAGATGCACTGCAGCAACTCGCCAAGGCTTCTTCGGCAGCACCTCCCAAACCCGCGACCTCTACCCCCCTAGAAGGACAAGGGCAGCAGGTGCATGGGAACACCACCACCTCCACGTTCCCCTCCCAGTCACACACCATCCCGACTTGGAAATATATCGGCCGTTCCTTCATCGTCGCTGGAACTCCCTCCCTAACAGCACTGTGTGAGCACCTTCACCACACGGACTGCAGCGGTTCAAGGCGGCGGCTCACCACCACCTTCTCAAGGGCAATTAGGGATGGGCAATAAATGCCGGCCTTGCCAGCGACACCCACATCCCAGGAACAAATTTTTTTTTTTTAATAAAAGGACCAAAGCGATCTCAATCAACAAAAAGTGTGTAGGGAAGCCAAAGCGGTCAGCCCAGACGAACATTTTGTCTCCTTATACAGCTAGAGTGGGTGTCTTTCTTCCACCCCCACTCCCCATCACTAGCCACAATCCCATCATTGACAAAATGTTCCCCTAGCAACAGGAAACATAAACTTACGAATTAAAATGCTCCCAGCCCCACGTTGTCAGTACAGATTCAGTAAAACGCAATGGTGGCTTTGAAACTTTCATAGTGTCCACTCGAACTGCAGAAGCCTCTTTCTCAACAACACACTTATATCTCTTGGAGTGACAGGCCAGGTTTGCACCTGGAGAGATTACTTTGCACAGTGCTACCAAGAACAGTTTCCACCGAAATTTAAGCAAAATGGACAAAACTGCAGATTCAATTCCAAAAACATTGGTCGGAAAAAAGAACTTGGGAATCTGATGCAATGATAAAAGAATTTGACTACCTCAAAATAGGCCCAGCCGTGGCTCAGTGGGTAGCACTCTTGCCTCGGAGTCAGAAGGTCCCACTCCAGAGAGGTGAGCACATAATCCAGGCCGACACTCCCAGTGCAGCACTGACGGAGTGCCGTACTGTCGGAGATGCCGTCCTTCGGATAACGTGTTAATGCAAGGCCCCGCCTGCCCTCTCAGGTGCATGTAAAATATCCCGCAGCACTATTCCGATAGAGCTTTCCCCCAGTGTCCCAGCCGAGAGTTAACTCTCAGCCCACATCACCAAAAACAAATTATATTAGTATTTGTGGGAGCTTGATGTGTGTACATTACACAGTGACTGTAATGCGCGTTGGGACATCAAAGGTGCTATATAAATGCACAGTCTTTCTTTTCTTTAGCTCAGTCTCTGTAAATCAATTGGCCCAGGCTCGAACTCTCATCATCATAGGCAGTCCCTCGGAATCGAGGAAGACCTGCTTCCACTCTTAACATGAGTTCTTTGGTGGCTGAACAGTCCAATACAAGAACCACAGTCCCTGTCACAGAAGGGACAGACAGTGGTTGAGGGAAGGGGTGGGTGGGACAGGTTTGCCGCACGCTCCTTTCGCTGCCTGTGCTTGATTTCTGCATGCTCTCGGCGACGAGACTCGAGGTGCCCGGCGCCCTCCCGGATGCTCTTCCTCCACTTAGGACAGTCTTTGGCCAGGGACTCCCAGGTGTCGGTGGGGATGTTGCACTTTATCAGGGAGGCTTTAAGGGTGGTCCCTTGTAACATTTCCTCTGCCCATCTTTGGCTCGTTTGTCATGAAGGAGTTCCGAGTAGAGCGCTTGCTTTGGGAGTCTCGTGTCGGGGCACGCGAACAATGTGGCCTGCCCAGCGGAGCTGATCGAATGTGGTCAGTACTTCGATGCTGGGGATCTTGGCCTGGTCGAGGACGCCAACGTTGGTGCGTCTCCCAGGGGATTTGCAGGATCTTACGGAGACATCGTTGGTGGTATTTCTCCAACGATTTGTGGTGTCTGCTGTACATGATTCATGTCTCCGAGCCACACAGGAGGCCGGGTATTACTACAGCCCTGTAGACCATGAGCTTGGTGGCAGATTTGAGGGCCTGATCTTCGAACACTCTTTTCCTCAGGCGGCCGAAGGCTGCACTGGCGCACTGGAGGCGTCGTTGAATCTCGTTGTCAATGTCTGCCCTTGTTGATAAAACTCTAGGTCAGTGTTGTACAATAGAGATTACTGACCTAGCCACATGTGCTTATTTTAGTTGAAAATGCCTCACATACACTCTCACACTACAGGTAATCATACTTCACATGTACATATTTACTTAGCAAACATTTACCGCCAGTCAGTAACCAAGGAAGTAAAGCACTCACAACCACTCACTCACTCTGCTTTTCATTTTACCAACAAACGCACAGAGGTTAAAGTTCACATACGTACACCGTGTGAACACAGAATCTTACAGCACAGAAGGTGGCCATTCGGCCCTTCGTGCCCGTGCTGGCTCTGGAGAATTTCGGGACTCTTTAGAATATTGAGATCATCGGTCCAATGTGCTGCATCAGCCGTGACTCAGTGGGCAGCACTCTCGCCTCTGAGTCAGAAGGTCGTGGGTTCAAGTCCCACTCCAGAGACTTGAGCACATAAATCTAGGCTGACGCTCCCAGTGCAGTGCTGAGGGAGTGCCGCACTGTCGGAAGGTGCCGCCTTTCAGATGAGACGTTAAACCGAGGCCCCGTCTGCTCTCTCAGATGGATGTAAAAGATCCAGTGACACTATCTCAAAGAAGAGCAGGGGAGTTATCCCCGGTATCCTGGGGCCGATATTTATCCCTCAATCAAACATAACAAAAACAGAACATCTGGTCATTATTGTAACACTCAATAAATAGTGAGACTGAGTACTGTGTGTAATGAGCAAGTGTGACCTTAGCTCCTTTATCCAGTAGCAGGTACCTCGTGGGTGGTCTGCTTATATACTGTGCTCCCAAGGAATGCTGGGATCCCTTGGGACTCCAACAGGTAGGCCCTCTGGTGGTCAGGTGTGATGCGGGTTAAATACATAACAATTATCACATTGCTGTTTGTGGGAGCTTGCTGTGCGCAAATTGGCTGCCGAGTTTGCTACATTACAACAGTGACGACACTCCAAAATTACTTCATTGGCTTTAAAGCGTTTTGAGACATCCAGTAGTCGTTAAAGGTGCTATATAAATGCAAGTCTTTCTTTCAACGACGCCGTCTATTACTCATTTCTTATTTGCTATTCAGAAATCCAATTAGCCAGCCACGACTGGATTCCCAATTAGCCAGGACACACACAACACTGCACTGGGGTGAAGCACTGGTGTGTTCTCGATCCACCACGAGTAGAGGCAGCACTAAGAGCAACTTCAAGTTTAATCGCCTCACGCAGAATCCCGTTCCTGTAGCATCATCATCACAGGCAGTCCCTCAAAATCGAGGAAGACTTGCTTCCACTCTAAAAGTGAGTTCTCAGGTGGCTGTACAGTCCAATATGGGAATTACAGTCTCTGTCACAGGTGAGAGACAGTGGTTGAGGGAAGGGGTGGGTGGGGAGTCTGGTTTGCCGCACGCTCCTTCCGCTCCCTGTGCTTGTTTCTGCATGCTCTCGGCGACGAGACTCGAGGTGCTTAGCACCCTCCCGGATGCTCTTCCTCCGCTTAGGGCGGTCTTTGGCCAAGGACTCCCAGGTGTCGGTGGGGATATTGCACTTTATCAGGGAGGCTTTGAGAGTGTCCTTATAACGTTTCCTCTGCCCACCTGGGCTCGCTTGCCATGTAAGAGTTCCGAGTGGAGCGCTTGCTTTGGGAGTCCTGTGTCTGGCATGCAGACAATGTGGCCCGCCCAGCGGAGCTGGTCGAGTGTGGTCAGTGCTTCAATGCTGGGGATGTTGGCCTGATCGAGAACACTGACGTTGGTGCGTCTGTCCTCCCAGGGGATTTGCAGGATCTTGCGGAGACATCGTCGGTGGTATTTCTCCAGCGACTTGAGGTGTCTGCTGTATATGGTCAGAGGAGGGCAGGTATCACTACAGCACGCAGAATCCTGTTCCTGTAGCTCAGGGTGGGTCACTCGCTACTATTTGGCGGAGGTGCTGACGAGGCTGTTTTCAGGAATATTGCAAGCGGCCGCAACCATAGACTGATGGGACAGTGCGCTCCGTGATTTGCAATTCCCCACACAGCGGGCTCCCGACTTCACGGCCTACCACCACCAAGCGCAGTTAGCAAAGGGCAGGCCACTCACTGACTTCCCCATGAGAAAAAAAGGATGGCATTTTTATAGCGAATGGCCTAAAGTGCTCCGCAGCCAATGAATTAAGAAACGCAAAAGAATTAGGAGCAGGAGTCGGCCATTCGGCCCCTCGAGCTTGCTCCGCCATCCAATAAGATCATGGCTGATCTTCTACCACAATCTCCATACTCCCTTGATTCCCTTAGTGCCCATAAATCTATCGATTGCAATCTTGAATATACTCATCGGCTGACAGTCCTCTGGGTTAGAGAATTTCTACAAGATTCACCACCCTCCGAGTGAAGAAATTTCGCACGTCAGTCCTAAATGGCCGGCCCCTTATCCCGAGACTGTGACCCCCTAGTTCTAGACTTTGCAGCCAGGGAAACAACCTCTCCGCATCAGAATCGTTCCCTAGCCACCGGCTCCATCCCTCTCCCCCAACGTCTGTCTGAGGCTGAACCAGACTGTTCGCAACCTTGCTATCCTATTTGACCCGGAAATGAGCTTCCGACCACATATCCGCAGCGTAACTAAGACCGCCTATTTCCACCTCCGTAACATCGCCCGTCTCCACCCTTGCCTCAGCTCATCCGCTGCTGAAGCCCTCATCCATGCCTCCATTACCTCTAGACTTGACTATTCCAACGCACTCCTGGCTGGCCTCCCACATTCTACCCGACGTAAACGAGAGGTGATCCAAAACTCGGCTGCCCTGTGTCCTAACTTGCACCAAGTCCCGCTCACCCCTGTGCTCATTGGTTTTGTTGAATCGTGGCCACTGTTGTTTCACAGGCAAACACAGTGTGTCTTCTACATCCACCTGAACAGGCTGATGGTCAATTTAATGTTCCTCCCAGCATTGCCAACAGTTGCGTAACAGCGTGGATAATGACCACAAAGCCGAGGTTATGAGCACAAGTCTGTCAGTGAGGCTTGAACCTACAGCCTTCTGACACAGAGCTGGGAGCGCTACTTTTAAGCCAAGCAGATAGTCAGGGACTGTTCTAATTAACAGCGCTCAGTCACTTTTCCCCTGGGTGCTGACCACACCCTTTGCTGGCAAACAAAATCAGCATCTCACGGCCAGACTAAGCCACGATTGAAGGGAAAGTAAAAGAAAACTTGCATCTATATAGTGCCGGTCACGACCACTGGACGTCCCAAAGCGCTTTACAGCCAATGAAGTACTTTTCCCAAGTGCAGGCACTGCGGTGATGTGGGAAACGCGGCAGCCGATTTGCGCACAGCCAAGCTCCCACAAAACAGCAACACGAGTGACCAGATACTCTGTTTGTAGTGATGTTGGTTGAGGGACAACTATTGGCCCCAGGACACAGCTCTTCTTCAAAATAGTGCCGCGGGATCTTTTGACAGGGCACTTGAAAGGGCCTCGGTTTAACGTCTTATCTGAAAGACGGCATCTCCCAGCAGTGCGGCACTCCCTCAGCACTGCACTGGGAGTGTCGGCCTGGATTTTGCGCTCAAGTCCCTAAACCCACGACCTTCTGACTCAGAGGCGAGGGTGCTGACCACTGAGCCACGACTGACACCAAACACAGAGGCGCATGAAGCAACAAGTCTACTGAGAGCCACAGATGAGAAAGTCTGACTACCGCATATCGCGACCAATACTTAAATGAGCCAAGTGTCTACACAGCTACAGTTGCAACCGAAACCGCAACAGAACAAGGGTGTTTATGCTGTTTTGAGTCAATGTAAAGTGTAACCCAAGCTGGAAATGAAAAAGCACGCACCACTAAGCTTTTAGATCCAATATTGACCTAATGGCTAGATCAGAAATCATAAGATAACACGGGATATATGCCACAGAAACAGGCCATTCAACCCAACCAGCCTATGCTCGCGTTTATGCTCCACTCGCGCCTCCTCCAGTCTTTCCTCATAGAAACATAGAAACACTGAAAATAGGTGCAGGAGCAGGCCATTCAGCCCTTTGAGCCTGCACCACCATTCAATATGATCATGGCTGATCATGCAACTTCAGTACCCCATTCCTGCTTTCTCTCCTGATTCCTTTAGCCGTAAGGGCCACATCCAACTCCCTTTTGAATATATCTAACGAACTGGCCTCAACAACTTTCTGTGGTAGAGAATTCCACAGGTTTCACATCTAACTCTATCAGCATAACCCTCTATTCCCTTCTCCCCCATACGCTTGTCCAGCCTCCCCTTAAATACATCGATACTATGCGCCTCAACCCCTCCCTGTGGCAGCGAGTTCCACATTCTCACCACTCTCTGGGTAAAGAAGTTTCTTCTGAATTCCTGATTGGATTTCTTGGTGACTATCTTATATTGATGGCCTCTAGTTATGCTCTTCCCCACAAGTGGAAATATTCTCTCTATCAAAATCTTTCACATGCTTCAGTTGGGTTCACCCGCAGGATGAATATCCTACAAACCCGCAAATGTGTAAATTTTTTTTTTTTTGCACGGGATCAAACCCATCCATCAGCCACCTGGGATTTTTACGTCCACTTGAGAGAGCAGACGGGGCCTCGGTTTAACATCTCGCCCCGAAAGACGGCACCTCTTTCAGTGCGGCACTCCCTCAGCACTGCACTGGGAGAGTCCGCCTCCTAGATTATGTGCTCAAGTCTCTGGACTATCGCACCACCAGGGTGAGAGGGGTGCCCACTGAACCACGGCTGCGATCAGGGAAGTTCCAGGTTCAATCCCAAGACTGTGCCGAGTTAGCCTCACCCGTCTGCGAGATTGCCCGGCAGATAATTCCAACAGCGACTACACTTCAAAAGTATTTCATTGGCTGGAAAGCGCTTTGGGAACTCTGGAGGCGCTATATAAATGCAAGTCTCTCCCTTATACTTCGATGGTACACAATAGAGGTCCCACCCTGTACAACTCAGGCAAGACGTGGACACTTCCAGAATGTGATAGTGAGCTGTGCAAAATTCTGCAGGGCCAGGGAGAGGTGATTAATTAAGGTAATTCATTTGACAGGGCATTAAAAAAATATCAGCCTAAATTTCAATGCAAGATTGATCAGCTGACACGCAGCAGGGGGGGAACTTGGGTCATGCCAATCGTGTCTCCATTCCATGCCCCTGCTCCCTTCCACCCAATTTGAACCACGTCCTTGTGGGAAACATGGAACACTTCCAGAATGCGATAGTGACATGGAACAGAATGGTTAACGGCCGAGAGGGAAAGAGAGAAACGCACGCAGAGAGACAGTCAGACATACACGCAGACAGGCAAAGGCTCAGAAAAAGACAGAGTCGTACACACACAGACAGAGAGAGAGACACACACACACACAGATAGAGACAGGCAGACAGAGAGACAGACAAGCTCAGAGAGAGACAGATAGACACACACACACACACACACAGACCGAGAGACAGACAAGAGAAGCTGAGACAGAGAGAGAGAGACACACACACACAGATAGAGAGACAGACAAGTTCAGAGAGAGCCAGATAGACACACACACACACACACACAGACCGAGAGACAGACAAGAGAAGCTGAGACAGAGAGAGAGAGACACACACACACAGATAGAGAGACAGACAAGTTCAGAGAGAGACAGATAGAGACACACACACACACACACACACACACACACAGACAGACAGAGGCTCAGAGAGAGGGACACACACAGAGTGAAAGACACAGACACACAGAGGCTGAGAGAGAGAGAGAGCGCGAGAGAGAGAGCGAGTGAGAGACACACAGGCAGACAGACAGGGACACGGGCAGACACACACATACAGAGACACACAGATTCCGAGAGAGAGAGAGAGAGAGAGAGAGAGAGACTCACACACAGTGAGGGACACAGGCAGACACACAGTGAGGGAGAACAGGGTGTTGCAGTTATGTGCAGCAGCAAGTTCTGAGGTGTGGTTTTAATAAACCTATCTTAGATTTTTTTTAAAGCCCCACCTCCCTCCCCCAGCGACAAGGACACTATCTGGCGCAGAACTTAAAACAGACCACGGGTCCCAGTTCAGACCCCTGCCAGGTTCAGAGTTCGCTCACCTCAGGCAGGGCTGCAACTGAGCGGCCACGGTGAGCCCTGGCCACCCCCTACCCCCCCAGAGCTGGGCCTCGATGCCGTTCATTATCCAGTGACCACACTGACAGACAGACAGTTGACGCAGGCTCGGCCGTGATGCCCTTGTGCGCCAGCTGTGGTGAGCACTCTCGACTCGGAGTCAGAAGGTCGTGGGTTCAAATCCCACTCCAGAGACTTGAGCACAAAAATCCAGGCCGACACTCCCAGTGCAGTGCTGAGGGAGCGCCGCACTGTCAGAGGTGCCATCTTTCAGATGAGACGTTAAACCGAGGCCCCATCTGCTCTCTCAGGTGGACACAAAACGACCAAGGTCAATATATTGAAGAGCAGGGAAGCTCTCCCTGGTGTCCTAACTTTTGGTCACCTGATTGCTTCTTATGTGGCTCGGTGTCAACCTGTGAAGCGCCTTGGGACGTTATACTACGTTAAAGGCACTATATAAATACAGGGTATTGTTGTTGTCCTAGGCCAATATTTATCCCTCAACCAACATCACTAAAAACAGATTATTTGGTCTTCAAAAGTACTTCGTTGGCTGTGAAGCACTTTGGGAAATCCTGAGGTTGTGAAAGGCGCTATATAAATGCAAGTCCTTCTTTTTGTCAGAGGTGTAATCTTTCGGACAAGAAACTAAATAAAAATCTTGATTGACTGTTTAGATCCATAGCACCAAGAGCAGCAGCAAAGTGCTCTGGCTGTCCAGGCCAAGGTTCCCCCTCAACCAACAGCACATTAACTCAGTTATCTGTGGGTCCATGACCTCACCCCTCCCCATCACTGTAATCTCCTCCAGCATAACTCCCCTCCCCACCCAGAGGTCTGCGTTCCTCCAATTCTGTCCTCTTGAGCATCCCTGATTATAATCGCTCAATCATCGGTGGCCATGCCTTCTGTTGCCTGGGCCCCAAGCTCTGGAACTCCCTCTCTAAACCTCTCCGCCTCTCTCTCCTCCTTCAAGATGCTCCGTAAAACCTACCTCTTTGACCAAGCTTTTGGTCCCTGCCCTAATTTCTCCTTACGTGGCTCGGTGTCAATTTTTTAAAAGTCGCTTAATACTCCTGTTAAGCACCTGGGGACATTTCACTACATTAAAGGCTCTATATAAATACAAGTTGTTGTGGGATCTTGCTGTGCGCAAACTGGCTGCCACCTTTCCCTGCGAAACACTCCAAAATAATTAATTTGTTGTGAAGCGCATTGCGACAGTCCGCACGATGGTGATTAAGGTGCCAAATAAATGCCACGGTTGAATAGCTTGCCAACACTCACTATCTAGGCTCACCTAAGCAACAGGCAACGTTTGAGGAGGCGGCCAGAAAGTGCAGCTCTGTCGGGGGTCTGTGCCTTAAAGGGGAGGCAGCAAGAAAACAGAAAGAAAAAAAAAATTAATTTCAAAAAGAAATTAAACCGGTTTATGCTAAAAGCAGTTTTTGTAAATCTAACAGCCGTTAGAATCATATAGCACAAAAGGAGGCCATTCGGCCCATCGTGCCTGTGCCGGCTCTTTGAAAGAGCAATTCAATTAGTCCTATTCCCTTGCTCCTTCCCCCATAGGCTGACACGCCCAGTGCAGTGCTGAGGGAGTGCCGCACTGTCAGAGGGGTCGTACTGAGGGAGTGCCGCACTGTCGGAGGGACAGTACTGAGGGAGCGCCGCACTGTCGGAGGGACAGTACTGAGGGAGCGCCGCACTGTCGGAGGGACAGTACTGAGGGAGCGCCGCACTGTCGGAGGGACAGTACTGAGGGAGCGCCGCACTGTCGGAGGGACAGTACTGAGGGAGCGCCACACTGTCGGAGGGACAGTACTGAGGGAGCGCCGCACTGTCGGAGGGGCAGTACTGAGGGAGCACCGCACTGTCGGAGGGGCCTTCTTTCAGACGAGACGTTAAACCGAGGCTCCGTCTGCCCTCTCATAAAAGATCCCACGGCCACTATTTCGAAGAAGAGCAGGGGAGTTCTCCCCGGTGTCCTGGGGCCAATATTTATCCCTCAAATCAACATCACTAAAACAGATTATCTGGGTCATTATCACATTGCTGTTTGTGGGAGCTTGCTGTGCGCAAATTGGCTGCCACATTTCGTACATGCCAACAGTGACTACACTCCAAAAGGACGTCATTGGCTGTAAAGCGACTTGAGATGTGCGGTGGTCGTGAAAGGCGCTATATGAATGCAAGTCTTTTTTTCAATAACTGCAAATTTTTCCTTTTCAAATACTTATCTAATTTCCTTTTGAAGGTTACTACTGAATCTGGTTCCACCGCCCTTTTAGGCAGCGTGTTCCAGATCACTGCGTTAAAAAAAAATCTCCCCCTCTGGTCCTTTTGCTTATCTTTTGTTTTTAAAAGAGTGTCTGCAGCCCTCTGCATTTGAGATCAACAGCTGCAGGAAGGCTGTGCCCAGTGCTTGCTCAGAATAGGCGTCACCACCAAATATCACCTCATGGAGCCCACGTTTCAGGACCTGAGTGTAGAGATTCATCATCAACTTCTAACCCCCTCCTCCCTCCCTCCCCATCTCCTGCCGACAACCCGGGATCGATTGACGCTGTGTTACTTGGAAACTTGTCATCTCGCAGTCGTCAGGCAAGAAATCAACTGTAACCATTCAACTTGAAACCCATCCTACAAACCCACTCGCTAACGTAGCGTGCGATTGTCAGCAGAGTGTGTGAAAATATAGACTTTTAAAACGTATAATCAGATCTCAATGGAAAGGTATTTCTCACTGAATTACATTATAGAACTGTTTTAAAAAGTTTGTTTGAGGAAAAAAATCTTTTATCTCAAATCCTGGATCTGTCTTACGTTCAGAGACTGAACTCTTTACAAAGCCCAACAGAATTGGAAGTTACAAACGCCAGCACATACATTCCAGGCAGAGATCGGGAATACATTGTTTTAAAAAGCCAAATCGAGTTGGAACAACAACTGGAAACTCTCACGCACACGCAGCGTTTAGATCCTTAATTGACTGGCGGAGTGTCAGGAAATGATTGAAAATTGCCAACAGAGCAAATCAAATCCTCGCTTAGCGACTGCGAGATGACAAGTTTCCAGCCAAACACGCCACGAGAGCCTCAGTAAGATCCCAAACCACACACACACACACACACACACACACAAGCCCCCCTTCCCTCCCAAAAAAGTTACGTGAAACAAAAAAAGTTTTCTGCAAGTTACGTGGAAACTTTTTTTCAAGTAAGTTTCAAAGTGAAATTGACACATCTAACCAGTCCGAAGTTGCCTTTTGTTTTAAAGTTGTATTTTAATACAAAACGTTGTTTATGTCTCCAACTTTCTCATCCCAAGTGTCTGGTAACTTCTTGTAAAAAGCAAGTTGGTCTCTTACCTTCTGGTCCACGATGGAGCAAGCGAGTTCCTTGACTCTCGCCAAGGTGCTGTCCACACAGCTTGGCAACAGCACCGATTCCCTGGTCAGTCCGATCTGGATGATGAACGAGGTGCCCAGGCAGCCTGGGGTGTAGGGGCTACCGAGCCCTGGTCCCGGGGGGGTGGCGGGGCTGGAGGGACAGGCAACAGGCACGGAACTCATCACCTGCACCCCCAGTGACAGAGACTCCCAGAGCCAGGCAGGAGGGAGGGTAGACGAAAAGAATTAATGGGGGCTGAAAGGCGAGGCAGAAATTCACAAAGGAACTTCAGAAACTGCCTCAAACTACATCAAAGCAACCTTTTCTTTACAAACAGTCTCCCGGCTGCACATTCACTCTGTTTTGATGCTTTTAAGCAACAAAATGGCGTCAAATATAAAAACAGGAAACACCCTGTCACTCACCCAGCCCTCTGTGACTTCTTCAATAACTTATTAGCTTATTATGCAGAGGGGGCGGACCCTTCCTTGACAGACAGCGCTCCAGCCATTCAAAAAGTCTGCTCGTGTCCTCATGCAGGCGGGCCCTGTGTCTGTCGCAGCCAATGAGTGCTGATCAGGCGGACTTTGTTCTTGGTTCTCACACTCAGAGATAGGAACAGGAGGAGGCCATTCAGCCCCTCGAGCCTGTGCTGCCATTCAATGAGATCACTGCTGATCTGCGACCTAACTCCATTGGCCACTTGTCTTTTAGTCCCTCACAAAAATCTTATCAATCTCCAATTTAAAATTAACAATTGATCTAGCATCAATTGCTGTTTGCGGAAGAGAGTTCCAAACTCTGTGTGTAGAAGTGTTTCCTAATTTCAGTCCTAAAAGGTCTGGCTCTAGTTTTTAGATGATGTTCCCTAGTCCTAGAATCTCCAACCAGCAGAAATAAATTCTCTCTATCTTTCAGGAGATAGGATTTTGCCTCCTACAGATTTATTGCACTGACTTCTTCCCAATCTGATTAAAAGCACAGATTCCTTTCATCATCCTGATAATATTGAAAGTTTTTTTTATATCAACAACCACTTATATTTATATAGCACCTTTAACGTAGTGAAATGTCCCAAGGCGCTTCACAGGAGTATTATGAGATTTTAAAATTTGACACTGAGCCACATAAGTAAAAATTAGCGCAGGTGACCAAAAGCTTGGTCAAAGAGGCAGGTTTTAAGGAGCGTCTCGAAGGAGGAAAGAGAGGTAGAGAGGCGGAGAGGTTTAGGGAGGGAGCTCCAGAGCTTGGGGCCCAGGCAACAGAAGGCACGGCCATCGATGGTCGAGCGATTATAATCAGGGACTGCTCAAGAGAGCAGAATTAGCGGAGCGTTGATATCTCGGGGGGTTGTGGGGCTGGGGGAGATTACAGAGATAGGGAGGGGTGAGACCATGGAGGGATTTGTAAATAAAGATGAGAATTTTGAAATTGAGGCGTTGGTTAACCGGGAGCCAATGTAGGTCAGCGAGCACAGGGGGTGATGGGTGAGCGGGACTCGGTGCGAGCTAGGACACGGACAGCCGAGTTTTGGATCACCTCATGTTTGCAAAGGGTAGAACATGGGAGGCCAGCCAGGAGTGCGTTGGAATAGCCAAGTCTAGAGGTAACAAAGGTATGGATGATGGCTTCAGCAGTGGATGAGGTGAGGCAAGGGTGGAGACGGGCAATGTTACGGAGATGGAAATAGGCGGTCTTAGTTATGCCATGGATATATGGTCGGAAGCTCATTTCAGGGTCAATTTCAGTATTAAGAATAAAAGACTTGTATTTATATTGCGCCTTTCATGACATCAGGAGGTCCCAAAGCGCTTTACAGCCAATGAAGTACTTTTGAAGTGCAGTCACGGTTTTAACACAAGAAATATGGCAGCCAATTTGCACACAGCTAGCTTCCACGAACAGCAATGTGATAATGACCAGACAATCTGTTTTCGTGATATTTGTTGCTGGTTATAAAATTGGCCAGGACATTGGGGAGAACTCCCCTGTTCTTCTTTGAAATGATGCTATGGGATCTTTTACGTCCACCCGAGAATGCCTCGGTTTAACATCTTAACCAAAAGACGGCACTCCCCCAGCACTGCACTGCGAGTGTCAGCCTAAATTTTGCACTCAAGTCTCTGAAGTGGGACTTGAACCCACAACCTTCCGACTCAGAGGCGAGAGTCGTGGCCGAGACCACGTTGGGAGTACTGCATGCAGTTTTGGTCTCCCCGTTTCACAAAGGATATTGAGTTATTGAAGGAGGTTCAGAGCAGAGCTAAATGGTTAATGCCAGAACTTAAGAGGTTGACGTATGAGGAAAGATTGAAAGAAGACTGAGAGGGGATATTAAAGAGGTGTTTAAAATTATGAGCGGTCACGAACGAAAAAAAATGACAGGGCTCTGGGTAAAGAGCAAGGGAGTGAGATTAATTGGATAGCTTGACCAAACAGTTGGCAGGTCACGATGGGCCGAATGGCCTCCTTCTGTGCTATATCATTGTATGATTCTATGAAATGCTGGAAGAACTTTTTTGACTAAAAGCATGCAGTGTAGGTGTTGGAACATAAATCTTAATGGGTTCCAACAAAGAACTAGACAGGTTCTCGCCAACAAATAGGATCCAGGGTTGTTCGTGATGCACCGAGGGACGACGGATGAGATGTGAGCTAGGCGCATAGAGTGGGCAAGTTGCCAGAGGGCATGGAGGGTAGGGGTTTGCCCGCCTACAGGAACGATGCACATGTTGGTTGGCACTGCATCCTTTGGTTTTCAATGTTTAATTTTTTTCCCCGCAGCCCGAGGGAATATATTCCTCTGAGTTACAGAAACATTCTTTTACTCAACAGGCATTTAGAACCATGTTGTGTATGCAATAACTGTTAGACTGAGTATTGTTTAACTCCAAGAGGTATGACCTTGGCTCTGCTTTATTAAGGCTCAAAAGTGACTAATATACAAAATGGCTGGCCTTTTATACTTGGGCTGCGCACACGTGCGTGCAGCCCAATGGCCTCTAACAGTGGCGCCATCTAGTGCCTAGTGATCCCAAAAGTACATGCATGACAATACCCCACTCTGAGATATTAACACAGTCTTTTACAAATTGAGACGGTCCGGTGTTTTACGCTCTCGGGTTGGCCGTCTCAGTTCAACTTCAGCCTTGGGTGAGTCTGTTGTGACTGGTGGCTGGGTGGCTGACCTGATAGGAGTGACATGTCAGGGACTGAAAGTCCATTTTCATTGACTTTCAATCCCGATTCACTGATGACCACTGAGTCCTCTGATGACTGTGGGTAGGTTGGTTGGTCGTCGATTGTCTCTTCCTCCGGCTGTTCCGTTTGTCTGTGTGCCGCAGCTTTGTCTGATCCACATGTTTCCTGCATGTTTGCCCAATTTTGAGCTTGACAATAAATACTCTGTTGCCCTCCTTGGCCATGACAGTACCAGCGATCCACTTGGGACCCTGACCATAATTCAGAACATATACAGGATCATTTACAGAAATATCGCGTGACACAGCTGCACGATCGTGATATCCTTGTTGACTTTGTCTTCGATATTCAACATGGTTATTCAAGTCAGGGTGTACAAGAGATAGCTTGGTCTTAAGACCTCTCTTCATCATTAGTTCAGCAGACGAGACCTCGGTAAGCATGTGTGGTCTTGTCCTGTAACAGCAGTATGCATGACAGGCGGGTCTGCAGTCACCCTTGAGTTACTCGCTTCATACTCTGATTTACGATTTGGACAGCACATTCTGCTTGGCCATTGGATGCAGGTTTGAACGGTGCTGACCTTACATGATCAATACCATTGAGTTTCATGAACTCTTGAAACGCCTGACTAGTGAAGCACGATCCGTTATCACTAACAATGATGTCAGGCAGACCATGTGTCGCAAACATGACACTGAGATTCTCAATGCTAGCTGTGGATGTGCTGGATGACATGATTATACACTTCGAATATGCATCCAGCACAACTAAAAACATCTTCCCCAGGAAGGGACCTGCAAATTCTATGTAGATCCTGGGCTATGGTTTGGATGGCTACGACCACAGACTCAGCGGCAATTCCGCTGGTGCTTTGCTGAGCTGCATACAAGTGTTGCACTGATGCATATATGATTCCAGCTCAGAGTCAATTCCCGGCCACCATACATGAGACCTGGCGATGGCTTTCATCATTACTATAAAGTTCTGTCCCCTCAGTACAGATTCACACGAGGCATGTAGTGAAGTCAAGGTCACTCTGGACCTGCAGCTTTATTTCACAGCTCTGGAATGCTGCACCTGTCCTTATATACCTGTCTCTTGCAAGTGCACCCCTGGTGGTAAGGTATGCTGGTGGTTACAGGTCATATCTTATTACAGTCATGTATAGCATGTTAGGATACAGTTATATACAATAATGTAAGATACATGACATCACCCTCCCCCAAGGTCTTATTGTCTTTATAGGTTCAGTCTCTCAGGTGGTCTACGCTCTCGCGTGGTTCAGTTGTTTGCCTTGGTGTCTGTTTTTCTTTGGGTGTGATTGTTGTTGACTTGCCTGGGCTGTCTGTTGGGATTGCCCTTTCCTCAGGTTGTTCCCTCTGTCTGTCCACCAGGTGTGGTGCGAGTTCCACATTGTAGTCTGCCTCTGGTTCCGCAGTGTTGTTGGTAAATCTGTTTTTGACTTGGTCTACATGCCTCCGGCAGGTTTTGCCATTGTCCATTTGTACTACCAGTAGCCTGTTTCCTTCCTTGCCCATTACTGTCCCTGCAAGCCATTTGGGACCCCTGCCATAGTTTAGTGCAAACACTTTGTCCCCTATCTCATTCCATCTCCCCCTCGAATTTCTGTCATGGTACTCAGTCAGCTTATGGTGCTTTGCCTCAATGATTTCGTGCATGTATGGGAGGATTAATGAGAGCCTTGTTTTTAAAGTCCTTTTCATCAACAGTTACGCGGGGGGGATCCCAGTCAGTGAGTGCGGACGAGATCTGTATGCCAGCAGCAGTCGCGACAGGCGACCCTGCAGCGTGGGACCTTGGATTTTAAGCATGCCTTGTTTAATGATTTGCACTGATCTCTCCGCCTGGCCGTTGGAGGCCGGCTTGAACGGTGCCGTCTTGACATGATTTATGTTGTGGTCAATTATAAAGTCTTGGAATTCTGCGCTGGTGAAGCACGGACCATTGTCACTGACCAATATGTCAGGGATTCCGTGCGTTGCAAACATGGTTGCGAGGCTCTCCACAGTGGTGGAGGTTGTGCTCGAGTTTAAAATGGTGCATTTGATCCACTTTGAAAATGCATCGACAACTACAAGGAACATTTTGCCCATGAATGGGCCCGCATAGTCTATGTGCACCCGCGACCACGGTTTGGTAGGCCAGAGCCAGGGGCTCAGTGGAGCCTCCCTGGGGACATTGCTGAGTTGGGCACAAATGGTGCACCTTCGGATGCAGAGCTCCAAGTCCGCGTCAATACCAGGCCACCAGACGTGGGATCTGGTTATGGCCTTCATGAGAACTGTCATATATTCAACCAGCATTGTAACCCATGTATAAACTGACCTAAGTTGTACACCGTGAGAACACTGACCACTAGGTGGGAGACACTCCTAACCTGGACCTTCAGGTATAAAAGGGGAAGCTCCACCCATCTTCATCACTTGAGTGCTAAGGAATAAAGGACAGGTCACAGACTGACCTTCTTTCAAGCATGGGCCTCGTGTGCATTTATACTGTGTAGTAAGGACGTATCAATGGCGACAAGAAACTGGGATTTAAACCACGAGAGCATGGCCACTAGCAGAACAGACGAGAGGTACTGTGTTAAGGAATGGTTGGGACAGAGATTCAACATTGTGAAAGCAGCACACAGTTCTCCAGGCAGACAAGGGCAGTCAGGCATGCCCCAACATGTAGTCGAACCCAGAGGGGGAGTTCGACAGAGACAATGGCAAGCTGAACAGCGATTCACGCCATTGAAGGGACAATGCGGCCAGTAATGGGGCCATCAACACCTGTTAATGGTCCACTCAAGGACAATAACAGGAACAGTCAGGGACGATCGACTGGCAAGGGACCTTTTGTTTCAAACCGCAACTCATGCTGGAGGCGTGGAGGCATACATTCAGCCAGAGTTTGCAGAGATGAGCAAAATACCTGCAGAAATTGCAGAAATGGACACTGGGGAAAATCGCTGGAAGCTGAAGTTCAGCGAGTTCATGTGGAGCACGTATACAGTTCATACACCAGGACGCCACCGATAATGATGAAAGTGCTCCTCAATTGCATCCCAGTATCAATGGAGTTAGACACGGATGCCAGCCAGTCCCTGATGGGTATCAAACAGTTCGAAAAGTTGTGGGCATCCAAGGCCAGGAGGCCAAAATTATCGCCGATTGACGCACAGCTACGGACTTACACAAAGCAGATCATTCCGGTGCTAGGCAGCGCCACGGTAGTCGTGACCCACAAAGATTCGGAGAACAGGTTGGCATTGGCACTTTCATGGGGACCAAGGTAGTGATTCACATAAACCCGGATGCCAGACCAGTACACCACAAGGCCAGAGCGGTGCCGTACGTGATGCGGGAAAAGATAGAAGGCGAATTGGACTGCCTGTTGAGGGGAGGCATCATCTTGCCAGTCGAATTCAGTGACTGGGCGAGCCCGATTGTGCCGGTGCTCAAGGCAGATGGGTCGGTCAGGATATGTGGCGATTACAAGGCCACCATCAATCGGGTGTCACTCCAAGACCAGTACCCGCTACCGAGAGCGGAGGACCTCTTTGCGACGCTATCCGGTGGCAAACTTTTTTCAAAATTGGACCTGACCTCAGCTTACATGACCCAGGAGCTGGCGAGTGAGTCGAAGAAGCTGACCACCATCACGACACACAAGGGGTTGTTTGAGTACAACAGATGTCCGTTCGGGATTCGCTCGGCCGCCGCGATCTTCCAACGAAATATGGAAAGCCTCCTCAAGTCGATTCCAGGGACGGTGGTTTTTCAGGACGACATCCTCATTACGGGTTACGATACTGAAGAACACCTCCACAACCTGGAGGAGGTGCTACGCAGACTGGACAGGGTAGGTCTGCGACTGAAAAAGGCGAAGTGCGTCTTCCTAGCTCCAGAGGTAGAATTCCTGGGGATGAGGGTAGCAGCAGACGGGATCAGCCCTACTGCATCCAAGACGGAAGCGATCCAGAGAGTACCCAGACCCCGTAACACGACGGAGCTGCGTTCGTTCCTGGGGCTCCTGAACTATTTTGGTAACTTTCTTCCCAAATTGAGCACGCTGCTAGAGCCGCTACACGTGCTCTTACGCAAAGGTCGCGAATGGGTCTGGGGGGACAGCCAGGTAAGGGCTTTTAATAGAGCACGCAATTTGTTATGTTCCAACAATCTGTTAACGCTATATGACCCATGTAATAAACTTGTGTTAACGTGCGATGCGTCGTCCTATGGTGTCGGGTGTGTGTTGCAGCATGTCAATGCCAAGGGTCAGTTACAGCCGGTAGCTTATGTCTCCAGGAGTCTGTCCCAGGCAGAAAGGGGCTACGGGATGGTAGAAAAGGAGGCGCTCGCATGTGTATATGTGGTAAAGAAAATGCACCTGTACCTGTTTGGCAGGAAATTTGAGCTGGAGACAGATCACAAACCCCTAACGTCCCTTTTAGCCGACAACAAGGCCATAAATGCAAACGCATCGGCCCGCATACAGAGGTGGGCACTCACGTTAGCTGCCTATGACTACACAATTCGGCACAGACCGGGCACCAAAAACTGCGCCGATGCACTCAGCAGGCTCCCACTAGCCACCACTGAGGGGGCTACCGAGCATGGTGCTGAGATGGTCATGGCTGTTGAAGCTTTCGGAAGCGAAGGCTCACCCGTGACAGCCCGTCTGGACAAATAGAGACCCGCTATTGTCACTAGTCAAGAAATGTGTCCTGAATAGGGACTGGGCAGTCACGTACAGGGCATGCCCTGAGAAATTTAAACCATTTCACAGGCGCAAGGATGAACTCTCGATTCAGGCCGATTGCCTACTGTGGGGAAATCACGTAGTCATGCCCCAGATGGGCAGAGAGGAGTTCATCAGAGAACTTCACAATGGGCACCCGGGCATTGTCACGATGAAGGCAATTGCCAGGTCACACGTTTGGTGGCCAGGGATAGACGCAGATCTGGAACTTTGTGTTCGCAGGTGCAACACGTGTGCCCAGCTGGGCCATGCCCCCAGGGAAGCCCCCCTTAGCCCCTGGCCTTGGCCCACCAAGCCTTGGTCACGCATCCATGTGGACTACGCAGGTCCTTTCATGGGGAAAATGTTTTTGGTTGTAGTAGACGCCTACTCCAAATGGATCGAGTGTGACATTTTAAATTCAAGCACATCCTCTGCCACGGTAGAAAGTCTACGGGCAATGTTCGCCGCCCACGGTCTACCAGACATCTTGGTCAGCGACAATGGCCCGTGCTTCACAAGCACTGAATTCCAGGACTTCATGGCAGGCAATGGAATTAACCATGTTAGAACGGCACCGTTCAAGCCGGCCTCAAACGGCCAGGCAGAACGAACAGTGCAGATAATCAAAATGGGATGCTCAGATTCCAAGGGGGTTCCCTACAAACCCGCTTATCACGCCTCCTGTTGGCCAATAGATCCCGACCACACTCGCTCACAGAGGTTCCACCTGCAGAGCTACTAATGAAAAGGACGCTCAAAACCCGATTATCCCTTATACACCCCACCATGAAAGAAATTGTCGAGAGCAGGCGCCAGTCACAATATCACTACCATGACAGGAATGCGAGGGCGCGATGTATTGATGTAAATGATCCTGTTTTTGTCGTCAACTACGCTGCAGGGCCCAAATGGCTCGCAGGCACTGTGGTTGCCAAAGAGGGAAATAGGATTCTGGTAGTTAAACTTACCAATAGACAAATCTGCCGCAAACATGTGGATCAAACAAAAAGGAGGTTCAGCAACCCCACAGAAGAAGCAGAGGAAGAACACGATTTAGAGTTCACTCCACCACAGGTGACCGAACACCGGAACCAAAGGGAGGAGAGCCCAGTCACTGTGGGCAGTCCGGACAGGCCTGAGGCACTGCAAACAGCAGACACTCAGGCCAGCGCCCAACAACCGGAGCCCCAACTCAGGCGCTCTACAAGGGAGCGTAAACCACCAGAGAGACTCAACCTGTGATCCCAATAAGACTTTGGGGGGGGAGGTGATGTCATATATTCAACCAGCATTGTAACCCATGTATAAACTGACCTAAGTTGTACACCGTGAGAACACTGACCACTAGCTGGGAGACACTCCTAACCTGGACCTTCAGGTATAAAAGGGGAAGCTCCACCCACCTTCATCACTTGAAGGTCACAGACTGACCTTCTCTCAAGCATGGGTCTCGTGTGCATTTATAATGTGTAGTAAGGACATATTAAGAACGATCCCCGGGTGCTCGCCTCTCTGCCTCGCAAATACTTGGCTGCCCCACATCAGGCAGTCTGCTTGTAGTGATAGATCATGCATGCGCCTGTGAATGGGTTTTAATTCCTCGGGGCAGGCATCGCGAGCCTCTGCCCAGTCACCGGTTAGGACACATCTTTTTACTAAGGATAACGTGGGGTCCCTGGCCGTCCAGGCTCTGATTTGGCGAGCTGTCATGGGCGAACCTGTGGACTCAAAGGCATTGATTGCCATGATTATCTCACAGTCCTGTTCATCAGACCCTTCCGTGGTCGCCAGGGGTAGCCTGCTGAGCGCGTCGGCACAGTTGTAATTTGCCCGCACTATTGACATGTTGCAAAACGCACCCGATCCCATCCTCGTCGCCACTGTAAAGTCCTGTCCCCTCAGTACAGATTCACACGAGGCATGTCGTGAAGTCAAGGTCACTCTGGACCTGCACCTTTATTTCACAGTTCTGGAATGCTGCACTTGCCTAAGAACTGTCCTTATATACCTGTCTCTTGCAAGTGCACCCCTGGTGGTAAGGTATGCTGGTGGTTACAGGTCATATCTTATTACAGTCATGTATAGCATGTTAGGATACAGTTATATACAATAATGTAAAATACATGACATCTACAATGCCGGGATGTGAGCTATGTAGCTCACGTACAAATTTCTCTCTCCCTTTCTTGGGCATAACAACACGATTGCCCCACAGTATATAATCCGACTGAATAGACAGTTTGTCTTTGCGACAAATGTAAGGTTTGGTCTCCTCGCATATTTGCTTGGGTATGGCAAACCAATCACCTTTGAGGATGCAACTCTTTACCACCAATAAAATCGGGTCATGGCTGGTCCAGGTCTTAACTTGTTGAGCCGTGACAGGGGTTCCTTCACTCTCAAAAGCATCCATAACCAACAATAGGTCCGCTGGTTGTGGCGTTTCCACCTCCGATGTGGGCAACGGCAGACGGCTCAAAGCATTGGCACAATTCTCGGTGCCAGGTCTATGGTGAATGACATAATCATAAGCGGATAATGTCGGCGCCTACCTCTGGATGTGGGGTGAAGCATTGGTATTGATACCTTTGTTTTCAGAGAACAGTGAAATGAGCAGCTTGTGATCTGTCTCCAGTTCAAACTAAAGACCAAACAGGTACTGATGCATCTTTTTAACCCCATACACACAGACTAGTGCTTCTTTCTCTACCATACCTATCATTTCACTGTTCTCTGAAAACAAAGGTGTCAATAGCAATGCTTCATCCCGCATCCAGAGGTAGGCGCTGTAGGCTCTTTCCGATTTGGACAAACTTTTTGAAGCATATGCGACTGATTGAAGTTTACCCGACTCAATAGCTTGTTGGAGTACGCAACCAATTCCATATGACAAAGTATCACAGGTCAATACTAAACATTTACATGGGTCATAAAGTACCAGCAGCTTGTTAGAGCTTGTTAGTGGCTTTCTCAAAAGCTCTGTCTTGAGACGCGCCCCACACCCAGTTGTCGCCTTTTCTTAGCAGCATGTGCAGTGGTTCTAATAAGGTGCTCAATTTAGGTAGGAAGTTACCAAAGTAGTTAAGTAGACCCAGGAACGAACGCAACTCCATCACATTCTGCGGCTTGGGTGCATTCTTGATGGCCTTGGTTTTCGCGTCCGTGGGCCTGATGCCATCAGCAGCAATTTTCCTCCCCAGGAATTCGACCTCCAGTGCCATGAAGATGTACTTCGAGCGTTTCAGTCTGAGTCCCACTTTGTCCAGACAATGTAGAACCTCTTCCAGGTTGTTCAGATGTTCCTCGGTGTCACGACTTGTGATGAGGATGTCATCTTGGAACACGACGGTTCTGGGAATGGACTTCAGTAGACTCTCCGTGTTCCTCTGAAATATTGTTGCAGCCGAGCAAATTCCAAAAGGGCATCTATGATAAATAAACAATCCTTTATGCGTGTTAATACACGTAAGTCTCTTCGACATCTCAACCAGTTCCTGTGTCAGTTCAGTTTGATGAACGACTTACCCCCGGCTAGTGTTGCAAACAAGTCATCAGTCTTCGGTAACGGGTACTGATAGTATTCCGAAACCCTGTTGATCGTAGCCTTGTAGTCGCCACAGATTCTGACTGTGCCATCACTTTTTAGCACAAGAACAATGGGGCTGGCCCATTCATTAAATTCAACCGGTGATATGATCCCTTCACATTGGAGTCTGTCCAGTTCGATTTCGACCTTCTCCCTCATCATATACGGAACTGCCCGAGCTTTATGATGGACGGGTCTTGCATCTGAGTCCACGTGGATCTGCACCTTGGCTCCTGTGAAGTTGCCGATGCCTGGTTCGAACAGCGAGGGGAACTTGCTCAGTACTTGGGCACATGTATCTTTCTCCGATGACAACGCCTTGATGTCGTTCCAATCACATCTGATTTTTTCAAGCCAGTTCCTGCCAATCAGCGTTGGGCCATTGCTTGGGACAATCCATAGTGGTAACTCGTGGACCACACTGTCATACAACACTTTAATTGTGGCACTGCCAATCAACGTTATGAGTTCTTTGGTGTACGTGCGCAACTTGGCATAGACTGGACTCAGCCTGGGCCTCACAGCCTTAGTATCCCACAGCTTGTCGAATGCCCTCTGGCTCATTATCGATTGACTCGCCCCCTTTAAATTTTACATTGATCATTATCAGTTTGCTCTTAGTTAGGAATGAGTACAGTCCATACACTTCCTCTTCTGGTATCGCGGATTGCGTATCCGGATCCACGCTAGTCTGACCACCATCCTCCACGTGGTGTGTCGCAGCACGCTTGCTCATCTGCGGACACTTGCGCTGGAGATGCCCCACTCTCAGACAGCCTTTGCAACTATATTGCTTAAATCGGCACTGCTGGTGCCGGTGATTTCCCCCACAATGCCAATACGGAGAAATCGGATGCATTCCCACTGGCGGACTTTGGGCAGCCATAGGTTTTGTGTACGCAGTCAGGTAGGCCTTGCCATGTGCCGCTCTGCCAAACATTGAATCAATCATATTTACAGTACTTGCAGAGTTTCAATTTTTCACTGATATCTGCTTTAGACTTCTATCCATCGTCATGCATGACTGAGCGATCGTGATGGCCCTGTTCAAGTCCAACGTCTCCAGCGCCAGTAGTTTAAGCAGGATCACCGATTACAAAGAAGTCCCACAGCATGTCTGCCAACACTGCCCTGAACTTACACGATCCCACTAGACGTCTCAGGTCGGCAACAAATTCTGACGCATTCTGGCCCTCTGAGCGAACATGCGTGTAAAATATGTATCTCGAGATGATGATGCCTTCGTCTGGCTTAAGGTGGTCCTGTACCAGTTACACAATTCTTCATATGTCATCTCTGTTGGACTCACAGGCAGGAGTACATTCTTTATCAGACCATAAATTTTTGGACCGCACACCGTGAGGAACACCGCCCCGCGCCCATCTGCGACGCTGACCTCCTCCATTTTGTTGGCCACGAAGAACTGGCTCAACCGGCTCACAAAGTCTGCCCAATCTTCTCCTTCCATGAATCGCTCCAACAATCCAATTGTGCTCATTTTTGCATGCAAAGATTCTTGTTGTCTCGTCGCCAAATGTTGTGTATGCAATAACTGTTAGAGTGAGTACTGTTTAACTCCAAGAGTTATGATCTTGGCTCTGCTTTATTAAGGCTCAAAAGTGACTAATATACAAAATGGCTGGCCCTTTATACTTGGGCTGCACACAGGTATGTGCAGCCCAATGGCCTCCAACAGTGATGCCATCTAGTGGCTAGTGATCCCAAAAGTACATACATGACAAAACACAAGAGCCTAAGAATTAGGAACAGGTGTAGGCCATTCAGCCCCTCGAGCCTGCTCCGCCATCCAATGAGATAATGGCTGATCTTCGACCTAAACTCCACTTTCCTGCACTATCCCCATATCCCTTGATTCCCTTAAGCGCAAGCTTTCTTCAGCTTGACGGACATAAAAATTGCACTCCCAGGGTAGAAAGTTCCCAGGCAAGATACTTTGAATTGATGGAACAAGTGGAATGTGAATAAGTTGGGCTAATCTCTACACACTCTGAACAACATATGAAAAGGACAAGAAAGGACCAGTAGCTCATTAAGTTCACCCCAACCTTGCAACCTCTTTCGCCATCCTTTCATTCTCCGCTCCCTCCAGGTACAGGCGAAATTTTTTTTAAAACTACAGAAATTCAGAAAAAAATGGTAAATTCCTTCCGAGTGTCCATTGACACCAGTCCCTCGGGATCAAGGAAGACTTGCTTCCACTCTAAAAGTAAGTCCTTAGGTGGATGAACAGTCCAATACGAGAACCACAGTCCCTGTCACAGGTGGGACAGATAGTCGTTGTGGGACTGGTTTGCCGCACGCTCCTTCCGCTGCCTGCGCTTGGTTTCTGCATGCTCTCGGCGACGAGACTCGAGGTGCTCAGTGCCCTCCCGGATGCACTTCTTCCACTTAGGGTGGACTGGTCTTTGGCCAGGGACTCCCAGGTGTCAGTGGGGATGTTGCACTTTATCAGGGAGGCTTTGAGGGTATCCTTGTAACGTTTCCTCTGCCCACCTTTGGCTCGTTTGCCATGAAGGAGTTCCGAGTAGAGCGCTTGCTTTGGGAGTCTCATGTCTGGCATGCGAATGATGTGGCCCGCCCAGTGGAGCTGGTCAAGTGTGGTCAGTGCTTCGATGCTGGGGATGTTGGCCTGATCGAGGACGCTACCATTGGTGCGTCTGTCCTCCCAGGGGATTTGCAGGATCTGGCGGAGACACCACTGTGCCAACCAATGACTTGGAGGCGTGGCGGGATTTATGACAGGACTCAAGCAGTCTACTTACTCTGTAAACAGAGTCTGTTTAAACAGCGCACTGCATCAAACAGTCTACAGTGTCTACTTAAGAAGAGTCTCTACGAACTGCAGCAACCAGAACTCATGAGCGAAACTGCAGCAAATTCTCCAGATTAAAGCAGGGTGATTTCTCCAGAAGAATACAGTCAGTGGAGGATAGTTACACAATACAAATTATAAGCGTAAAATAAATTCCGGTCACTTACAGCAGTGCGGGCTTCAGATGTGACTGACAGGAGAATTATCCAATCATCTGCATTCTGGCCATAACAGTGCTGTCACTATATGCAACCAGTTTTATGCCTGAAAGTGTCACTGAGCCACGGCTGGCACCTAATTAGCGGAGGTGTCGTCTTACGGATAAGACATTAAACTGTCAGCCCTCTTAGGTGGACATAAAAGATCAGATGGCACGTTCGAAGAAGAGCAGGGGAGTTCTCCCCAGTGCCCTGGGCCAATATGTATCGCTCAACCAGCATCAATAAAAAAAAGATTATCCGGTCATTATCACGGTGCTGTTTGTGGGATCATGCTGTGCGCAAGTTGGCTGCCGCGTTTCCCACATTACAACAGTGACTTCAAAAAGTATTTCATTGGCTGTGAAGTGTTTTGGGACAGCCTGAGGTGATGAAAGGCGCTACAGAAATGCAAGTCTTTCTTTCTTTCATAGACTGCAGCCTCACCTTCGTTATAGGGTGTGTCGGGGTGAAGGAGTGGCGAGGGACTATAGAGGGACATGATCGAGCCTCAAGAGAGGCATGAGTTCGGGGCCAGGGGCCCAGGGCCAGCACGTGATGTGTGTGCGCACTAGGTCCGTGCAGCAGAGCAGGTCTCCAGTCGTCTTGGTTAATCCTTGCCACTGGACCAAGACCTCGCTCTGTCAAGACCGTGTGGTGGCCGATGTGCACTGGCCACCATACGTTAAAAAAATCCACACACAGGCATCTTCCACCCTTCAGGATGTAGTTCAGGACCTGGAATATTAGGTCTTTCATTGAAACACCTGTGAACTCATCCCTTTTTGGCGTGGGCGCAATTCATCCTCGTTTCGAGGGACTGCCAATGATGATGATGATGATGATGGTAGGATGCGTGCCTGGGGCTGGGCCTGAACTATTTTCAATGAACACATGGGGCGGAAGGCTCAGGCACTTGCCAGGACATTCTCACATCTGCGGAATTCCTAACGCAGCAAGTTCAGCGCAAGTACGGGACTCTCCGGGAAGAGCCAGGAATCAGCTGGAGTTCGGGAGACCCGCCGTGAGCAGAGTCTCAGCTGCTTTGGCGAGTATGCGAGGAACAGTTACGTTTATCTTTAGTAGCACCGCACCTCTCTCTCTCCTTCCTTAAGACGCTCCTTAAAACCTATCTCTTTGGTCACCGGTCCCAATACTTCCTTATGTGTCTGATAATTGTTCCTGTGAAGCACTTTGGGATGTTCTATTATGTTAATCATCATCATAGGCAGTCCCTCGAAATCAAGGAAGACTTATTTCCACTCTAAAAATGAGTTCTCAGGTGACTGAACAGTCCAATACCGGAATTACAGTCTCTGTCACAGGTGGGACAGACAGTGGTTGGAGGAAAGGGTGGGTGGGACAGGTTTGCCGTACGCTCCTTCTGCTGCCTGCGCTTGCTTTCTGCACGCTCTTGGCGACGAGACTCGAGGTGCTCAGCGCCCTCCCGGATGCACTTCCTCCACTTAGGGCGGTCTTTGGCCAGGGATTCCCAGGTGGGGATGTCGCACTTTATCAAGGAGACTTTGAGGGTGTCCTTGAAACGTTTCCTCTGCCCACCTGGGGCTCGCTTGCCGTGCAGGAGTTCATAGCAGAGCACTTGCATTGGGAGTCTGGTGTCGGGCATGCAGACAATGTGGCCCACCCAACGGTGCAGGTCCAGTGTGGTCAGTGCTTCGATGCTGGGGATGTTGGCCTGGTTGAGGACGCTAACATAAAGGTGCTACATAAATGCAAGCTGTTGTTGTTACCGGCCGGCTTGATGCATGCATCAGAGAGGAGGGGCGAGAGAGACACTGGGAATGGGTCTGGAAGAGGTCATTAGAATCGGAGGAGGCCCGTGTGGTGTGTACGTAGCTGTCGGCTCAGAGGGATCCCCATTGCAGATGTCCCATATGCTGCCACAATCCCAAACCATCTCCAGTCGTCACTTCCTCCTGCAATCCAAAAACCTTTAAAAAAACCCTTCTCGTTATCACCCATTTCTCTTGTGACCTGGTCTTCTCTCCTGCCTTTTTTATTCAAGCTTGGCACCCTGTACTGCGACACTCAAATTTGGTTTCTCAATAGGAAACTGAACCCGAGTTAAAGGCAAGTCACGGTGCCGGGATGCGTTTAGAGTGAGGCAGCCACAATCATCATCATAGGCAGTCCCTCGGGATCAAGGAAGACTTGCTTCCACTTTTAGCATGAGTTCTTAGGTGGCTGAACAGTCCAATACGGGAACCACAGTTTCTGTCACAGGTGGGACAGACAGTGATTGAGGGTAAGGGTGGGTGGGACAGGTTTGCCGCACGCTCCTTCCGCTGCCTGCGCTTGTTTTCTGCATGCTCTCGGCGACGATACTTGAGGAGCTCAGCTCCCTCCCGGATGCGCTTCCTCCACTTAGGGCGGTCTTTGGCCAGGGACTCCCAGGTGTCAGTGGGGATGTCGCACTTTATCAGGGAGGCTTTGCGGGTGTCCTTGTAACGTTTCCTCTGCCCACCTGGGGCTCGCTTGCTGTGGACGAGTTCCGAGTAGAGCGTTTGCTTTGGGAGTCTCGTGTCTGGCATGTGAACGATGTGGCCCGCCCAGCGGAGCTGATCGAGTGTGGTCAGTGCTTCAATGCTGGGGATGTTGGCCTGGACGAGGACGCTGATGTTGGTGCGTCTGTCCTCCCGGGGGATTTGCAGGATCTTGTGGAGACATCGCTGGTGGTATTTCTCCAGCAACTTGAAGTGTCTACTGTATATGGTCCACATCTCTGAGCCATACAGGAGGGCGGGTATTACTACAGCCCTGTAGACCATGTGATTGGTGGCAGTTTTGAGGGACTGATCTTCAAACACTCTTTTCCTCAGGCAGCCGAAGGCTGCACTGGCGCACTGGAGACGGTGTTGGATCTCATCATTAATGCCTGCTCTTGTTGATAGGAGGCTCCCGAGATAGGGGAAGTGGTCCATGTTTTCCAGGGCCACGCCGTGGATCTTGATATTTGGGGGGAATGCTATGCGGCGAGGACAGGCTGGTGGAGGACCTTTGTCTTACTAATGTTTAGCGTCAGGCCCATGATTTCATACGCCTTGGGAATTACAATCCCTGTCACAGGTGGGACAGAGAGTCGTTGAGGGAAAGGGTGGGTGGGGAGTCTGGTTTGCCGCACGCTCCTTCCGCTGCCTGTGCTTGGTTTCTGCATGCTCTTGGCAACAAGACTCGAGGTGCTCAGTGCCCTCCCAGATGCTCTTTCTCCATTTCGGCTGGTCTCGGACCAGGGATTCCCAGGTGTCGGTGGGGATGTTGCATTTTTATCAAGGAGGCTTTGAGGAGGCAGCCACAAATAGGGTTGCCAACTCCGGTTGGACGTATTCCTGGAGGTTTCATGATGTGACCTTTCGGCTCCAGCTGCCCTGGCCCCCACACGCCCGCCATTGGTTTGCCAACATGTCCGTCCTCACAGCATCCCACCCTCCCACACCAAGTGGAAAGCGAACGCACTGCTCGTTACCTAATTGGATAATAACTGAGAGTCCGTCAAACAGCCTTTATTCCCACCCCACCAGCTTCGATATTTTTATAACTGATAAACAAAAGTGTTAAAAGAAAATGGGAAAAACCGTTTTGTTTTTTAACGCCCCTATGATTTTTTTTCTCCCTGGTGTTTTGCTTCTCGCAGCGTCCGAGAAATTAATTTTTAATTCCTGGAAACTCCAGGCCAATCCTGGAGAGTTGGCAACCACAAACAACCTCGCGCTGTATCGACATCTGTGATGAGTAATTTTTTTTTTTTAAAGGGATGACTCGATTTTCCTGTTTGAGGGGCGTTCCTCGATTCTGGATCGTGTTGAACAAACTGTGGAAAAAGGTTTGACAACAGGAAAGTCCCGACAGAGTGACGTGACTTCCTCAAGTTGTACCCTACCCTTTTAAAGAAAAAGTCAAGTGGGAGTGGGGGCCTCATATCTGCCACCGGCAGTGCCGTGATAATCAGGCAATAACAGTCGGAGGGACTTAGGAACCGAGTTGTGTTAACGTCAATAATGAAATCATACAACTTCCTTTTTGGGTACATGTTGTAAGGAGGGGTCTCTTTGCTAACAAAAGTCTCCAATTCTGCTTATTAAGACAATTTCTTTTAAACTAAGCTCTAGAACTTCCTCTCGACCTCTCTTTCCTCTTTTAAGATGCTCCTTAAAACCTACCTCTTTGACCAAGTTTTAGATCATCTGCCGTAATGTCTTCTTATGTGGCTCGGTGTCAAATTTATTTGTTTTGTCTTACAGCACTCCTGTGAAGTGCCTTGGGACGTGTTACTACGTTAAAGGCGCTATATAGATACAAGTTGTTGTTGTAAACTGAATGTTATGCAACAGGTTGACAGTCTTCATTCCGAGCCTCAATAATTTTTAAAAGTTCGTTCACGGGATGCGGGCGTCGCCAGCAAGGCCCATAGTGACAGTTCCTGTCGGCAACGTTGTCCTCACCCAACAGGATGCGTGTTGAGTTTTTAATGAGCCTCCAATTTGTTGCCTCGGGTAATGTCAGTCATAATCAGAATCAACAATCGTTGCCTTTCAGGCCGCTGTGTAATTAACGAATACGACAGCAGCTATGTGTCAGCTGTGGCTCAGGGGGTAGCACTCTCGCCTCTGAGTTACGTGGTCGTGGGTTTAATTCCCACTCCAGAGACTTGAGCACAAGATCTAGGCTGACACGCCCAGTGCAGAGCCGAGGGACCAGGCCAACATCCCCAGCATCGAAGCACTGACCACACTTGATCAGCTCTGCTGGGCGGGCCGCATCTCCTCGGAACTCCTTCACGGCAAACGAGTCAAAAGTGGGCAGAGGAAACGTTACAAGGACACCCTCAAAGCCTCCCTGATAAAGTGCAATATCCCCACCGACACCTGGGAGTCCCTGGCCAAAGACCGCCCTAAGTGGAGGAAGGGCATCCAGGAGGGCGCTGAGCACCTCGAGTCTCGTCGCCGAGAGCGTGCAGAAACCAAGCGCAGGCAGCGGAAGGAGTGAGCGGCAAACCAGTCCCACCCACCCTTTCCCTCAACCACTGTCTGTCCCACCTGTGACAGGGACTGTGGCTCTCGTATTGGACTGTTCAGCCACCTAAGGACTCATGTTAAGAGTGGGCTGCCTATGATGATGATGTACTGAGGGAGTACTGCATTGTCGGTGCCGTCTTTCAGATGAGACTCAGGCCCACGTCTGCCCTCTCAGCTGGACGGAAAGATCCCACGGACACTATTCGAAGAAGAGCAGGGGCACTCTCCCTGGTGCCCTGGCCGATATTTATCCCTCAACCAGCAAGATAACTGGTCAATAATGGACCACAAAAGCAATAATTGCGGATGCTGGAATCTGAAACAGAAAATGCTGGAAATCTCAGCGGGTCAGGCATCATCTGTGGAGAAAAAAACAAAGTTAACGTTTCAGGTCAACGACCCTTTGTCAGAACTGGCGAATGTTCGAAAAGAACAGATTCTTAAAAAACACTGAAAGGGGGAGGGGAGGAAAGAACAAAAGGGAAGGTCTGTGATAGGGTGGAAGGCAGGAGAGATTAGAGAGATAAAAGGGATGATGGCCCCAATTCAAATGGGAATGGCAAAAGTTATCACTTTCTTGTTTGTGGGAGCTTGCTGTGCACAAATAGGCTGCCACATTTCCTACATTACACTTCCAACGTTCTTAATTGGGACGTCCTGAGGTTGTGAAAGGAGCGCTATAAATGCAAGTCTTTCTGTCTATAAGACACACACGTGCTATAATGTATCAGAGAGGCGAGCGGGATAAACCTGGTAACTGGAGAACAATCAGGCTAACGTCAATGGTGGGAAAACTACCAAAGACCATTGTCAAGGACACAATTAATTATCACTTAGAGGAACATGGGTTAATCATCATCATAGGCAGTCCCTTGAAATCGAGGAAGACTTGCTTCCACTCTAATGGCCCAAGTTTCCACATGATTTGCGCCTGATTTTTAGGAGCAACTGGTGGAGAACGGACTATCTTAGAAATCGCAATTCTCCACATTTTTTTTTCTGCAGTTCTAATCAGGTAGAACAGTTCTACTTTGGAACAGAATTTTTTCTTCAAAAGGGGGCGTGTCCGGCCACTGACGCCTGATTTGAAAGTTTCCACAGTGAAAACGTACTCCAAACTAAAGTAGAATGGAGCAAGTGAAGATTTTTGTAGAACTGAAAAAACCTGTTCTGCACATTAAAAAATCAGGCGCAGGTTACAAATTAGGCGTCCAGAACGAGGTGGGAGGGGAGGGGGGGGGAAGAGAACTCCTTAAATTCTATAATAAATCCTTATTTATACTTCTACAAATATTATACAAATAAATCCAACCTGAATAAACATTTATAAGCAAAGAAAAGATTAAATAAACCATTTTCCTACCTGTGTGAAAGTGCTTCAGGCACGGAGAATTCTGCAGTCAGCCTGAGGCGCCCGTTCTTCCCGCGGGGGGGGGGGGTGGGGGGAGAGGGGAGAGGAGGCGCCCGTTCTTCCCGCGGCGGGGGGAGGGGGAGAAAGGAGACAGTGAGAAGGCTGCAAGTGCTGATGCGCTGATGGCAATGTGTTTTTATTTTAAAAATGTTCAAAAATTAAACAGCTACAAAGAACTACAAAAATGGCCGAGTGCCAATGTTTTTTTCACACTGAGCATGCGCGAACGCTCCAACGCCCACGCGCAGCGTTGCCGGCAGGAAAAAAACTAATTTAAATAGTACCCGCCCCCTCCCACTTACAAAATCGGCGCGAGTGTAGGCTCCGCCCTCCTGGGCGCCGCGCCAGGCAGACAAGGAGCTGCAGAACGCTCCAGAATTGCGATTTTTCTTTTAGGCGCCGTTTTAGGCGCGAAAAACGTCCGCCCAGCTCGGAGGGGCGCCCGTTTTTTATTGTGTGGAAACTTGGGCCCTAAAAGTGAGTTCTCAGGTGACAGAACAGTCCAAACAGGAATTACAGTCTCTGTCACAGGTGGGATAGACCGTGGTTGAAGGAAGGGGTGGGTGGGGAGTCTGGTTTGCCGCACGCTCCTTCCGCTGTCTGCGCTAGGTTTCTGCATGCTCTCGGCGACGAGACTCGAGGTGCTCAGCGCCCTCCCGGATAATCTTCCTTCACTTAGGGCGGTCTTTGGCCAGGGACTCCCAGGTGTCAGTGGGGATGTTGCACTTTATCAGGGAGGCTTTGAGGGTGTCCTTGAAACGTTTCCTCTGCCCACCTGGGGTTCGCTTGCCGTGTAGGAGCTCCGAGTAGAGCGCTTGCTTTGGGAGTCTTGTGTCGGGCATGCGGACCATGTGGCCTGCCCAACGGTTAATAGGGGACAGACAGCCAGCAGAGATTTGTTATAAGGCAAATCGTGCCTGACTAACCTGATTGAGTTCTTTGATGAAGTAACAGAGACGGTCGATGAAGGTAATGCAGTGGATGTTGTATATATGGACTTTCAAAAGGTATTTGATAAAAGTAGCACGTTACAGACTTATTCGGAAAATAGAAGCATGTGGGTTTAAAGGACGGTGGTAACCTGGGTACATAACTGGCTATGGGATAGGAGGTGAACGGATATTTTTCTTAACTGGTGAGAAGTACGCAGTTGGGTCCCCCCAGGAGGTGGTACTGGCACCTTTGCTTTTCTTGTTGTATATAAATGACCTGGACTTGGGTATCGGGAGTACAATTTTTGAAGTTTGCAGATATACAGAACTTGGCAATGTAGTAAATAGTGAGCAGGATGGTATCAGACTTCAGGAGGACATATACAGACTGGGGAAATGGGCAGACTCATGGCAGATGCAGTTTAATGCGGATAAGCGTGAAATAATGTATTTTGGGAGGAACAACATGGAGAGGCAGTATCATCTAAATGGTGCTATTTTGAGGATGCTGGCAAACCAGATGGACCTGGGGGTGCATATTCACAAATTCTTGAAGATGGCAGGGCTAGTTGATAATTTTTTTATTTTATTCTTTCCTGGGATGTGGGTGTCGCTAGCAAGGCCGGCATTTATTGCCCATCCCTAATTGCACTTGAGAAGATGGTGGTGAGCCGCCGCCTTGAACCGCTGCAGTCCGTGTGGTGAAGGTGCTCCCACAGTGCTGTTAGGGAGGAAGTTCCAGGATTTTGACCCAGCAACGATGAAGGAACGGACGATATATTTCCAAGTCAGGATGGTGTGTGACTGGGAGGGGAACGTGGAGGTGGTGGTGTTCCCATGCGCCTGCTGCCCTTGTCCTTCTAGGCAGTAGAGATCGCGGGTTCGGGAGGTGCTGCCGAAGAAGCCTTGGTGAGTTGCCGCAGTGCATCTTGTAGATGGTACACACTGCAGCCACGGTGCGCCGGTGGTGGAGGGAGTGAGTGTTGAAGGTGGTGGGTAGCGTGCCGATCACGCGGGCTGCTTTGTCCTGGATGGTGTCGAGCTTCTTGAGTGTTGTTGGAGCTGCAACTCATCCAGGCAAGTGAAGAGTTATCCATCACACTCCTGGCTAAGGTAGTTAAGAAAGCGTATGGGGTACTGGGTTTTGTAAATAGGGGCATTGAATATAAAACAAAGACGTTTTGCTAAACCATTACAAGTCCCTGGTTAGAGGATTGTGTCCAATTCTGGACACCACACTTTAGGAAGGAAGATTTTGAAGAACAAGGAAGTTCTCCAGTGAACTGCAATGGGAGTGTCAGCCTGGATTGTGTGCAGAATATGGAGCGGGACTTGAACCCACAACCTTCTGACTCAGAGACGAGAGCACTACTCAGTGAGCCACAGCTAACACATGAATAATCATACGTAATCTATCTTTGGGTCTTCTGTGGATTTGATAAGGTGCTAGGCATATGCCAAGTCCGTATTTAACTCAGATGATATAGAAATTTTAAAAAGAATGACTTAGCACAAGAGGTCTCATAAAATGCAGATCGGAAGAGTTGATAGGCAAACGGGACTTTCTCTTGAGGTTTGTGTGCACTGACAGTGGTCAGATAAGACAGACTATGTGGGCGATTCAATGCTGGTATTTCCGCTCTGTCTTGCATGCCTGCTGAAATAATCTTTGCTGGAGTAGCATATTGTTGTGCAGGCCATCCAGGAAGATAATCTGCACACAGGAAGATCCCACAGGAAGAAACAGTAATAGATAACAAGATAATCGAAGGCGGAATGAGGATGAATTTTTTCTCTCGGAGGGACGTGAATCTTTGGATTTCTCTACCCCATAGAGCTGTGGAGGCTGGGTCATTGAATATATTCAAGGTTGAGATAGACAGATTTTTGAACAATAGGCGAGTCAAGGGAGAAGAGGAACAGACAGGAAAGTGGCTTTGAGGCCAAGATCCGATCAGCCATGCTATTGAATGGCGGAGCAGGCGCGAGGGGCCGAATAGAAACATAGAAACATAGAAAATAGGTGCAGGAGTAGGCCATTCAGCCCTTCGAGCCTACACCGCCATTCAACAAGATCATGGCTGATCACCCACCCCAGCACCCCCCGCCCCCACGCCCCCTCCACACCCCCCGACCCCCCCAGCCACAAGGACCACATCCAACTCCCTCTCGAACTTGCATCAACAACTCTCCGTGGCAGGGAACCCCACAGGCCAACAACTCCCCGAGTGAAGAAATCTCTCCCCATCCCAGCCCCAAACAGCCCACCCCCCCATCACAAGACCGTGCCACCCCCTCCCCCCCCCCCCCCCACCCACCATGGCCTACTCCTGTTCCTTATGTTCTTATAATTGATTTTTTTTTAATGTTGTGTTGGGGGAGGGAGGAATGCTGGAAGAAAACTCCCTGATTAAATAGTGCCATGGAATCCTCAACATCCATCTTAACAGGCAAGTGGGGTTTAACACCTCATCCAAAAGACAACACCTCTGACAATGTGGCACTCCATCAGCACTGCATTGAAACGTCTGCTAAATGATGTGCTTGAGTCCCCAGAGTGGGACCTGAACCACAACCTTCTGGCTCAGAAGAAAGTACTCTGTGTGGCTCAGTACTGTTATAGATGTAAATCTGTAAATACCTTGTTTAACCACCAGAGGGCTCATCCCCTGGAGTCCCAAGGGATCCCACAATCCCTTGGGAGCACAGGTATTTACGGAGGCCTCACAGGCTGGAGGTGCACTCTGGAGACCTGTAATAAAAGACTACGGTCACACTTTACTTTGAGCTCACAGTATCTGGTCAGACTCTTTATTCATACATAACAAGTGCCATACTCAACAGTGCAATAACGAATTGTGCCTTCAGAGGCTCAATTCAACTCATTGAAATAGATCCAATGTGAAACCAGCAGGGCTAGGCCTTTCCTAAAGCCCCTCAACGCCCGATTGCAGCCCAGAAAAAAACGCCATCGTTCTGCAGCTAACGCTGGTGAAACTTTCCATAATTAAGGTAAGAAATATCGCCCGGCGAGAAAATGGATCTTACACCAATATTCTCGGCGGTTAAAGGCAAAACTAGGTGAAACGGGCGGTTCTTACTGGAATGGGCGGTAATCATTAAAATTTAGTCCTAGGCTGCGGTTGGGCCTTGGGAGGGGGGGAAAAGTCAAAAAATATTTTTTCAGTTAAACAAAAAATAAAAAGTTATAAAACTTTCTCAAGACAGGACTCTTTCGAGGCCCTGTAATTGGAATGAGTATATTTTAAATCCTATAACGAGCTTAGCCGATAAGAGAATAAGGGGTTATGGGGAGTGGGCAAGGAAGTGGACCAGCCATGAATGGCGGAGCAGGCTCGAGGGGCCTACTTCTGCTCCTATTTCTTATGACACTTTTAAACATAATCGGCGTTTTAGAATTTAAAAAATTTAACTTACCTTTCTTTGCAGGATACTCACTCACCGTACTATTTCCGGCAGCTTTTCGTGGGCGATTTCCTCGGCGGTGTGTATGGGTCCCTGTTGAGGCAAAACTTAGATCCTGGCAGTTTTCTCGGCGGTGCACGTGGGCGGTCTTTTCAAAATATGGGCGGAACTTTTTAAACAACAAAGAAGAAACTTTCGAGGGCGGTTTTCATCTAAAAAACAGCTGTACCGCCGAGAAAACTGCCAAAAAAAAGTCGAGCCCTTAATCTTTCTGGACAAGGCAGTTGTGAAGCAAACATTCATTCCTCCACCAACATTGGAACAACGACAGGAACAACTACTTGGCTTGAGCGTAAGAAAACGTTATCAAACTGAACCACATAAGGAGATATTAGAACAGATGGCCAAACGCTTGGACAAAGAGGCAGGTTTTGTGCTCGAGCCCCTGGAGTGGGACCTGAACCACAACCTTCTGGCTCAGAAGTCCTGCTACAGGGTTTTGACGAGGCCACACCTGGAGTACTGCGTATTGTTTTGGTCTCCGTATTTAAGGAAGGATATACTTACTGTTCAGAGAAGGTTCACTAGATTGATTCCGGAGATGAGGGGGTTGACTTATGAGGACAGGTTGCGAAGTTTGGGCCTCTACATTTTGGAGTTCAGAAGAATGAGAGGTGATCTTATCGAAACATATAAGATAATGAGGGGGCTAGACAAGGTGGATGCAGAGAGGATATTTCCACTCATAGGGGAAACTAAAACGAGGGGCCGCCCATTTAAAATTGAGCTGAGGAGAAATTTCTTCTCTCAGAGAGTCGTGAACCTTTGGAATTCTCTACCCCAGAGAACTGTGGAAGCTGTGTCATTCGGATATATTTAAGATTTTTGAGCGAAAAGGGAGTAAAGGGTTATGGGAAGCAGGCAGGGAGGTGGAGCTGAGACCATGATCAGATCAGCTATCATCATCATAGGCAGTCCCTCGTATCGAGGATGACTTGCTTCCAAGCCGAAAAGGACTGAGTTCACAGGTGTTTCAATGAAGGAACTAATATTCCGGATCCCGAACTACATCCCGAAGGGTGGAAGAAGGCTGTGCGTGGATTTTTTTAACGTGGGGTGGCCGTTGCACACCAGCCACCACACGGGGCTTGACAGAGCGAGGTCTTGGTCCAGGGGCAAGGGTTAACCAAGGCGACTGGTGACCAGCTCTGCTGCACGGACCTAGTGCGCGCACATATCGCACAGTGTGGGCTGGGCCCGTGCTGCCCCTGGGCCCTCGCCTCTCCTGGGCCCCGATCACGTCCCTCCACAGTCTCTCACTGCTCCTTCGCCCCGACCTCGCCCGCTCCTGCTGTACCTGCCCGCGCTCCAATCACTGACCTGGACCTTGATGATGTCCCTCTTCGCAGCCGTCGCCCTCCTGCACCAGCTCACGCTGCCCATAGCCGCCGCTCACCGCTCCTTGTACTATCACATTGGGCACGGTAAGGAGGCCAGAGGCTGAATAGTTGATACAGAGAGAAGTGTTGCTGACCAACCAGAGGTGTGGCTACCATGACATTGTTTTAACCTCACACGCTGACTTTAGCAGACAACGCCACACACAGATACACACCACATTCGGGTAAATGTATATATTTATTAACAAACATTACATATCATTACAAAAGAGTCAGCGACCCGAAACATTAACTCTGTTTCTCTCTGCACAGATGCTGCCTGACCGGCCGGGCGTTTCCAGCACTTTCTGTTTCTATTGCATTGCCCAACAACAGTCGACAGCCCCCAAACTATGTTTCTAAACACCCTGAACGCAGGCCTCAGGACACCACGATCTTATTGAATGGCGGAGCAGGCTCGAGGGGCCAAATGGCCTACTCCTGCTCCTATTTCTTATGTTCTTAAGGAGCATCTTAAAGGAGGAGAGAGAGGCGGAGAGGTTTAGGGAGGGAATTCAAGAGCTTAGGGGCCAGGCAGCTGGGCACTGAGGCAATGCCTGACTGGGAGCCTATGTAGATCAGAGAGGTAATGGGTGAATGGTTGTTGGTGGGAGACAGGATACAGGAGTTTTCGATGTGTTGTGTATGCATAATATATGTATTGTAACATTAGACCACTGAATGTATCTTCACGTTTTATACACTATACCTGTATCACCAGAGGGTGCTACTGGTGGAGACCTAAGGGTCACCTGCACACTGCAACAACACGATCAATGTCCACTGTTCTTACAACAAGACGCCTCCAATAATGATGGGGGTCCTACTAAACGGGATACCCGTCAACATGGAACTGGACACGGGAGTGAGTCAATCTCTCATGAACGTCCAACAATTTGAACAGCTGTGGCCGCACAAAAGCAACAGACCAAAACTCACAAGGATCGACACCAAACTAAGGACCTATACCAAAGAAATCGTCCCAGTCCTTGGCAGCGCCATGCTCTCAGTCACACACAAAGGGATGGTGCACCGACTTTCCCTGTGGATTGTCCCCGGGGATCTTCCAGCCCTGTTGGGGAGGAGCTGGCTGGCAAAACTAAATTGGAAATGGGATGATGTTCACGCCATGTCGTCAGAGGAACAGACCTCCTGCTCAACAGTTCTAAGTCGATTTGAACATCTCTTTCAGCCAGGTGTGGGCACCTTCAAAGGGGCTAAAGTTAAAATATACATCACACAGGATGCTAGACTGGTCCATCACAAGGCTAGAGCTGTGCCTTATGTGATGGGGGAAAATATTGAACATGAACTGGACCAGCTTCTGCGGGAAAGCATTATCTCACCCGTGGAATTTAGCGATTGGGCAAGTCCCATCGTCCCCATCATGAAGCCTGATGGATCCGTACGAATCTGTGGGGATTACAAATCTACCATAAACAGAGTCTCCATACAGGATCAATACCCACTGCCCAGAGCGGAGGACCTATTTGCCACATTGGCTGGAGGAAAACTTTTCTCGAAACTAGATCTCACATCTGTGTATATGACGCAAGAACTGACCGAAGAGTTTAAGCTACTCACCACCATCAACACACACAGAGGCCTTTTCATGTGCAATCGATGCCCATTAGGCATCAGGTCGGCAGCCGCTATATTCCAGCGCAACATGGAGAGTCTGCTCAAGTCCATCCCGGGGACGGTTGTGTTTCAAGACGACATACTCATCATGGGCAGGGACACCGACTCCCATCTCCGCAATTTGGAGGAAGTACTAAAGCGATTGGGTCGGATAGGCCTAAGAGTTAAGAAATCCAAGTGTCTGTTTCTCGCACCCAAGGTTGAATTTTTGTCAGAAGGATTGCCGCTGATGGAATCCGCCCAACAGAGTCCAAAACCGAAGCAATTCGTCTGGCACCCAGGCCCAGGAATGTCTCGGAACTGCGCGCCTTTCTCGGGCTACTCAATTACTTTGGGAACTTTATGCAGAACTTGAGCACGCTGCTGGAGCCTCTCCACGTGCTACTCAGAAAGGGGTGCGATTGGTTTTGGGGGGACGCCCAAGAACGCGCCGTCAATAAGGCACGCAACCTTCTATGTTCCAACAGTGTTTTGACTTTTTTTGACCCAGGTAAAAAGCTAGTTCTTACATGTGATGTGTCAGCATACAGGGTCGGGTGCGTTTTACAGCATGTCAATGGTGCTTATGCCTCCAGGTCACTTTCGCGGGCGGAGCGCGGGTACGGTATGGTTGAGAAGGAGGCGCTCGCGTGCGTGTACGGTGTCAAAAAGATGCACCAAAGATGGGCCAAGTTCGCATTAGAAACCGACCACAAACCCCTCACATCCCTGCTATCCGAGAGCAAGGCAATAAATGCCAACGCCTCACCGCGCATTCAACGGTGGGCACTCATGCTGACGTCTTACGACTACACAATAAGGCACAGACCAGGCACAGACCCCTGGCGATCACAGAAGGGTCCGACGAACAGGACTGTGAGATGGTCATGGCAATCAATGCCTTTGAGTCCACAGGTTCGCCCATGACGGCTCGCCAAATCAGAGCCTGGACGACCAGCGACCCCACGTTATCCTTAGTCAAAAGATGTGTTTTAACCAGTTACTGGGCAGAGGCTCGCGATGCCTGCCCCGAGGAGATCAAACCTTTCCATAGACGCATGCATGAACTATCACTACAGGCAGACTGCCTGATGTGGGGCAGCCGAGTAGTCATGCCTTTGCGAGGCAGAGAGGCGTTTGTCCGGGAGCTCCACCATGAGCACCCGGGGATCCTTCTCATGAAGACCATAGCCTGGTGGCCTGGCATTGACGCGGACTTGGAGCTCTGTGTCCGACAGTGCACCATTTGTGCCCAACTCAGCAATGCCCCCAGGAAGGCCCCCCTGATCCCCTGGCCCTGGCCCACCAAACCGTGGTCGCGGGTGCACGTAGACTATGCGGGCCCATTCATGGGCAAAATGTTCCTCGTAGTTGTCGATGCATTTTCAAAGTGGATTGAATGCACCATTTTAAACTCGAGCACAACCTCCACCACTGTGGAGAGCCTTAGAACCATGTTTGCAACGCACGGAATTCCTGACATATTGGTCAGTGATAATGGTCCGTGCTTCACCAGCGCAGAATTCCAAGATTTTATAGTTGACCACGGCATAAATCACGTTAAGAAGACACCGTTCAAGCCGGCCTCCAATGGCCAGGCGGAGCGAGCAGTACAAATAATTAAACAAGGCATGCTTAAAATCCAAGGTCCCATGCTGCAGAGCCGCCTGTCGTGACTGCTGCTGGCATACAGATCTCGTCCACATTTGTTGACTGGGGTTCCCCCCGTGCAACTATTGATGAAACGGACCTTAAAGACTAGGCTCTCGTTATGCATGAAATTGTTGAGGCAAAGCGCCGGAAGCTAACTGAGTACCATGACCGAAATTTGAGGGGGAGGTGGAATGAGATAGGGGACAAAGTGTTTATGCTAAACTATGGCAGGGTTCCCAAATGGCTTGCAGGGACAGTAACAGGCAAGAAAGGAAACAGGCTACTGGTTGTACAAATGGACAATGGCCAAACCTGTCGGAGGCATGTGGACCAAGTCAAAAGCAGATTCACCAACAACACCGCAGAACCAGAGGCAGACTACAATGTGGAACTCACACCACACCTGGTGGACAGACAGAGGGAACAACCTGAGGAAAGGGCAGTCTCAACAGACAACCCAGGCGAGAGACCAGCAATCATACTGAACGAAACAGACAGCCCAGGCGAGATACCAGCAATCACACTGAAAGAAAAACAGGCACCAAGGCAAACAACTGAACCACAACTAAGACGCTCCACGCGAGAGCATAGACCACCTGAGAGACTGAATCTATAAAGACAATAAGACATAGGGGGAGGGTGATGTCATGTATCTCACACCACTGTATATATCTGTATCTTACCATGCTATACATGACTGTAACCAGATATGGCCTGTAACCACAAGCATACTTTACCACCAGGGGTGCACTTGCAGGAGACACTGCACACCTGTCCCACATAGGTATATAAAGGCAGGTCTCAGGCAAGTGTAGCATTCCAGAGCTGTGAAATAAAGGTGCAGGTCCTGAGTGACCTTGACTTCAGCATGTGCCTCGTGTAAGTCTGTACTGCAGGGTCAGGACTTTACACCACCCAGCTGGACAATGATGCTGGGGCATTGGAGGAGGATGGTGTGGCCAACCATGTCAAAGCCTGCAGACAGGTCGAGAAGGATGCGGTGGGGTAATCTGCCACGGTCACAGTCACATAGGATGTCATTTGTGACTTTGACAAGGGCCGTTTCAGTACTTTGGTAAGGGTGGAAACAAAAAGCAGTGGGTTTTGTCATGTATGTAGACCATGTATACTAACTGTATAGTCACATAACGTGCACCACCAGAGGGCACTGCGGTGGGAGACCCGAGGATCACCTGCATAGGTGTGCAGGGCCCAGTATAAAAGGCTGCCCACCATGCTTGTGGAGTTACAATAAATGGGACTAAGGTCACAACAGCTCAAGTACAATACTAGACCTCGTGGAGTCATTCATAAGAGTATTAAAGACACAACAGGTTTCAAACATGGAGTTGCAGGAAGGATGGCCATGGATTTGGTAGGTGACAACACGTTCAAGGACTTTGAAGAGGAAAGAGAGGTTGGAGGTGGTTTGCAAGGACAGAGAGGGTCAAGGGTGGGTTTTTTGTGGAGAGGGGTGATGACGGCAGATTTGAAGGGCGTAGAGCCAGTACCTGAGGAGAGGCTAACAATATCAGCTAACATGGGAGCCAGGAAGAGAAGTTGGATGGTCAGCAGTTTGGTGGGAATAGGGTTGAGGGTGCAGGAGGTGGACAAGATGAGCTTGGAGAAGACATGATGAGTAGTTAGGAGAGAAACTAGAGAAAGATGCAAGTTCAGGGCTAGGGCAGGGGAGAACCTTAGGGGAAGTTTGGCCTAGTGGGTAGGGGAAGCCTCAGAGGCAGCTGAACAAATGGTCTCAATTGCTATGATAAAGAAGTCCATGACCTCCTCACACTTGTTTTTGGAGGCGAGGGTAGAGGAGGCAGGGGAAAGAGGTTTAATATAAGAACATAAGAAATAGGAAATAGGAGCAGGAGTAGGCCATACTCCAGCCTGCTCTACCATTTAATAAAATCCTGGCTGATCTGATCATGGACTCAGGTCCACTTCCCCGCCCGCTCCCCATAACCCCTTATCGTTTAAGGACCTGTCTATTTCTGTCTTACATTTATTCAATGTCCCGGCTTCCACAGCTCTCTGAGGCAGCGAATTCCACAGATTCACAACCCTCAGAGAGAAGAAATTTCTCCTCATCTCAGTTCTAAATGGGCGGCCCCTTATTCTAAGATCATGCCATCTAGTTCTAGGCTCCCCCACCAGTGTAGTGGAGAAGAGAAGCAGGGGTTATCTTTGCATTCAGGATGATGCTGGAATAGCGAACATATTCGAAGTAGGCCATTTAGCCCCTCAAGCCTGTTCCGCCATTCAGTATTTTAACTTTATCTACCGCCTTGGTTCTGTAACGCTCAACACCCTAGCCCCCCATAAAATTATCAATCTGATTTTTGAAATTCTCAATTGACCCCCAGCCTCTACAGATTTTTGGGGGAGAGAGTTCCAGATTTCCTCTCCCCTTTGCGTGAAGAAGTGCTTCCTGACATCATCCCTGAACGGCCTAGCTCTCATTTTAAGGCTCAGGAATCCTCCACCAGAGGAAATCGTTTCGCTCTGTCTACCCGATCAACTCCTTTAATCATCAAACATCGCAACTGGATCACCCCTTAATCTTCTATACTCATCACTATAAACAGATTATCTGGTCGTGTATCTCATTACTGTTTGTGGGATCTTGCTGTGTGCAAAGTGGCTGCCGCGTTTCCCTTGCATTACAACCGTGGCTACATTTCAAAAATACTTCATTGGCTATAAAGTGCTTTGGGACGTCCTGAGATCCTGAAAGGCGCTGTACAAAATGCAAATTATTTCCTTTATAAACAAATGCCTACGCAGTTTGTAAAAAGATTATACAGGTAAATCTGGATTACACTGCACCACATTTATATGAGTGGCAGGCAGTGACTAGTGGGGTACCGCAAGGTTCTGTGCTGGGGCCCCAGCTGTTTACACTGTACATTAATGATTTAGATGAGGGGATTAAATGTAGTATCTCCAAATTTGCGGATGACACCAAGTTGGGTGGCAGTGTGAGCTGCGAGGAGGATGCTGTGAGGCTGCAGAGCGATTTGGATAGGTTAGGTGAGTGGGCAAATGCGTGGCAGATGAAGTATAATGTGGATAAATGTGAGGTTATCCACTTTGGTGGTAAAAACAGAGAGACAGACTATTATCTGAATGGTGACAGATTAGGAAAAGGGAAGGTGCAACGAGACCTGGGTGTCATGGTACATCAGTCATTGAAGGTTGGCATGCAGGTACAGCAGGCGGTTAAGAAAGCAAATGGCATGTTGGCCTTCATAGCAAGGGGATTTGAGTACAGGGGCAGGGAGGTGTTGCTACAGTTGTACAGGGCATTGGTGAGGCCACACCTGGAGTATTGTGTACAGTTTTGGTCTCCTAACCTGAGGAAGGAAATTCTTGCTATTGAGGGAGTGCAGCGAAGGTTCACCAGACTGATTCCCGGGATGGCGGGACTGACCTATCAAGAAAGACTGGATCAACTGGGCTTGTATTCACTGGAGTTCAGAAGAATGAGAGGGGACCTCATAGAAACATTTAAAATTCTGACGGGGTTGGACAGGTTAGATGCAGGAAGAATGTTCCCAATGTTGGGGAAGTCCAGAACCAGAGGTCACAGTCTAAGGATAAGGGATAAGCCATTTAGGACCGAGATGCGGAGGAACTTCTTCACCCAGAGAGTGGTGAACCTGTGGAATTCTCTACCACAGAAAGTTGTTGAGGCCAATTCACTAAATATATTCAAAAAGGAGTTAGATGAGGTCCTTACTACTAGGGGGATCAAGGGGTATGGCGAGAAAGCAGGAATGGGGTACTGAAGTTGAATGTTCAGCCATGAACTCATTGAATGGCGATGCAGGCTAGAAGGGCCAAATGGCCTACTCCTGCACCTATTTTCTATGTTTCTATGTTTCTATGACAGATAAATAATTGAAATTCTTTGTCCTGCTTCCAATTTGTTTCAACTCGTTGGCTGGCACGGTGGTGTCAAATAGACACCGAGTAAAGTGTAACAGAACTGGGTGCAGTCCCAATTTTCATCACACCACCATCGGCAGCCATGTCTCCATCTCCCTCGGCCCAAAGCTCTGGCATTCCCTCCCTAAACCTCTCCGCCCCTCTCTCTTCCTTTAAGATGCTCCTTAAAACCTACCTTTGACCAAGGCCTACCCTGATATCTCCTTATGGCTTGGTGTGAAAATTTAGTCTGACGATGCTTCGGTGAAGCGCATTGGTACGTTTTACTCGGTTAAAGGCGCTATATGAATGCAAGTGTTTGTTGTTGGCCTTGGACTATGTGGCACAATTATGTAATAAGGAATATGCAGATTGGGGGGGGGGGGAGGGGGGGGAAGGGTGACACTATTGGTCAAAGTTGTGAAGTACCCCACACAGTAACCTCGGTGGCTCATTGGGTCATATAGAACAGGAGATCATTGTCATGTATGTACATTCTGCTTGTAGCCACCAGATGGCGTTATTGTTGGAGGCCACTGAGCAGCTCGCACATGGTGCTGATCTGGTATAAAAGGTCAGCCATTTTGAGAGTCAGGCACTTTGGGCCTAAATAAAGCAGAGCCAAGGTTGTACCTTGCTTAGTTAAACAGTACTCAGTTTGAACCTTTATTGCATACTTAACAGAGATCAGGTTCCACCCCCTGTCCTGTGTGAGGTTTTTACTCTCTCAGCAAAGGAGACAGCAAAAGTGATGGAACTCACCTCAAATGTCTCTGTTTTGAGGAGGGGAGGATGGGAAGAAAAACCAAACATTGTGTAGAGGAACCTTGGAGTGCAGGTCCACAGATCCCTGAAGGTAGATAAAGTGCTTAAGAAGGTATACGGAACACCTGCCTTTATTAGCCGACACATAGAAATACAAGATCAGGGAGATGACTTGTTAGGCCACAGCTGGAATACTGCGTGCAGTTCTGGTCACCACATTACAGGAAAGATGTGATTGCACTAGAGAGGGTGCAGAGATTTATGAGGATGTTGCCTGGACTGGAGAATCTTAGCTACGAGGCAAGATTGGCTAGGCTGGGGTTTGTTTTTTTTGGAACAGGGGAGGCTGAGGGGAAACCTGATTGAGGTGTGTAAAATTATGAGGGGCCTAGATAGAGTGGATAGGAAGGACCTACTTCCCTTAGCAGAGGGGTCAACAACCAAGGGGCATAGGTTTAAAGTAATTGGTAGAAGGTTTAGAGGGGATTTGAGGCGAAATTTCTTCACCCAGAGGGTGGTGAGGATCTGGAACTCACTGACTGAAAGGGTGGTAGAGGCAGAAACCCTCACTACATTTAAAAGGTACTTGGATGTACCCTTGAAGTGCCGTAACCTACAGGGCTACGGACCGAGAGCTGGAAAGTGGGATTAGACTGGATAACTCTTTGTTGGCCGGCGCGGACACAACAGGCCGAAATGGTCTCCTTCTGTGCTGTAAACTTCTATGATTCTATGATCGGCAAATGTTCCCACTCCTGAACACTATCTGGCAACACTTGCTAGAAGTGTGGGCAGATGCTGAATGTGGGCAGGATCAAACATGGCGGCGATCGAGGCTGAATATTCTGTCAAGTCTCACCATGAAGGCACACAAAGAAAATGGCCCTTTGTGTGAGGTACCCCTGGGTCCATCTGTGGGACTATACCCCTGGCCTCCATCTGTTGTACTCTAACCCTGGCCTCCATCTGTTGTACTCTAATCCTGGCCTCCATCTGTTGTACTGTCATCACCATCATAGGCAGCCCCTCGGAATCGAGGAAAACTCGCTCCCACTCTAAAAATGAGTCTTTAGGTGACTGAACAGTCCAATACGAGAACCACAGACCCTGTCACAGGTGGGACCAGACAGTGGTTGAAGGAAAGGGTGGGTGGGACTGGTTTGCCGCACGCTCTTTCCGCTGCCTGCACTTGATTTCTGCATGCTCTTGGCGATGAGACTCGAGGTGCTCGACGGCCTCCCAGATGCACTTCCTCCACTTAGGGCGGTCTTTGGCCAGGGATTCCCAGTGGGGATGTTACACTTTTTCAGGGAGGCTTTGAGGGTGCCTTCATAACATTTCCCCTGGCCACCTTTGGCTCGTTTGCCGTGAAGGAGTTCAGAGCTTGCTTTGGGAGTCTCGTGTCTGGCATGCAAACAATGTGGACTGCCCAGCGGAGCTGATCGAGTGTGGTCAGTGCTTCAATGCTGGGGCTGTTGGCCTGGTCGAGGACGCTAATGTTGGTGCGTCTGTCCTCCCAGGGGATTTGTAGGATCTTGCGCAAGCATCGCTGGTGGTATTTCTCCAGCGACTGAGGTGTCTACTGTACATGGTCCACGTCTCTGAGCCATACAGGAGGGCGGGTATTACTACAGCCATGTAGACCATGAGCTTGGTGGCAGTTTTGAGGGCCTGGTCTTCAAACACTCTTTTCCTCAGGCGGTTGCAGGCTGCACTGGCGCACTGGAGGTGATGTTGAATCTCGCCATCAACATAGAAACATAGAAAATAGGTGCAGGAGTAGGCCATTCGGCCCTTCTAGCCTGCACCGCCATTCAATGAGTTCATGGCTGAACACTCAACTTCAGTACCCCATTCCTGCTTTCTCGCCATACCCCTTGATCCCCCTAGTAGTAAGGACCTCATCTAACTCCTTTTTGAATATATTTAGTGAATTGGCCTCAACAACTTTCTGTGGTAGAGAATTCCACAGGTTCACCACTCTCTGGGTGAAGAAGTTCCTCCGCATGTCTGCTCTTGTTGTTAACAAGCTCCAGAGGTATGGGAAATGGTCCACGTTGTCCAGCACCGTGCCGTGGATCTTGATGACTGGGGGGCAGTGCTGTGCGGCGAGGACAGGCTGGTGGAGGACCTTTGTCTTACGGATGTCCAGCATGAGGCCCATGCTTTCTTACGCCACAGTAAATACGTCGACTATGTCCTGGAGTTCAGCCTCTGTGTCCATTTTTGGGACTGTACCTGTTGTGTATGAATATACGCTGTACACTCAATGTACAGTTACATAAGACCACTGAGTGTATCTTCACACTGTGCCTGTACCACCAGAGGGTGCAACTGGTGGAGACCTAGGAGTCACCTGCACGTTGCAGGTGACCAAGTATAAAAGGGAGCTCACCATGCTGTAACCCCATTCAGGTGCTGCAATAAACGGTCACAACATACCTCGTGGAGTCATTACTAGAGTGCTTACAGACACAATATTACCCCGGGTCCATCTGTGGTACTCTAACCCTGGCCTCCATGTGTTGTACTGTACCCTAGCAACAGCTAGCGAGAGAGGAGAAGAAGCCAGAAGGGAGAATGGGATGGAGTGAGATGAAAAGCAATTTACATCCAAGATTTTTAAGAAGGTCATACAGTAAGAGATGGAGCCACGAGTTTTGATTTTCAGAAGCTTTTCCTTGCATATCCCATCACTTCTGTAAAATGTATCAAAGCAAGATTACTGGTTACAATTATATCCTCAAATCTCAAACTACTTCCCTTTTCTCTCAAGCTGGCTAAGTTACATTCCAGGTAAACAGTAACCACACGCGATCAGACAGATATCCTGTCTTACAGAGATCAGTGTAACTAACAAGATCATATTTTCTGACACTGCACAAAGAAACAATTGCATTTATATAGCGTCTTTCACAACTTCAGGGCGTCTCAAAGCACTTTATAGCCAATGAAGTACTTTTTGAGGTGTGGTCGCTGTTGTTAAGCAGGAAACACGGCAGCCGATTTGTGCACAGCAGGCTCTCAAAAACAGCAATGACCAGTGAATCTGTTTTCAGTGATGTTGGCTGAGGGATAAATAATTGGCCAGGTCACCGGGAAGAACTCTACTGCTCTTCTTCGATTAGTGCCATAGGATAATTTCCGTCCTCCTGAGAGAGCAGACGGGGCCTCGGAATGTCTCACCTGAAAGACGGCACCTCTGACAGTGTGGCGCTCCCTCAGTACTGCACTGGGAGTGTCAGTCTAGACTTATGTGCTCAAGTCCCTGGAGTGGAACTTGAACCCACAACCTTCTGACTCAGAGGTGGGAGTGCTACCCACTGAGCCACAGCTGACACTGCAGAGAGTGGGCGAAAGCGGCTGAAGGCTCGCCCTTCCAATGGTGGGTGAAGGGAGGGGACACATGAGAGACCAAAGTCTGAGGACTGGATACGGGCTGTAGAGAGCGTGGGGATTAAAAGGCTGGAAGAGGTTGCAGAGACAAATTGGGCAAGGCTGGGGGGTGGGATCTAAAGATGAGGAGTTTAAATTTAATTGTTGAGTGAACAGTGTAGCCTTTATTTTTCCCATTTTCTCCCCTCCTTAAAGGTTTTGACTATTTGCTGGAGTACAGCACCCATGGGCACAGTCAGCCTCTGGTGCCCATCTAACATTGGATAATTCCCCTGTCAATCACACCTAGAGACCATCATCATCATAGGCGGTCCCTCGAACGAGGATGACTTGCTTCCACGAGTTCACAGATGTTTCGATGAAGGACCCAATGTTCCAGTCCTGAACTCCAATTGAAGGGGTGGAAGATGCCCGTGCGTGAATTTTTTAACGTGGGGTGGCCGTTGTACACCAGCCACCACACGGGGCTTGACAGAGCTAGGTCTTGGTCCAGTGGCAAGGGTTAACCAAGAAGACTGGAGACCAGCTCTGCTGCACGGACCTAGTGCGCGCACACATCGCACAGTGTGGGCTGGGCCCGTGCTGCCCCTGGGCCCTCGCCTCTTCTGGGCCCCGTACCCTCATCCGTCGCACCTCCGCCCGACCTCTCGCCGCTCCTCCGCCATAAACATTCACCGCATCTCGCCACAAACACCCGCTGCTCATCCGCCCCGACCTTCCCACTCCTCTGTACCAGGGCCCTGCTGATGTTCCTGCCCACGCTTCAAAACGGCATCCAGGGTTTTGATGACGTCACCCAGTCGCCCATCTCAAAAACGTCGCACACTTGGAGCAGCTCGCGCTGGAGGTTGAAGTGGTACGCCGCTCGAGCTCTTGTACTTCCCGAACTGCGGAGCTGCTCTCTCGCAAGTCAGGGGGCCACCAATAGAGACCACACAGTAAGTGACTGGTCATGCAAGCTGCACCCAATGAATCTTGGCCTGAACTAGCCTTTGGAAGGCATCCTTGACCTCACTCGATGCCAGTGTGCCCATTTCCCACCAGATAGTGATCTGGGCATGATTCCTGCCCCCCTCTTCCAGGGGTGCTGAGACCAATTCCGTGCTCCAACCTCTGCTCTGACTGTAATCTGCGGTCTCACAGCGGACCACGGAAGGAGTCTATTCAAAAAGAGTCCCTATGAACTACAACAAACTGATCTCCTGACCAAAACTGTTGTGTATGTACAATATAAGTATACTCCCTGTACACTCAATGTACAGTTACATAAGACTACTTGATGTACACTATGCCTGTACCACCAGAGGGTGCAACTGGTGGAGACCTAGGGGTCACCTGTACACGACAGGTAACCAGGTATAAAAGGGAGCTCACCATACTGTACCCTCACTCAGGAACTGCAATAAATGGACTAAGGTCACCACAGTTCAAGTACAATACCTTGCCTCGTGGAGTCATCACTAGAGTGCCTACAGAAAATAAAAACTACAGCAACTTCTGATAAAAACAGGATTATTCCTCCAGGAAAACACAGTGAGGGGAGGATAGTTGCACAATGTAAATTATGTGCGTAAGATCAATCGCAGTCACATTGAGCAATGGGGAAATCACCCAATCATCTCCATTCTGGCTATAATAGTGGCGTCACAATAGGCAACCGGTTTTATGCCTGAAATTCCCTACCCCGACCCCGGATTCGCTGACGGGAGGTGCAAATGAGTTACGTTTCTAGCCCATACAGTTTACATCTCCTTCGCGAGAGAAACAACAAAACACAGCACTCCTGGTCATGTTCCTTTATGACTCAGTAGCACTCCCGCCATGACATGCTTTTTCCATCGCTTCCAAAAAACAAGTAATAAATATAAGGGGACAGTGTTGATTTGCGAGGACAGAAGTATTGGGAGAGCAGCACATAGTGTGGGACTGGATCACAGGATGCTAGATCTGAAAAATAAGGTGTTCCTGGCCAGGCATGCAAAACAAGCTCCATGTTACAAAATCATTGGCTACTTTGTCATCCTATAGTTCCTCATATGGTGAGTTTCTGATCGTGGGTGCGACGTCACTGGAAGTCATTTTGACTTTTGGCGATGGTGTAAAACAGGTAATGTTGGATCAGATGTCTATTATACATCCTGCCCGTCCAGTAAAGTCACTGAATCAGAACTTCCAAGAAAGGGTTGGGGAAATATCTTACAATGGTGTGGTGCAGTGATTTAGGACAGGATATTGAATCTGCACCCCCCCCCCGCCCACCCCACGAATCCCAGCAATTGTGCCCACAAAGAGAGGTGATCTTATTGAAACTTATAAGTTAATGAGGAGGCTTGACAAGTTGGATGCAGAGAGAATATTTCCACTCATAGGGGAAACTAAAACTAGGGGACATAGTCTTAGAATAAGGGGCCGCCCATTTTCTTCCCTGGAGAGCTGTGGAGGCTGGGTCATTGAATATATTTAAGGCGGAGATAGACAGATTTTTGAACAATAAGGGAATAAAGGGTTATGGGGAGCGGGCGGGGAAATGGAGCTGAGTCCATGATCAGATCAGCCATGATCTTATTGAATGGCGGAGCAGGCGCGAGGGGCCAAATGGCCGACTCCTCCGAGTTCTTATGTTCTTTGTTCTTAAAGCCCAGGCAACTCAGTCCTGTTTTCCCTTATATTTCTTACTCGTTGGTTTATCCTGTTTGAACAGTCGCATGAGGTCCCGGACTGGTTTTGATCGCCTGAGGTAGGGGGGGGAGCGGGGGTGGTTGGAGAGAAAATTGGCCGTTTTTTTGCCTCTCCCAGTACTCTACATGGCTATGGGTGGGTGGCGGGTAGGGAATGTCAGTCATGATACACCAGCCATTATGGGAATGGGGCAGGCTTGAAGGACCAACCGGTCTTTTCCGGCCTGTCATCTTTGTCTGTAACATTGTGGGCATGGTAGGGGCTTGTTCTTGGTGCTGTTGCCTCACTGGTGGGAAAATCTTAAATCAGAACACGGAGATCTGTTGCTATCAGCAGCTTAAGATGTGCACAAATCAATAGATACATGAATTTAAACTTTAGATATGGCCTGCGAAGCCCCCATGGTACACACTTATATGAAATGGAGTGAGCATCTCGCCTAGTGGTAGCATTCCCACCTCTGAGTCAAAGGTGGAGGGTTCGAGACCCGCTCCAGATAGTCCCAGTGAGTGGAGACCAGAGCTCTGGCTCTGAATCCTGGGTTGACATCCCCTTGCTATCTCTAATCTCTACAACCCTCCAAGATCTCTGCGCTCCTTTAATTCTGGCCTCTTGAGCATCGCCGATATCAATCGCTCCAGCATTGGTGGCCGTGTCGTCAGCTGCCAAGGCCCTAAGCTCAACGCTTCCCTCCCTAAAGCTCTCCACCCCTCTTTCCTCCTTTAAGACGCACCTTAAAACCCACCTCTGTGACTAAGCACCTGCCCTAATATCTCCTTATGTGGCTCGGTGTCAAATTTTGTTGATAACTCTCCTGTGAAGCGCCTTGGGACATTTTACTATGTTAAAGGCGCTATATAAATGCAAGTTGTTGTTTTACTCGCATCTGGTGGTGTGGGGTGGTAGCCTCTTATGGTATAGGTTTCAGGAGCTCATAAAATCCCCCTACCGTATTACTAACCCCACCAGTCCGCTGGTATAGAGATGGTTACGGCCATGGAAGGAGCGTTCACATCACGACTTGTCAAGACTGTTAATCAGCCCGCAAATCCTTCCAATACTTCAATTCTCCGAAGGAGGAGCATGAAGATACGAAAATAACAACCTATACTGAAGACAAAAAGCTTGCACCTATGATTTGCAAAGGACAGTCGTGGATCAGATCACGAGTATTTTATTGCAAGCCTGCAGAGGACAATAGAAACATAGAAATCGACATTTCGGCCCATGGTGTCCGCGCCGGCCAACAAAGAGCCACACGGCCCTCGGTCAGCACCCCTGAAGGTTACATATAAACCTATGACCAATGACCATAAAAGGACTGTAAAAGAGTGCCAAGTTTTCATTGATCATACCCGTGTTTTGGCCTATCCGTGCATGCTTTAAATTTTCGCCCGCTGTCTGTTTCACAGTGGCAATTTCTGCAGGTTTATTTTATAATTCAACTCCCACGATTTCAACGAAGACTGTGAAAGGACAACAGCTCCCACAGCGTCATAACTGAAAGCGCAACGCTGAAGTATCAAGTGCTGAGAAAGAAAAAAAGATGACATGCACGTTCATTTAATTTGAGGAGGAGAGCTGCAGGCCAGACAGGAAACGCAAGTTGTGCTACACTGCTCCCCCGGATATTCTAAATGAGCTGGCACATGTTTCAGGTTCAATCCCTAGCCTGTGCCTAGTTAGCCGATCGCAGCTGTGTCAGCAATTGTGGAACTACAATTGGCATTGATGTCCCGGGGCGTGGGGTGTGGGGTGGGTTCTTGCCCACGCTCCAAACGGCGACCTGGGTTTTGATGATGTCCAGGTCATGGCCCAGGTACAGCAGAGGAGCGGGAAGGTCGGGGCGGATGAGCGGCGAGAGATCGAGGCAGAAATGCGGTGGATGATCGGGTCAGAGGGGCGTTGAGGGATCGTGACTGAGATTCGACGAGTGATCGTGGCGGAGGTGCGGCGAATGTTTGGTGCAGAGGTGCGATGAGAGATCGTGGCAGAGGTGAGGCAAGTGTTTTGTGGCAGAGGAACAGCGAGAGATCATGGTGGAGGAGTGGCGAGACATCGTGGCAGAGGTGCGGCAAGTGTTTTGTGGCAGAGGAACAGCGAGAAATCATGGCGGAGGAGCAGTGAATGAGAGTACGGGGCCCAGAAGAGCCAAGGGCCCAGGGGCAGCACGGGTCAGCCCATACTGCGATATGTGTGCGCACTAGGTCCGTGCAGCAGATCAGGTCTCCAGTCGTCCGGGTTAACCCTTGCCACTGGATAAAGGCCTAGCTCCGTCAAGCCCGTGTGGTGGCTGATGTGCAACGGTCACCACACATTAAAAAAATCCACGCTCAGGCATCTTCCATCCCCATAGTTCAGGACTGGAATATCGAGTCCTTCATTGAAACATCTGTGAACTCATCCCTTCTGATGTGGAACCAAATCATCCTCGTTCGAGGGACCGCCTATGATGATGATGTGGGGTGGGAGAGATAACGGCCCCTGCTGGAAAGGGAGTGAGTACCCATGTGTGGATGTTGGGGTGAGCCAAGAATTGAGCCCCAGCTGTGATGGCAACACCCATTTTTGAACAGCTTGCCAATACCGCAGTCCAAGCTCGCAGGTGAAGAACAGGCCACCTGGGTGACTGAATACCCTTCGAAAAGTTAACGCTTTCAGCAGAGGAGAAAGCGATAGAGGAGGAGAGTATGATAGACAGAAAGCGAGCGAGGGAGAGGGAAAGGGAGGAAAAAGAGGCTCATGGAGTTGTACCCTCACCATTCTTTAAAATTATGAAGGGGTTCAATAGGGTGGATGTAGATTTACGAGGATGTTGCCAGGACTGGAAAACTTTAGCAATGAGGAAAGATTGGATAGGCTGGGATTGGTTTCCTTGGAACAGAGGAAGATGAGGGGAGATTTAATTGAGGTATATAAAATGATGAGGGGCCTAGATAGAGTGGATAGGACGGACCTATTTCCCTCTGCAGAGACGTCAATAACCAGGGGGAATAGATTAAAGTAGTTGGTAGAAGGATTAGAGGGAAGAAAAGGAAACATTTCTTCACCCAGAGGGTGATAGGAGTCTGGAACTGACTACCTGAAAGGCAGAAACCCTCATCACATTTAAAATATACTTGGATGTGCACTTAAAGAGCCATAACCTACAGGGCTACGGACCTAGTGCTGGAAGATAGGATTAGGCTAGCTAACTTTTTTTTCGATCGGTACAGACACGATGGGCCGAATGGTCTCCTTCTGTATCGTAATTTTCTATGATTCTATGAATTCCAATTACTGGTCCCCTCTTCCAATTCCCTCACTTACTGGTGGACTCCTCCAATCCCCCATCGATTGGTGTTTTCTCCCACTTTCTCTAGTGACCCCTCCCAATTCACCCATTTACTGGTTCACCAGATGGTTCAATTATTTCTAATATGTCTCTACTTATCTGTAGAATAACTTCACGAGGCCCAGTGCTGTGCTTGAACTGCTGTGACCTTAGTCTCTTTATTGTAACTGCAGAGTGAGGCATCAACATGGTGACCAGCCTTTTATACAGCTCCTGCCTGGGCCTCCCACAGTTGCACCCTCTAGTGGTACCAGCATAGTATACACACAGATTATACATATATGACAATTTCCACTGGGCACTGGTTCCATAGGATTCTGATAACAATGAAAGATCAGAATCCACACATTCAGTCTTTGCCCAACCAGTGACTCACGAGCCATGTAAGTTAATAGGCACCGGAAATCCTCTTCACCAGTCACCGTGCATATTTAGTTTCTCTACAAAGGGAAGCTTGCGATCATAACCTTCGTGTTTGTGCTTATTTTGGGAGACTGATCTCTATGAGTTACGTTCTCGTTTTTAGGCCGAGTAAGGAAATGGTTTCTGACAGATTCTACTGGGTCTGTGATCCAGTCAGCTGTAAGAACCATGTCTATTTATATGTATACTTATGTGTGTGTATACGTGCATGTGTGTGTATGTGTATATAATATACACTGTACATGGATGAAGGAATTAAAAAGACTTGCATTTATATAGTGCCTTTCACAGCCACTGGACATCCCAAAACACTTTCCAGCCAATGAAGTACTTTTTGGCGTGTAGTCACTGCTGTAATGCAAGGAATGCAGCAGCCAATTTGCACACAGCAAGCTCCCACGAACAGTAACATGATAATGACCAGATTGAGGGATAAATATTGGCCAGGACAACAGGGAAAACTCCCCTGCTCTTCTTCGAAATAGTGTCCTGGGATCTTTTACACCCACCTGAGAAAGCAGACGGAGTTGTACCTTAACATCTCATCTGAAAGACGGCACCCCAAACAGCCTAGATTTTTCGTCCTCAAGTCTCTGGAATGAGACTTCAACCCACAACCTTCTGACTCAAAGGCGAGAGTGCTGCCCACTGAGCCACGGCTGTATCCAAGTTTGCAGATGACAAGTTAGGAGGCATAGTAGGATGCAGGTAAGGGCAGAAAGTTACAAAGCGACACAGATATTCTGAGTGAGGGGGCAAAATTATGACAGACGGGAGCTCATTATGGCAAAACGTGAGGTCACGCACTTTGGAACCGAGAAAGACAAATTTTGTAATGTTGAGAGACAAGGAACTGTGGAGGGAGAAAGCGATTTTGATGTCCAGGTGCACAAATCACTAAAAGCTAGTGCACAGGTACAAAACGTAATCACAAAGGTTAATGGAATGGTGGCCTTTATCTCAAAGGGGTTGTAATTCAAAAATGAGGAAGTGAAGTTTCAGTTATAGAGCCTTGGTCACACTCCAGCTGCAGGTTTGGGATCGGAGCCACAGAGAAGATACACTGGCCTTCGAGGGGGTGCAGTGTAGATTCACCAGAATTATACTAGGGTTTAAAGGATTAAATTATGAGGACAGATTGCATAAACTTGACTTGTATTCCCTTTAGTTGAGCAGATTTAAGAGTTATCTAATCAAGGGGTTTAAAATGATAAAGAGATTCAATAGGGTAGATACAGAGGGCTGGATTTTTCGGTTCTTTGCGCTCCAGGTTTCGCCCCGGAGCGGGGGGGGTAAGGCGGCGGAGAGGTCTCCCACACCCCGCCGCGATCCTCCCGTCGGGTTTTGCGGCGGCGCTGAGCAGCTCTGCCGGGAAGAGCCGCGCCGGGTGTGCAACGCCCCGGTTGCGACACCGGTGCGAGTTTTGCCTGACCTGTCCGCCCGGAAGCACGCCCGCAACGACCGCCTGGGAAATCATAGCCGGCGACGCAGAGGAAGGTAATGGTCTAAGTAAGTGGGATTGTTTTTTCTTTTAATTTTCTTGTGCGATTTGTGTTGCAGTGACGTGGGCAATGTTTTGGGAATTTAAGTTCCCCCCCCCCCCAAGGCCTCTCTCGGAGCGCTCCAGGCCCAGCTCTTTAGCTCAGGAGTTTCTCATCCTAGCACCAAGAGGGGTGTACAATGCCTCCCTTAGCGCTGAGCCCCCTCATGCAGGGTCCAGATACCAGAATGTAATATCTCCAAGTTTGCAGATGACACTAAGCTGGATGGCGGTGAGAGCTGTGAGGAGGACGCTAAGAGGCTGCAGGGTGACTTGGACAGGTTAGGTGAGTGGGCAAATGCATGGCAGATGCAGTATAATGTGGATAAATGTGAGGTTATCCACTTTGATGGCAAAAACACAAAGGCAGAATATTATCTGATTAGCAGATTAGGAAAAGGGGAGGTGCAACGAGACCTGGGTGTCATGGTACATCAGTCATTGAAAGTTGGCATGCAGGTACAGCAGGCGGTGAAGACGGCAAATGGTATGTTGGTCTTCATAGCGAGGGGATTTGAGTATAGGAGCAGGGAGGTCTTACTGCAGTTGTACAGGGCCTTGGTGAGGCCTCACCTGGAATATTGTGTTCAGTTTTGGTCTCCTAATCTGAGGAAGGACGTTCTTGCTATTGAGGGAGTGCAGCGAAGGTTCACCAGACTGATTCCCGGGATGGCAGGACTGACACATGAGGAGAGACTGGATCAACTGGGCCTTTATTCACTGGAGTTTAGAAGGATAAGAGGGGATCTCATAGAAACATATAAAATTCTGATGGGACTGGACAGGTTAGATGCAGGAAGAATGTTCCTGATGTTGGGAAAGTCCAGAACCAGGGGACACAGTCTAAGGATAAGGGGTAAGCCATTTAGGACGGAGATGAGAAGAAACTTCTTCACTCAGAGTTGTTAACCTGTGGAATTCTCTACCGCAGATAGTTGTTGATGCCAGTTCATTGGATATACTCAAGAGGGAGTTAGATATGGCCTTACGGCTAAAGGGATCAAGGGGTATGGAGAGAAAGCAGGAAAGGGGTACTAAGGTGAATGATCAGCCATGATCTTATTGAATGGTAGTGCAGGCATGAAGGGCAGAATGGCCTACTCCTGCACCTATTTTCTATGTTTCTACCCAAACTTAACTAAGATGCAAACTATTCCCGCCTGCTAACTTTTCCGCCCCGAAAACATAAAAGCCTAAAATCCAGCCCAGAGAAACTAATGCAAAAGCAAAATACTGCAGAAAAACAATGTCATCTGCTGGGGAAATCCAGAACAGGAGGGCATAATCTGAGCTGGGCCATTGAGGAGTGAAATCAGGAAGCAGTTTTTCATGCAAAGGGTGGTGGAAATCTACAATTCGTTTCCCCAAAAGGCTGTGGGATACTGGGTCCATTGAAATTTGAAAGTCTGAGATGCATAGATTTTTGTTGGGCAAGAATATCAAAGGATAGGGAGCAATGATAGATAAATGGAGTAAAAACAGAAAATGCTAGAAATACCTCAGCAGGGCAGGCAGCATCTGTGGAGAGAGAAACAGAGTTAACGTTTCGGGTCGACGACCCTTTGTCAGAACTGGAAAAGTTCAAGATGAAACAGATTCTTAAGGATTCTTAAGGGGCAGGGAAAGGGGGAGGGGATGAAAGAACAAAAGGGAGGGTCTGTGATAGGGTGGAAGGCAGGAGAGATGAGAGAGACAAAAAGGGATGATGGGCAAAAATAAGATGGTTATTTCAGATTCCAGCATCCGCAGTATTTTACTTTTGGACAAGCATTAGAATAGTTGAGTCTGGATATAAAGTGGAGAAAGAAATTTCATACAAATGTGAATTATTGTCCTACAATGTAATGCCAACATTTTTTTTTAATTAGTTCTTGACGCTGGGTACTCTCTCTAAGGCTGTATTAAGGACAAAGCTTTCTCACACAATGTACCACCCACTCCTCCACTGGAGACAGGTGACCTTCATCCCTATCTGGCTGGGATTCAGATCCCGTTCCCAGCGATGAATGGCCACTGTTCTAAGCACAAAGCACCACCCAGTTCCTCGCATCGAGATGTAATCAAAACCCCCTCAAGGACAACAGCACCAATTATTGTAGAATTGAATAAACAACCGGAATGGTTATGCAATGCTTTGCTGAGTTCGTTCAGGAAGGTGTCGCAGGCGTTCCCGTCAGACCAGTAGGTTCACTTACAACTGCATGCTGCTGTCACAGCACTTTATATTAAAAATAACAGAAAATGATCGAAAGGCCCAGCAGGCCTGTCAGAATCCATTTTGAGCAAGACCCTTTATCAATTTATTAATATGAGTGACCGATCCCAGGACCCATGCTGTATCACTTTGTAAGAAATTCTATATTTTAACGTTTCATATGCAATTTTAGCTGGTCCCATGCCCTGGGATCTGAAACTAATTCTCTGTGGAAAATTATTGTTTCTGTAGCTTGACAGGTCATCTGCTTTGAACCCTGAATTGCCCTTTAAACTACTGCTGATTGAATTGTAGATTCTCAGCATACACTTCACTATCAGTCCATGTTCTACTTGATAGAAGGGTTACATATTAAATGACAAATATTGTATGGCTTTAATTGCTGTATTCTTATTGGTTTAAAACCCACCCCTTTAAACAAAGCTTTTGGTCACCTGCCCATATATCTTGTGTGGCTCGATGTCAAAATTTGTTTGATAACATTTCTTGTGAAGCGCCTTGGGGGCATTTTATTACATTTAATGCAAATTGTTGCTATCTATGGGCCGTAAATGGAGATTAAATAAATGATTAGATCCATAATGGAATTGAAGCAAATGTTGTTCACAGCTGCTGATGCCTATTGTCTGTTTATTGTCTGTCGTTGCAAGAGGTCATTGGAGCGAGACAGCTTTGTCTAATTGTGAAGGATGCCTTTTTAACCTTCCTTTCCGCCAGCTTTAATATTCCAGCAAACAAAGAGTTATACAGCTAGGCTACTGGTCTTTGTGCTCCAGTTCATTATTTTGCTGTGCCACTAGGTTGGGACTCCCTGAAGATCACTTCCTACATACTTGCAGATCAGTATAGACTCGTGTTTCAAAGGTCCTTGGAACCGGATTTATTTTTTGGTCTTTGTAAATTCAATTTATAATAAATTTGATTAGCAGCTTAGCCTGAATTACAGTCACTACTGTGGCATTTTTCTCCCAGTTCAAAGATCAAGAGTGCAGGGCAGTATCCGGTACTATTTCTAGTGCATTTCCCAATAGTATAAGGATTCGGCTTGTGGCATGCTAGCCCAGATATTTCATGCACACGGCCAAATTTTGGTTGCTAGGCAATATAGATTTACATATCTGCGGCTCAGTGGGTAGCACTCTCACGTCAAGTGCAGAAGGGTGTGGGTTCAATTCCCACTCCAGAGACTTGAGCACATAATCCAGGCTGACACCCCAGTGCAGTGCTGAGGGAGCGCTGCACTTTCAGAGGTGCCGTCTTTCGGATGAGATGTTAAACTGAGGCCAGTCTGCTCTCTCAGGTAGATGTAAAAGATCCCAGGCAATATTTCAAAGAAGAGCTGGGGAAATCATCCCTTGTGTTCTGGCCAGCAATTTTCCCTGAACCGACACCACTAAGACGGATTATCTGGTCACTATTACATTGCTGTTTGTGGGAGCTTGCTGTGCGCAAATCGGCTGCCACGATTCCTACATTACAATAGTGACAGCGCTTCAAATAAAATAAGTACAAATTGGCTGCAAAGTGCTTTGGGATGACGTGAAAAGTGCTATATAAATGTCTTTTTTTATATGGAGCCCAATTTGAAGACCTATGCACTCGGGAGATGTGCAGAAGCAGCTCTGCTGAAACTGTCCACATTTCTAGCGTGTAGGAGGATACATCTCACCTCCGCCTCTACCTCTCTCATCTCTGCCAACATGCTCACTTGAAACTCACCATGTGGGCATTTAGACTGCCTGATAATATCTTGAGGCGGCCCAGAAGACATCACAGAAATGAGTCTGTGGCCGCGAGTTCCCACGCAGTCAGTTCCTCAACGGCAGCAGTGCGCTCAGGGAGAGCAAAGTGGTGAGTGGAGATCAAGTACTTCTCCACAAAGCGTCCTTGCCCGATTGCGCAGTGAGCACAGCAGGAAAGTCCCTGGTTCAATGGTCAACCTCATCATAGGCAGTCCCTCGGAATCGAGGAAGACTTGCTTCCACTCTAAAAATGAGTTCTTAGGTGGCTGAACAGTCCAATACAAGAATTACAGTCTCTGTCACAGGTGGGACAGACGGCCGTTGAGGGAAAGGGTGGGTGGGGAGTCTGGTTTGCTGCACACTCCTTCCGCTGCCTGCGCTTGATTTCTGCATGCTCTCGGTGACGAGACTCGAGGTGCTCAGCGACCTCCCGGATGCACTTCCTCCACTTAGGGCGGTTAGGTGTCGGTGGGGATGTTGCACTTCATTCAGGGAGAACCAGTTCCGATGCAGGGTTGTCGACACAAAACGCTAACTCGGTTTTTCTCTCCACGGATGCTGCGTGAGAGTTTCCAGCATTTTCTGTTTTAAATTTCAGTCAAAGTAGCAGTTGGGGGACAGCAAATGGTCCCAGCACTCCTGAGCTAGGGTAGATGGAGGGGGGGGGGGGGGGATGTGGTGGATGGAGAAATCAGCCAGGGTCCCCCACACTTGAAAATACAATTTGGGAGATACAACCACGGAAAAGGGGATCTGCTCTCAAGTGAGGTAGCTAACCCAGTAGATGCGAGTCAAAAAATTGGGAGGGAATTCCAAAGCTGAGGGCCGTGGCTGCTGAAGGTACAGCCACCAATGGTGGTGATGGAAACCGTGGGGTGTGCAGGCAGCCAGCCAGAATTGGAAGAACGCAGAGATCTGGGAGGAGCTCGAGTTTACGGAGGGTTGCAAGGATGGGAGGCTGGCCAGGGTGGACCTTGGTTGAGAACATCGGGCTGGTCAAATGGTCACGACTCACACACGAGGCATTATGGAACCGTACTGCTGTGCGAGTCAGCACCTTCAGGAGAGGAAGAGAAAACTGGGCAATCAAAACATTTCGTCAAGCACGTGTATTCTCTACTCTACAACAGAGTACAGCACCTCCTTCTGGTGAGAGATTGTGTACTACGCTAGTAGACAATCCCAACAGCTGTGCCCAAACTACCGAGGGATACGTCTGGTGCCTGAGCCTTAGTTCGATCTGTGTTTCTACATCTTACTTGTTGGCTTGTCTGGTTTGAATTTCAGTGGCCTGCAGGTTTGATCAGAGCCCTTCTTAGCACCAGTACCTGTGCCTGACTGGTGTATAAATCCCAAGTTCAAAACTCGGGGCCATAAATATCAGAGTCCTGAATCAATCCAATAGGGAATTCAGAAGAAACTTCTTTGCCCAGAGGAGAGAATGTGGAACCCGGTACCATATGGAGCGTTTGAGGTACAAACCAGTTGGGCTAAGTGGCCCGTTTCAGTGCTGTAAATTCTATTCAATGTAATTCTACATCCAAATTATGTGAATATATAGAGGATAGAAGCGGACTCAACAATGACCCCTGGGGCAGCTATAACTAGATGCAGCTCGGGGAATACACAACTTTAGTGGGGCATTCAACTGAACTGAACATTTGTTCCGTGAGGCCCATCAGTATACAGCTAAGTAGCCCTCGAAGACAAAAATCCATGAACGTGTCTGCGCCTAGTTGCAGATGGCCTAGCAGGGCAATTAGTACTATGCAGAAGTGAATCAAAATTTTCTTGCACTGCTTAACACATGGTTGACCAAGCTGCAAAAGTGCCACATCAAGTCACAGCAACAAAATGCAAATATCGGTTTGCACCTGTTGTTAGTTTCATTACAAAAAGACCCTTATGATTTATGCAGAGCGCCCAAGCTCTTTGGTATTCCGGGACAGCTTAGATTTACTAAACGAGTCTCACGGACCACATACAAGAGAGAGTGCACAATGTAATGGCTACATTACTGCACTAGCAACCCAGAGGTTAGGAGCACAAATCCCAAAAAGTTGTGAAATTGAATTGAATAAATCTGGCAATTTGTGGACTACCACCAGAATCCAATTCACCACGTTGGGGAAAAATCCAACTGGTTCACTCATGTCCTGCAGAGTAGGCAACTTGATGTCCATGTCCAGTCTGATTAAAAATCTGGCTTGGCTCATTTACTCATAATGCCCTCTGAAGTGGTCTAGCAAGCCAGCCAGTTATAAAAAGGCAGCTTAACACCAGCAAGGCACTGAGGAATGGGTATCGGAACATAGGAATTAGGAACAGGAGTCGGCCAAATGGCCCCTCGAGCCTGCTCGGCCATTCAAAAACTGGTATTTATATAGTACCTTTAACGTAGGCCCCACGGCGCTTCACAGGAGTTTTATGAGGCAGAAAAATTTGACATAAGTAGAAATTAGCATAGGTGACCAAAAGCTTGGTCAAAGAGGTAGGTTTTAAGGAGTGTCTTGGAGGAAGAAAGTGAGGTAAAGAGGTTCAGACAGGAAATTCCAGAGCTTGGGGCCCAGGCAACAGAAGGCGCGGCCACCAATGGTTGAACGATTATAATCAGGGATGCTCAAGAGGGCAGGATTAGAGGAGCGCAGACATCTCGGGGAGGTTGTGGGGCTGGAGGAGATTAGAGATAGGGAGAGGGTGAAACCATGGAGTGATTTGAAAACATGGATGAGAATAATTCAGTAAGATCACGGCTGATCTTCAACCTCAACTCCACTTTTCTGCCTGATCCCCATATCCCTCGATTCCCCGAGATAAGGAGACCAAAATGATGCCCAGTACTCCAGGTGTGATCTCACCAAATACAATTGTAATAAACATCGCCTGGTTAGTGTCACCTACATTCCAAGGGGGTGGGAGATTTAATTTACATAGATCTCAAGTTGCTGATACTAACCTCCAACTTTAAAGGGGCGTGGGGCAAGAGTTTTTAAAAACTACTTTACACAGAGAAAAGTGAATGTATAAATTGGACTAAGGGAGGTACTGGGCGGCTAATTCTGTCAGCAAATTCAAGAGTTGGATACGTAGCTTGAGAAAAAATTGACAGAAGAATAGCCGAGTCTAGAGGCAACAAAGCAGCAGATGAGCTATAAAAACACTTACTATCCAATGAATTACTTTCAAGTGCCGTCACTGTTGTCATATAGAAAAGCTGACAGCCATTCTTCACCCAGCAAGGTTATCCAAATAGCAGTGAGATGAAGGACCAGTTAAATCTTCGTTTTGGTGGTGTTTAAGGGAGTATTGCAGAGCCCGCTGCTTTTCTGCGAGTAGCATCAGTGGATCGTTTACGTCCATCTGGACAAGTGGAACAGGCAGGCGGGTCCTTGCTTCACTCATCCGAAGGACAACAAAGCAGCAGGCCTCCCCCAGTACCACACTGGAGATGTCTGCGCTGCTCTAATTCTGCCCCCGAGCATCCGATTATAATCGCTCAACCATTGGTGGCCATGCCTTCTGCTAGGCCCCAAGCTCTGGAACTCCCTCGCTAAACCTCTCCGCCTCTTTCATCCTTCAAGACGCTCCTTAAAACCTTCCTCTCTGACCAAGCTTTTGGCCACCTGCCCTAATTTCTACTTACGCGGCTCGGTGTCAAATATTTAAATCGCATAACACTCCTGCGAAGCGCCATGGGACCTTTCACTATGTTAAAGACCAAGCCTCAAATACAAGCTTTTACTTTGCACCAGTGCACAGAATGAAAGTATTGCAGGATTGCAGAGTTAAATGCAGTCCATCGCCGCCAGATCTGCACCATTTAAAAAAAAATCCTGTTTCAGGAGACTCCGTCAATCCTCTAATCACGCCCTGCTGCAAAGATAGAAATATCTAGTTTTATTATTAAAGCATGCCCTTCCTGTTTTGACTTTTGGTCACACTTCAGTGCTAACTTTCAACAATGAGCCTATGTAAATATTTAGAGTGTAAATCCTGTATGTAAACAGTTACCTGAAACTGTGTAGTGCTGGGTCCAATCAGTAAAGTGCTGTGGAGCCCATCTCCCAACTCAGCCACTATCTTGCTTATAAAAAAAGGAAAAGTTATATTTAATCAGCCAACTGAGGGCGACATCGAGACTACTTTATAAGTTGGAGTGTTGTGATTAAGTTGGAGTGTAAGTTAAGTTACTATGACGGTATCTGTAGAAAACAAACACTTTACTTTCAGACCTTTTCACATACAGAACATCACGGATTAATCAGAAGACAAAAAGATAAAATAAATATACATGAAAAAACCAAGTGCCATAAAAAAGAGTTACAGTAGTCTTCGATAAATACACAACTATTTGAGATACAGTGAGATGTACAAAATATCACATATTTAAAATTTTACACAATTTACAGTTCCTTTGCAATAAAGTCGAAGAGGAAGAAAAAGTTTTTGTTTCTCGATAGGAAAATTCCCACTTGCTGGCCAGTGGCGTGTTTAACCCTGGCCAACTGAACGTGCAAAACAAGACCCCAGTCACGCACTTTCCAAAGACTGGCATTGATTTAATTTTTGTTTTTAAGAACTGCATATAGCATTTTTTGAACCAGACATTTTTCAGAATTATTTTGCTCAGTTGGCCGTGATGTAGGGCTCGAGCTCCACTGGATTTTGTGTGGAGAGGTGGTGGTGAGGGGGGGGGGGGGGGGGGAAGTAATTTGCTGGGAGGGGGTTAAAAAGCCTACTGGCTACCGAAATAAGAGCAAGGTTGCAACTACAGCCCGTCAAACATTGGTGCTGCAAAACAGGCGTGGAACAACCCACTTGTAAACCTTACAGGAAAGGGGTTATGTAAGAATTAAACTTCTGCAATTTTAATGGTGCTAGATTGGGAGTTACAAACTTTTTTGGGTGGGGCAGGGGGTTTAATTGATGCACCTACCTAAATAATAATCTCCAATCATGGTGGGGGGAGGGGGCAGGACGTGGATTTGGAATGGTTGATGGATAAGATTGGAGGGGAGTTGGGGAGTTTAATCGCACAGGGGGTGGTGGGGGCCTGGAGCTCGCTGCCTGGGGGTGTGGGTGGAGGCAGAGACCCTCAGCACATTTTGGGGGGGGGGGGGGGATGCTTGGCTGTGCGCTTGGTGTCTCGTAGTCTGCAGGGCTGCGGACCCAGGGTTGGAGAGTGGGATTGGGCTGGGCAGCTCTTTTTCAGCCGGCACACACGATGGGCTGAATGGCCACCTTCTGTGCCGTAAATTTCTATGGATCTATCTTGGTCAAGAAGAAAGAAACTATTGTAAAGCCACCCCAATTTTGGAGGAAAAAAAAAAGAATGTAACAGCTGTACTTATGTTCTACCGGGCAGTTACACATTGGCAGAGAATTGGACCAGTTCTCTCAACTGGCCTCTTGCAACCTGGGAGTGGCATATGGGAGTTAGTATAAAGAGGATTGCAAGAAGAATGAGTGATTCGCAACAAGAAAAGTTTGCACTGTGGGACTGTGTGCAACCAGCATCAATTACTGGACAAAAGTGCACCACATTCGTGCTGGCCACTTGCCTCAACACAGAACATCCGTCGCAACGGATTCACTTATCTTGAACCAGTACACGGTCAGAAAGCGAGCAGGGGGGGGAATTAGATGCACCATGGTCCTTAGTAGCAACCAACCAAAAACCCCACACACAGCAGGAATGCAGTTGTAAGGCTTTTTTATGCCAGTCAGACAGCTGACTGCAGACAAGCGCTCCATTGTGTGACCACATCGGACTGAAAAAGCAGAACATGCAGCAAACTGACAGCAGTACTGCCCCACAAAGATGTGGTCACAGCTGTCTGGTGGAGACTGTCTTGTTTCACACAGGAAAATTCAGGGGAGGGCGTGTGTGTGTGTGTGTGTGGGGGGGGTGCGGGGGGGTTCGGTCCTGCAAGTTTGTGCCTCGGAACTTGGTGACAGGAGCCCAGCCCAATCTTTAGACCGACATCGGACACCGAGTGTTTTAGAAAGTGGGAGAATGACACCCTTAGCAACAGAAAATACAAGATAAAAGGGCCTTTCGAAAACAGGGGCACTCCAGAATGTGGAGATTTAGATTCACACACTCAAGTGTTGTGTCCAGAGCCCCCTCCCCAAAATATAGGAGTATATGACCAGTCTGAACTTTGAGAACTTGTCTCCCACCAAGGTGCACCCTGAAAAAGTGTTAATGATTTCTGCTTTTTAATGCTAAGGGGATGACATTCTGAAAAAAGCCTCCCAAGATAGTTACCGATCGGTTCTCTGTGTTGCTTTTTCAAATAGCTATTTATAGTCACCGTTGACGGCTCTCTGTTGCGTTAGCGCACTGGGGTCCATCCTAAACTAACGTCAAGAACAAGACCTCCGAGAATAAAAAGTAAACAATTAAGATTAAAATTGTAAATTGAAACCCTGGCAAACATTCCATTCCCTCTTCAAAATCCCAATGCTGCCTGGAATTTCCCGCTCGCCAAGCAAGAAATTCCTGTCGCCAAAGATTCTGGAGTTAAATGATTCCGGCGGTTTACAAAGATAACCGAATGCTCAACGGATAGTGCCAGACTACCGAGTCATTATTATTTTTTGTAATTAAAAATAACCCTCTGAATTGTGATCCTTACAAATGCACATTTGTATAAAACACCCCCCTCTTTCTCAAGATTGCTCCAAGTAGCGTTTTGTTCTCGGTGCATAGACCGAGCTGGTCTGCCAGCTTTGCTCGCTATTAAATAACCTTGTTTGAGAAAACTGCCAAGGAGTCTATGTTCAGGAATACCGCCGACAGGAATTTGCTTGCAGCTGGAGGATTCCCAACAGCACAGGGGCTTAAGCCGGAAGACCTCGAACTGGAAAGAGCACCCTGCACAGTAGGGGTGTCCAAACTCTGGTCCATAAGGCACAGGCAATTCAGTCTTATTTGCACTTGCATTTCCTGTTTGCTAGTTTGTCCTATTTTGAATTTTATGGGTCTGGAGGTTTGGTGCTTGGTGCTGTTACCTCATTGACGGACAATTCCTAAAATCAGATCAAGTTGCAAATAAGATAGATGGGAAGGGGGATTTAAATGTTATAGGGGGCCCTTAAAAGCTCCAAAGGATACATCATGAAGACGAAAACCGTGGACACTCCTGCTGTACAGAATGTAGTTCTGAATGCCATAGAACAGTTCCTATTACACCTTTCACAATATAAATGGACTGAAAATATATATATTTAAAATTATTGTCCAAGTCTTTGATTGAACTGTATCGGTTATGAAGGTTTTTTTGCTTCCTAGTTGCTACACAGCTCGGTTATATTTGTTAAATGCCACATGAAGGAAATGTTAGTCCTGAAATAAACAAAGGTCAGTATCACCTCGAGGCATTTTGTTCACATTTTAGGCGAGAAATGTATAGATTTTGCTTAGCTCGTGATACAATGAAATATACGCCCAATTCTGCAGCGCTCGCCAATGCTCCCTTTCCTCTCCTCCCTTCTTGAAGGCTAGCATCCTATGACTGTAGGCAGTCATTCGGTATTTGACGCCGAGCATTGTCAGGCTATTTGATGGCGAGAGGGAAGGCAAGGGGCGGTGTGGGCACCTCACAGCAAGACTGATCATATCTTCACCTGAAGTCCACACAAGTGCGTCTCCCTGCAGAGATCAATGGCCCGCGATCAGGAAACCTGGCTGGTTCTCCCCATCTCACCCTCCACGTGTAGAAATCGACTGTGCAAGCCAGGCTGTAGCCGTGGGCGAGATCAGTTGACTAGGCTTGTATTCAATGGAATTTAGAAGAATGAGAGAGGATCTCACAGAAACATAAAATTCTGACAGGATCGGACAGGTTAGATGCAAGAAGAATGTTCCCGATGTTGGGGAAGTCCAGAACCAGGGGTCACAGTCAAAGGATAAGGGGTAAGCCATTAAGGACCGAGATGAGGAGAAACTTCTTCACTCAGAGAATTGTGAACCTGTGGAATTCTCTACCACAGAAAGTTGTTGAGGCCAGTTCGTTAGATATATTCAAATGGGAGTTAGATGTGGTCCTTACGGCTAAAGGGATCAAGGGGTATGGAGAGAAAGCAGGAATGGGGTACTGAAATGCATGATCAGCCATGATCATATTGAATGGTGATGCAGGCTCGTAGGGCCGAATGGCCTACTCCTGCACCTATTTTCTATGTTTCTATGTCTATGTTTCTATGAACCCCAAGACCTTTCTGATCGGTCTAGCTCGCCACACCAAGCAAGTGCATTTCCCCACTGAACCATGGGAGGGAGCAAATATCCTTCAACCTCACATGCTATTGCTGGGCTAGCAGATACAAGTGTTTTTAAAGAAACATTTATTGGTTGCTGATATATCATCAGATACAGGAGTGAACGCTGGTGAGCTAATCAAACATGTGGGGGGGGGTGGGGGACATCACAGTCAAGCCTAAGCTGCATATATCCAATGCCCTTCCATTTTCCATTGACCCTTACACACCACCCCTCCAGTAACTGGACAGCAACCAGCAGTAGGTATTGTGGCTGATTTATTTTACCCAGCCTGGTGCCAAGATCCGCTGCAGGAACCTCAACGTCTGCCCCAACCGAGAGCAGCTAAAGCGGCACTGACTGGGGATCGAAACAAGGGCATTCCTGGTCTGTACGGCACAAGTGCACTCACCGAGATGTTGAGGGAGCCCGAAGAATTAATTAAAAAAAAATAATTATACCGACTGGACGCAAAACAACCAACAAGGCTGTGGAAAGCCAGCAACATCTGCCACGGACATGATGGGCTGAATGGCCTCCTTCATGGACTGACATATGAAGAAAGACTGGATCGACTAGGCTTATAGTCACTGGAATTTAGAAGAATGAGGAGGGTTCTCACAGAAATATAAAATTCTGACCGGGATCGGGCAGGTTAGATGCAGAAAGAATGTTCCCGATGTTGGGGGAGTCCAGAACCCAGGGGTCACAGTCTAAGGATAAGGGGTAAGCCATTTAGGACCGAGATGAGGAGAAACTTCTTCACTCAAGAGAATTGCGAACCTGTGGAATTCTCTACCACAGAAAGTTGTTGAGGCCAGTTCATTGGATATATTCAAAAGGGAGTTAGATGTGGCCCTTATGGCTAAAGGGATCAAGGGGTATGAAGAAAAAACAGGAAAGGGTACTGAGGTGAATGATAAGCCATGATCTTATTGAATGGTGGTGTAGGTTGAAGGGCCGAATGGCCTACTCCTGCACCTATTTTCTATGTTTCTTCCGTGTGGTAATTTTTCCATGATGCGAAATATCTGTGACAGGATGCCTCTTGGTGCTACTGCCCCTCCTGTGTATTTACATTCAGTACTGTATTCACTTTTAAAACATTATTGGTTATAGTTTCATTTAGAAAACACCGACTTTTTACTGACTAGTAAATGGATTACCATTCGGTCATTGGAACGCATGGCGCTGAATTCACTGGTGCTCCTGGGAACACAGCTTACTGAAGCGTTGGTCTCCTGATAAATAATCTACACGTGATTAATAAGATGTGAAGACAGGAGGGGTTGCCATTGTTTACCCAGTGCAGTTCAAAGAAAAATATATTTCTTCCCTTTTTCCTCCTCTTCGGAGGGCGATGCTCATGTTGAGGTATGAGTTCCACTGCCCAGCACTTCACCCGCGGGTAAGCCTGGAGAGCGAGTGTTGGCAGGCTATTTTACTGCGGAAGAGCATTAGAATGAAGATCTATTCTGACCTTGCCCAAGCCCCTCTCTCTTTTCCCCCCCCCCCCCAAGTTCCAGCAAGGGTCACTGGATAGTGGATCAGGAACAGCAAATCACACTGATCTTTCTCTTCCCTTTGCCCCAGGGGGCACACAGGCCCGTGGTGGTGCCTCAGCCGAGATCCACTAACACAGCGTGAACCTGGGATCTGCCTAGTCCCACAGCGGAGTGGACGCGTGACTTCAACTCAGAGAGAAGGTGGCCAATTGGGAGCAGAGACGATTGTTTGTTGGGCGGGAGAGAGGGCGAGAGATATTAACACTGCTTGATTTCCTCCCACCCAATGGAAACTAACTTTGAGCTCCTTCACTAGGGAATCAGCAGGCGATGGTTGGGAATGGCAGGGGGAGGCAGATGAATCCATTTGATGGAATAAATCAGGTGCGATTCCTGGATGGAGTGCACGAGAGCCCGAAGAGGTATTTTTTTTCCTCTTGCGCTTGGAAGTTCTTGTGTGGTTCAGTGTCATATCAGATATTGAATCCACCAAGTTAGCCAGCAAGGCACTTGTCCCAGTTTTAATTAGAAATACTTGCCAGTTGAACTTAAACCAGCCTATTTAGCAAGGGACAACAGTGGCAGAATGACTACTCCAAGGTGGCTGCCAAGATATACCGACAGAATGCCCACTGCGTTTCCTCGGCAGTACACGGGAATGCTCAGAGATAGCTTTGGATTTGTGTCATGCTGGTACTTATAACATCATTGGCCTACCCAATGTCCCACTACAGATCAGGATGGGCACAATGGCATTGTGAGCTGAACTCCCAAGGGCCATCACCGCATTAGCTCCCTTGCTCCCGCAACCTGCACCCTGCAGATTTCTCCCTGGACACAAAGCAAAAATCCTGTAGATGCTGGAATCGGAAATAAAAAACAGAAAATGCTGGACTTCTCAGCGGGTCACGCAGAATCTATGGAGAGAGAAAAACAGAGTTAACATTTCAGGTTTGTGACCCTTGGTCAGAACTGGAAAAAGTTCGGAGTTCTGACGAAGGGTCAGACCTGAATCGTTAACTCTGGGTCAGGCAGCATCTGTGGAGAGAGAAACACTGAGATTTCCAGCATTTTCTGTTTTTATCTCTCTGTATACGGTTCCCTTCGATAACTATTTCAGTAGTCCTACCAGCACGATTACTGCAGAAATGAAGAGAATTTCTGCGGCATGGTCCCAATCTCCCACTGTAATTTTGGCAAGACCCCTGGGGAAACTATATTTACACCAGTATTCTGGGAGGGAGGGGGCTCCGCTGATCGCCGCGTGAGATTTGGGAGAACCCCAGTGAAAATTCCAGGTGTTTAGGATTTGTAAAAGCTACTCCCCGGATACGGTTGTGGAACACTCTGGTATCCTGCGCGCCTGCTGTAAATTTTAACTCGAGAAATATTCAGCATTTCTGCCGATGCGAGGGGAAAGGGAAGGGCTTTTGTCTTTCTGCAAAGGTGCAGGCAGTGCTCCCAGGCTCCAGAGCGACATTTCTTTACTATCCAATTTTCACCCTGCTTTTTGAGAGAGGAAGTCAACTCTCACCAGAGCGCAAGTTCCAGAAGCACCTCAGGCAAGCAGCTGCTATGTGTCTGCAGGCCTTGGCAGCGAGTGACAGCAAGCTATTCGACCGGGGGTGGGGGGGGGGGGGGGGGGCGGGATATCCAATGTCCAGCAGCGGTCAGTGGGTAAGAGAAGTTCCGGCTGATACGCCTGCTGCCTGAACTTGGGGCCAATAGTAGCGGCTAACTCGGCACAGACTGATCGATCAAACCTGGGACCTTCCATATGGCTCAGAAATGGAGACACGATCTTGAGCTAGTCAGGTTACTGTAGACATACATGAACTGCAGACAGCATGAACTGTGCTCGCGTCTGCTACATGATAGAAGCAATCTTCCCCAGAATTTTTATGCGAGTGCGCGACCCCTTCAAAATATCGCGAATGCGCATTTTTTCCTATTTAAAAGCCAGTGAGCCGACTGCGTGGGAACTGCAACGTGCTGCACAGCTTAAGGGGAACATTAGAAGGTATATTTTATAATTCTGGTTCAGTTACTGGGATGACACATTGAGAATTTGAACATGCAGGTCAGCCTATCCCGTAGGATTTTGCAAACCTTAAGTTTAAAGATGGCATAACCGGCACTCAAATTCCTGATTATACATTCCCAAGTACAAATTGATAAACTCACCTCATCTTTTCATGCTTTCTACTGCAAATTGCTCATTCCAGGAAGATGCCCCCCCCCTCTCTCGGCGACAATCAGTTAGTCAATCCCCTAAGAAATACTTTGCAGAAACAAAACTCCCACACTGGTTACCATTGCTGTGGTATCAGCATAATTTCCGTAACGGCAGAAGCATGAAACATTCCTACTGCGAGAACTGTTGAGAGAAATACCCACCCAGTAAAGTTCTTCCTAATTTTGGGGAGGGGGGGGGGCCATGGTCCATTTAGCGGGTTGCGTGGCCCATTCAAAAATTTCACCGCATGTGCGAAATCTCCCATTTGAGAAGCTGATCTCGGGCTACGCGGGGCCCCCAGACAGCTGCGCGGCCGTACAGCTTAGCGGGAATGTCGATACCCAGTAGTGGCCACCCCGCTGGCTCAGAAGTAAAGCATTCCTCCCTGGGGCGTATGGCGCAGGAAGGTGCTAGGTTCGAGCGGCGGTCTGTGCTGAGTTACCCGATTGCAACATGTCTAACCCACTGCTGAGCAGCAAATCAGCAAGCCAATATATATATATATTTATAAAAAAGTCAGAGGAAGTCATGGTCGAACTGTATAGCGCCCGTGTCAAGATCACACCAAGGGAAGACATTCAAGCATTGGAGATAATGCAGAGAGGAGCAAGGAGGGTGATCCCGAGTATCAAGGATGGATTGGGAAAGTGCAGGTTTGAAAGGAAGCCCCAGAGAGGCGATCTTATGGAGATCGCGAACAGTATGGAAAGAAAAAATCAGGAAAACTACTTTAAATTAAATTGTTCAGAGTAGGACAAGCGAGAGCGTTAGTTTGCAAAAATCTACCCCATTGTGTTAATAGAGTACATTCAACACCGTCGGGCTACTGATCCTCAGGTTATGAGGGGAGGGGCAGCCACAAGCCACCTCTATACGTTACTACATTCGCACTCTTTTGTGCCTAAGTTGGGGAATCTTGGCCCATAGAATTTCCCCTCATGATACTCCACAATGCAGTATTATTGGGGCAGGAGGGAAAAAGAAGGGAGTTATGAACCCATGTCCCCGTTACATTTGCTTGCTGCTGGATTCAGCTACGACAATGCTATACTGGTACCAGATGGATAACCGGTCGGGGAAAGGAATATATAATCACACACCGCGGTAGCAGGCTGTATTAAAAAAGTAGTCCGACCATTAAAAAATAATTTATACCAGCGCAAGCCCGCTCTTGCACCTCTCCACCTCTGCGAATTCTTTTACTTATTTCACACAGCCCACGATCGCACGCCCATACAAAATTTACCCAATGATTTCAAAACATCGTGTAGAAATGTTCGGTGAACACAAGCCCCTGAAAAGATTTAAACGCCAACCCTGAGCTTTGCCAAGAAAGGTTTGGGGAGGGTGGGGGGCAGGCACAACCCAGGATTGAAAACCCAGGACCGTGAACTTCAAGGCTGGAGGGCAAATCATCTTCATTCACTGATCCAAAGGCAACCGTTCTAGGAGGAATGTGGGATCAACCCTTATAGACGAGCAGATACCAGTCTGTGAAAGGGAGAGAGAAAGGAATGAAATATAAATTAAAGGGACAAGATTAACCAGACGATACATACATCTTACTTCAAATACAAATTGGGCCAAAAATTGCTGTCGGAGGCTTCCCGCGAGCGGAGGCCTCCGAACGAATTAAAAAAAAAATTAAACACAAGTACTTGGTGGTCTCCCGAGGCCTAAATGCGCAGGTACCAGTGCAGAAGCCCACGCATTCCAGGAACGCAAACGCACCCTGGGATCACGTGGGCCTGGACCACCAATCACAATGTAGTCTTCTCATTCATAGTAATGGGAGCTCCCAATAGATCAAGGAGAATACTCCTAAAGTCAATTAAAACACAAACATAAATTTAAAAAAAAAACACATGACCTTTAAAAAAAATAGAAATTGCATTAAATTAAAATGTTTGAGAAAATGTATTTTTCTGAATTTTAAAAAGAATGTTTCAATTAGTGTTAAAAATAAACTTGCCTTCTTAGACAAGGTTAATATAAAACTAAAGTACTAATATTTATTTTTCTATTTATTAAAACTCCTTCGCCTGCTTTTACCAGGCGTAAGAGTTTGAAGGACCTCCGCTGGGCAAGAGTTGGGTAAATAGCCCAAATCTCCGCCCGCCAAGATCCTTCTCCCGGGGATGCGTGCGATCTGTTAAACGACTTTTTGACAGATCGCAAGTGTCGGATGGAGGCGCTTGCGCTTCGCACGTCCTAACCCGGAACTTGCGAGTCCTCTTCGGGCACGTGCGCGCATCGTATACACCGAGAGGCGCTGCAATTTCAGGGCCATTGTATTTTTTTTTTTTTAGGTACAGACGGACAAAAACACACTCGTATTTGCTTTCAACCACCAGGTGGCAGAAGTGAGCTTTGCAAACAACTCGAGTACTGGATTTAAAAAAAAAATCTACAAATGGTGTGTGTTTTTCTTTTAAAATTCCTCCGCTTCTTATGGCATGTCAGTTGGGAGGCAACTTTCCTTTTAAGCTGCGTGGCGCTCTGCAACTCCTGTGCAGCGGCTCTTAAATAGGCAAAACCGTGCATGGGCGAAATTTTTAAATGGGCCGTGCACCCTGCCCTTCCCAAAGTATTAAAGGGAACTTTGCTGGGAGACGGCCCCTACGGTGCTGTAGCTCTCCGTTATCTTGTCCAAAATGACCGTTCTACAACCTGGAAGGCGAGTTTCAATGGGCTGATTATCACAGCCAATCCTAATCTTGCCCTCACCCAACAACTACACATATGCACTTTGCATCTGTAAAGAAAGACTTGGATTTATATAGCGCCTTTCACGACCACCGGACCTCTCAAAGCGCTTTACAGCCAAAGAAGTACTTTTGGAGTGTAGTCACTGTTGTAATGCGGGAAACGCGGCAGCCAATTTGTGCACAGCAAGCTCCCACAAACAGCAATGTGATAATGACCCAGATAATCTATTTTTAGTGATGTCGATTGAGGGATAAATATTGGCCCCAGGACACCGGGGATAACTCCCCTGCTCTTCTTACGTTAAAGGTGCTATATAAATACAAGTTGTTCCGGTTGGATTCTTGCAAATGAAAGATGCCAAGGACATGGTCAGCCCTCTGGTAGCTTGCTCAAGGGTCATTCGTCATGTGAGAGTCCAGTCAGCATCGGCAGGCTATTCGACTGAGCGGCATCGCAGCCAACCCCACCCAATCCTGTCCTTGCCCAACAACCATGTGTATTCAGCTTACAATAAAGGTCACTAGGTAGTGATGAAGAGCAGGAACTTTAGCAGAGATCTGCTCTCTTTGAATGGGCTGAGTTTAGGGCAGGCCCGTAACTCCCATCATCCGTGTTCAAATTCTGCCCTCCTGAGCATCGCTGATTATAATCGCTCCACCATCGGTGGCCTTGCCTTCAGCTGCCTGGGCCCTAAGCTCTGCCTAAACCTCCCCGCCTCTATTTAAGACGCTCCTTAAAACCTACTGCTTTGACCAAGCTTTTGGACATCTGTTGTAATTTCTTCTTATGTGGCTCGGTGTCAATTTTTTTTGTCTTATAAACACTCCTGTGAAGTGCCTTGGGACATTTTACTATGCTAAAGGCGCTGTATAAACACAACAGGTTGTTCATGGTTTCATGGATTAGTTAAACTGTATTTGGTTCAATTACCAAACTGTACAGTCTGACCAAGCTTTCTACCACTTGATCATAGAGTGCTTTGTATCACTGGGCCCATTTTACCACTCCCCGCCACCCCCTTCCCCTCAAAGAGTGGGTTAACCAGAACATTGCAAAGTGCTTCTCCATTACAGCAGACTGTTGCTCACCTGCTCAGAGGAATGAGACCGGGGAGGTTATGTTGTGTCATACAAAGACTTTGGCGAGGGCGTCTGCTCCTGCACTGGCGATGTAGGCTTTGCTCGGGTGGAAGGTGACGTCGTGGATTGCCTCGTCGTACTTCTTCCGGTGCGCGGTGATTTCCTGAACGCAGGTCTTGTTGTCCAGGTTCCAGAGTCGTATCGAGCAGTCGTGACCTGTTGAATTAGGAATTTAAACTCTGCTCAATTCACATGGCAACCAAAAATAGAAAACATGCATTTATTTATATAGCGCCCCGCACCTCCCTAAAAATATCCCACAGTGCTTCACAGCCAATGAAGTGCAGTCACGATTATGTAGGCAATTACAGCAGTTAATCTTCACTTACAAGGTCCCGCAAACAGCAATAAGATAAATGACCGGTTCATCTGTTTTCCCAGTGGTGTTGGTTAAGAACATAAATAGGAGCAGGAGTCCATTCGGCCCCTCGAGCCTGCTTCAAAAATCATTGGTGATCTACCTCGCTTCCAATTGCACACCCTATCCTCATATCCCTCAGATCCCAAAAATCTATGCATTTTTTTAACATGGTCGTTGGACAGGGATTAGGGGAAGAACATAATAAATAATAGCACGAGTACGCTTCGAGCTCGCTCCGCCATTTAATAAGATCATGGCTGATCATAGAAATTTACAGAAGACCATTCGGCCCATTGTGTCCGTGCCAGCTGACAAAGAGCTATCCAGCCTAATCCCACGTTCCAGCTCTTGGTCCGTAGCCCTGTAGGTTACGGCGCTTCAAGCGCACATCCAGGTACTTTTTAAAAATGTGGTGAGGATTTCTGCCTCTACCACCCTTTCAGGCAGCGAGTTCCAGACCCCCACCACCCTCTGGGTGAAAACATTTCTCCTCAACTCCTCTCTAATCCTTCCACCAATTACTTTAAATCTATGCCCACTGGTTGTTGACCCCTCTGCTAAGGGAAATAAGTCCTTGCTATCGACTCTATCTAGGCCCCTCATAATTTTACACACCTCAATAAGGTCTCCTCTCAGTCTGCTCTGTTTCAAAGAAAACAACCCAAGCCTATCCAATCTGTCCTCATAGCTAAAATTTTCCAATCCAGGCAATGTCCTCAGTACCCTCTCTATTGGAATGACATCTTTCCTGTAATATGGTGAGCAGAACTACACAGTACTCTAGCTGTGGCCTAACTAGTGTACATTGTGGGCCACCCCGACCTGTGTGAGAACACCACCTCAGGTCGGGGCTATAAATAGAGCTGGAGTTCCGGGCCCTGGAACATCGTGGGCGGAAGTGCAGCAACTGAGTGTTGGGGCCCGGGATAGCCGGGGGCCCAGAGGCAGCACAGGTCACAGCCCGCACTGCGATGTGCGCGCGTATTAGGTCCGTGCAGCAGAGCAGGTCTCCAGTCGACCGTGCCACTGATAAAGACCTAGCTCTGTCAAGCCCATGTGGTGGCTGGTGTGCAACGGTCACCACGTGTTAAAAAACATCCACACTCAGGCATCTTCCACTCTCTCAACTGGAGTTCAGGACTGGAACATCGGGTTCTTCATTGAAGCATCTGTGAACTCGTGTGGCAGCAAGTCATCCTCGTTCGAGGGAGCGCCTATGATGAAGAACTAGTGTTTTATACAGTTCAAGCATAACCTCCCTGCTCTTGAATTCCATGCTTCTAATGAAGGCAAGTGCCCGATATGTCTCCTTAACCACCATATCTACCGGTCCTGCTACCTGATCGTTTACCTCAACTCCACCTTCCAGCACTATCACCATATCCCTCGATTCCCTTCGAAGGAGCCCGATTTATCCCCCCTCTAATCCAGGGGGATGAGTCCCACTGCTGCAGCTGTAGCCGAGGTTAGCCAACTCAACACAGATTGGGGACAGAGCCTGGGATCTTTCTGGGCTCACCACTGAGGAAGCTGCGAGCTGCAGACACTCTCTTCCCCCTCGGGGAAGACCGCTGGTCCCCGTTTGATGCTTCCTCTCCCTTTGCTGAGATGGAATCGGCAGAGATTCGGAGAAGCGTCACCATTCTGCTGCATCTATGTGCCGTGCCAGCGACGATTTTCTTACTTTGATTTCCAACATGAACAAGTGGCTGCCACCTGTGAATCTCCAACTCGTGGAGAGAGAGAGAGAGAGAGAATAGTAGACCTCTGGAACAAGCTGCCGTTTCGTGTGGTGGATGCAGACTCTCTGAATTCCTTCAAGCGAAAGCTGGGTGTGTGTCTGGCTGAGGCGGAGATCATTTCTTACAGAAGGTAGGCACTGCAGGGAATTTACTTTCAGGCCGGAGTGATCTCCCAGACTAGTTTTGATCGCTTAGATAGGTCGGAGAGGAATTTCCCAGATTTCTCCCCACCACCCTGCCCCCGCAAATTGGACTGTTTTTTTTTGCCTCTCCCAGGAGATCACATAGTTTGGGGTGGGGTGGAGTGTATATGCTGTGATACACAAGGTATCACAATTGTGTGGGACGCTCGATGGGCCAGAGGGTCTTCTCCTGTCCGTCATTGTTCGTATGTTCGTAGTGGTAGATGTGGCTGTCTGACAGGGAGCTTTACAATGGGAAAATCCTACCAAAATCCCACCTGTAGAGGCATAACAGGATGGTGGTGCCCAAATAAAGAGCGCGCGCGATGCACACAGCTGACATCATGAATTCTCTGTAGCCAGCTGCCTTTAGGTACCCGATATCACTCTCTCCCTCCCATCCCAAGCCTCCATCGGTGTACCTCCCTGCTTAATGTGGCAGCGAAAGACTCAAACCAGTGTCAGTCTCCACTCCTGTGTCACTATCCTCAAACTTCAGCACACCAAAAAACAAATGATCTGGTCATTGGTCTCATTGCTGTTCATGGGACCTTGCTGTGTATTTGTGCTGCCTGGTGTGTTTCCTTGCATTACAACAGTGAACACACTTCCAAAAGAAAAGTACTTTATTGATGGTAAAACTCTTCGGGATATCCTGAAAGACTATTATAAATTAAAGTTGTTTTTTTCTTTAAGGCGGCAGAAGACAACACAACCTACCACCATTGCCTGATTTTAGTTTCAGATTTTTTTTTTTTTAAATCAGCAACTGCTTTGAGTGGTACTTACTTCCTGACATCAGGAAAACTCCATTGGGATCTACAGCAAGAGAGGTGACTGCGTCCAAGTGAGCGACCATCGAATGGATCATTTTCCCTAAAAAGATTAAAGAACATCACAGGAAAGGAACAGGAACATATCACACAACAACAAATGTTTATATAGCACCTTGAACATACTGAACCGTCCCGAGACGCTTCACGGGATTTAAAAAATCTGACACTGAGCCGCATAAGGAGAAATTAGGGCAGGTGACCAAAAGTTTGGTCAAAGAGGTAGATTTTAAGGAGCGTCTTGAAGGAGGATAGAGAGGCTGAAAGGTTTAGGCAGAAAATTCCAGAGCTTGGGGCCTAGGCAACAGAAGACTCGGCCACCAATTATGAGCGATTATAATCAGGGATGTTCAAGAAGGCAGAATTAGAGGATCGCAGACATCTCAGGGGGTTGTGGGGCTGGAGGAGGTTACAGAGATAGGGATGGTCGAGGCCACGGAGGGATTTGAAAACAAGGATGAGAATTTTGAAATCGGGGTGTTGCTTAACCGGGAGCCAATGTAGGTCAGCGAGCACAGGGGGAGCACAGCGGGACTCGGTGCAAATTAGGACACGGGCAGCCGAGTTTTGGCTCACCTCCAGGTTACGTAGGGTAGAATGTGGGAGGCCAGCCAGGAGTGCGTTGGAATAGTTAAGTCTGGAGGTAACAAAGGCATGGATGAGCCCATCCAGCTGATTATGTTCGCGTGCTGAACCTGCTCATGTTTCTCACCCTCTTCCCAAAATTACACCCCTTTACCTCCGTGACAACTTACATTAATCAGATTTTTTCTGTTTCCTTCCCTAACTCTCGAGGGCATCGACCTATCGTTGAATGGCTGTCTGGTTTCACAAGCACCACCTGGCACCTCTCCCAATGCTTAAAAATTGCTCAAAGTATTTGTCATGTATCTAGACATGTTACTGCCTGTACTATTACATATGATGTGCCACCAGAGGGCACTACTATGGGAAACTTGTACACCAGCTGTATGGTCACTAAGGTGTGCCACCAGAGGGCACTGCAGTGGGAGACTTGTAGGTTACCTGTACAGGTGTGCCAGGCCTAGTATAAAAGGCAGGCCAACAGGTGTGATCCTCATTTTGGAGTTCTATTAAATGGACTAAGGTCACTACAGTTCAAGTACAATACGTTGCCTCGTGGAGTCATTATCAGAGCATCTAAAGACATAACAGTATTCATGAAGCTCAGGAAGTAATCCCGGCAAAATGCAAGCAGCACAGTTTCCATCAAAGTCACACTAGGGCAAGTGTTGGGTATCTACAAGGAGAGTTTACACTTCAATCCCAGATACTCAAACTCTCGAGTCATTCCAGAGACAGTTCGATGGTGTGAGGAAGGAAGGGGGGGGGGGGGGGGGGGGGGGGGGGCGGCGAAGCTGTAGATTTCCACTGAAGGATGAACCAAAACTTCCATCTTCATGTTTTTTTATTGTATGGTGAAGGTGGATATCATTCCCCTGTTAAGTTTGGCCCTTTACTGGACCATTTGTAGTAAATAAAAGGGTTATACAGCCCACGCTCAAGTATATGGTAAACACTGTCGATTACACCAACTCTCGCAGCCACGTGCTGTTAAATCACGTCCCACTCTGAACACCTTCCCATCTCAATCCCCCTCTCTGATCACAGGCTACAGCTACACTGTTCAGGTCAGTTTCACAAGCCTCCAGTCTCAGTTGCCACGTCTGTAACCCTTTGCCGGAAACCGACAGACACGTACCTGTCTTGTTGTCAAAGAACCGAATACACCTGTCGTCATGTGCGGTGATGCTGACTGGCAGCTTGGGGTGACTGACAACCCGGTTAATCTGATTAGCAGCTAAAAGAGAGAGCGAGAAAACGCAATGAATTCAACCACATTTTCAAAGCCAATTTTTTACTAAATTATAGCAGAGGCAGTAATAAAACCTGATTTTGCAATTCAAAGTTTAATATAGTTTGGGGATTTGTACACTGGGAGGATGGCACAGTCGTGATACGCAACGACACTCTCTCATCTTTCTTCACTGTAAAGTGGCAGAATGGTGGGATCTGTACCAACGACTGGGAGCGGCCGCACAGTAATCTGAAACGGCGAGAGATCATGGAGTGATGCGATTGGGGCCCAGAAGAGGCGCGAGTTCCGGGCCCAGAAGAGGCGTGAGCCCAGGGGGGCAGCACGGGCCAGCCCACGCCGCGATATGTCGGCACACTCGGTCCGTGCAGCAGAGCTGGTCTCCAGTCGTCTTGGTTAACCCTTGCCACTGGACCAAGACCTAGCTCTGTCAAGCCCGTGTGGTGGCTGGTGTGCAACAGTCACCCCAAGTACAGGCATCTTCCACCCCTCCAAGATGTAGTTCGGGACCTGGAATATTAGGTCCTTCATTGAAACACCTGTGAACTCATCCCTTTTCGGCTTGGAAGCAAGTCATCCTCGCTTCGAGGGACTGCCTATGACGATGAGTAATCTGAAAGGGGAGTCAAGGGTTATGGGGAACAGGGGAGCTGAGGCCAAGATCAGATCAGCCATGATCGTATTGAATGGCGGAGCAGGCTTGAGGGGCCGAATAGCCGAAGCCTGCTCCTATTTCTTGCGTTCTTATGAAAGGTCCTGCGCAGCCCACTCACCGGCTTTTACATTGTAAATACCGCGCGTGCACAGATATTTAAAGGGGCCTCGTGTTCAAAGAAACCGGCTGATCACACAGATCAAAGCGCAGCTTACAGGGAACACTGATCGGCACCCACAATTCTCCACAAGGCTGGGGAATATCCACTTGCTTTCCTCTAATGAAATCACAGTAGCGTGTGACTCCAAGGGGTACAATCTCAGGCGAGCATTTTGTTTTTGTTAAGTGGGGGGGTGGTTAATTTACAAAGCTTGTGTGTACTTTTGGTGGAGGTGGGGGGGGGGGGGGGGTGAGCTGGTGTGGGAGAAATTATATTTCAATATACACTTAAAAAGAGACAGGAGGTCAAGAGAAGATGCCCCTCCACCCCAGTCCGCCATTATACAGCTTTATCCCGCAGCTGATGTAACGCCCAATCCACCTGTTTCACAAACATTCCTGCAAAATGGAGGCGGAACGCTATAAATTTAAAGAAACAGACACACACAAAATTAGCAAATATCTGCAAGTAAGAGATGAAGCTCTATGGGTAAGATAGGACTTTCTTACAGGATCATCCCCCTCCTTCAGCCTCCCCCGTCAGCTTACCATTGTCCGAGGTTTTAGAATCCAGGGTGATCACTGGCTGCAAGGTCTGCAGATCGTAGATGACGACGTCCCCGCTTGTGAAGGAAGCGACAGCATGAGTAGGATCACACACAAAGGCAACAGAGGTCGGAGTTCCATTTTCTGGAGAAGAGAATAAAGTTGTAAATTTAGAATACAACTAAAGTTGACTCCAGACACAGAGAGTAAACAGTTCGTTACATCTGTTAATGTACAGCACTCCCATTTTGCAGGCTTGAGCGCATGATGACAGATTATTATACACTTTCATAACTGGACAGTATATTCTGTTTAACATGATCTAAATTGCAGCTCCACTGATGAGCGACTTTGGATACTCCCTGGTCTTAAAAAGGCCTGCCAACATTCTTTATTTATTTAATGCTCACAAAATTGAAGAAGAATGGATTCTTTGGTAAGGTACCGAAGATCCACCAAGGAACTGTCTTCCCAGTAAAGTGTGGGAGCAGAGGGGAGGGGAAAAGACTGGAAAAGTCGGGGAAAAGACTGGAAAAGTCTGGCAAAATTAAGCATCGTCTTGATATTTTCTTATTTCCTCCCTGCTTGCTTTAGATCTTCCAATGCACGGCATGTTGTGCTGGCCCAGATTTTAACAGGGGGAGGGTATGGTGAACGCGAACCTCGAAGCAGGCGGCACACCCGGGGAGTCCGGGATGTCGCTTGCCCTCCCCCCACACCCCCCGACCCGCAAGTATTTGCCGCCCAGGTCTCTTCGCTTCCAGCAGAAAATGGCTCCTTGCTTCCACCCCACCTACAAAAGCTAGCCTCACTACCCCTCTTCCAATAATGGCGCTTGCCTGCAATGCCTTTTTATTACAACTCACCCTTATCTCTGTTGTATGTACAAACGCAGGCTGGATTTGCTGTTGCATCCCACAACTTAACAGTTCCATCTGCTGAACATGAAATCAGGCGGTTCTTCGCGATACTAAATGCAAGCCCCCAAACCGTATCTGTGTGACCATTTAGTGTTCTGGACAGAATACTGTCATCTGTGTAAAAAAAAACCACATTCATACCATTGAATTATTTAATATGTGACTGAAAGAGCAGAGTCTAACCACAAAATAGCTCATGAATCACAGCTTGACCACATACCATGCGTCTCAGAGGCAGAGAGTACAAAAGCCAGTATAGATGCTAAACCCATATATATAAAAAAAAAAACACTTGTTTGGCCCCAACTAAAGTATTGTGTCCAATTCTGGGCAGCGCACTTTAGGAAGGACCTGAAGGCTTTGGAGAGGGTACTGAAGAGATTTACTAGAATGGTTTCAGGGACGAGGGATTACAGTTACGTGGAAAGATTGGAGAAGCTACGGCGGTTGTCCTTGGAGCAGAGAAGGCCAAGAGGAGGTGATTAAAATCATGAAGGGTTTAGATAGAGTAAACAAAGGGAAAGTGCTTCCAATGGCTGAAGGGCCGATAAACAGAGGGCAAAGATTTAAGGTGATTGGCAAATGAATCAGAGGCAACATGAGGAAAAACTTATTTGCGCAACGAGTGGTTAGGTCTTGGAATTCAGTCCCATAAAGGTCGTGGGTAATGGTCGTGGAAACACATTCAGTAGTAGCTTTCAAAAGGGAATTGGACAAATAGAGGAATCTGAGGATTGCTCTTTGAAAGAGCCAGAGCAAACACGACGGCTTCCTTCTGTGCTGTACTGTTGCGTTGTATGATTGGTGTGCTCCCCACTTTCCTGAAATTGACCTAAGTGACTGTAAGCAGGAGAGCAGAATAAATAGTTGACCTCTCATCATGATCTGGTTTGGTCAGGACAATAAGTGGCAGCTTTAGCTGCAAGAAGAAGTTAAGAGGTAGTCAAACGCATTGTTTTTGAGACAACAATCTTAAGAGTCAGGAAAAATAAAACCGATTTGAAGCACAGTCTTGGCCGTGCGAGGGCTTAGATCCAGAGAACAAAATGTCAGCACATTCGGGAGGGAAGGGTAAAGAGGAGAAAACGGAAAATAAATAAATACAATGTCGAGATTCCTACATAAGTAATAAGAATTAGGAACAGGAGTAGGCCATCTCGCCCCTCGAGCCTGCTCCGCCATTCAACAAGATCATGGCTGATCTGGCCGTGGACTCAGCTCCTTACCCGCCCGCTCCCCGTAACCCTTAATTCCCTTATTGGTTAAAAATCTATCCATCTGTGATTTGAATACATTCAATGAGCTAGCCTCAACTGCTTCCTTAGGCAGAGAATTCCACAGATTCACAACCCTCTGGGAGAAGAAATTCCTTCTCAACTTGCTTTTAAATTGGCTCCCCCGTATTTTGAGGCTGTGCCCCCTAGTTCTAGTCTCTCCGACCAGTGGAAACAACCTCTCTGCCTCTATCTTGTCTATCCCTTTCATTATTTTAAATGTTTCTATAAGATCACCCCTCTATGATCCGTCGATGATTCAAGCACCACTCCGGTTTATGGCCAATACTGCTGAAATGAATTACTACCTGCCGTCCATCATTGCACAGAACCGGGATCCCTGATGATCTTGCCTTCCCGTCACATTAACAAAACCATCTGCAGGCCCGACAGTATACTATTTTCTCATAGGTCAGCTCTATTTAGCACATACCGTAAGTGTCGTATGGATCAGTGTTCAAACTTGGAATAGTCCAGCAGCAAATGGTGCCGTCAAGCCCTCCACTGAAGCACTGGTCTCCTTTAGAACTAACAGCTAGCGACAACACCGGGTCTCTGCAACAGCAGGAGAGGAATAGATTAACAAAAAAAAAGCCACCTACAATACAAAATGATTTGACGTTCCAAGTATTACCAGAATTACTGGGATATTAGCAATGCACTGCAGGAACTTTCCCCCTGTCCTGAAGGAGCTGACCCATGCTGGGGCAGTTATAGAAAGACTTGCATTTATATAGCACCTTTCACAACCACCGCATCTCTCAAAGCACTTTATATCCAATGAAATATTTTTGAAGTGCACTCACTGTTGTAATGTGGGAAACACAGCAGCCAAATTGTGCACAACAAGCTCCCACAAACAGCAATGTGATAATGACCCAGATAATCTGGTTTTTTTTGTTATGTTGATTGAGGGAGAAATGTTGGTCAGCACACAGGGGAATAACTCCCCTGCTCTTCTGCGAAATAGTGCCCTGGGATCTTTCACGTTCACCCGAGAGAACAGTCATGGCCTCGGTTTAACGTCTCATCCAACAGTGCAGCACTCCCTCAGCACTGCACTGGGAGTGTCAGCCTAGATTTAGGTGCTCAAGTCCCTGGAGTGGGACTTGAACCCACAAGCTTCTGACTCAGAGGTGAGTGCGCTTCCCACTGAGCCACAGCTGACACCTACAGGAGCACTAGCAGCCCTCGAATACAGGAAGTCTACTTCAACATCTAGCACTAGAGTGGCCAACTGTTGCACCATTTCAGCTGTCCTGGTGAGATCAACTTAGCGGAGAATGTGGATCAGATCTGGGACCAACTCCACACACAAGAGTAACCCCATGACAGTGAACGCATGCTCCTGATGAATTAAAGCTTTTTGTTTGCACTAAAAATGTTGAATTATTCAATAATTTGAAATAATGTAAATAACACAGCGAAGCGGGAATTTAGTAATTAAACAATCTACATTCGGAAAATTTGAATTAATAGCAGATTATTTGCATCTCCTGCAAGATTGATGGAATAATACTCCGATTATACTCACACATGTCCCCTGAATGTATAAATTGGCTCCACATCCAACGCAGTACTCCTAGAACAAACAAAATTAAACACTTATAGTGGACAACTTTTTTTTTTCCTCCAGCAATATTCTACCCGAATTGTTTTATTTAAAAACTAAATTTTCTTGGATGCAACATTGCTAGCTTTGTATGCTATGCGAGAGCTTGTTTCCGGTCTCCAACAATCAGCCTAAACCCGAAGTAAACCAGGTCTCTATGGCAGTCAGCCAGGAAGACCCATTTTGGCCCATCGTGTCCGCGCCAGCCGACAAAGAGCCGCACGGCACTCGGTCAGCAGCCCTGAAGGTTACATATAAATCTATGAACCATGAATAATGGCGGAAAGGTAAAGAGCATCCAGCCCAACCAGTCCGCCCCACACAACTGCGACACCCCTTACACTGAAACATTCTATACACCACCCCAAACTGCGGATGCAACGAGGGGCATCAGACCCTGGTGTCGGTAACTGGTGATACTAGCACGGGTCTCACATAATACACAAGCAGCTTCAAAGAGAGATAGTAAATGAACAAATAAAAAGATAGCGAGCTCGAGGCTCATTTGGCCCATCTTGCTAGACAAGCACATAATCATAAAAACGTGCAGCACAGAGGAAGTCACAGAGGGAGTCCATTCTGCTCGTCGCACCGACGCCCACTCAAGAGCAGTTGTGTTTAGTTCCACACCCCGTTTTTTGTCCATAACCCTGCAAGTTCCTTATCCTCAAGTACTTATCCAACTCCCTTTTAGAATTATTTGTGGAATCGGCTTCCAGCACCTTTTCAGGTAGAGTGTTCCAGCTCCTGGCAACTGAGTGAAAAAAATTCTCCTCATCTCCCCTCCAGATCTTTTGCCAGTGATTTTGAATCGATGACCTCAAATTCTTGACCCACTCGCCAGAGGAATAGCTTTTCTCCAGCTACTCGAACAAAACCTACCATCATCTTGAAAACCTCTAAACTTTCTTTGTTCCATGGAGAACATTTCTAACTGTTCTAATCTCTCCTAAGAGCTGAAGTCCCTCATCCCTGATGACAACAACGACAACAGCTTATTATTTACATAGAATCTTTAACATAGTGAAATATCCCAAGACGCCTCACAGGAGTATTACGAGATGAAAAATTGACGCCGAGCTGCATAAGTAGAAATTAACGCAGGAGACCAAATGCCTGGTCAAAGTTTTAAGGAGCGTCTCAAAGGAGGAAAGAAAGCTAGAGCGGTGAAGAGGTTTAGGCAGGGAGTTCCAGAGCTTGGGGCCCAGGCAGCTGAAGGCACAGTCACCAATGGTTGAACGATTATAATCAGGAATGCTCAAGAGAGCAGAATTAGAGGAGCGCAGACATCTCGGGTGTGCTCCAGGAGATTAGAGAGAGGGAGGGATTTGTAAACAGGATGAGAATTTTGAAATTGAGGCGTTGCTTAACCGGGAGCCAATGTTATCTGCTCATTTCAAATAGGACCATTGTAGTGAGAGAGACTTTCATCCCATCTGGGTGGATTTGAAGCTAGGTCCCAAAGGTTCAAGGCCAGTGTGTAACCCACTGCAAGAATCAGTCCCTCAAAAAGGCCACCCCAACAGGGCTATAGACAGATTAGCAACATCACAATGTAGCTCATCGCCAAAGCTTTAGGCTGCTTAGCTCTCTGTCCTAATCAAAGACAAATATTACTCTAAATAAAATCTCTAACAAAAAGAAAAATGGGAAGATACATTACTTTTTGGCAGGAACTGTTTTTTGCAGGTTCCACAGCTTCAGAGTGCGATCCTCTGAGGCAGTCACGAGCACAGGCTCCACGGGGTGAAACGCCAGGGCACGGATCCCATCAAAATGACTCCGCAGTGTATACTTGGGATTCCAGGTCTTCCTGAAGGCATCCTTACTATCAGAAATCTGCAACAAAGTAAGACAAAGTTGTGGATAGATTTGTACTAAAGCCCCCTCTATCAGTCACAGCACTTCTAACTGATGTAGAGCATGCTCAGTGGGCTATGAGGAGCCTAGGAGACAGCTTGTACAGCAGATAACATTTAGCTTACATAGCAATCCGGCATTTGATTCCAGAGGTTGCAAATGTTTTAGAAAATACAAGTCATGCTCTGGGGTAGCATTTGGGACATTGCGATTGCGCTCATTGCCCCTAGACTGGGGGAGATGGGAGCGAAAAAGCCACAGTTGACCACGATCCAATGAGCACGGCTCGACGGTGTGAGGACATGGTCATGGTTCAGCCCTCCATAGTTGAACAGTCTGCTGACACTCGTTGCCTGGGCTCGCCCTTACAGAATAGCCATTTGGTTCAGGAGGGCTGACGGAGCCTGTGGAACTGTACATCAGATACAGCCATCACCTTCATAAAATCATAGAATGAATACAGCACGGAGGGCCATTCGGCCCATCGAGCCTGTGCCGGCTCTCTGCTAATCCCACTCCCCCCCCCCCCCCCCGAGCCCTGCAATTTGTTTTCCTTAAGATATTTATCTAACTCCCTTTTGAAAGCCGCGATTGAGTCTGCCTCCACCACCCTCTCAGGCAGTGCATTCCAGATCCTAACCACTTGCTGCGTAAAAAAATTTTTTTCTTACATCGCCTTTGGTTCATTAGCCAATCGCCTTAAATCTGTGTCCTCTGGCTCTCGACCGCTTCTGCCAATGGGAACAGTTTCTCTCTGTTCAGACTCCTCATGATTTTGAACACCTCGATCAAATCTCCTCTCAATCTTCTCTGCTCTAAGGAGAACAACCCCAGCTTCTCCAGTCTATCCACATAACTGAAGTCCCTCATCCCTGGAATAATTCCAGTCAATTTCCTATGCACCCTTTCCAAGGCCTTCACATCCTTCCTAAAGTGCAGTGCCCTGAATTGGACATAATACTCCAGTTAAGGCCGAACCAGTATTTTACACAGGTTCATCATAATTTCCACACTTTTGTGCTCTATACCTCTATTTATGAAGCCCAGGATCCCATAAGCTTTTTTAAAAAAATAAACTCTTTTCTCAACCTGCCTTGCCACCTTCAACAAGTTGTGCACATATACCCCAAGGTCGCTGTTCATGCACCACCTTTAGGATTGTATCCTTTAGTTTATATTTCCTCTCCTCATTCTTTCTACCAATATGTATCACTTCACACCTTTCTGCGTTAAATTTCATCTGCCACGTGTCCGCCCATTCCACCAGCCTGTCTGTCCTCTTGAAGTCAATCACTCTCCTCTTCACTGTTCACTATACTTCCAAGTGTTGTGTCATCTGCAAATTTTGAAATTGTGCCCTGTACACCCATGTCCAAGACATTAATATATATCAAGAAAAGCAGTGGTCCCAGTACCGACCCCTGGGGAACACCCCTGTATACCTTCCTCCAGTCCGAAAAACAACCGTTCACCCCTACTCTGTTTCCTGTCACCTAGCCAATTTCATATCCATGCTGCCAATGTCCCTTTTATTCCATGGGCTTCGACTTTTCTGGTGAGCCTATTATGTCAAATGCCTTTTGGTAATCCATGTACACCATGTCAACCACATTGCCGTCATCAACCTTCTGTTACCTCAACAACAAACTCAGGAGAGGAGGGAATTAAAATGGTAATTTAAAAAAGTGTTTTGCCTTCTGGTGCAATGCAGTAATGCTTCATTGTTCGAGAGGTCTACAAGATGTAAGCTTGAACATAAAAGGTCTAGAAATGAGATTTTGTTCAATAACGCTTCTGTGAAGCACCTTGGGACATTTTACTACGTTAAAATGCAATTGACCCAGAAATTTGTCTCGGGTGGGAGCGCAAAACGCGCGGTATCGGATCATCCCGCACATTAAATGCAGCGCCCAATATTCAGTTCTACAATGGAATGGAATAGGAGGCGCTGTGTTAACGGGCAGCCCATCCGATACCGCCCGTTTGACGCCACCGCCCAAGACGAATTTCTCGGCGATAAATCTTCCATTAAGTAGAAATTCAGGCGCAACAGGTCTTGCCAAATTAGGTTAAAACTTTAGTTTTTGAATAGTGCTTACATCATTGTCGTTGGTGACAGTCAGATCGGCCAGCTCACCAAGGCTCATTTCTCCATCTCCAATGTTATCCGCTCCTAGTATAAATGGCTTGTTAGCGTGTGGGGGAAACGCAAGAGGAACGGCTGCAATGGAAACACAGCAGAACTTTTAAAAAAAGGGTTCTGTCACAAGTACTCCACAAAGCGGTTAACTCGGACACAGAGTTATCACTACTCTCCCCACCCTAACAATGTGCAGGTCAAGTCTCAAAGAGGAACAAGCAACCGAATCTGACTGCATGAGGTTGTTTGAAACAACATTGTTGGAGATAGCCAGCACCTTTTTTTTTTAAAAAATTCATTCCTGGGGCGTGGGCATCGCTGGCAAGGGCTGCATTTATTGCCCATCCCTCGAGGAGGTGATAGTGAGCCGCCTTCTTGAAACGCTGCAGTCTGTGAGGTGAAGGTAGACAGGAGGTAGTTACAGAACTTTGACCCAGCAACGATGAAGGAACGGCTGACATATTTCCAAGTCAGGATGGTGTGTGACTTGGAGGGGAACTTGCAGGTGGTGGTGTTCCCATGCGCCTGTTGCCCTTGTCCTGCGAGTTGGTAGCAAACTTTACAGTGATGATGCCAAAAATGTGATCTCAGCTGAGAGACAATTCAGCTCCACCGATTATCTGGAGACGCATTAATATAAACATGGCACAAGCCACTCTTAGCCCCAGTAATCAGCCTCACTTGATCACGTTTTCAGAAACGAATTAGCAATCCAACGGAGATCTTCTGACTCAGCCCAGCGTCGGCTGTGGCTCGGTGGGTAGCACACTCACCTCAGGAAGGTTGTGGGTTCAAGTCCCACCTCAGAGACTTGAGCACAGAAATCTAGGCTGACACGCCCAGTGCAGTGCTGAGGGAGTGCTGCAATGTTGGAGGTGCTGTCTTTCGGATGAGACGTTAAACCGAGGCCCCACCTGCTCTCTCGGGTGGATGTAAAAGATCCCATGGCATGATTTCGAAGAAGAACAGAGTTATCCCTGGTGTCCTGGCCAATATTTATCGCTCAAACAACATAACAAAAACAGATTATCCGGTCATTATCACATTGCTCTTTGTGGGAGCTTGCCGTGTGCAAATTGGCTGCCATGTTTCTCATATTACAACAGTGACTACACTCCAAAAGTACTTAATTAGCTGTAAAGCACTTTGAAACGTCCGGTGGTCGTGAAAGGCGCTATAGAAATGCAAGTCTTTCATATTGAACAGGGGACTGTCTGCCTAGATAGTTCACTACACTGGGCAGAGTATGTACTGGCAGAGCTTTACTGCCTGTTAAAGGAGTACTGATTAAATAACAACAGATCCTTCAGCGAGTGTCAGTATGCAACATGTGTATGGAGGATTCCTCGCCATGACTCGAGAAGCTGGGAAAAATATAAACGATTTCGTCCAGACAGAAAAAACCTTCAACCACAAAGTTTGCTTTTTTTAAAAAAAACATGGGAGTGATTACAAGAATTTCATCTCAAGATCTGGCTAAGTCACAAACTGCTGTGACACCATCTGATGTACTTCAGTCACTTCCGCCGATTCTATAATGCATTTTCTTTTTATATACATGAAAGAATGCTGGTACCTTCGCTTGGCTTCGGTTGACCAATCATTCCAGATGGGATGGAAGGCAAGCCATCGATGTCTGTAAAATCAGTCAGCACATCCTGAAGTTTAGAGCGGTGATTTCCTGTGAATGCAATCATGGATAAAACATTACGCAAATCAGCAGAAAGGGTTTCACATGTTATTTTAGAAGGCGAGAGAATCAAGTCAAACTTTAAGTGTCAGCTGTGGCTCAGTGGGTAGCACTCTCGCCTCTGGGTCAGAAGCTTGTGGGTTCAAGCCCCACTTCAGGAACTTGTGCACATAAATCTAGGCTGACACTCCCAGTGCAGTGCTGAGGGAGTGCTGCACTTTTGGGAGGTGCCGTCTTTCAATAGGACGTTAAACCGTGGCCCCGTCTGCTCTCTCAGGTGGACGTGAAAGATCCCACGGCCACTATTTTGAAGAAGAGCAGGGGAGTTATCCCCGGTGCCCTGGGACCAATATTTATCCCTCAACCAACATCACTTAAACAGATAATCTGGTCATTATCACATTGCTGTTTGTGGGAGCTTGCAGTGTGCAAGTTGGCTGCCGCGTTTCCTACATTACAATCAGTGACTACACTCCAAATGTACTTCATTGGCTGTAAAGTGTTTTGAGATGTCTGGTGGTCGTGAAAGGCGCTATATAAATGCAAGTCTGTCTTTCTGCCAGAGTGGCTGAGATCAACTAATTCAGGACAGGCATTGGGTTTGAACCTCTGACCTAGTTTGTGTGGTTTATCTCCACACTGATCAGCGAATTTACTGACTGAGCTATTGATGGAGCCAAATGATCCATTTTTAAAGAAGGGGTCAGAGGGTCTAGTAAGGAGGAGGAACTGAGGGAAATCTTTATTAGTCGGGAAATTGTGTTGGGGAAATTGATGGGATTGAAGGCCGATAAATCCCCAGGGCCTGATGGACTGCATCCCAGAGTACTCAAGGAGGTGGCCTTGGAAATAGCGGATGCATTGAGTCATTTTTCAACATTCCATTGACTCTGGATCAGTTCCTATCGAGTGGAGGGTAGCCAATGTAACCCCACTTTTTAAAAAAGGAGGGGGAGAGAAAACAGGGAATTATAAACCGGTCAGCCTGACCTCAGTCGTGGGTAAAATGATGGAATCAATTATTAAGGATGTCATAGCAGCGCATTTGGAAAGAGGTGACATGATAGGTCCAAGTCAACATGGATGTGTGAAAGGGAAATCATGCTTGACAAATCTTCTGGAATTTTTTGAGGATGTTTCCAGTAGAGTGGACAAGGGAGAACCAGTTGATGTGGTGTATTTGGACTTTCAGAGGGCTTTCGACAAGGTCCCACACAAGAGATTAATGTGCAAAGTTAAAGCACATGGGATTGGGGGTAGTGTGCTGACGTGCATTGAGAACTGGTTGTCAGACAGGAAGCAAAGAGTAGGAGTAAATGGGTACTTTTCAGAATGGCAGGCAGTGACTAGTGGGGTACCGCAAGGTTCTGTGCTGAGGCCCCAGCTGTTTACATTGTACATTAATGATTTAATGTAGTATCCCCAAATTTGCGGATGACACTAAGTTGGGTGGCAGTGTGAGCTGCGAGGAGGATGCTATGAGGCTGCAGAGTGACTTGGATAGGTTAGGTGAGTGGGCAAATGCATGGCAGATGAAGTATAATGTGGATAAATGTGAGGTTATCCACTTTGGTGGTAAAAACAGAGAGACAGACTATTATCTGAATGGTGACAGATTAGGAAAAGGGGAGGTGCAACGGGACCTGGGTGTCATGGTACATCAGTCATTGAAGGTTGGCATGCAGGTACAGCAGGCGGTTAAGAAAGCAAATGGTATGTTGGCCTTCATAACGAGGGGATTTGAGTTCAGGGGCAGGGAGGTGTTGCTACAGTTGTACAGGGCCTTGGTGAGGCCACACCTGGAGTATTGTGTAAAGTTTTGGTCTCCTAACTTGAGGAGGGACATTCTTGCTATTGAGGAAGTGCAGCGAAGGTTCACCAGACTGATTCCCGGGATGGTGGGACTGACCTATCAAGAAAGACAAGATCAACTGGGCTTGTAATCACTGGAGTTCAGAAGAATGAGAGGGGACCGCATAGAAACGTTTAAAATTCTGACGGGTTTAGACAGGTTAGATGCAGGAAGAATGTTCCCAATGTTGGGGAAGTCCAGAACCAGGGTTCACATTCTAAGGATAAGGGGTAAGCCATTTAGGACCGAGATGAGGAGAAACTTCTGCACCCAGAGAGTGGTGAACCTGTGGAATTCTCTACCACAGAAAGTTGTTGAGGCCAATTCACTAAATATATTCAAAAGGGAGTTAGATGAAGTCCTTACTACTAGGGGGATCAAGGGGTATGGCGAGAAAGCAGGAAGAGGGTACTGAAGTTGCATGTTCAGCCATGAACTCATTGAATGGTGGTGCAGGCTATAAGGGCCGAATGGCCTACTCCTGCACCTATTTTCTATGTTTCTATGTAAGATTCAAATGTGGAGAATTCCTTTTTTTTTAAACTCTTGAGGCAATATTTCAAATTTCAACACACTCCAATCTTGGCGTTTTTTTTTACCTAGTTCTTTGCCATCCCCCAAGCTTCTGGGATCGTCAGCCCTTTCTTCTTCCTCGCCAGTGTCCAGGAAGCGAAATTCACTCAAAGCATCCACGGTCTCACAGTCCATGCTAGGGTCAGCAGCTGTCATCTCGGTGCCTATCTGTAGTGACACGCATTTCACAAATGAGGTCAGTTGGTAATTAACATTGGAAATCAAGCAAAAGCATTTGATCTGACTGGCCACCAACCAATTGCCCAAATGATCATTGTGGTCAGTGCACCGACCAAACAGGTTTGCTAAACTGTAGTTTGTGATATTGATCACCTAAAAACTAACATTTGGTTGCCAATTAGGTCGGAGCGTAAGGGAGTACAGGACTGCGGAAAAAAATCTCTGCAGTCCTTCCATCCAGTTCCAAAAATTAATACTCCATCACTCACTCACTAATATCCATCAAATTCGCCCGTAATTTTTTTTGCTTGCACTATCTCCCTGCACCATATTTTCCCAACTCTTTCTCATTATACATCGCACACCATTTTCTAGTCAAGAATACGCTTTGGCCTCCGACTTTCCTTTCCAGGGACGAATAGAAACACCCAGCTTCTGCTCCAGTGAGCTCTCAGCTAATATCAAACGTGACTAGCATTTAGAAGCCAGCGAGCAGAGCTTGGTGTACATGTGCTTTATTACAGTGGGAGGAAATTTAATAAAAGCCTGGAACCTTTCAAAAAGAAAAACTGGCATTTCTTTTGTAACCCACGTGCAGCTTCAAAGAATCCATGTAACCAAATATGGGCTACGGACCTAGTGCTGGAAGGTGGGATTTGGTTGGGTAGCTTTTCTTCAACCGGCATGGACATGATGGGCCGAATGGCCTCCTTATGTGTCGTAATTTTCTATGATTCCATGAGCCGGATTTCTGGGGGGGTTTTTCAGCGAAAATGGTAGCGATGTGTGAAACTTTACGTTTTTAGGCCGAACTTTCAAGTTTTATGTTTGGTAAGGGGGGTGTTGCACAAGGATTTGCGGCGCAAAAACGGGAGTTGCGGCAAATTTAGTCTGGGAGTGCTGAGAGAGGGGTCTGGTGGGGAATTGCAAAACCAACCATTCAAAAAAACCCTTAGCTAGCAAATCGCTGAAAAAAACATTTAGAAATAAAAATTTCAACTTACCTTTTTTTCACGTTTTCATACTTGCCACTGCTGGCAGGGCTGCACCAACAGGTTTGATCCGTTGGTATTCTTGGCGTGGCGTACGGGCCGGGAGAGAGCCGAAGGTACGACGCAATCTACAGCGTTGCACATTGGCACACCTCTCCCCGGCGGTACTTGAAAGCACCGCCGCAAACAGGTACCCGAGGTTCCCGCCCGGGCTTTGGCCGCGGAGAGTCAAATCGCGGCGAAAACCCGGCCGCGAACTTCGCAAAAATCCAGCCCCATGCGTGCCGGTCAGGACAAGCTCTTCAAATTCAGCATTTAGTCGGCTGAAAAATCAAATAGCATGGTGACAATTTTCACACACCCCACTTTTAATTCACTGCACATTCGGAAAATAACTTCCAACGAGATCTGTCCGACATGTCCCTCACACTCACCCAACCAACCAACCAGAAAGAATAGAGACACTGATAAGGAGAGAGTCCCAAGACAGAGATTGGTTTATGGTCAATTCGAGTAAGCCATTTTAAAACACGATTTACGTAGCATTAATAAATACTGTACAGAGTATCTTCTCTTTGCCATGAAGAAGCTTGCAGGATCTAACTTGAGCATACAATTCAGAACCTGAGACGTGTATGGAACCCCCAGAATTTCTACAGACAGGCAGTCATGAAAGCTCTAGAAGTTAGAAGGCCAAAGCACCCTTTGTTTCTTGCTTAGCCTCTGTGTGACAGAGAGTTCTGAAGGAACACTGTCCAATTCGTCATCGTCCTCGTCGCTGTCATCATCCACATTCTGCAAGAAAGGCATCTTCTCCAGCACTGATTTTCTTAGTCCATCTCGAGACTCACTGCCTGCATTTCTGTAAAAAGGGAAAAAACACAACATATTTTATTCACTCATGTGATGTGGACACCGCTGGCAAGGCCATTCCTAATTGCCCTCGAGAAGGTGGTGGTGAGCCGCCGCCTTGAATACAATGGAGTGGCTTGCTAGGCCATTTCAGAGGGCAGTTAAGAATAAACCACATTGCTGTGGGTCAGTGGTCACATGTAGGCCAGACCGGGTAAGGGCAGCAGATTTCCTTCCCTAAAAACGGATATTAGTGAACCAGATGGGTTTTTACGTCAATCCGGTAGTTTCATGGTCACATTACTGATACTAATCGGCCGCCCCGACCTGTGTGAGAACACCACCGCAGGTCGGGGCTAGAAATAGAGGTGGAGCGTCGGGCCCTGGAACATCGTGGGTGAAGGTGCGGCGAATGAGATTACGGGCCCAGAAGAGCTGAAGGCCCAGGGGCAGCACGGACCTGCCCACACTGCGGTCCGTGCAGCAAAGCAGGTCTCCAGTCGTCCTGGTTAATACTTGTCACTGGATAAAGGCCTAGCTCTGTCAAGCCCGTGTGGTGGCTGATGTGCAACGGTCACCACACTTTAAAAAAAAAAAATCCATGCACAGGCATCTTCCAACCCCTCAATTGGAGTTTGGGACTGGAACAACAGGCCCTTCATGGAAACATCTGTGAACTCTTGTGAAAGCAAATCATCCTCATTCGAGGGACCGCCTATGATGACTGATACTAGCTTTTTATTCCAGATTTATCTAATTAACTGAATTGAAATTTCCCAGCTGCCGTGGTGGGATTTTAACCGGTGTCTCCGGATCATCAGTCCAGGCCTCTGGATTACTGGACCAGTAACATAACCACTATGCTACCATATCCTGTATATAAAACCAGGGCTAGAACAAGAACAGTAATTAGGAGAGGGAACCAGGACTGCATCTTAGTGTCTAATGTACTTCACCATTCAATTTACGATTGAAGTGAGCATACCTGACCTACCTAAGCTTAAAATAACTTTATATAAAATTGAAATGAAAGAGAAATGTAATATAGGGCATCACTCTAGGTGTCAGTTAGTCTTTGAAGCATTGCAGCCACCTGATTTAACAAACACTGTGCGGTAGCAGCTCCAGGAGCACTTTATTTGACATTTCAAATTTTCTCTCCTGCTCGGGTACAGTTATATCCTCTGGTATCCCATTTAAATGGTCATTCCTTACACGAGCGAGTGTTTAAAAATACAAGAACATAATTAGAATCAGGAGTCGGCCATTCGGCCCCTCGAGCCTGCTCCGCTATTCAATGAGATCATGGCTGATCTTCGACCTCAACTCCACTTTCCCGCCCGATCCCCATATCCCTGGATTCCCTCAATATCCAAAAATCTAACGATCTCTGTCTTGAATATACTCAACGACTGAGCCTCCACAGCCCTCTGGGGCAGAGAATTCCAAAGATTCACCACCCTCTGAGTGAAGAAATTCCTCCTCATCTCAGTCCTAAATGGCTGACCCCTTATTCTGAGACTGTGACCCCTGGTTCTAGGCTCCCCAGCCAGGGGAAACATCCTCCCTGCATCTAATCTGTCAAGCCCTGTAAGAATGTTGTATGTTTCAATGAGATCACCTTGCATTCTTCTGAACTCTAGAGAATATAGGCCTAGTCTGCTCAATCTCACATAAGAACATAAGAAATAGAAACAGGAGGCGGCCATACCGCCCCTCGAGCCTGCTCCGCCATTTAATATGATCATGGCTGATCCAATCATGGATTCAGGTCCACTTCCCGGCCTGTTTCCCATAACCTCTTATTCCCTTATCGGTTAAGAAACTCTATTTCTGTCTTAAATTTATTCAATGACCCAGCTTCCACAATTCTCTGAGGGAGCGAATTCCAGATTTACAACCCTCAGAGAAGAAATTCCTCCTCAGCTCAGACATAGGACAATCTCCCCCATCCCCAGGAATCAGTCTGGTGAACCTTTGTTGCACTCCCTCATTTACAGGCTGTTTGGTTCTCACCTGACCAGCTATACCCCCCCCCCCGCCCACCACACACATTCCAGCAAGGATCGCCGTATAGTGATCGGGAGCAAGAACTGTGGCTGATTTTCCCCCTCCCTAGCCCACGAGCTCAGAGATCAATTCTAGCATCCGCCTCCCCATACTTGCATGGCTGATTGCCAGTTAAACCAGCGCACCAACCAGCGATTAAATCTGGGAGCTTCTGATCGGTGTAGCACACGAGGTGGTGCTTTGCCAACTCAGCCATTGGGAGGTCTTGCAATCACCTTGGTCGTATTGATTTCTTGCAGATGGTCGTGCTGAAAATAACTGAGGCGTGTGCACGGTGTAAACAATAATCTGCTTTTGGCACAGTCGCTGCCGCTTTGCAGAGCAGCAGTATTAGCCAGCTGTTTCAAACCACAGGATTCCTTCCTGCTGTACTGCAGTTTCCTCACAGTAAACCCTTCCCCATCGCGACATCTAGAAATGCGTATAAAATTGAACCTTCCCCAAAAGGGCTGATGAATGATTGTTGGAGCCCAGCAATTAATTATAACATCCAAATTAGAAGGTTAACCAATTAACAGGAGATCAGTGCCAAAGGTTAACAGATTAAGAGCCGCTAATCTTAAAAAGGTGCAAGTCCCAGCGAGTCGTGTTGTTCGACACTAATTCACAATAAAATGGATTTTTCTCCTCCGTTTTTACTTTTTCCCTCTCCCTTCCCGTTTTGCTCTTTCCAACCCCTTCATGTGCAAAACACATTCCATGAAGGCAGTTTGCTCTTAAACTCCTAATAATACCTGCCTGCAACCAGGCAGCAAGAGGTGAACAAAAAGAGCCTAACAAGTTTGCCTTCTCTTCTACGCAGCTTCACCCACCATCATGATCAAGCCTAGGAATCGCGCCAATAAGCCATAGCTGCGTCCAGTTATTTATGTCCATTGGGTGAATCCCATCGAAGTACGCAGCGCAGGAGGAGGTCTGTAGCTCGGAGCGGCAGTACTTTCAAGAAAAGAATTACCAGTCTGATTCAGATTACTCGCCTCTTGATCTGTTCTTCGATCTGTTTAACTAATGGAGAGTCTCCCCCATTTAGAATCTGTCCCAAGCTGTTGGACTCTGCTGCTCCATTGTGCTCTGGGTTGGAATGGCCCAACATGGATCGGACCCGCTTTGTCCGCACATCCAAGATGGTGTCTGTATAACCCACCTCCTGTAAATATCTAAAAAAAAAGCACACAGGAAAGTTAGAACCATACAATTACGTAACAATGCAGTAACTTTCTGGAGGGCTTCACATGTCTTAATCCATCTTTTATACAGATCAATAATATTCTTGCACTATGTAAAAATTTTTAACATAGTAAACATTCCAAGGTGCTTCACAGATGAGAAATGGAAACCAATATGTATTGGAAAAGATAGAGGGAGTTGACGAAAACCATGGTTGGAGAGATAAATTTGAGGACTTTTGAAGGTGGAGAGAGAAAGGTACCAACACAGGAGGATTTAGGGAGATTTTGATGAAGTTCTTGAAGAGGGAAGACAGCAAGGAAAAGGGATTTAGGGAGGGAGGGGGTTCCCCAGAGAAGGGTCGACATTGCTACATCCAAGAAGCCAGAATCACGCCAAACGACATGTGTTGCGTTGTTGTTGGTTATCAATACAATGAAAATGCTATCGGCAATAATTGCCAAAATGAGAAAAGGTTACATTTGGAGCATTGGGTAAATGTCACAACTGTATATTATATCCTATACAGTCAATTAAATCTTTAAAACATCCTCACTTTTGTAGTTCAATGGACGATATATCAGATTTCATCCCTCATGACTCACAATTAGTTTTGTGCTGAAGAAGGAAATTACAGACCAGAATATGCACATATCCAATGAGTTTTGTGTTTGTAATTATCAGGGCTGAATGTGGGTACGCTTGGATCTGATTTAATGCATTTCACTGTCCCTGCAAACTACCATCCCATCGCCAACTTCCATTTACTCTCCAAAGTCCTTGAACGTGTTATCAGCTCTCAAATCAGTGCCCATCTTTCCAGAACTCCATGTTTGAACCAATGTTCCCTTTAATTATTTTTTCCATACGCAGCCCATTCAAATTTTGCTTCAAGAGAACATTGGTTTGAACCCTTCCAATCAGATTTCAGCCTGGTTCACAGCACTGAAACTGCCCTAATCAAAGTCACAGTTTATGCGGAAACACCTATGATGCAATATATAGGCAAAGCTATGTTTGCCGAAGATAAAATAACCAAGGATTGCAGGCAAGCTTTAATACTGTTCTTTGTGAATTGTGCAATTCTTTGCAATGTAAATTGCAGATGCATGGATATCCGTCACGTAGGGATTGGTAGAGACTCCCCGCATTCACAATGGAGTGAATTAGAAACATTCAATACTTTTAGTCTTTGTGGGTCGTTTAGGTGTGTGGTATGGAAGACTCGCAGGTCACATTTGAAGTTTAAATAAGGTTCCCATCATTTTGCACACATCTCAAACTACTGATACCAACAGGTCTTGGCATTACATAGAAACATAGAAAGTAGCAGTAGTAGGCCATTCGGCCCTTCGCGTCTGCACCGCCATTCAATATGATCATGGCTAATCCTCTAGCTCAACACCATAGTCCCACTTTTCCCACCCCCCCATACCCCTTGATGCTTTTGTTTCTAGAAATCTATCTATCTCCCTCTTAAATATATTCAGTGACTTGGCCTCCACAGCCTTCTGTGGTAGAGAATTCCACATGTTCACCACCCTCAGTGAAAAAATTTCTCCTCGTCTCAGTCCTAAGTTTCCTACCACGTATCCTGAGACTGTGACCTTGTTCTAGACTTCCCAGCCAGGGAAAACATACTCCCCGCATCCAGTCTATCCAACCCCGTCAGAATTTTATACGTTTCAATGAGATTCTTCTAAACTCGAGTGAATACAGGCCTAGTCGACCCAATCTCTCCTCATACGACAGTCCTGCCATCCCAGAAATCAGTCTGATGAACCTTCGCTGCACTCCCTCCCTCTATGGCAAGTATATCCTTTCTTAGGTAAGGAGACCAAAACTGCACACAATACTCCAGGTGCGGGCTCACCAAGGCCCTGTATAACTGTAGTAAGACATCCTCGCTCCTGTACTCAAATCCTCTTGCAATGAGGCCAGCATACCATACAATTTAGGATTTATTCACCACTGAGGCAGCAACAGCCCTTTCCAACCCTCTGGGCCATGGAGATCATTCAGGACAAGCCAGCAGATAAGTGCGATGAGAAGAGAGTTCTTTCGGCTTTGTGGGCTGAATTGGCAGAGCTAGCAGCTCACTTTTGGCCCAGGGACCTCAGTCTGGATATCTTTGCGCTATGTTACATACTCCTGTCAATGGGATTTTTGACCCCGACACATCAAGGATGACAGGCGATATTGATGCGTACTTACTGTCTCAGCAGCTGTCGCCCTTCTTTCCACGATAATGTACTGCTCTGTTCCATGGTTGATGCATCAGGGCCATTATTTATAACTGAAAGAACATAAAACAGTTGATTTAAATTTGTACTATCATAGCATCCCAAAATAGTCTTGAATTACAAAAAGGAGATATTGGATTATACATTGTTTAAACCTGTCAAACACATTCCTGGTAACATCAGGGTGAAAAAAGTATAACTGATTTTATTTGGGGGGGGGGGGGGGGGGGTGCATATTAATCACACTGCATTATCTACAACTCAAACAGCTTTAGGACGGAACACTGGGTTGAGAAGACTGACTGCGGTGGTGCTGTCCAACAGAAAGGACATATTAAAATGAAGAAAAGCAGCACATTTTTCTCTTTCAGTTTGCATATTACCCCAGCACAAGACTGAAAATAGCTGTGTACCCTGATGGCACAGTTGGGAAATGCCCTATCCTGTGCAGTGGGTATCACCTTCGCCTCAGAGTCAGAAGGTCGTGGGTTCAAATCCCACTCGAGAGACTTGAGCACAAAAATCTAGGCTGACGTTCCAGTGCAGTGCTGAGGGAGCGCTGCACTGTCGGAGGTGCCGTTAAACCGAGGCCCCGTCTGCCCTCTCAGGTGGACGTAAAAGATCCCATGGCACTATTTTGAAGAAGAGCAGGGGTGTTCTCCCTGGTGCCCTGGCCAATCCTCCACCAACATCACTAAAGACAGATTATCTGGTCAATGCTGTTTGTGGGAGGTTGCTGGGCGCAAATTGGCTGCTGCATTTCTTAGATTACAACAGTGGCTACACTTCAAAAAAGTACTTCATTGGCTGTAAAGCGCTTTGAGACGTCCCAAGGTTGCGAAAGGTTCTATATAAATGCAAGTTATTTCCTTCTAGAACGTAATAACGCAGACTTGGAAGGTTCTGGGCTTGGTTTGCATCAAGTTGCTTGATGTCAGCTAGGATGGCTGTATGCTGCTGTAATTGGCACCCTGGGCTTGGAGGCAGGAGGAGAGGTGGCCCTATCTAATGTCTCTTCCAGACAAGTGTACACTGGCTGAGGACAAGATCCGGTTTACCTGCGATGATCCACTTAAGTCAAATAGCCTAGTGACACGTCAAGAATGGCCACTTGAGCAAGGTACTGGAGGGCAGTGTGGACCTGTGGAACCATATCGCAGTACGAGTCAGTGTAATGCCCACTTTAAATGTACTGTAGCATGAGTCAGTGCAATCAGGAAAGAAAATTAAGAGGATCAAGAATTTAGAAAGAGACAAGAGAGTAATCTTCTACATAAACAGACCCAAAAACAATTCACATGCAGGAAGATGCCACAGATTGCTGGACAATTAAAAAGGATAGACCGGCCAAGAAATAAGAGGCGGCTTTAAATGGGGAACTGAAGGCATGGTCAAAGAGCAGGTTTTTGAAAGCAGGGAGGAAATGGCAAGCAGAGGGAACTGGGCAGGAAGTTTCATACTTGCTGAGCAATTCTGGCTTCAAGCACTGGGGAAAATATTTAAAACCCACGAAGAACCGGGAGTGTAACAAGAGTCTTAAATACACGATGGGAATAAAGGATCCGTTAATCCACCATTTGACCATTTCGCCACACTGCAGCCAACTAAGATGTTAATACACAAAGTTTTAAAGGATTTACCTGTAGGATCTAAATGATACATTTTGTTACAACTGTTACTTGTATTGTGAAAGCAACTATTTTATTTGTTCCCGAGATGTTGATAAAACTAGCCATTTATCACCCACCCCTAGTTTTCTTCTGGTGGTGGTGAACCTTCTTGAACCACTGCAGTCAGATGGTGCTCCCACAATGGTTCTAAGTAGATAATTCCAGGATATTGACTCAGTGACTATGAAGCAACTGTGATATGTCCAAGTCAGGATGGTGGGGAACTTGGAGGCGATCCCATTGCTACTCTTGTCCTTCTCAGTGGCAGAAGTCGAGGTAAAGACTTGACTACTCCAATGCACACCTAGCTGGCCTCCCACGTTCTATGTTACTTAAACTTGAGTTCATCCATAATTCGGCTGCCTTTGTCCTAACTCGCACCAAGTCCCACTCACCTGTCACCCCTGTGTTCGCTGACCTGCATTGGCTCCCGATTAACCAACGCCTCGATTTCAAAATTCTCATCCTCGTTTACAAATCCCCTCGCCCCTCCCTAACTCTAATCTCCTTCAGTTTCAATCCCATGTCTGCGCTCCTCCAATTCTGCCTTCTTGAGCAACCCTGATCATAACTGCTCAACCATTGGTGGCCGTGCCTTCTGTTGCCTAAGCCCCAAGCTCTGGAACTCCTTCCCTCAGCCTCTCCACCTCTCTATGCTCCTTAAAACCGACCTCTTTGACCAAGCTTTTGGCCATCTGCCCTAATGTCTTCTTGTGTGCCTCAGTGACAAATTTATTTGTTTTGTCTTATGACACTGTGGTGCCTTGGGACGTTTTATTACGTTAAAGGCGCTATATAGAAGTTGTTGTTGTTGTTGAAGGTGGCGCTGTGGAAATAACCTTGGCGAGTTGCTGGGTACATCCTTAGATTGTACATGCTGCAGCCATAATACGCCAGTGGTACCAATCAAGCAAACTACTCTGCCCAAAAGGAGTCGAGCTTATTGAGTGTTGTTGCAGTTACACCCATCCAGGCGAGTATTCCATCACTTTTGTCTTGTAGATGGTGGCGAGGATTTGAAGGGGTCAGGAAGTGGGCCACTTAAACCAACCTCTGCCCTGGTGATATGGCTGGTCCAGTTGAGCATCTAGCCAATGGGGACCCCTCAAGATATTGATGGTGGGGGACTCGGCAATGGTGGTGCTATTAAAAGGTAAGGGGAGATGTCTGGCTTTTCTCTGGATTACGGGAATGGAGTATAAAAGCAGGGACGTTTTGCTACAGTTATTCAGGGTATTGGTGAGGCCACATCTGGAATACTGCGTGCATATTTACGAAAGGATTGGTTTCCATATTTACGAAAGGATATATTTGCTTTGGAGACAGTTCAGAGAAGGTTCACTAGGTTGATTCCAGGGATGAGGGGATTGACTTATGAGGAAAGGTTGGGCCTCTATTCATTGGAATTCAGAAGAATGAGAGGTGATCTTATCGAAACGTATAAGATTATAAGGAGGCTTGACAAAGTGGATGCAGAGAGGATGTTATCTGATAGGAGAGACTAGAACCAGGGGGCATAATCTCAGAATAAGGGGCTGCCCATTTAAAACTGAGATGAAGAGGAATTTCTTGTGAGAAATCTGTGGAATTTGCTGCCTCAGAGAGTTGTGGAAGCCGGGACATTGAATAAATTTAAGACAGAGATAGACAGTTTCTTAACCGATAAGGGAATAAGGGGTTATGAGGAGCAGATGGGTAAGTGGAGCTGAGTCCATGATTGGATCGGCTATGATCGTATTAAATGGCGGAGCAGGCTCAAGGGGCCTTGTGGCCTACTCCTGCTCCTATTTCTTATTAAGATGGTCAATACCTGGCATTAATGTGCTGTGACTATCAGCTGTCACTCAAGCCCATGCTCCAGAAGTTATTCAGGTCATGCTTTAGGCTGGCGTGGGCAACTTTATCACAGGAGTTGTGAATGGAGTTGAACACAGTGAAATGGTCAGCAAACAGCCTCGCTTCCGAGTGTATGACAGGGGGAAGGTCATAGTCGTCGGCCAAGGATGCTTCTGTGAGGAACTAGAATTGTGATGACTGACAACCACAGCCATTGTGCCAAGTATGACTTTAGCCTCTGGAAGGTTTCCCATTTGACTCCCACCATCAATGTTCTCTGTAAGCTGCACGGTTGCTCAGTGCTCCAGGCCGGCTTGTCAATATAAAAGTCACACAGGTGCAATGTTTTGAATGGCCCGCGCAGGGCCCAAAATAATTACAGGGAACACTGCCCAACCCTCATTAAACTCAGTTTTACTTGGGCTCCTGTTAAATATCGAGTGTCTTGATGTCGAGTACAGCTGCTCTCATCTCTCCTCTGGCATTCAGCTCTGATTTTTGAAAGATAAGGAAGTCAAGGGTTATGGGGAGCGGGCAGGGAAGTGGAGTTGAGGCCAGGATCGGATCAGCCATGATCTTATTAAATGGGGGGCCAACTGGCCAACTCCTGCTTATGTCTTATCCAGGCCCTGGGGAGGCCTGAAGCCAGGTGGCTCTGGTCAAATCCGAACTGACCATGTTATTGGTGAGTACTTGTCACTTGAAAGCACTGAGCATCACATCCTTCACTGGGAGGAGACCAAAAGAGTGGTAATTGGCTGGGTTGCATCGCTCCTATTTTTGTGTGGTAAGAATATAGCTGCAATTTTCCAGTTTCATAGCTGTACTGGACCCCCTCATAAGTCCTATTAAAGTGTTAAATAGTTATTGGACGTATCTGTCTAAAAATCTGCAGTACCTTCAAAAGGCAAGCCTAGAATTGTACAATGAGCAGTTTCAAATTCCAATGTGTTTACTCTTGTGCACTGGAAACCCACGCAGTTACTCCACCAAATTCCACTTCACTCCAAATCAGGTTTGAATTTTACAATTATGCCTCCGAGAAAATTCAACCCGTACAGATCCAGACATTACTATTCCTTCAGTTACCTCTGCAGGTATTAAATCCAGTGCTCTTAGTATACTATGCTACACAGAGCAGAAGGTCTCACATTCAATTCCCAGTCTGACTGAAATTAACTGATCCCCTTCAATCATGGTAACTGGGGTGGTCCAGATTAAGGCCAGGGAAAAAAAACATGAGATAAAAATCAGCCTGAGCTGCTGGAAAGTGAGGTATGTGGACAACATGTAGCAATGGGATTGCAGTTTGCTGCGTTGGCCCCGTCAAATAATCTGTCAACAGTCTTCAGTTACTGCCAGTGGGTTGTACAGATTTGGAAACATACTTCAACAATCACTATGATTCTTGCAATAAGAGAAGATATAACACAAGTACTGGCATGTTACTCAATAGTCATACAAATTCAGATTGCAAACCAGTCCCTTCCCACGGTTTAACATCTTTTGGATGAGACGTTAAACTGAGGCCCCGTCTGCTCTCTCAGGTAAGCATAAACGATTGTGTGGTACTAAGAAAAAAGACTTGCATTTATAGTGTCAGCCAATGGCTATGGGGAGGTAGCACCCTCACCTCTGAGTCAGAAGGTTGTGGGTTCAAGTCCCACTCCAGAGACTCGAGCACAAAAATCTAGGCTGACACTCCCCAGTGCAGTGCTGAGGAAGTGCCGCACTGTCAGAGATGCCTTCTTTCGGATGAGACGTTAAACCGAGGTCTGTCTGCTCTCTCAGGTGGATGTTAAAGATCTCATGGCACTATGTCGAAGAAGAGCAGGGGAGTTATCCCCGGTGTCCAGCCCATTATTTATCCCTCAATCAACAGCACTAAAACAGATTATCCGGTCATTATCACATTGCTGTTTGTGGAAGCTTGCTGTGCGCAAATTAGCTGCTGCATTTCCTACATTACAGTGACTACATTTCAAAAAGTACTTCATTAGTTGTAAAGCGCTTTGGGACGTCTGGAGGTTGTGAAAGGCACTATATAAATGCAAGTCTTGTTTTTTTCCCCCTATTACAAACCGTGATCATTCGAACTTTGGTATGGTAACACAATGCTAAACAAGCCTATTAAGGGCACTGTACAGATATTGTTCAAATTTGGGCAAGTGATTTGTCATGGGGTGACAATTCATGGCAAAGAGTGATCAATATATGCAATAGACTTCTGGATAAAGTGGTGGAAGCGATAATCCTAGGATCATTTACAAAACAATTGGATACTGCAGCGAGTCCAAAACCTACAAACCACTTGGAGGGTGCTGTTGTCAACATTGGTGAAGACTTGCATTTATATAGCACCTTAAATGACCACCGGACATCCCAAAGTGTTTTACAGCCAATGAAGTACTTCTGAAGTGTAGTCACTGTTGTAATGTGGGAAACACAGCAGCCAGTTTGTGCACAGCAAGCTCCCACAAAACAGCAATGCGATAATGACCAGTGTTGTTGATTGACGTATAAATATTGATCAGGACTCTACCTATAATGTACACCTGCAACAGCTGCTTTAAAGTGAAGATAGGAATTAGTCTCAAGCAACAAGTGTTTCGTTTCTCAAAGTACCTGATTCAGCCGTGTCTGTCTTTGCGTCACCTTGAACCGGTTCCGTTCCATATTTCAGCTTGTGGTACTTTGTCCTAGAAAGCAAAATGGAAATGAAAATGTTCTAATGTAATACTAATAAAATGATACAGTTATAGGAATAAAGCCCTGACTTGGGAGATAGGAAATAAAAAAAAAAGTAATTGCATTTTGGACACCGACTACATCTTTCTGATGTAACCTGGGGATTTATTAGCATGAATCCCACTGCTTCCCGACAATTAAGCCCGGGCTAAATTTTTAAAAAAAGGACATTTAAAAAAAAAAATTTCTTCCTTTGTCAAAATGTGTTAAAACAGCTTACCGAACAAGGTATATTTTTAAATGTTATTCCTTTTTCAGTAAGCTGTTTTAACACATTTTGACAGTTATTTTTTATCCGGTTAAAGAAGGACTATAGCCATGAAAATACTAATTTTTTTTTCCTTCCAGACACTGGCTCTTGCCTGATACAATACCCAATAGCACCAGCAGCCGTTCAGTACCTTTTAAAAAAAAAAATATTCGTTCCTGGGATGTGGACATCGCTGGCAAGGCCAGCATTTATTGCCCATCCCTAATTGCCCTTGAGACGGTGGTGGTGAGCCGCCACAGTCTGTGTGGTGAAGGTGCTCCCACAATGCTGTTAGGGAGGGAATTCTAGGATTTTGACCCAGCGACGATGAAGGAACTGCTGATATATTTCCAAGTCAGGATGGCGTGTGACTTGGAGGTGATGGTGTTCCCAGACGTCTGCTACCCTTGTCCTAAGAGGTAGAGGTCACGGGTTTGGGAGATGCTACTCGAGTTGCTGCAGTGCATCGTGTAGATGATACACTGCTGCCATGGTGCGCCGGTGGTGGGGAGTGTGAATGTTTAAGGCAATTCTTCCTGCAAGTGGCGGCAGGGTCAGTACTAGGGGAAGCAACACAACAGAGCCCATGGCCACTCACCATCACCTCAGGTTTATTTTGCAGTGGGGGAAGGGGGTCACGGATCCATCAGAAGCAGCAACGCTGGATGAATTTTTTTTTAACAAAACAAGGAAGCCGAGGTGAGAGGTGAAAGGTCAAGGCTCGCAATGCAGGAAAGAACACGGTTAGCAACACAAGGAATTTTCCACAGGTTATTCAAAGCGAGTTCCCTTCTCTCCCTCCCTCAACCTATCCATACGCGCATTTGTTATAAGCAGACTCCACTTTATTATGTTTATTATGCAGCCCCCAGGTCCAGAGGAGTGGGAAGGTCGGAGCGGATGAGTGGCGAGTGTTTGTGGCGAGATTCAGTGAATGTTTGTGCCGGAGGAGCGGCAAGAGATGGCGGAGGTGCGACAGATGAGGGTACGGTGCCTAGAAGAGGTGAGGGCCCAGGGGCAGCCCACACTGCGATGTGTGCGCGCGCTAGGTCCATGCAGCAGAGCAGGTCTCCAGTCGCCCTGGTTAACCCTTGCCACTGGATAAAGGCCTAGCTCTGTCAAGCTCGTGTGATGACGGTCACCACACGTTAGAAAAATCCGCACACAGGCATCTTCCACCCCCTCAATTGGGAGTTCAGGACTGGAACATCGGGTCCTTCACGAAACATCTGTGAATTCATGGAAGCAAGTCATCCTCGCTCGAGGGACCGCTTTTGATGATGATAACTATGCAGAACGAATTAGGGTTGAACATTTGAAATTTCATTCTATGCACAGTTTATATTTTACAATTCTCATTATCCCGACTTAGTTTTTGGAGCAAATTTTAATGGAAGACAAACTATGGCTGCTCATCTCGGGTAACTACATAAGATTCTTGGGGAGGATCCAGAGTTAAGTTTGCAATGCTCACCTTTCTTGCTTTAAGGCATATTCAAGCATCTTAATTCTCCGGACCAGATCCTTCTTGAGATTCTCCTGACCTTTCCTCTCTCCTTGAAGGAAGGCTACACGTGCCTATAAACAAGCAAAGCAGATACTGATCAGTAAGATAGTGCGAGAGCTGGCTGCAATTAAACTTCTGTTGTGGAGCAGCAAGGCTACCCAGGCCAATTGATTCTCTGTACAGCAAGTTGCCATTCACGGTTATTTGGTTTATTTTGGGGACATTCTAAAAAGGAAAAGCAGTGGACGAGTCATTAAAAAAAAAGGAAAAGCAGCAAAAGCTGGAAATCTGAAAATGCTGAAAATACATAGTAAGTCAGTCAGAATATGTAAAGAGGAAAGACAGGTTGTGATGTTGCTGTAACCTTTCATCAATGAGACTATTCTCGTGCACCTTCTTGTAACAAACTAATAGCATTGGCATTAGACTGGAGTCAGGCTGTCGGCCCATTACTGAGAAATGATACGTGCCAAGAGGGGGCCCAATGAAGGAGTACAAAATATAATTTGTTTTGTTAAAATCAAAAGTAGTGATGGGGCTGAGTATCTCATATGGTAATTGGAGGAGGAAATGTGCATGGTGTCCACTGTGGCTCAGTGGGTAGCACACTCACCTCTGAGTCAGAAGGTTGTGGGTTCAAATCCCACTCCAGAGACTTGAGCACAGAAATCTAGGCTGACACCCCCAGTGCAGTGCCGAGGGAGCACTGCACTGTCGGAGGTGCCGTCTTTCGGATGCAACGTTAAACCGAGGCCCCATCTGCTCTCTCAGATGGACGTAAAAGATCTCATGGCACTATTTCGAAGAGGAGCAGGGGAGTTATCCCTAGTGTCCTGACCAATATTTAACCCTCAATTAACAAAACAAAAACAGATTATCTGGTCATTATCACATTGCTGTTTGTGGGAGCTGGCTGTTGCGTTTCCCACATTACAACAGTACTTCATTGGCTGTAAAGCGCTTCGAGACGTCTGGTGGTCATGAAAGGCGCTATAGAAATGCAAGTCGTTCTTTACAGTTGCACAAGGCGCTGAACCAGCAATGCTGTGTGTCAGGGGTTGGTGGAGCAGAGGGCTACAGCTCTGAACACCTTAGTTATACTGTTGTTGTAAAAGAAAGAACTTGCAATTATATAGCGCCCTTCACAATCTCAGGATGTCCCAAAGCGCTTTAGAGCTAATGAAGTACTTTTGAAGTGTAGTCACTGTTGCAAAGTAGAAAAGGTGACAGCCAATTTGCACACAGCAAGTTCCTACAAACAGCAATGTGATAATGACTAGATATTTTGTTTTAGTGATGTTGGTTGAGGGATAAATACTGGTTCGGACACCAGGAATAACTCCCCTGCTCTTCTTCAAAACAGTGCCGTGGGATCTTTTAACGTCCACCTGAGAGAGCAGACGGGGCCTTTCCCATTACTACGCGGCCACGCTTAGAGGGAACATTGTCTACAGAGTAACTAAAATCTTTTGAATTTTAACAGTGCTGATGGTTTAAAATTATAGGTAGAGAACAGTCTAGCAGCAATTTGCAAGCATTTTCAACAAAAAAAAGTGCATTCTCTCTTTATTCCGACAACCGTATTACCAAAAGATTGAAGATTTTCTTCAACGACATGAGATTTTCTTTGCAATTTAAAAGTTCTTTGATGGATTCTTTTATTGACGGATACCTCCCATTATTTACAGAAATGAACCCCTACGGCAGAACTTCTGATAAAGCCAGAAGCAGCTCTTGCTGTCATGTCGCTGACTGCCTCCAAGTTTGGTCATGGATCAATCTCCAATGCGGTCACTAGAATTTCGGTGAAATGTGCAAAACTGTGAAAAGTACCCCAAAATATAATTAACGGCAAAGATCTTGACCTCCCAAATTTGGCTGCTTTGCGGAGCAAGCATTTGCATTGCAAATCAAAACTAGAGTAAAAGCACTGCTGGAGTATCGCACATGTACACAACATTAAAGTATCTTGCCTTAAGAGTAATTTCTGCTAAAATGCATTAAATAAACAGAGTGATAACTTGGTGCAATTGTGGTTAACATGTTCTATGACCAAAATACCAGTAGAGTGTCACAGTTGCTTTTAAAATCGGAGGTGTCTATTATTCTCAATCAAAAAGCTTTATAATTGTATTCAAAGTATCAATTCACACGTGATAGGAGCTATTTGAGGCACAATTGGCTTGCACAGTATTATTTTGCTGTAACGCATTACCAACATGCCCAGTAACATTGAATGATGGCAAGCTGCTTCAGCACAAAAGGGTGCTTGAAATAGAAGATTAGCGATAACAAAATGTCAATATCACACTATTGCAATGTTCCTGTTAAGCTGTGCACAGCCACGCAGTAATCTGCAAGGTCCCGCGCAGGCCACTCAAGTGTTTACGTTGGAAATACTGCGCATGCGCAGAAATTTAAAGGAACCGTGCATTGAATAAAGCAGGCCACACATTACAGCGAACATTGAACCACTGCCCATTTCTTTAAGCAATAAGGATTAATATCCTTTGCAAGGCCAATCCTACTTTGTAATCACCTTCCAATTTCCATGCCTGATCTCTACCTGGCATTTCCTTCAGCACATTCCAAGCTCAAGAAATAACTCTGTGGGCCACCATAGCCACTAATTACTCTATGCACATCTGAAGTACTTATAGGGTTCGTTATAATGGTGCAATGCCATCCTGTATGGATCCGAGGCATAGATGATGTATAGAAGGCACCTCAAGTCACTGGAGATATATCACCAACAATGTCTCCACAAGATCCTGCAGATCCCCTGGGAGGACAGGCGCACCAACATCAGTGTCCTCGTCCAGGCTAACATCCCCAGTATTGAAGCACTGACCACTTTGCTGGGCAGTCCACATAGTTCACATGCCAGATATGAGACTCCCTAAAGTGCCATCATTCAGATGAGATTTTAACCAGAGTCTGCCCTCTTAGGTGGGCATAAAAGATCCCATGGCACTATTCAAAGAGCAGGGGAGTTTACCTGGTGTCCTGGCTAACATGTATCCCTCAAACGAACATCACAAACAGATTATCTGGTCATTTATCTCATTGCTGTTTGTGGGACCTTGTTGTGCACAAATTGGATGCACTTCAAAAGCACTTCATTGAGTGTAGGACATCCTGAAGTTGGAAAATGTGTTATATAAATGCAAATTATTTATTTCTTTAAATAGTTTGTGCCAATAAGCTACTTGTCTGTGCAGAGTACCATAACGGAGCTCAGTTAAATCCTCACTCACTGTTCAAACACGCAAACTTTCTAATGGATAGAAATAAGAACATAAGAAATAGGAGCAGGAGTAGGCAGTATGGCGCCTCGAGCCTGCTCTGCCAATCGATAAGATCATGACTGATCTGATCTTGGCCTCAACTCCACTTTCCTGCCTGTTCCCCATAACCCTTGACTCCCCTATAGTTCAAGAATCTGTCTACCTCAGCCATGAATATATTTAATGACCCAGCCTCCACAGCTCTCTGGGGTAGAGAATTCCAAAGATTCACGACCCTCAGAGAAGAAATTCCTCCTCGTCTCTGTTTTAAATGGGCGACCCCTTATTCTGAAACTATGCCCCCCCCCCCCCAGTTCTAAATTCCCCCATGAGGGGAAACATCCTCTCAGCATCTACTCCGTCAAGCCTCCTCAGAATCTTATATAAAATCAGGACTTTTTTTCTGCCCTAGTCTAGAGGCATTGAAGCCGACTGTTGTGAGGCAGTGGTCATCCCAGAGCCAATATCAGCTATCCCAGCACAGACAAGAATCAAACTTGGAAACCCCAACCTATCTGGCTTAGTTGCATGCTGCCTTGGTCAACTGAGCCAATGCAGCAGCTTCAAGAGGGTTTATTTTACATGTACTTTCCTCTAGACATACGGCTGGCATACAAAAATCACACTTCTAATGCTGCACCTTCAGAGCCAATTTCCCCCAATAATTATAACTCTAATCAAATGGTGCTATTAACATCCATCTGCCATGTAAAAGGTGTAATACTCCACAGCGTATGCCAGGTCCCAGGTCCCTTCTCGTTTGCAAGATGGACCACTGGCATTCGTTGTTGTTGGCTACAATCCTCAATGTCTGGGATTATTAACTTAAACCAGTCTAGACCTTTGGACAGGAACGATTGGAAACTGTAGGAGTACAATGCGCAAATAAGCAACGATGTGGTTCATTTCAGAATGATGTTATTTCACATGGTGCATCTTGAATAGAGCGGTTAAAAAAATACACAGGCGTTTATATGCTTCAGAGTGAGTAATACTGCTAGAGGCTTTGGATTATATTACTTGGCTGCTCCTCCAGCCAGGGATTGGGAAGGCCTGAATAAGGGGGAAAACACAAAGTACGATTTTAAGAATCGGTAACTTCCCTGGTAGTTTATTGGGGAAATGAACCGCCTCCACTCCATCATTGGTAGCAGCTCTCAGACAGTTCATCTTGTCCTCTGGAGCTCGTTGTGCCTCGGCATCACTGTAGTGATTTTCAAAAATCTGCTCGCACACTTCTCCTCAAACCACGTCATTGTCCATCCACCTCCCCCCACCCCAAGCTCGGTTTTTTCCTTCTCCCTCCTGCTCTGCCTCCATTTTTCACAATGTAAATCACTTTGTGACAGCTTGCTTTATGTCAAGAGTGCGACAGAAATACAGGTAATTGCAAAAGTGAAATGGAAGCCCCAGTTTAAAAGGAAAACAAAAATAAAAAGAGGCTGGAAGTTCCCAGATGCTTAAAACTTAACATGGGTGGTGCAGTGGGTCAGGCACTGCCGGTTCCTCTTTATAACCAGAGTTTGTATCCAACCCAGATTGATGAGATGAGGTGGCTGTAAGGTAGTGTCAGTGGTGGCTCAGTTAGTTAAACCCTCACCTCGGAGTCAGGAGGTTGTGGGTTCAAACCCCACTCCAGAAATTTGAGAACAAAAATCTAGGCCGACACTCCCAGTGCAGTACTGAGGGACTGCTGCACTGTCGGAGGTGCCGTCTTTCAGAAGAGACATTAAACCGAGGCCCGTTTGCTCTCTCAGGTAGACGGTAATGATCCCACGGCACTATTTTGGAAGAAGAGCAGGGGAGTTATGCGAAGGAGTAGAGGGTCACTGGGAATGCGTATAACTGTTCGATCCCCTGACACGGACATTCTTCACCTTGATGAGAACAAAATCACACACATTAAAAAAAGTGATTTTAAAATGTTGACAGAGCAATAAATAATTCTGCATTTACAAGTACACAGTTTCCTTTACAGAATCCAATATTTTTATGAGAAATACACGGTTGTTTCAGAGTTTCCACCAACTACTGCAGATCTTAAATCTCACAAATTGTGTTAAATAGCAAAGGAACCATTTTCAGCAGCCAATTATTTTGTGACTTCTTGTCCTTATTGAAGTGAGGGGATGCTTTTTTACAATCAGCTCTTTGCTACTCTTATGCAATTCTTTTACTGAGCACTACCGCAGGAATACAAGGGGGAAATCACAGCAAACGCAATGACTGTCTGAGTGCTTTTGGGGAGGGGGGGGCGTGGGGAATATTACTACAGTTGTACCTTTCCAGTCCAGCACCCTTGGGACCTGACCATTGCCGGTCCAGAGAATTTTCCAGACCACGGAAGGTCACGCCAACCCTAGCGTCGTCAGCAGTACCCTAGACTTACTGGGTACAGCTGACAACGACCAGGCCGCGTTCTGCGCATGTGCTGCACCGAAGCCTACTGCGCAGCATTTCTCAGGCCCAGCTTTGCTGCCTTAGTCAGCCGCCATGCTCCTCGCTCCCTCTCCGTGCCGACCAAGGAAGGAACACCCGAGGCAGCGAGGAGAAGAGGAGCAGCCAGCCCCAGGACACAGCGCGGGTTGCGACTCCCCCGCCGGGAATGATGCCGGACCAGGGATGTTGCCGGACCAGAGAGTCCCGGACTGGAGAGGTATAACCTGTATTTGATTTGCTACGTTAGTAGATCAGCCATGTGCCGGTATGCAATGATACCACTAACCGCAACACCATATTGATCTGTATATGACCGAGTCAGCCATATGCCCCAACAGCGTTCATTTGCACTATAAGCAGAGGGGGGGGGTGTTGAGAAAGGAGTGAAGGAGGCAGCCGAAGAAACCATTGTTAATAGTTAACCAGTGCATCCTGCTGGTAAATGGAATCTGGACTTGGGATTGGATTGGGTCCAATTTCCCCCATGGACAAATAATCGGTTGGGATTACACAATGTGAAGAGTTACTTAACAACAACTTGTATTTATATAGCACCTTTAACGCAGTAAAACATCCCACGGCGTTTCACAGCAGTGATCAGACAAAACAGATGAATTTGACAGCGAGCCACACAAGAAGAAATTACGGCAGATGCTTGGTCAAAGAGGTCAGTTTTAAGGAGCGTCTTGAAGGAGGAACAAGAGGTAGAGAGGTGGAGAGGTTTAGGGAGGGAGTTTCAGAGCTTGGGGCCTAGGCAGCTGAAGGCATGACCACTGATGGTTGAGTGATTATAATCAGGGATGCTCAAGCGAGCCACTCAACAGAAGCTGGCACCTGCTGCTCTATAGACCTTCGGGGAGAGACGGGAGCACACCGGGGAGGTTGAGGGAGAAGAAACTGAGTTACTATGCGGGATTTCATCAAAATAGCCAACACTCAACCATAAGGGAAGATGGAAAATGAATGAGCATCTGACATCATAGCTACTTGATTTCACCCCTTTTTTTAACCGATTTTCCTCCCCCCCTTCACCCTGCCTCTTCCCTTGCCTTCCGTTTATGAAGTGGAGTCCTTGCCATACAATACCCATTTTTCATGTGTGAGCCTAGACAGGGTATTTGCAATGCTTGCAACTTTGACTCAGAGGTCATATTTCTGCCCAAACATGCCCTCACCCAACATCCTGACGACGGTACTTTAGCAGGAGACAGAACAGTAATCAGGAACAGGAACCCTGGCCAACCGGTAACCCAGGACGTATTGAACTGTAGCTGCCTTGGCTCAGGTCAGCTGACGCTGCGCAGGTCAAGGTTCAAACCTGGCCAGTTCCTGGTTTGAGTGCCTCAACATTGGGAAGAAGCTCATCCAGTCTTTTCCCATAAGTGCAAATGAAACACTATCAGTCAATGAAAACCTCTGCGTCGTAGAGAAAACACAACTTAAATCAGGTTGTTATGTCTGGCTTTCTGAGTGTTCAGCCTGTTTAGCTTACCTTTCCATTTTACTACGGGCCTGCTAAATTAAAATGTACATCTTTGATCTCCCGCTTTGTTAACTTCACAAATTAATGGGACACAGTGATTTCTATTACACTCAGTTTAATTAACTTCATGTCGTTCAAAAAATATTTACTCGCTTTCTCCCCTTCCTCGAGTCAGTTATCGTCTAATCCAGCAGGCAAGGACCAGGCCCCTGCAAGGGCCATTTCTGAATCATCTCCACCCCCCAACCTCCCGCCAAAGTTGAACCATATAGATCGGGAAGTTGCCAGATTCAAACCACGTTTTTTGCCAAGTTAGCCACAATAGGCTTCAGCAAAGTGACACTGAAAGAAAGACTTGCATTTATACAGCAGGTTTTTGATTGCAACTGTGCCAGAGAGATATGGATGGCAAGTTACCCAATGTAACTCAGTCAGCGGTGGCTCAGTGAGCAGCACACTCGACTCATGAGTCAGAAGGTTGTGGGTTCAAGTGCCACTCCAGAGACTTGAGCACATAAATCCAGGCCGACACTCCCAGTGCAGTGCTGAGGGAGTGGCTGCACTGTCGGAGGTGCCGTCTTTCGGATGAGACGCTAAACCGAGGCCCCGTCTGCTCTCTCAGGTGAAAGTAAAAGATCTCATGCCACTATTTGGAAGAAGAGCAGGGGACTTCTCCCCGATGTCCTGGCCAATATTTATCCCTCAATCAACATCAGTAAAACAGATCAGGTCATTATCACAATGCTGTTTGTGGGAGCTTGTTGTGCACAAATTGGCTGCCGATTTTCCCACATTACAACAGTGACTGCACTCCAAAAAGTACTTCATTGGATGTAATGCGCTTTGAGATGTCCGGTGGTCGTGAAAAGCGCTATATGGCCTTGCCCCTCCCTATCTCTAATCTTTTTCAGCCTCACAACTCCACAAGATGTCTGCGCTCCTCAAATTCTGGCCTCTTGAACATCCCTCATTATAACTGCTCAACCATTGGTGGCCGTCGCTTCAGCTATAAGCTCTGGAACTCCCTCACTAAACCGCTACCCCTCTCTTTCCTTCTTTAAGACACTCCTTAAATCCTACCTCTTTAAACAAGCTTTTGGTCATCTGCCTTAATTTCTTCTTTTGTGGCTGAATGTTAAATTTATCTGTTTTGTCTTGTAACACTGTTGTGAAGCGCCTTGGGACGTTTTACTATGTTAAAGGCGCGATATAAATCAAAAAGTTATATAAATCTAAGTTCTTTCACGAGGAGAGAACAATTAGCAAAAGACGCGAGAGGGAATTATTTAAGTATTTGGGGTCAGTATAAAATGGATTAGTGGTACCGACAAAAGTTATAATTTTTGAAACTTTGTAAAAAGCCATCCGATTGAAACAAATAAACCTGAATGACTCGCGGCCCCAGAATATGAACTCATGACCTTGAAGCTGGGAGTCAAGCTGTCAGGTACTTAAAACTACTGTGCTAAGCTGTCTTTATGATGAGGTTTAAACGAGTGACTTTTTTTTCCACATTACTCACAGATCAACGATGTTACTATTGCCGAGTCCTCGACCATCAACGTCCCAAGGGTCACCACTGACCAGAAATGAACTGGACCATCCACACATAAATGTTGTGGCTACTAGACCAGGTCAAAGGCTGGGTATTCTGTGACAAGTGGCTTACCTTCTGACTCCCCATAATATCTCTACCCACTCCAAGTGAAAATGGCTATGGATTACATAATCACTGTTGCAATGTTGGAAACGCGATAACCAATTTGGGCATAGCAAGCTCTCACAAACAGCAACGTGATAATGACTAGATAATCTGTCTTTCTTGTTATGTTGATTGAGGGATAAATATTGGCTAGGACACCGGGGATAACTCGTCTGTTTTTCTTCGAAATAGTGGCACGAGATCTTTTCCGTTCACCCGAGAGAGCAGACGTGGACCTCGGTTTAGCGTCTCATCCGAAAGACGGCACCTCCGACAGTGCGGTGCTCCCTCAGCACTGCACTGGGAGTGTCAGCCTGGATTTATGTGCTCAAGTCTCTAGAGTGGGACTTGAACCCACAACCTTCTGACTCAGAGGCGAGTGTGCTGCTCACTGAGCCACAGCTGACTGAGTTACATTGGGTAACTTGCCATCCATATCTCTCTGGGGGCACAGAATCTTTTACATCCACCTGAGAGAGCAGACGAGGCCTCAGTTTAACGTCTCATCTGAAAGACGGCACCTCCAACAGTGTAGCACTTTCTCAGCACTGCACTGGAGTGTCAACCTAGATAAACTCAACACTATTCAGGACAAAGCCGGTTGATCGGCAACCCATCCACTAGCTTAAACATCCACTCCCTCTACCATCGGTGTACCATGACTCCAATATATACTGTCTACAGGATGGACTGTAGCAACTCGCCAAGGATTCTTTGGCAGCACCTACCAAACCGGGAACCTCCACCACCTACCAAGGACACAAGCAGCAGGTGCACGGAAACACCATCACCTCCAAGTTACACACCATACTGACTTGGACATATAATTACCGTTCCTTCATTGTCACTGGGTCAAAGTCCTGGAACTCCCGAGCTAACGGTACTGTGAGAACACCTTTAACACAGGTACTGCAGTGGTTCAAGATGAAGTCTCACCCCACCACCATCTTGAGGGCAACTACAGATGGGCAATAAATGCCAGCCTTGCATATGCCAATAATGAAAAAAAAACATTGCTGTTCCTATGGCCCAAGTCCAACTTTTGCATTAAGTGGAGGTCAGAATGGAGGTCTTTCCACTGATCCTCTCAAGAGGTCGCAGGTCTCAGATTGAGCTGCTTTTGCAGAGTCCCGACAGTAATATAAAACTGTCTTCAGACTCAGCATACTGGAGGCACTAATCTAGGAGGGGAGGAGGGAGAAATAATCAGTGACAAGTCACCCTGGGATAACACCATATGCTTCCAGGTCAATAGTTGCACAGCAACAGAGACAAAGGCCTGACAGAAGGTTACTGACCTATCTGGCTCTCCTTCCCTCCCCCAATAATTGTGAAATATTGGGTCATAGACAATCTAAACACATAACCAAGTCCCATTTTTTCAATCAACACATGATCATTTAGTAAACGTGCTGTTGCAAAACCTCACTCTGGCTATTCAGAGAAATTCACTCTCTGCATCGGGACAGCTACTTTTTCCACGCTGACCACAATTTCACCTTCAATACAATACCGTCATTGTACAAACTTTTTCTTTATGTCAGACGTGGCTCAGTGGGTAGCACCCTCGCCTCGGAGTCAGAAGGTTGTGGATTCAAGTCCCTCTCCAGAGTCTTGAGCACAAAAATCTAGCCTGACCCTTCACTACAATGCTGAGGAAACGCTGCCCTGTCGGAGGTGTTGTCGTATAGATGAGACGTTAAACAGAGGCCCCGTCTGCTCGCTCGGGTGGATGTAAAAGATCCCACGGCACTATTTCGAAGAAGAGCAGCGGAGGTATCCCTGGTATCCAAGCCAAAATTTATCCCTCAAATCAACATTACTAAACCAGATTATCTGGTCATTATCAGTGATGTTTGTGGGAGCTTGCTGCATGCAGATTGGCTGCCGTGTTTACATTAAAAAAAAACTGTAATCACTGTTGTAAAGTACTTCGTTGGTTGTAAAGCGCTTTAGGACGTCCGGTGGCCATAACAGGCTCTATATAAATGCAAGTCTTTCTTTCTTATGAATTGAGCTGATATAAAATTTCTACCGTCCTTTACGAATTTGATTTATAGGAAGGTGACTTCAAACGCTGAAAAAGAACCATTCCAATTGGATTGTCCCAAATTTAGAAGTCTGTGTCCTAGTTCAAAAAATGGCTCTGGGGTCTCTAAGAACAGTCGTCACCCTACAGACTACAGAATGGCTGTAGATCATATTACAACAGCTTCAGGGAACAAAGGAAAACCTTAAGTATATATACCAAATCAGATTCTGGTGACAAAAAAAAAGTAATCAGTCAAAAAAAATGCTTCTGTCACAACATGACTATGCTGGTCTTATATTTACACATGCCCTGGTCTGACCTTTCATCTGGACATAGGTGGGCACAATTTTTTAAACAGTCAACAATAAAGTCAAAGTGCATCGCCCTTGGAGAAACTAGCTGAATTAATTTAAAGGGGAAAAGAATGGAGCAGATTTACTAGGCCGGGGGGGGGGGGGGCGCGGGGGCGGGGGTAAGAGGTTCAAATGCAAAATGCTAAGTGATTTCAGTAACCAACATCTATTTATTGCTCGTTCTGGACACCAAAGCATTGGAATTCGATCCACCTTTCCCAGTTAAGCTCAGTGAAATTTATTTGGGGATCTGGGCAGCTCTCCAGCAAACCAAGTCTGTTGACGCCGAGATTCAAAAAATAAATCAGCCTCGTGGGAGTAAACAGAAAACTCTATCTGGACGAGGATATTTCACACTCAAATACTTCACACTCAAATACACAACTCACACATAAAAAAGGCACTGGTCCTTAGCAAATAGCAAGAATCTTTGACATTTTGCAGAAGCAAACTCCCACAAACAACATGCCTTATATTTTTAAAGCTTGTAAATTGAATTTAAAAAAAAATGCCAGACTCAATGCTGGCATGGTGTCCAGTGGAGTATTTAGTGGAAATGAGTGTGAATAATGCCAATATTTCTCTGACTGGGGCCGGCTGGCTCATGACATAAGCACAAGCCGCCATCTTGAAAATCCAAGATGGCGGCGCACCACCGACCCTCCGCAACAATAGAAGGTAAAAAGAAGACAAGAGGCCTTTCTCCCCTCACAAAAGCACAATTGCCCCCCCACCCCCCCCAACTCGGGTTTCCTCAGATACCGATAGCCCCCGACGTAAAAAAAGAAGCGACCGGGGTTATAGGACACAGAGAGGAAGAGGGGGAGAAAAAAAAAACAGAAGTTGGTTTTTTCATTTTTCTCTGGCGCTCGCGCTTACTTGCAGCTCGGCTTTCTCCGCTTCCCATCGCGCCTTTTCCACCTCGAATCGCGCCCACTCGTGCTGAATGAAGTGCAAAATGCCCGGCACCGTGTAAGAGTCCGGCTCGGGCGAGTTTTCTGAGGAGATTTTTTCCAGCGACACCGACGCCGCCAGCGGGCTCGGACAGGCCGGGTTGCCGCCGAGCGCGGACGCCATGGCGGCTGGCTGCCCGTCCATTGTCGGCCGGCTTTGGGGCTTTTTTTTTTGGGCTCGCTCCTTTGTGCCCGCCCCCCGCCAGATAGTGAGCCGCCCTGTTGCGGGGGGGGGGGGGGGGGCGCATGCGCCGTGCGGCCCGGCGCCCGCTTCCTGCCAAATAGTGGCCGCCACAACATCCTCCTCGACCCAGTCAGGGAGCTCCAGATCCCCAGTCATGAGAACATTAATAGGAGCAGGAGCAGGAGCAGGAGCAGGAGCAGACCATTCGGCCCCTCGAGCCTGCTCCGCCATTCAATAAGATCCTGGCTGCTCTGATCCTGGCCTCAACTCCACTTCCCTGCCTGCTCCCCATAATCCTTTTATACACAGTCTAAGGATAAGGGGGTCAGCCATTCAGGACCGAGATGAGGAGAAACTTCTTCGCCCAGTGAGTGGTGAACCTGTGAAATTCTCTATCGCAGAGAGCTGTTGAGGCAAGTTCGTTAGATACATTCAAGAGGGAGTTAGATCATCATCATAGGCAGTCCTTCGAAACGAGGATGGCTTGCTTCCACGCTAAAAAAAGGGATGAGTTCACAGGTGTTTCAATGATATTCCAGCTCCCGAACTACATCTTGAAGATGACTGTGTGTGGATTTTTTTTTTAAACGTGTGGTGGCCGTTGCACCCCAGCCATCACACGGGCTTGACCGAGCTGGGTCTTGGTCCAGAGGCAAGGGTTAACCAAGACAACTGGAGACCAGCTCTGCTGCATGGACCTAGTGCGCACACATCGCAGTGTGGGCTGCCCCTGGGCCCTCGGCTCTTCTGGGCGCCGAACTCTTGCCTCTCCTGGGCCGCGATCACATCCCTCTACGAACCCTTGCCACTCCTTCGCCCTGACCTCGCCGCTCCTGCTGTACCTGCCCGCACTGCAGTCAGCCGTCGCCCTCTGCATCAACGAGTTCTTACTGCTTTTTTTTTTCCACAGGGAACTATTTATGGAGCAAGGGAAGATGATTTCCAGGCCAAAAGGACTGCTCCCCACCGGCTGGACCCTCTGCAATCCCGGGGCGAAAGGACTGCACCCCACCCACCGTTCTCACTGCCAGTTGAAGTTCGGGAGCGGGAGGGCCATTCGGCCTGGGATTGCAGCAGTTCCAGCCCAAGGCGGCGGGTAGCGGTGGCTGTGGGTCCAGCTGGGGGGAGAGGCCAGATATGGCCCTTATGGCTAAAGGGATCAAGGGGTATGGAGAGAAAGCAGGAAAGGGATACGGAGGTAAATGATCAGCCATGATCTTATTGAATGGTGGTGCAGGCTAGAAGGGCTGAATGGCCTACTTCACCTATTTTCTATGTTTATTCCCTTATTGCTCAAAAATCTAGCTCCACCTTAAATATATTCAATGACCCAGCCTCCACAGCTCTCTGGGGCAGAGAATTCCATACATTTATAACCTGAGAAGAAATTCCTCCTCGTTCAAGTTTTAAATGGGCGACCCCTTATTCTGAGACTATGCCCCCCCTAGTTCTAGCTTCGCCTGAGAGGAAATATCCTCTCTGCATCCACCTTGTCAAGACCCCTCATTATCTTAATATGTTTCATTAAGATCACCTCTCATCCTTCTGAACTCCAATGAGTACAGGCCCAACCGACTCAACCTTTCTTCATAAGTCAACTCCCTCACCTTCAGAAGCAACCAAGCGAACCTTCTCTCAACTGCCTCCAATGCAAGTATATCCCTCCTTAAATACGGAGACCAACACTGAATGCAGTCATGGAGTCCCAGACCCAGTCAACAGCCATTCATTGAGAAGGGAGAGATTGAAAAAAAGAAAGAACTTGCATTTATATAGCGCATTTCACAACCTCAGGACCTTCCAACATGCTTTACAGCCAATGAAGTACTTTTTTTGGAGTGTAGTCACTGTTGTAATGTAGGAAATGCGGCCACCAATTTGCGCACAGAAAGCTCCTGCAAACAGCAATGTGATAACGACCAGATCATCTGTTTTAGTGATGTTGGTTGAGGGACCTGGAGCAGTGAGGGAAGGAGCTCCCTGCTTTTGCTCCTGCCTGAAGGCCTTTGGAACCCTGTACATCACCCCAGGAAGAGGAGGAAGGGGCCTACTACTCTTCAACATCCAGAGGGAGAGGAGGAGAGAGGGATAATTAATGGCCCAGGACACCGGGACTAACAGGGATTTTTTTGGAATGTTGCACCATTCACAACCTCAGGACCTCCCAAAGCATTTTACAGCCAATGAAGTACTTTTTTTGAAGTGTAGTGACTGTTGCAATGTAGGAAATGTGGCAGCCAATTTGTGCACAGCAAGCACTGTAAACAACAGTCATATGACCAGATAATCTGTTTTGTTTTATGTTGCATTTATATAGCACCTTTCACAACCTCAGGACCTTCCAACACGCTTTACAGCCAATGAAGTACTTTTTTTTAAGTTTAGTTAGTATTGTAATGTAGCTAACACAGTAGCCAATTAATTAGCAGGAATGGGAAAGATTTTCCTTGATGATTAGGAACTGCTTGATGCAACCAAGTCCCCAACCACAACCCATTGCAAAGTGCACATGTCAAAGTTTTACTCTTTGTATTTGCGAGGACAGGAATGAGTGTGGCCAAGGATGGGTTAGCTCCAAATTACCTTGTTGGGGTGTCTGCCCATCACAAAAGCGCAACAAAGATTAGGAACTCGTTGCAAAAGACCATCAGTTGTGCAGATCAGCAATGATTGTGAAATGACTCCTGCATCCAGTTGCCAAACTCTAGTTGAATTTTTTCCTGGAGGGTTCATCGCGTGACCTGCCTCCAGCTGCCCCGCCCCCACGCTTCCGCTATTGGTCGTCCGCACGTCAATCCTCGCGCTTCCACGGCCAATTGGAAAGCGAAAAGACTCTTCATTACTTAATTGGATGATTCTTGACGACATAGAATATGCAGCACAGAAATGGGCTATTCATCGAAACATAGAAAATAGGTGCAGGAGTAGGCCATTCGGCCCTTCGAGCCTGCACCACCATTCAATAAGATCATGGCTAATCATTCACCTCAGTACCCCTTTCCTGCTTTCTCTCCATACCCCTTGATCCCTTTAGCCGTAAGGGCCACATCTAAGTCCCTCTTGAATATATCCAACGAACTGCCATCAACAACTCTCTGCGGTAGGGAATTCCACAGGTTAACAACTTTCTGAGTGAAGAAGTTTCTCCTCATCTCAGTCCTAAATGGCTTACCCCTTATCCTTAGACTGTGTCCCCTGGTTCTGGACTTCCCCAACATCGGGAACATTCTTCCTGTATCTAACTTGTCCAGTCCCGTCAGAATTTTATTTGTTTCTATGAGATCCCCTCTCGGCCCAACTAGGTGTTTCTATACCACACGAGTCTCCTCCCATTCCACCTACCTCATCTCAGCCTTTCAGCATATCTTTCTATTCCCTTTTCTCTCAAGTACTCGTCTAGTTTCCTTTGCAAAGCATCTAAGCAATTAGCCCGAACCACTTCCTGTGGTAGCGAGTTCCACATTCTAACCGCTCTGAGTAAAGATGTTTCTCCTTATTTTCCTATTGGATTTATTAGTAACTATCTTGTTCTTATGGCCCCTAATTTTAGATTCTCCCACAAGTGGAAACATTCTCTCCACACCTACCCTGTCCAACCCATTCATAATTTTAAAGACCTCTATCGGGTGTCCGCTAAATCGCCTCTTTCCTAAAGAACAAGTCCCCAACCTGTTCAATCTTCCCCAGTCGCCGTAATCTCTCAATTCTGGAACCAGCCTTGTCAGTCGAACAGTGTTTTTTCCCAACTCCAACATTTTTATAACTAATAAACAGGAGTGTTCAACGAAAATGAGGAAAAACATTCTGCTCCAATGATTTTTCTCCTGGGTTTGCTCGTAGCAGTGTTCTGGAGATTAATCCCCAATTCCTGGAGACTCCAGGCCAATCCTGGAGGGGTTGGCAACCCTACCCTGGTACGCAACACTCCAACTTGTATGTGCAGCCAGACACCACGGTGGCGAGCACATGTGTGAAAGAACACGCTAGTGTGAGCCTAATCTATCCGTTACATGTATAACAGCAGCCAACAGCAATTCAGCTGCACCTCCCAAACCCGCGACCTCCACCACCCAGAAGGCAGCAGGCGCATGGGAACCCCACCACCTCCACGTTCCCCTCCGAGTCACACACCATCCTGACTTGGAAATATATCAGCCGTTCCTTCTTCGTCGCTGGGTCAAAGTCCCGTAACTCCCTCCCTAACAGCACTGTGGGAGCACCTTCACCACACGGACTGCAGCGGTTCAAGAAGGCGGCTCACCACCACCTTCTCAAGGGGCAATTAGGGATGGGCAATAAATGCCGTCCTTGCCAGCGATGTCCGCATCCCATGAATGATTTTTTTTTTTCGGTGAAAACATATCTTCTTAAAATTATAAATATGAGTTATCTTTAATACTGACTCCTACCTTTGACTACAAAATAAATTTGTACAAGTGAAATTCAGATTATAATAGTTTCCTTAAATGGTACCAGATTCCTTGCCCTGGATGCAGTGTAGAGAGCCCAGCCAATAGTTGTATAATAATATTTAATATTACTATTTCTAGGGACCAGTAAGCTGCCTAGAGTGCGACTGCTTTCAGCTTTTGGGGAGCGGGTTGTTCAGCTGAACCTGAGGTAAGAGTCATCACTTAGTCTTGCTGTGATCTTTCCCGTGACTGACTGAGGCTGGACTCAGTCGCTGCCACATACAGGCCAGTTAAATCCCAAGGAGAAAGGGAAGAGACTGGACGATGCATTGTGACCTACGGACATCGAGCAGATTGGAGTCTCGGGGACCAGGCACGTGTTTAGAAGAATGAGAGGTGATCTCATTGAAACATATACAATGCTGAGAGGCTGTTTCCCCAGGCTCAAGAGTCTAGAAATAGGGATTATAATCTCAGGATAAGGGGTTGGCCATTTAGGACTGAGATGAGGAGGAATTTCTTCACACAGAGGGCTGTGAATCTTTGGAATTCTCTACCCCAAAGGGCTGTGAATTCTGGGTTGTGGAGTTGTAGTAGAAACGCTACAAGGGCACCCTCAAAGCCTCCCTGATAAAGTGCGACATCCCCACTGACACCTGGGAGTCCCTGGCCCAAGACCGCCCTAAGTGGAGGAAGTGCATCCGAGAGGGCGCTGAACACCTCGCGTCCCAACGCCGAGAGCGTGCAGAAATCAAGTGCAGACAGCGGAAGGAGCGTGCGGCAAATATGTTCCACCCTCCCTTTCCCTCAACTTATCTGTCACACCTGTGACAGGGACTGTGGTTCTCGAATTGGACTGTTCAGCCACCAAAGAACTCACTTCAGAAGTGGAAGCAAGTCTTCCTCGATCCCGAGGGACTGCCTATGATGATGATGACGTTGAAGTGTATTCAAGGTTGAGATCGAAAAAAAATTGGATGCTAAGGGATATGGAGATCAGCCATGATCTTCCTGATAGGCAAAACAGGCTCGAGGGGCCATGTGGCCTACTCCTGCTATTTCTTATGAAACTCAGGCTCAACTGAGAGTGGAAGTGGAAAGTTCGGCTCTCCTTGGTCTCAGAGTGAAGGGCAGCTGAACCGACCTGGGCCAGAATCATGTAGATGCCTCTAACTTCTGCAGTGCAGCCTGTTGGGCTCATTTTTTTTCCAAAAATATACTTTATTCATATAAAATTTTCACAATACATTGGAAAATAGTTCAGTACCTTGCGGTCAGCAATTCCATACAATTCATTTGGATGCTGACAGCAGTTCCATACAATGCACTCGCGTGCATTTCATTTCAAGGTACAGTTTAGTACAATCCGTAAATCACGTTACATGTAGTCTTGTGCAAATAAGGGTATTACATGGAGCAGATAAGAACAGTTTACATTACATTCCAGGATACATTTCGATACCGATCACGAATCACGTTACATGTAGCACTATGCAGATGAAAGCAGTACACGGAACGGATGAGAACACATTTACATTTCTTTACAAGTTACCCAGTTGGGCTCATGCTCCTCTGGGACATGGAACCAGGCAATGTCAGGAACTGAAGCAGTTCCCCCATGTGTGCAGGTGTGAAGTACACTGTGAACTCGTTTCCTCCTGGTCTGTGTGAATCTTTGTTCTCTCACTCACTGTTTGGGAGGGCAACTCATTGTGTCAGATGCTAAACTTTAAAAGCATTTGTATGCGTTCCTCATTTTTTGTGAAAATAAGCAGAAGTTTGAAAACTGGCTGCCACGTTTCCTACATTACAGCAGTGACTACACTTCAAAGATTTGATTGGTTGCAAAGCGCTTTGGGACGTCTTGAGGTCATGAAAGGCGCTATAGAAATGAAAATTTTTGGACGCAAGGGAATCAAGAAATATGGGGATAGTGCGGTAAACTGGAGTTAAGGTAGAAGATCAGCCGTGATCTCATTGAATGTTGGAGCAGGCTCGAGGGAGCGCAAGTCCTGCTCCTATTTTTAATGTTATTATGTTGTTACGTTTTTCTTTTTAGGATGGCATATATATCTCATTTGTTTTTCTACCCTCAATTTTCTCCCCTCCGTTACACTCCCCCCCCCGTCCCACTAAAGAGTTTCTGGGCCTTCTCCTGAAGTGCTGATTCTTACTGGGGTACAGTCCCATCGATGCCAGTACCTTGACCAAGTGGAGAGGCTTTATATACGTTGGCAGGATACTTCACTGCGCCTCATTCTGTCCATACTCCAGCAAGGGGGGTGGGGGATGGGGGTGTCACTGGATGATGGTCAGGAGAGGGAATTCTGGCTGGTTTTAATTTCTCTCTCTTCCCTCGCCCAGGGACCACTGACTTATTATAGCACTCTCCTACAGCTGCCTCATCACTTCTCCCTTCATGATATACGATGGGATGTTGCAGTGTAGAAATTAATTTGCTTTCAGTGTCAGCCATGGCTCAGTGGGCAGCACTCTCGCCTCTGAGTCAGAAGGTTGTGGGTTCAAGTCCCACTCCAGGGACTTGAGCACAACAAAATCTATGCTGACAGTACTGAGGGAGTGCTGCACTGTCGGAGGTGCCGTCTTTCGGATGAGACGTTAAACCGAGGCCCCGTCTGCCCTCTCAGGTGGACGTAAAAGATCCCATGGCAATATTTTGAAGAAAAGCAGGGGCGTTCTCCCTGGTGCCCTGGCCAATCCCTCTTCCAACATCACTAAAAACAGATTATCTGCTGTTTGTGGGGAGCTTGCTGTGCACAAATTGGCTGACATGTTTTCCACATTACAACAGCGACTACACTTCAAAAATAATTTATTGGCTGTAAAGCGCTTTGAGACTTCCAGTGGTCCTGAAAGGCGCTATATAAATCCAAGTCTTTTTTCTTTTTAATCAATCCAGGTTTCATGGTCAGTTGGACATGTCCTATAATGCACAGAAATCACCAACAAAACTGCACATCTGGGATAGTGTGACAGAAATATCTAAACTAAAAGTGGAAGAAAGCATTTCTTACATTCAGGTAAATCTGTCTACATTGTTTCAATGTTAAGCAACACCTTGATTTTAAAATTCACATCCTTGTTTTCAAATCCTTCCATGGCATCACCGCCCCCCCCCCCCCCCACCCCGCTCCCTGTCTCTGTAACCTCCTCCAGTCCAAACTCCCCACCACCCCACCGAGATATCTGCACTCCTCTAATTCTGGCCTCTTAAGCATCGTAAGGTAGAAGTAAAAGATCCCATGGCACTATTCGAAGCAGAGCAGGGGACTTCTCCCCGGGAGTCCTGGCCAATATTTAAACTCTCAACCAACATCACTTTTTCAAAAAAACACTCAGATGATCTCATTACTGTGTGCATCACAACAGCGACCACGCTTCAAAAGGAGCTGCAAAATCCTCAGGCCCTAAAGGTTTGTCTAAATGCAATCTCCTTCTTTATTCCTTTGATCGTAGACAGAAAGGTACAATCAGTGTCTGATTCTGGTGTCACGTTGGCTGCCAGGAAATTCCACTTCAACCCACTGAGGTCTTGGGAACAGTAATAGCCCACACCCTGTGTGTTTGAACTGATGCCCAGGCCTGAACTCACTCTTTAAAAGGAGAAAGCGCTTTCAACCACAAGAACATGCACGCAGAACACCTGTGTGCTTTTGTGTTCATTAATACCCCAATGGTTCTCAGTCCACCTGGTCACAATGCTATCCCCCACCCCCCCCCCCCCAATCACTTGCCAAATAGTCAGGAATGAATGTTGAAATGTCAGTGCTTTCTGCCCACCTAACCTGACCAGACCAGTTGGTCTTATGGTAAACTTACATTCTGCTCTGCTTGTAATGTATTTGCTTCATGGGTTCTTTGCTTAAGAAATTATAGCAACACATTGCTATTAAAACTCATCATCATAGGCAGTCCCTCAAAATCGAGGAAGACTTGCTTCCACTCTAAAAGTGAGTTCTTAGGTGACTGTACAGTCCAGTACGGGAATTACAGTCTCTGTCACAGGTGGGACAGACAGTGGTTGAGGGAAAGGGAGGGTGGGACAGGTTTGCCGCATGCTCCTTCCGCTGCCTGCGCTTGGTTTCTGCATGCTCTCGGCGACGAGACTCGAGGTGCTCAGCGCCCTCCCGGATGCACTTCCTCCACTTAGGGGCGGTCTTTGGCCAGGGACTCCCAGGTGTCGGTGGGGATATTGCATTTTATCAATGAGGCTTTGAGGGTGTCCTTGAAACATTTCCTCTGCCCACCTGGGGCTCGCCTGCCGTGTAGGAGTTCCGAGTAGAGCACGTGCTTTGGGAGTCTTGTGTCAGGCTTGCGAACAATGTGGCCTGCCCAGCGGAGCTGGTCGAGTGTGTCAGTGCTTCGAGGCTGGGTATGTTGGCCAGGTCAAAGGCGCTAACGTTGGATCGTCTATCCTCCCAGGGGATTTGCAGGATCTTGCGGCGACATCTTTTGAGGTGTCTGGTGTATATAAAACAAGGAAGTGGATAAAGAACTATTAAGAACCAGTTGGTTTATTAGCAAAATGTTTAACAATCACACGATACGTTCATCCACCAGGCTCACAACCACCTGCCTCATCGTGGATCCCCCGAACCCAATTGGCTGGGGTTTTATTCAGTCTTGTGAACATCACATGACTGGCTAAACTACTCCCAACTCAACAAACTTGTGAGCATTTATATAGCACCTTTCATGATCACCGGACATCTCAAAGCAATTTACAGCCAATGAAGTACTTGTGGAGTGTAGTCACTGTTGTAATGTAGGTAACGCGGCAGCCAATTTGCGCACAGCAAGCTACCACACAGACATGTGATAGTGACCAGATATTCTGTTTTTGTTATGTGGATTGAGGGATAAATATTGGTCAGGACACCAGGAAGAACGCCCCTTCACTTCTTCGAAATAGTGCCATGAGATCTTTTACGTCCACCTGAGAGGGCAGACGGGACCTCGGTTTAACGTCTCATCTGAAAGACGACACCTCCGACAATGCAGCACTCCCTCAGCACTGGGAGGGTCAGCCTAGATTTTTGTGCTCAAGTTCCTGGAGTGACCCTTGAACCCACAACCTTCTGGCTCAGAGGCGAGTGTGCTGCCCACTGAGCCACGGCTGACGTGTAAGTGTTGGCTGGAATTTTCTGACTTTTCATTCCTCCAGTGTTACAAAATTACAGTCATCCCGCCCCACTCAGTAATCCATGCCATGCCCTAAAAAATCATTTACAATATTATTAATTGTTGACAAACCCCAACGAAAGCCCAAACCCCACAACCTAGGATGGCAACAAGGTTGAAAAGAGGAAGACAGAAGCTGAGGTAAATCAGAAAATAAGGGTTAGTGGGCACCAAGCTTCCAACATTAAATGTTAACGTGCAAATTGTCAGAGGAAGAGGAGACTGAGGGAAGCGAGCAGTTCTACAGTTCAGAGGGCCCGCGAAAGAAACAGTCGGAATAGGGAGACGATTGGATGAGTCTGGACTTCAACCACAGTGCGGAAGCAGAGAGTGGGAAGAGGGTATGGAATGATCTTTGGAGAAGGAACAGAGGACATTTTAGAAGAGCAATACCCATAATAGCATCAATGAAACAGAAAAACAGAACAGAAAGATTACATACTGCTCGATAGATTCTTGGGCAATAAGGGTGGGAAAGTACCAACCAGGAGAACATAAGAAATAGGAGCAGGAGTAGGCCATTCGGCCCCTCGAGCCTGTTTCGCCGTTCAATAAGATCATGACTGATCTGATCTTGAACTTATCTCCACTTCCCCGCCCACTCCCCATAACCCTTGACTCCCTTATTGTTCAAAAATCTGTCTATCTCCACCTTAAATATATTCAATGACCCAGCCTCCACAGCCCTCTGGGATAGAGAATTCCAAAGATTCACGACCCTTTGAGTGAAGAAATTTCACCGCATCTCAGTCCTAAATGGCCGACCCTTTATTCTGAGACTGGGACCCCTGGTTCTAGACACCCCAGCCAGGGGGAAACATCCTGCCAGCATCGACCCTGTCAAGCCCCTTAAGAACTTTATATGTTTTTTATTGAATGGCAGAGCAGGCTCAAGGGGCTGTATGGCTTACTCTTGCTTCTATTTCTTATGTTCTCCTAGTTGGTATTTTATAAGTGCAAAGGAATACCAACCTGGGGAGATTCGAGTCTGTAGGTGCTCATATTTCCACTATTTGAAGGGGCTGCTCCTCAAATTCTGGTTGCACTTCAGTCCCACGCCCCTGATCATTGGGCATTCTGTGCGGAGGGGAGCGGGCAGGTCGGAAGGCCTCCTCATAGGATTGCTCCTGGGCCTGGCCATGGTGGCCTTTAACCGGTCCAGGCAGCGGGCGGTCGAGGGGGTCGTTCAACCCGACTGCCTGCCTCTCTTCCGCGGTGACACTCGCGCCGGGGTGTCCCTGGAGATGGAGCACGCGGTGTCCACCGGTACGCTCGCCGCCTTCCGCGAGAGGTGGACGCCGGAGGGACTGGAGTGCATCATCACCCCCGGCAACCAAATTTTAATTTGACCATAGTTCAAAAAGTTTTATTTGTTAATTTGTCGGATCTAGTGTTCCTTTAATAAGGGGGCACTTGTATTAACGTTTCTTTAAAATAGTTGTAGGTGCTCATCAATTGAGGCTTGTGCTCAATCTCCTTCATTAATGTTTCTTTTTGTTTTTAGATCCAATGATCGCTGATGAATTAATTGCAATTATTAGTTGTCCAAGAATCAGGACCCTGACTTGATTGCTACGATGTCAAAAGACAACAAGAGATTATTCAAGAAAAGCTGCTACTTGAACTAATTAAGTACCCACACTACTGAATTTATAAAAAAGCACAATGCGGGTTAGTTTTTGCCAGCTACTGCTGACCGGGGCGATAATGGTAAATCTAGTGGTCCTTTACTACGTCTCCAAAACCCAACAGCAGATGCTGAAGCACAAAGACCCAGGGAGGGCTGCCTCCCGGAGGTCGGCGGTTTCAAGAGTCACTGGGATCACCGTGCTGATACGAGAGTTCGAAGACTTTGAGAATTGGGTGGTGGGGGTGGTGCAGTCGTTCCTGAAGGAAAGGCCAGACCAGCCCATCGTGGTGGTCGCCGACAGGCTGCCCTACCCACCGCTGGACCTGCCCGACAAGCGGAACGTACAGGTCGTGCTGTTGCAGGCGTCCCCAGATCAGCCATACTATGTCACCAGACCCGAGTTCTACATCAAGACCGAGTACACCCTCCTGGTGCCCGACGGGGTGCAGCTGGATTCGACCCAGCAGCTTGACCGTCTCCTCCGGGAACTTGAGGCCAGCAAAGGGAAGGTGCGGATGGTGGCGGCCCCCGTGCAAACCGCGGCGACCTTCCAGTGCCTCAACCTGCGGGTCAGCCTCAAGGAGTGGAGCGCGGTCTACAGCCTCTCCCCGGCCCAGGTGTGCGACGCCGTGGGCGGCGAGGCCGTGGTCCTCCTCCGCACCGAGGACCTGTTCAACCTCTCGCGGCCCATGGCCCGGCCACTGACTGCCTCCCTCTTCGTCCAGTCCGCGCTGCGGGGCTGGCGGGTGAAGGCGGCGGACAGCGTGGTCTTCTCGGCCCACCAGCGCTCGCTCTTCATGTCGGCCCACAGCCAGTGGAAAGCCGACCTCAACGCCAAGGCCCGCCTGGGCCGGCTCTTCCGCGACTTCCGCCTCAAGCACGTCGTCCAGGCCGACGGGAAGGAGCAGTGGCACGGCTGCGGCAAGGATACCTCTCGCTGCTTCGGCACCGTGCACGACGACACGCCCGAGTACCTGTATGAGAACAGGTGGACTCCGCCGTGCTGCCTCCGCGCCTTGCGGGAGACCACCAAGTACGTCATCGGCATCTTGGAGTCCTCAGGCGTCCGCTACTGGCTGGAGGGCGGCACGCTCCTGGGCGCCGTCCGCCACCAGGACATCATTCCGTGGGACTACGACGTAGACCTCGGAATCTACCTGGAGGACGTGGAGAACTGCGAGTTCTTGCGGAGCCTGGACTCCGGCTCGGTGGTGGACGAGAACGGCTACGTGTGGGAAAAGGCGGTGGAAGGGGACTTCTACCGTGTGCAGTACAGCGAGAGCAACCACTTGCACGTCGACCTGTGGCCGTTCTACGCCAGGGAAGGCATCATGACCAAGAACACATGGACGGACCACAAACAGGACGTGGAGTTCCCCGAGCACTTCCTCAAGCCCCTGGTCCCCATGCAGTTTGCCGGGGTGAACGCTCTTGCCCCCAACAACCACAGGCGCTTCCTGGAACTGAAGTTTGGCGAGGGGGTCATCGAAAACCCCCAGTACCCAAACCCCGCAAAGAAAAGATTGGAGAAGATGGACTAAATGGAGGATAGCAGACATCTCAGAACGATCAACAAGACAGTTAGACCAGGTGTTAGAACTTTTTGAGACGGGCTATTGCCTGGACACAGCATATCCCATATTTTTCTTATTCCACATTTGTTTGTTTCCACCCCGTTTCTTCTCCTGAAGGCACTTGCTCTTCTTGCAGGGGGAGCAGTTCCATGAGCAGCAAGGCACTACCTGGCCCTTCTTCATGCACAAGTACAGAGAGTGATTGTTGGCAAGATACTGGAAGATTGAGGGGTCGTAGATAGCCGATCCCATCCTATCCTCGCCTGACACCCTCACGCTCTCCCCCTTTCCAACAGGAGGCGCTCTATCGCCACAGGAGCAGGAACCCTGGCTGATCTTGGCCGAGCCCTGGCCACACCCAAGTCCAGCTGAAGACCGAGAGACCAAACATAAGACCGTCTGATTCTCTGGCTCACTTTCCCACATTACAAAAGTGACTGCACTCCAAAAGTATTTAATTAACTGGAAAGCGCTTTGAGACATCCAGTGGTCGTGAAAGGCGCTATATAAATCCGTCTTTTTTACCACACCGGGCGATACATTTACCCACAGAATCATGATGAGCGGAAGCAACTTCGTTCCATTAAATGCACAAAATAAAACTACGGCTTGGATGAACAAATGTGTGAACATAAATCGTCAAATTTGCACAGAGGGCCAAATTGACGGGGGACACCTCAAGACTCTCAACCCCAGAGTTACGAAGAGTTGAGCTCACAAAATAATATGAACCGAGATTATCATGTGCATGCAAAATTTGAAATGTGAAAGTGTGCAGAGCACTAGAGGGTGCTCTGTGACAGTTCAGGGTCTGGACTGAACCTGACCCAAGCCACAGCAAAATTCCTGATTTATTACCTGAGAAATATGCTGATAACTCCGTGTGTCAGAATTTCAATTCACTAAACCACTGCCCATTAAACAGAATTCCCAATCCGGGCTTCAAGTATTCCCCTCGTTTCTACTCTAATCCAAGCCTTTATCAGCACGGTTTCTGAATTCCCCAACATAAATTCCAGCACATCCAATACTCTTTAAGCGCCTTGTGTACAGTTTTGGTCCCTGTATTTCATCATCATCATAGGCAGTCCCTGGAATCGAGGAAGACTTGCTTCCACTCTTAAAATGAGTTCTTAGGTCGCTGAACAGTCCAATACGAGAGCCACAGTCCCTGTCACAGGTGGGACAGATAGTCGTTGAGGGAAAGGGTGGGTGGGACTGGTTTGCCGCACGCTCTTTCTGCTGCCTGCGCTTGATTTCTGCATGCTCTCGGCGACGAGACTCGAGGTGTTTAGCGCCCTCCCGGATGCACTTCCTCCACTTAGGGCGGTCTTTGGCCAGGAACTCCCAGGTGTCGGTGGGGATGTTGCACTTTATCAGGGAGGCTTTGAGGGTGTTTCTGTAACGTTTCCTCTGCCCACCTTTGGCTCATTTGCCATGAAGGAGTTCCGAGTAGAGCGCTTGCTTTGGGAGTTTCGTGTCTGGCATGCGAATGATGTGGCCTGCCCAGCGGAGCTGATCGAGTGTGGTCAGTACTTCAATGCTGGGGATGTTGGCCTGGTCGAGGACGCTAATGCTTTTAAGGAAGGATATACTTGCATTGGAGGCTGTTCAGAAAAGGTTCACGAGGTTGATTCCGGAGATGAGGGGGTTGACTTTTGAAGATAGGTTGAGTAAGTTGGGCCTATACTCATTGGAGTTCAAAAGGATGAGAGGTGATCTTATCGAAACATATAAGATAACGAGGGGGCTCGACAAGGTGGATGCAGAGAGGATATTTCCACTCATTTAAAATTGAGATAAGGAGAAATTTCTTCTCTCAGAAAGTTGTAAACCTGTGGAATTCTCTGCCCCGGAGCGTTATGGAGACTGGGTCATTGAATATATTTAAGGCGGAGATAGACAGAATTTTGAGTAATAAGAGAATAAAGGTTATGGGAGCGGGCAGGGAAGTGGAGCTGAGTCCATGATCAGATCAGCCATGATCTTATTGAATGGTGGGGCAGGCTCGAGGGGCCAAATGGCCGACTCCTGTTCCTATTTCTTATGTTGTTATAGGACGTTTTACTATGTTAAAGGCGCTATATAAATAAAGGTTATTATTTTAACTGCCACCTGCATCCGACCCGTACTATCACCAGGTTTGCTTCGCCATCCCTCAGTGCATTAATGTCAAACTATTAATACTCGCTTACAGATCTCGCCATGACCTCGCCCTGTCCTACTGTTGCGATCTCCTTGGCCGAGGGAGTCAGAACGTTGTGGGTCCAACCTTCACTCTGGAGACTTGGAGCACATAATCTCTGCTCACACTTCGGCGCAGTACTGAGGGAGTGCTGCACTGTCGGCGGTGTCGCCTGTCAGATGACACTCTGGACCCAGAGCCCCGCCTGCCCTCTCGGGGAGATGTACAAGATCCCGCGGCACTGTACAAAGAAGATGGGAGGGGCCGAGTTTCTCCAACTGTTCAGGCCCATATTTTTCAGATGACCCGGTCATTATCTGCTTGTGGGAGCTTGCTGTGCGCAGATTGGCTGCAGCGTCTCCTACATTACAACAGGGACTGCGCTTCAAAAGTACTTCGTTGGCTGTGTAGCACTTTGGGACATCCTGAGGTGGAGGTAGGCGCTACATAAATGCAGGTACTTTCTCTCTTGCAGTCCTACATCAGGGTTCGTTGCTTCTGATTAGAAACGGGAACCCTAGCTGCTTTCTTTTAACTCCTATTCGGAGGGTACTGAGACCAAGTACACTGCTTTACTGCCACTCTGGCTGGGATCAGTTAACTCAGCACAGTCCGTGGAACCAGAGCTGGTCCTTTCCACACATAAGTACATAAGAATTAGGAGCAGGAGCCTCCCAGCAAACTCCTGGACGGTAGCATTCCTCCCCTCCCCCGGGAAAAAACTGTCGTGCCCTGTTAGCGCCCCCCCACCCCGCCCCTGCCTCGGAGGTGCTAACAGGGCTGTAAAAAGGGGCAATTTTGCCCCCTAAGTGGTGAAAGTTAACTGTTTACTATCACCAGGAGGAGAATTCCATAACTGGCTTTTCTCTCTTTCATCAAAATGTTCTTCTTCACCCTCATTCACTCTAACTCCATAGTGGCAGCCAGTGGGCATTACCCTCGTCTCTGAGACAGAAGGTTGTGGGTTCAAGTCCCACTCCAGAGACTTGAGCACAAAAATCCAGGCTGACACTCCAGTACTGAGGGAGCGCCGCACTGTCGGAGGTGCTGCTTTCGGATGAGACGTTAAACCGAGGCCCCGTCTGCTCTCACGGGTGGACGTAAAAGATCCCACGGCCACTATTTCGAAGAAGAGCAGGGGAAGTTATCCCCGGTGTCCTGGGGCCAATATTTAACCTTCAATCAACATTACTAAAACAGATTATCTGATCATGACCTCATTGCTGTTTGTGGGAGCTTGCTGTGTGCAAATTGGCTGCCGGGTTTCCCACATTACAACAGTGACTGCACTCCAAAAGTAATTCATTGGCTGTACGGTGCTTTGGGACGTCCTGAGGCCGTGAAAGGCGCTATATAAATGCAAGTCCATCACAGCAGCTGCAGCATTCCCCCAGTGAGCCAGCGGACACAGCTCAAAAATGATCTGCATGAACCTATTTGATCAGACAGGATGCGCTGAATGGTTAAAGTCCGGCAGCTGCTTCCCTTTCACTTGGAGCAAATCCCACAGCTGAAGAATCGAACGTTCTCCTAGCAACCAGGTTGTCACCAATGACCAGAGCACCGACACTAGCCAATTAAAGCAGTCCCTATGCTCACATCCGTGACGACAGTGACACTGTAAACGGAAAGTGTGCCTGGCCCCGGTTGGATATATTTATCTAGTGGGTGGACTCTTATACAAAAAAATAATTGCAAGGTCAATATAAAGAGTGGGCCTCCTGATATGTATCCTGGATCTAAAGTCCAGAATTGCCGAGAGATGTGCTCTTCAGCTACTGGTAGAATGCATTTCATCATCGGCAGTCCCTCGAATCGAGGATGACTTGCTTCCACGTCAAAAAGTTCACAGGTGTTTCAATGAAGGACCTAATGTTTCAGATCCTGAACAACATCCTGAAGGGTGGAAGATGCCTGTGCGTGGATTTTTTTAACGTGGGGTGGCCGTTGCACACCAGCCACCACACGGGCTTGACAGAGCGAGGTCTTGGTCCAGTGGCAAGCGTTACCCAAGACGACTGGAGACCAGCTCTGCTGCACGGACCTAATGCGTGCACATATCGCACAGTGTGGGCTGGGCCCGTGCTGCCCCTGGGCCCTCGCCTCTTCTGGGCCCCGAACTCACGCTTCTCCTGGGCCCCGATCACATCCCTCTACAATCTCTCGCCGCTCCTTCGCCCCGACCTCGCCGCTTCTGCTGTACCTGCCCACGCTCCAATCAACCTGGATCTTCGCTGCCGTTGCTCTCCTGCTCCAGCACGTGCTGCTCCCTGGAGTGGTATGCTGCCACACTGCTCCTTCCGCTCCCCGGCCTGCTCCGATGGTGCTCACAGGCCAGGGGCCGCGCAGAAGGCAATTAAGGGGTGCTTAAACGTCCCCAGCGCGGAGCTGCACCCACAGGGAGCACAGGTCGGAGACTTGGAGCCACCGTGTTGCAGCCCTGTCTCCAATTCATGGTCTGTTTTTTAGGCAGCCCTGGAAGAACGGAATAGCCCTTTACTGCGCCCGGCTCGAGAATAGGGGTTGAAATTGGTTAGGGTCGTTTTTGAGGTGGTATCACCGCCTGAGTGCTGATTTTACCGCCGGGTGTTTGGTGCAGCCTCAAAATGGCAAATTGAGCTTTTACGCCCAAAGATAAGAGCGCAGCGCTAAATGGTAGCGTTGCACCTCGGGCGGGAGCTCCGGAGGCCGACTCAATTTCGCAACGGCATGCTGCCGGCATGCTCGGTGAAAAAACGTGAAGAAAAAAAAACCGACCCAAATGCACACACGTTTCCCCACTGTTACAACTGATGAAAAGATGCAGAAAGAATTAAAAAAAAAAAATTTACCTGGCTCTCTGGCTGATTTCGCCCGAGATCCGCTATGTTTTCACCACTTTTTTCAGGCTGCAAGAATGCCTGCCGGTAAAGCCGTCGTTGAGACCAGTGCCACGCCGGATAACGTCACCATGTGGGTGGCATCAGAGGGCGCAGCCTTACCCCTCGGCGCCTCCACCAAAGACCCAACTGAATTTCTCCGGAGTCCTGCACGCCGCTTGCCGCCGACGGTCGGACTTTGCCGCCCCTCACCGGCGGTAACAGGTGGCGGTAGATACGGAATTTCAATCCTATAGTTTTTTTATATTTTGCCTCAGGATGGAGGGAAGAGGTCGGGGGAGGTTTGGGTAGTGTACTTGTTTCTCCCTGGAAATTGGTCAAAACCCCCTCAGATTGACAGAAAGTTTTCTCTGTCCAAAGGCTGCTTGCTACCTGAAATGATTTGGACAGTCTCACTCTCGAAGGGCAAGGACCCACAGCACTAAATTATTTCTAAGTTGCCGATAAATTTGCTCAGAGAGGCCACACAACGGGGGCGATGTTAACCCTACTCGCTCAGCAGAAACCCGGCAGGTGGGCAATTAAAATCGCTCTTATGTCCAAAAGCCGTTCTGATCGCAACATATGGGGCTGGATTTTATTCTTTTATATTTTTGGGTGACCTAGCCAATATTTATCCCTCCTTAAGAACACATGATCTGATCATTAATTTCATTTGTTTGTGGGAGCTTGCTGTGTGCAAATTGGCTGCCGCGTTTCCTACATTACATCAGTGGCTACACTTCAAAAGTGCTTCATTGGCTGTAAAGCGCATTGGGACGTCCCAAGCTTGTGAAAGACACTGTGTACTTGCAAGTCTTCGTCAGTGTAATGTATACTGCTCACAGGTTTGTAGAGCTGTTGAGCTCTCTATGTGGGAGTCCTCCCTTTATTTATTGGGGACTTGGCCTGGAGGATGTTGCACGGAGCAGTCCCATGCAATCAGTTTTTAAGTCGGCTCACGGACTCCCAGGCCGCTTGTAATTTCTGAGGTCTGGAGGAGTCTGTGTTCCATGTGTACACTGTGTGAGGTTGCAGCCCCATTTCCAATATTTGAAGGGGCTGCTCCTCAAATTCTGGTTGCACTTCAGTCCCACGCTCCTGATCTTTGGGCACCCTGTGCGGATGGGAGCAGGCAGGTCGGAAGGCCTCCTCGTAGGACTGCTCCTGGACATGGCCAAAGTGGCCATTAACTAGTCCAGGCAGCGGGCAGTCGAGGGGGGTCATTCAGCCCGACTGCCTGCCTCTCTTCCGCGGTTACATCCGAGCCAGGGTGTCCCTGGAGATGGAGCACGCGATGTCCACCGGTACGCTCGCGGCCTTCCGCGAGAGGTGGGTGCCGGAGGGACTGGAGTGCATCATCACCCCCGGCAACCAAATTTTACTTTGATTTTAAGTTTAATGTCAAAAGTTTAATTTGTTTAATGTGTCGGTTTTAGTGCCCCCCTTTAATCAGGGGGAACTTGATTATTGTTTCAACTTAAAATAGTTGTTGAGCTGTTGAGTTGGGAGCGGCTTAGCCAGTCATGTGATGTTCACAAGACTGAATAAAACCCCAGCCAGTTGGGTTCGGGGGATCCACGATGAGGCAGGTGTTGTGAGCCTGGTGGTTCACATTGAACTCATCACTTTTTGGTGTGGAAGCAAGTCATCCTCGATATGAGGGACCGTCTAAGAAGGAGGAAGAGGATGAGCTAGTAAAATGTAGTGTAATTGTTAAACCCTTTGCTAATAAACCAAGTAGTTCTTAATAGCAATGTGTTGCTATGAATTCTTAAGCCAACAACCCATGAAGCAAATACTTTGCAGTCAGGCAATTCTTCCAGCATCTCTCTGATACTCCTGGACAAGATACAAGAAACAGATTGCTATCTGATAGACCTCCCTTACCCCTAGTGTCCAACCTCATCCTATTGCACCTTTTCTTGTTTTTGTCACCAATACTGCTCTGGCCAGTCCTGCTCTGAATCTTCCCACTCTTGTTTCTCCTGAGCTCCAAGTACCCCATCCTACACGCTCTTCTCCCTGTTTCTTCACTATGTTGCAATTGAGACACAGTATGCTGTTTCCCACGCTATCGCATTCTTTCCCAGGACCTCGTGTCTCTCACCCTTCCCTTCCTCCTACACGCTGCCTGGTCGGCAGAATGTAAAAGTTTCCACATCAGAACTTGAATTGTCTTTGCTTTCACTCTTCAGCTCTGGGCTGTTGTAGCTTGACCCTTGACCCGGTTTTCTAAAGAAAAACAAGTTGGCCGGGGTCAAATTCGACACCGTGTTCAGCATATTTGGAAGAATGAAAAACTTACATTTATACAGCATGTTTCACGACCACCGGACGTCTCAAAGGGCTTTACAGCTAATGAAGAACTTTTGGAGTGTAGCCACTGTTGTAATGTGGAAAATGCGGCAGCCAATTTGCGCACAGCAAGCTCCCACAAACAGCAATGTGACAATGACCAGATAATCTGTTTTTGTCATGCTGATTGAGGGATAAATATTGGCCCCAGGACAACAGGGATAACTCCCCTGCTCTTCTTTGAAATAGTGCCATGGGATCTTTTATATCCACCTGAGAGAGCACACAGGGCTTGGATTAACGTCTCATCCGAAAGACAGTACGTCCGACAGCACAGCACTCCCTCAGTACTGCACTGGGAGTGTCAGCCTAGATTTTGGTGCTTGAACCCACAACCATCTGACTCAGAGGCAAGAGTGCTACCCACTAAGCCACAGCTGACACATAAAATATTCTCCTCTAGATGATAGGACATTGTTTGTACACCGTGATGATCAGAATTCAACAACATTTACAGAGAATCACATCAAATAGTCACTGATAAATCCAATAGGGAATTCAGGAGCAATGTCCTTACTCAAGAGAGTGATGGGAATGTGGAACTCGCTACCACATGGAGTAGTTGAGGCGAATGGTATCGATCCCTTTATGAGGAAGCTAGATACGCACATAGAAGAAAGGAATAGAAGATTGGAACTTTATAAATCACTGGTTAGGCCTCAGCTGGAGTACTGTGGACAATTCAGGTTTTGGGAGAAAGTTTCAAGTAGCGGGGTGGAGGGATGGTGACCGAAAGATTGGACCCTGATGGCAAAGTGAACAGCAAGCACTAGAGGGACATCAGACGAGAGGAGAAACCTCAGGGTGGAACGAGATCGTGGAGGAGTTTGAAACACCCAACATTTCGAAGTCCATACGATGGTTGGCAGGGAGATTTGGCAAGGATAGAAGTTATAGTCAGTCAATGCAACACCGCAGCTAATCGGTTAAAAGAGCAGCTTCCACCAACGTTATCACCAAGAACTACAGCAGACCAGGCATTAATGTGAATTGATTTGAATCCAAATTATAATAAAAACAAGATGGTTGAACGATAAGCTGTAATTCAACCATGGCTAACACCTGTAAACCATTTCCATGTTTGGCCTGGTCAGTGCTCTTGATTAGATGTCTCATTAACCAACGGTAATAAGAACATAAAAAGGTAAGAAATAGGAAGAGGAGTAGGCCATACGGCCCCTCGAGCCTGCTCCATCATTCAATAAGATCATGGTTGATCTGATCATGGACTCAGCTCCACTTCCCTGCCCGCTCCCCATAACCCCTTATTCCCTTATCGTTTAAGAAACTGTCTATTTCTGTTTTAAATTTATTCAATGTCCCAGCTTCCACAGCTCTCTGAAGCAGCAAATTCCACAGATTTACAACCCCCTGAGAGAAGAAATTTCTCCTCATCTCTGTTTTAAATGGGCGGCCCCTTATTCTAAGCTTATGCCCTCTAGTTCTAGTCTCCCCCAACAGTGGAAACATCCTCTCTGCATCTACCTTGTCAAGCCCCCTCATAATCTTATACGTTTCGATAAGATCACCTCTCGTTCTTCTCAATTCCAATGAGTAGAGGCCCAACCTCCTCAACCTTTCCTCATAAGTCAACCTCCTCATCCTCGGTATCAACCTAGTGAACCTTCTCTGAACTTCCTCCACAGCAAGTAAATCCTTTTGTAAATATGGAAACCAAAACTGCACGCAGTATTCCAGGTGTGGCCTCACTAAAACCTTATATAGCTGTAGCAAGACTTCCCTGCTTTTATACTCCATCCCCTTTGCAATAAATGCCAAGATAACATTGGCCTTCCTGATCACTTGCTGTACCTGCATATTATCCTTTTGCGTTTCATGCACAAGTACCCCCAGGTCCCACTGTACTGCGGCACTTTGCAATCTTTCTCCATTTAAATAATAACTTGCTCTTTGATTTTTTTCTGCCAAAGTGCATGACCTCACACTTTCCAACATTATACTCCATCTGCCAAATTTTTGCCCACTCACTTAGCCTGTCTATGTCCTTTTGCAGATTTTTTGTGTCCTCACGCAATCATGCAATCAAATAGTTTACTACCTCTGGGTACGCTATCCCTGGTGTAGAACTGAGCCCAACAGGCCAGAAGATCCATTGTCCAGTCCCTGGTCTGTGCTGAAGTGACTGATCTCAGTCAGGGCGACAGTTTTGGCATTGCAATTAGTATCAGCTGTGTCTCAGTGGGCAGCACCCTCTCGCCTCGGAGTCAGAACGTTGTGGGTTTGAGTCCCATTCCAGGGACCTGAGCACAAAAAGTCTAGGCTGACACTCCCAGTGCAGTGCTGAGGGATCGCCGCACTGTCGGAGGTGCCATCTTTCGGATGAGACGTTAAAGCGAGGCTCCATTTGCTCTCTCGGGTGGTCGTAGAAGATCCCATGGCCACTATTTCAAAGAAGAGCAGGGGAGTTCTCCCTGGTGTCCTGGGGCCAATATTTATCCCTCAATCAACGTAACAAAAACAGATTATCTGGTCATTATCAAGCTGCTCTTTGTGGGAGCTTGCTGTGTGCAAATTGGCTGCTGCATTTCCCACATTACAACAGTGACTACACTCCAAAAGTACTTCATTGGCTGTAAAGCGCTTTGGGATGGCTGGTGGTCTTGAAAGGCGCTATATAAATCCAAGTCTTTCTTTCAATTGGCAGCAGTGACGAGGAGCTGGGAAGGGGAGATGTGGGGCGGCGGGGGGAGGGGGGTGGAAACAGGAGATGAGGGTTAGGTAAGGGCTGAAAGCCCGCTGTGGGGCCATGCTCCTGATCACTATGCAGTGAACCCCGCTTGAAAGTGGGCATGTGTGCACTGTGGGACAGGACACGAACTGTGATTCCACTTACGGTTAAATAGCTGGCCACACCCACTGTCAAGGCTTACACAAGAATCAGTGCATGCCTGAGGTTTCGAAGGAGGTCCAGTGCCTGTGGAACTGTACTCCAGTTTCCTACAGAAACAAATATCAGTTAACAATAGAGTATTGAGAAAATACCTTCAAAAGTCTCTGGCTTTAGAAAAATGTACTTTTAAGTGCTGAATATGCATTGCAGTTGCAGCACAAAAGGGAGCACCACATAACTCTGACATTGTGTCTTTCATCGTTAAACACTTTTATAACATCGTGATCATTCCGTTATCAGGACTTGACTTCATTAAAGTCATTGTTAAAGACATTTACAACATTGGTATTATACCGTTACAGCAACAACTTACACTTATTAGCGCCTTTAACTTAGTAAAACGTCCCAGGGTGCTTCTCAAGAACGTAATCAAACAAAAGAATATTAGGGGCCGCCCATTGAAGACGGAGATGAGGAGGAATTTCTTCTCTCAGATGGTCATGAATCTTTTGGAATTCTCTACCCAAAGGGCTTTTTTACTCATTTCACATACTCACTTTGCCAAACTCAATCTTTTAATGTTTTGAAATTTTATATGACCTCTATTTCCATGCTATATCAATAATCTTACATCTTCACCTACTTTCTGCGTCAACCCCCCCACACCCATCCCACCCAGTATGAATGTGTCATTGTAACCTTGTTAGGCTGTAATTATATTCTCCTGCCAGTGGATGCCCAGTCGTTGAGTATATTCATGGCTGAGGTCAGTGGATTTTTGGACTCCAGGGTTATCACTTCGAAATAGTGCTGTGGGGTCTTTTACATCCACCTGAGAGAGAGCAGACGGGGCCTCGGTTTAACATCTTCTCCGAAAGACGGCCCCTCCGACAGTGCGTCACTCCCTCAGCACTGGCACTGGAGTGTCAGACTAGATTTGGGACTTGAACCCACAACCTTCTGACTCAGAGGCGAGGGTGCTACCCACTGAGCCACGGGTGACACATCATACAACAAAGGAATGTTCCAAACAAGTTCCCTCCACCCAAAAAAAACACGTAACAAGCTGGGTTTTATTGAAGCTAGTTTTTATTTTACTGAAATCTATTAGTGTACCATTTCGCTCCATTGACTTGAAATCACATGTTTGACGTTACAGAGTTAAACTTTTGCTACATGACAAAGCAAAATAAAAACTGGTTAACCATTCAATCCATCTGACCCACACAGCGAAATCACTCCACAGTACAGCGAAATACACATTTCACATTTATTCTGATGACGGGTCATCAACCTGAAACGTTAACTCTGTTTCTCTCCACAGATGCTGCCTGACCCGCTGAGTGTTTCCAGCATTTTCTGTTTTTATTTCAGATTCCAGCATCTGCAGTATTTTTGCTTTTTTTTAAAAACACATTTCACATACTCACTTTGCCAAATTTAAACTTTTTAATGTTTTGAAATTTTATATGATCTCTATTTCCAAGATATATCAATAATCTTACATCTTCACCTACTTCCTGCGTCAACCTTTTCCCCCCATTATGAATGTGGACAATGGAAGGTCATTGTAACCTCGTTGGGCTGTAATTACATCCTCCTGCCAATGGAGGCACCACCCCTGTTACAAGGTTACAAAAGTAGTTTTCATTTTAAGAGTGGCGATAGGAAAATCATAATGGCACCATAAAGATAAGGCTTTAAAATGGGCTCCAATTTACATCTGTACACCATGGTCCAATTATCCCAAACGCTCTAACCCAACTTCACCAGTTGGTCAGTTTGGCTCAGTGGGCAGAACTCTTGCCTCAGATATCAGAACTTTGTTGGTTTAAGCCCCACTCCAGTACCTGAGCACATCAATTACACTGGCACTTTCGGTGCAGTACTGAGGGAGTGCTGCACTGTTGGAGGTGCCATTTTGACTGAGATGAGGAGGAATTTCTTCACTCAGAGGGTTATGTATCTTTGGAATTTCCTACCCCAGAGGGCTGTGGATGCTCAAGCGTTGGGTATATTCAAGGCTGAGATCGATGGATTTTTTGACTCGAGGATTATTAAGGGATATGGGGATCAGGCTGGAAAGTGGAGTTGAGGTCAAAGATCAGCGATGATTTTATTGAATGGCAGAGCAGGCTCGAAGGGTCGTATGGCCTACTCCTGCTTCTAATGCTTATGTTTTTATGTTCACCTGAAGACTGCATTTAGACTTGACTCTTCCCTCATGTGCAATACCATGAGAGGTCGAGTAAGATATTTCTTCTGTAAATCTGAAGGTTGTTACCAACTGTACAGGGTATTGGTGAGGCCACACCTAGAGTACTGCGTACAGTTTTGGTCTCCTTACTTAAGGAAGGATATACAGGCAACTCTTGATTAGCCGGGGCCCTCGGGGATTGGGCTATTCCGGGTAAACGATTTTGCCGCTAGGGCGAGTGCTCATAATTACTGAGAATGTTTGGGTCCCAAATTTATACTTTAATGCTTTTCTGCTTCTGTGCACTCCAGGATGGGATTGTCCGCCTATTCATTTTAATATAAAGTGAAGAGACCCATGTTATACTGTGTCTACTTTTTCTTAAAATGGCCAGTCTAAAGGCTTCAACCGCTGGAGGTCGAATGAGACTCGTCTTTACTTACCCCCGAGGCCGGGCGGCACCCTCAGTGATACGGGAGGATGGGTCACAGTATGAGCGGACAGACTGTCCAGGTCCGAGTTAATTTGATTGACAAGTTTGATTGGAAGTTTTATAAGTATATAAATCGGGATTAAGAAGGGACCCGTGTGCATAGGCTTGACTCCCGAACTGCGAGCCATCCCGTGTCATATTTCATTACTGGTTGGATCCATGCTTAGCGCACAAGCTCAATAAGTACAAATGTTGTTCTACATGGATTCCTTTAAGGTCGAAAAGTATTAAACTTTATTATAAAATAAAGCCCTTCCTCTGTGTGTGGTGATAATGCTGTGTGTCAGCGCAGGACTGTGTGTGGGGTGGGTTTAATGGTCGGGTGCAGCTGTACACGGGAGAGAATCACAGTGCCGTTGCAGCGTGTCTCCGTTAGATCAGTTTACGGATAATCGAGAGTTGCCTGAACTTGCATTGGAGGCTGTTCAGAGAAGGTTCACTAGGTTGGTTCCGGAGATGAGGGGGTTGACTTATGAAGATAGGTTGAGTAGGTTGGGCATGTACTCATTTTGTTCAGAAGAATGAGAGGTGATCTTATTGAAACTTATAAGTTAATGAGGGGGCTCGACAAAGTGGCTGCAGAGAGCATATTTCCACTCATTGGGGAAACTAAAACTAGGGGACATAGTCTCAGAATAAGGGACCGCCCATTTAAAACTGAGAAATTTCTTCTCTCAGAGGGTTGTAAATCTGTGGAATTCTCTGCCCCAGAGAGCTGTGGAGGCTGGGTCATTGAATATATTCCAGGTGGAGATAGATAGATTTTTGAGTAATAAGGGAGTGAAGGGTTATGGGGAGCAGGCAAGGAAGTGGAGCTGAGCCCAAGATCAGATCAGCCATGATCTTATTGAATGGCGGAACAAGCTCGAGGGGCCGAATGGACGACTCCTATTTCTTATGTTCTTATATACTTTCAAAGGATCTACAGTTAGTACAAAACTATGTTCAATATACATATTGAACGTGACTGCTGCCAACGGACCAGAAGTAGTTGCGCTTGGACAGTTCCAGTGGGTTTTTTGTTGTCGTCGGACTTCGCAAAATGAGAATAAAGAAACGGATTGAGAGAATTCTAACCGTTAATTTTAAACAAAATACAAACTGTGTGTTTATTTTTTTTAAGTTGTTTGTTCTTCAAAATAGCGGTTGTTAAACTGGTAAAATTATCAGTAACCCAACCTAGTAACATTAATGAAACTTTATTAGTGATGTGCTTCAGCACTTCTCAGATGCTCCGTCTGCTGCAGTGAACTTTATTTTTAAATTTGGGACCCGACGTTGATGCACAAAATGTTCATTGGCAGGAGTCACTCTGATGCATATTAGCGCCCTGCAGCATTTCTTTCCCTCGCCAATTCCAGTGGTGGTTCCCACTAGCAAACAATGTCCACCAGACAGTCCCTGGTGAGTGATGGGACACCTAGGACTCTCAGTCACAAGTCGGGCGTTAAGTTTACAAGTGAATGATTGCTGTAACTTCACTGATTTCCGATGGTCGCGCCTACCCCGCCCCACCTCCCGCTCCCCCGCTCCTCCCGAAGATCAGACCTATTCTCCACTGTAATGTATTTGCGTATACTGAGTGCAGTTTTGGTTTCCATATTTACGAAAGGGTATACTTGCTTTGGAGGCAGTTCAGAGAAGGTTCACAAGGTTGATTCCGGGGATTCTGGTTGACTTATGAGGAAAGGTTGAGTAGGTTGGGCCTCTACTCATTGGAATTCAGAAGAATGAGAGGTGATCTTATCGAAAAGTATAAGATTATGAGGGGGCTTGACAAGGTGGATGCAGAGAGGATGTTTCCACTGATAGACGAGAACTAGGGGGCATAATCTTAGAATAAGGGGCCACCCATTTAAAACTGAGATGAGGAGGAATTTCTTCTCCCAGAGGGTTGCAAATCTGTGGAATTCGCTGCCTCAGAGAGCTGTGGAAGCTGGAACATTGAATAAATTTAAGACAGAGATAGACAGTTTCTTAAACGATAAGGGATTAAGGGGTTATGGGGAGTGGGGGGGGAAGTGAACCTGAGTCCATGATCGGATCAGCCATGATCGTATTAAACGGCGGAGCAGGCTCGAGGGGCCGTATGGCCCACTCCTGCTCCTATTTCTTATGTTCTTATGCTTCATGGGTTCTTTGCTATGAAGAACTAGTTGGTTTATTAACAAAGGTTCAAGAGTCACACGACACATTACCAGTTCATCCACCAGGTTCACAACTGCCTGCCTCATCGTGGATCCCCCAAACCCATCTGGCTGGGATTTTATTGAGTCTTGTGAACATCACGTGACTGGCTAAGCCACTCACAACTCAACAGTGCAGCCTTCGGCCGTCTGAGAAAAAGTGTTCGAAGACCAGGCCCTCAAATCTACCACCAAGCTCATGGTCTACAGGGCTGTAGTAATACCCGCCCTCCTATATGGATCTGAGGCATGGACAATGTATAAAAAGGCACCTCAAGTCGCTGGAGATATGTCACCAACGATGCCTCTGCAAGATCCTGCAAATCCCCTGGGAGGACAGGCGCACCAACATCAGTGTTCTCGCCCAGGCTAACATCCCCAGTATTGAAGCACTGACCACACTCGATCAGCTTCGCTGGGCAGGCCACATAGTTCGCATGCCAGATACGAGACTCCCTAAGCAAATGCTTTATGCGGAGCTCCTTCATGGTAAACGAGCTAAAGGTGGGCAGCGGAAACGTTACAAGGACACCCTCAAAGCCTCCCTGGTAAATTGCGACATCACCACTGACACCTGGGAGACCCTGGTCGAAGACCGCCCGAGGTGCAGGAAGTGCATCCGGGAGGGCGTTGAGCTCTTCGAGTCTCAACGCAAAGTGCGTGAAGAGGTCAAGCGCAGGCAGCGGAAGGAGCACGCGGTAAACCAGTCCCACCCACCCCTTCCCTCGACGAATGTCTGTCCACTTGTAACAGGGTCGGTGGCTCTTGTATTGGACTGTTCAGCCATCAAATAACTCACTTTGGGAGTAGAAGCAAGTCTTCCTTGATTCCGAGGGACTACCTATGATGTTGATCTACAAATCTGCGAACATGCTTACAGGAGCATACATTACATCCACCATGGTTGCCAGGGAGATTGTTTGCTACCTCTTGGCATTATGCTAATTACCATTAATTGAGAGGTGCAAGTGCTCCCCTTCTTAAACTGTAAATTAGACCAAATAAAATGTACAAATCAAATTAAAAATTTGGTCCGAGAGGGAGTGATGATGCACTCCAGTCCCTCCGGTGGCCACCGGTCACAGAGGGCCTCAAACGTGCCGGTGGACTCCGTGGAGGGTTTGCTAAACTCAGCAATCTTGTCCAACTGGCAAGGGAAGGGGAGGGCTGGTGGAACCTAAAGACAAGTTAGAAATCAATGATGGAGATTATACTTTAAGAAATGTCTAGGAGCACCTCACAGGTCAGTTGGTAAATACACCCCCTGGTGTGGAGTTCAGTCAAGGTAACCTGTTCGGTCCATGGTTCAGTCTCTGACTGTGTGAAGTTAGCTGCTCCCAGCCCGGGAGTCTGTTGCAACAGTTTTTGAAAGAAATGTATTCGTTCACAGGATGTGGGCGTCGCTGTCAAGGCTGGCATTTATTGCCCGTCTCTAATTGCCCTCGAGAAGGTGGTGGTGATCATCATCATCATAGGCAGTCCCTCGGAATGGAGGAAGACTTGCTTCCACTCCCAAAGTGAGTTCTTTGGTGGCCGAACAGTCCAATACGAGAGCCACAGACCCTGTTACAGGTGGGACAGACATTTGTCGAGGGAAGGGTTGGGTGGAGCTGGTTTACCGCGCGCTCCTTCCGCTGTCTGCGCCTGACCTCTTCACGCTCTTTGCGTTGATGGTGGTGAGCCGCTTTCTTCAACCGCTGCAGTCCCATGTGGTGAAGGTGCTCACACAGTACTAACTTTATCGTAGCGGTTTCATGCAACTGAGTGTCTCGCTAGGCCATTTCAGAAGGCAGTTAAGAGTCAACCACATTGCTGTGGGTCTGGAGTCACATATCGCCCAGACCGGGTAATGATGGCAGATTTCCTTCCCTAAAGGCCATTAGCGACTCAGATGGGTTTTTAAGACAATCTGGTAGTTTCATGGACATCTAACTGATACTACCTTTTTAAAAAAAAAATCCAGATTTATTTAATTAACTGAATTTAAATTCCCCCAGCTGCCGTGATGGGATTTCAATTCTCGTCGCTGGATTATTAAGCCAGGCTTCCGGATTATTAGTCCAGTAACAATACCACTACTTCTAGAACTCCCTTCTCAACAGCACTGCAGTCAACGTATTTACCGAGGCGTACGAAAGCATGGGCCTTACGCTAAACATCAGCAAGACAAAGGTCCTCCACCAGCCTGTCCTTACCGCACAGCACTGTCCCCTAGTTATCAAATCCACGGTGCAGCCCTGGACAACGTGGACCATTTCCCATATGTCGGGAGCCTCCTATCAACAAGAGCAGGCATTGACGATGAGATCCAACACTGCCTCCAGTGCGGCAGTGCAGCCTTTGGACGCCTGAGGAAATGAGTGTTTGAAGACCAGGCCCTCAAACCTACCACCAAGCTCATGGTCTACAGGGCTGTAGTAATACCTGCCCTCCTGTATGGCTCAGAAACATGGACCATGTACAGTAGATACCTCAAGTTGCTGGAGAAATACCACCAACGATGTCTCCGCAAGAGCCTACAAATTCCCTGGGAGGACAGACACACCAACATTAGCGTCCTCGACCAGGCCAACATCCCCAGCATCGAAGCACTGACCACACTTGGCAGGCCACATAGTTCGCATGCTAGATATGAGACTCCCAAAGCAAGCGCTCTACTCGGAAATCCTTCATTGCAAACGAGCCAAAGGCGGGCAGCGGAAATGTTACAAGGATACCCTCAAAGCCTCCCTGATAAAGTGCAACATCCCCACCGACACCTGGGAGTCCCTGGCCAAAGACCGCCCTAAGTGGAGGAAGTGCATCCGGGAGGGCGCTGAGCACCTCAAGTCTCATCGCCGAGTACATGCATAAATCAATCGCAGGCAGCGAAAGGAGCGTGCGGCAAACCTGTCCCACCCACCCCTTCCCTCAACCACTGTCTGTCACACCTGTGACAGGGACTGTGATTCTCATATTGGACTGTTCAGTCATCTAAGAACTCATGTTAAGAGTGGAAGCAAGTCTTCCTCGATTCTGAGGGACTACCTACGATGATGAGGGCATTTATATAGCTCCTTTAACGTAGTAAAACGCCCCAAGGTGCTTCACAGGAGTATTATACGATAAAAATTTGACACCGAGCCGCATAAGTAGAAATTAGCGCAGGTGACCAAAAGCTCGGTCAAAGAGGTTTTAAGGACTGTCTTGAAGGAGGAAAGAGGCAGAGAGGTTTAGAGAGGGAGTTCCAGAGCTTGGGGCCCAGGCAACAGAAGGCACGGCCACCAAAGGTGGAGCGATTATAATCAGGGTTGTTCAGCAGGGCAGAATTAAAGGAGCCCAGACATCTCCGGGGGCGGGGGTGGGGGGGGGGGGCAGTTGTGATGTAATTGGCAAAGAGAATCATTTTTTTGGGGGGGGGGGGGGAAATTCCAACATTCATAACATTACAGCAATTGCAGACAATAATTATGGCACGGACTGAAAAATACGTTGTGAAACTTTCCAGAAATATGTGTTTCTGAAAGCCTGAGGGTTGGCTGGACAGAAGAGGGCCTTCAGAGGAATACATTCTCTAATTGTGCACCACAATTCCCAATGCACAGAATGTGTTTTGCTGTAATCCGAATCGCTTTCGTAACAGTTGGCTGCTGTTCGACGAAACAAACAGGAATGATTGGAAGGCTGGTACACTCACAAATATTAAATTCTTAAATATATCTCAGCAAGTTTTTAAAAAAGTTTTCAAAGTCATGTGTAACCTATTTCAGGATCAGCTGCAATACACACGAGGGAGACAAACACAGGACGTGAATTAGAAGAGAGAAGGATGAAACCAGACAAACAAATCAGGCCATAAAAAAAGCAAACCAAGCACTAGGGTTTATTTCTAGCAGTAAAGAATTGAAAAATAAGTAAGTTATGCTAAGCCAGTATCGAACCTTGGTTAGACCACACGGAGTACTGTGTACTTTTCTGATTGTCATATTATAAAAAGGATATAGAGGCACTAGAGAGGGTGCAGAGATGATTTACAAGGATGCTACCAGAAATGCGAGGGTTTACATATCAGGAAAGGATGTACAGGCTGGGTCTCTTTTCTCTAGAAAAAAGGCTGAGGGGTAACCTAATAGAAGTGTTTAAAATGATGAAAGGTTTTGATAGAGTGGCTGCAGGGAGAATGTGGGGAAGAGCATAACTAGAGGCCATCAATATAAGATCGTCACCAAAAAATCTAATAGGAAATTCAGAAGAAACCTCTTTACCCAGAGAGAGGTGAGAATGTGGAACTCGCTGCCACAGGGAGTGGTTGAGGCAAATAGTATCGATGCATTTAAGGGGAGGCTGGACAAGCATATGAGGGAGAAAGGAATAGAGGGTTATGCTGATAGATTTAGAAGAAAGACAGGAGGAGGCTCGAGTGGAGCATAAACGCCGGCATGGACTGGTTGGGCTGAATGGCTTGTTTCTGTGCCATATGTCCGATGTAATCACACAAAGACAGAGACAAATAGTAAGAGATTAAGATCATAGAAAGGAGGCTATTTGGCCCATCGTGCCTGTGCCGGCTCTTTGAAAGAACTGTCCACTTAGTCCCACTCCCCTGCCCTTTGTATGAGACACATGAACAAAGGGAAACAAAAAATGATCTGTGGTGTGAACAGGAATAAAGATTTTAAAGCAGAACGCACCACATCATTTGCCAAATCCTCAGCCACCAACAGGATTGCTCTCAAAATCCCAGGAAAAGTTGTCCAAATCATGAAACTGAGCACAGTAATGCTCCCCCTTTTCTTGCTCAGATAAGCCATTCCCCCTGGATGAGGTCACAGGATGAATTAGCCACGCTGGCATCTGAGGCAACAGTAAGCTCACGGCATCGTCAGGGAAACATCGGAATGGACAGATTGGAGCAATTTTAAAAAGTATATATTTGGCAATAAACTTGAACTTACAGCTGACAACCAGCAGAGGGGGTGTCAGGACAGATTCACTGACAACAACTTGAATTTCTATAGTCTTCAACATAGTAAAATGTCCCAAGGCGCTTCTTCCCAGAAGCGTTATCAAACAAAATGTGACACCAAGCCACATAAGGAGCTCAGGACAGGTGAGGTTGGGTTTACGGAGCATTTTAAAAGGAGAGGTGGAGAGGTTTAGGAAAGGAATTCCAGAGTTGAATGCCTTGGCAGCTGAAGGCACTGCCACCAATGGCACAGCGAAGAAAATTGGGGATGCGCAAGAGGCCAGAATTGGAAGCGAGCAGAGATCTCGGAGGCTTGTAGGGCTGGTGGAAGTTACAGAGATAGGGAGTATTGTGTTCCTAACACAGATGAGACTACACACAGGGAGGTTAAAGTAACATAGTGACCTCAGTCTTTAATAAGACACTCCAGAGTGAGGAACAGGCCTTAGGGGCCGGCTTATATACAGTGCTCCCAAGGGATGCTGGGATCCCTTGGAACTTCAGGGGATGAGCTCCCTGGTGGCGGAACATGGGAGTGCATGCTTTACAGATACACAATAGGGAGGGGTGAGAATTTTAAAACTGAGGCATTAAGGCAGACGTAAAAGATCCTTGGGCACTTGTTGAAAGAAGAGCAGCGGGAGTTTCACCTGGTGTGCCGGGCATAGTTTCCAACCCTCAACCAAAGCGGGTTACTTATCCCATTGTGGGATCTTGCTGAGCATAAATTGCTGAGCCGTATTTGCTGATAAGTAACTACACTTCAAATCCGACGACTACGAAGCATGTTGGGATGTCCTGAGACTGAATAAGCGCAAGTTCTTCGCACCAGAAGAAGGCCTGCCTTCCAATTGGTTCAAGTTTCCCAGCCAATCAACAAGAAAAACATTTTACCGTGAGCTGCTTATTGCCCTCAGTTTGCTAACATCATTCACAAACTTTAACCCTATCCCTGACCCACGATGGGCAATGCCACGGGAGGTCTGTGGTCTGGTTCGTGCCTCTGAAGCATCTTGGGATGTTCTCCTATACTAAATGGTGCTATTTCAATGCAAGCTGTTCCTGTAAGTTCCAAGAATGGACCAGGAATCTGTAGAGCTGTTCCGGGCCAAAACCACCAAAGATGTTGTGGGTTTATTACTCTGAAAGGAATAAGGATTTAGAAGATCCCAAGCTCTGGAATTCCCTCCCTAAACGTCCCCGCTCCTCTATCTCCCACCCGTCCATCAAGACGCCCCTTAAAACCTACCTCTTTGACCAGACTTTTGGTTATCTGCCCTGATATCTCTTTCTGTAGCCCAGTGTCAAAAATATTTACATTGCTATCGCTTGTGTTAAGTGCCTTTAAAAAAAGACTTGCATTTATATAGCACCTTTCACGACCACCGAACGTCTCAAAGCGCTTTACAGCCAATGAAGTACTTTTGGAGTATAATCACTGTTGTAATGTGGGAGACGAGCCACCCAATTTGCTTGCAGCAAGCTCCCACAAACAGCAATGTAATAATGACCAGATAATCTGTTGATTGAGGGATAAATATTGGCCCAGGACACCAGGGATAACTCCCCTGCTCATCTTCGAAATAGTGCTATGGGGCAGACCTGGGGGGGGGGGGGGGGGGCGGGCAGACGGGGCCTCGGTTTAACGTCTTACCCAAAAGACGGCACCTCCGACAGTGCAGCACTCCCTCAGCACTGCACTGGAGTGTCAGCCTAGATTTCTGTGCTCAAAAGAACATAAGAAATAGGAGAGTAGGCCAGTCGGCCCCTCAAACCTGCTGGTTCTGGACTGGCCAGCCAGAGGAAACATCCTCCCTGCGTCTATCTTGTAAGAATGTTGTATGTTTCAATGAGATCACCTCTCATTCTTCTAAACTCTAGAGAATATAGCCCTAGTCTACTCAATCTCTCCTCATAGGACAATCCCTCCATCCCAGGAATCAGTCTGGTGAACCTTCGTTGCACTCCCTCTATGACAAGTGTATCCTTCCTTGGGTAAGGAGACCAAAACTGTACACAATACTCCAGGTGCGGTCTCACCAGGGCCCTATATAATTGCAATAAGATGTGTTTACTCAATACTCAAATCCTCTTGTAATAAAGGCCAACATACCATTTGCTTTCTTAATCACTTGCTGTACCTGCATGTTAACTTTCAGTGATTGGTGTACAAGGACACCCAGGTCCCTCTGAACACCAACATTTCCCAATCTCTCACCATTTAAAAAATACTCTGCTTTTCTATTTTTCTTACCAAAGTGGATAACTTCACCTTTCTCCACATTATATTCCATTTGCCATGTTCTTGTCCATTCACTTAGCCTGTCTGTATCCACTTGAAGACTTTCTGCATTCTCCTCACAACTTACATTCTCACCTACCTTTGTATCATCAGCAAACTTGGATATATTACATTTGGTCCCCTCATCCAAATCATTGATATAGATTGTGAATAGCTGGGGCCCAAGCACCGATCCTTGCGGCACCCCACTGGTTTCAGCCTGCCAACCCGAAAATGATCCGTTTATTCCTACTCTGTTTTCTGTCCGATAACCAATCCTCAATCAATGTTAGTATATTACTCCCAATCCCATGAGCCCAAATTTTGTTTAATAACCTCTTCCCACATTACAACAGTAACTACACTCCAAAATTACTTCATTGGCTGTAAAGTGCTTCGAGACGTCCGGTGCTCTATAAATGCAAGTCTTTGTTTCTTCTTTCTTGTGTGGAACCTTATCGAATGGCTTCTGAAAATCCAAATACACCACATCTAGTGCTTCCCCCTTATCTATCCTGCTAGTTACCTCAAAAAACAGATTTGACAAACATGATTTCCCTGAAGTGGGAATTGAACCCACCACCTTCTTACTCGGAGGAGAGTGTGCTACCCACTGAGCCACGGCCATGGGACATGGGACATTTTGCTACGTTAAATGCGCTGATAAAGTGCAACATCCCCCACCGACACTTGGGAATCCCTGGCCAAAGACCGTCCTAAGTGGAGGCAGTGCATCCGGGAGGGTGCTGAGCACCTCGAGTCTCGTCGCCGAGAGCATGCAGAAACCAAGCGCAGGCAGCGGAAGGAGCGTGCGGCAAACCTGTCCCACCCACCCTTTTCCTCAACCACTGCCTGTCCCACCTGTGACAGGGACTGTGGCTCTCGTATTGGACTGTTCAGCCACCTGAGAACTCACTTTTAGAGTGGAAGCAAGTCTTCCTCGATTCCGAGGGACTGCCTATGGATGATGAGATAAATGTAAGTTATTGTTTAACATGGCACCTTGGCGATGTGCAATACTGAGTCAAGCATTGAACACCGACGCACAATATAGTCAAGATCTTTTAATACATTACTATTTATACATTATACAATTAGTGCAACCAGTCGGAATTATTTCCCAATTACCCTGATTGCAATCCACTACAAGTCAGTTAAACAACATCTTTGAACTGATGCGATTGTGAATTCCTACCAAGATTAGATGTGCGAACGTACATAAATACAATTTTGTCAACCACTAACTTAATCCCTGGCCAATGATTACAGGCTTGTTGGAATCAGTAGCGTGGCTAAGTATGTTGCAAGGAGTCATCTCTAAATTTTTGCCGGCGCTTGCGACAGCTACACAAGCGTCAATAGGGACAGGCAAGTTATTAACAAGCCATCGACTCAAACACACCGCCGGAGATTAAAGCCTGTCCCTTTAATAAATAAGCCAACATTGATTTGAATCTGAAGCGCTTTTAAAGCCCCGGGCCTCGATAACAGGAGAATACTTTAAACAGACATTAATCAGTCACCTTGTACTCTAGCCGATGAAAGGCCCAGTACTCGGACTTCCTGTATAATGCCACGTCGACACAGTACCGAAGTTTCACCTGAGCGTCCAGTGTGGAGCCGAGCTCAGGGTCTGAGCGTTATAATTCTATGTCTGACCTGTGCCCCCTTTGGCAGGACCAATGAACTCACCCTCGTTTCCCCCTTACCCCCGGGTCAGCATCTCTTCCCCCAGAACAGAATCATGCTGAGCTAGTCAGCTCCAGCCACCCGCGAGTGCGTGTCAACGGCTGTTCGACCGCGGGGGGCATCACATTTGTTCCTGTTCTCAATCAGTGGGCTAAACCTGCACTCTCCACCAGGGGTCACTGGATAGCAATCGGAAGCAAGAACCCTGGCAGATCCCTCCGCACCCACCCATCCACTATTAGCACAGAGCTGCTAAGTCCAACAGTACCCTCATTGACGCTGAGATTTCAATTGGCTTATTCAGGAATCGAACCTGCTGCGGGGGGAGTGCTGGGGGGGGGGGGACCTTCGATTTACCAAGGGGCTAATAATGTCCTTTGGCAGCCTGCAAATCAAAGGCCAGCTTGGCGGAGTAGCAGCCCTCTCACCTCCGAGTCAGAAGGTCACGGGTCTTGGCCACCCCAAAGACCAAGGCGGACACTTGAGTGCAGTACTGAGGGAGTGGGGCACTGTCGGAGGCGCCGTCTTTTGCAGGAGACGTCAAAACCGAGGCCCCGTCTGTGCAGTTGGACGAAAGATCCCATGGCCCTGTTTTGACACGCAAGGGAGTTCTCCCCCCGGGCATCCTGGCCAACATTCATCCCTCAACCACCACCAAATAAAGTGGATCTTCTGGACATTTCTCTCATTGCTGTTTGTGGGATCTTGCTGTGTGCAAATTGGCTGCCTCGTTTCCCTGAGTAACAAGTGACTGCACTTTTAAAAAGTAATTCATTGGCTGCGTGAAGTGCTTTGTGACATCCTCTGGACGTGAAAGGCACTTTGCTAGATGAATGCTTTCCTCTTTGTTTTTCCCTTAATTATAAAGATGGATAGATTTAAAAACCCTGATCTCCGAGTCGCTGCCAAATTCATCCCCCACCCCCCACGCTTGCAATCGACTAGACCACCAATGATGTCGTTGGCGGGACAGCAGCTACGCTCTCTTGGCGTTACGCGGTCAGCTCAACATCATCCAAAGTGGAAGGGTTCACTTGAAAAGAGGGAGCGCGACAACAAAGTTTTGGCAGCAATAACGCTGCAAGTTTCATCACCGAAACGTCGCCAGGGCTGGAGATTGACTTAGAAACTGGGCACGGTCTTCATCCAAGAAAGTATTTGGCAAGGTTTTCTCACGGATTTTAGCTGGACAAATATACCTCGATTAATATGGGTGGGGGGGCAGGCTTCAATCACCACCTTGCTTTGAACCGGACAATTCCATACAGTTCCAAAATGCAAACCAGACACTGATAATCTCCCCCTTACCCGCCTCGCAAGATAAAAGCCCAAGTCGCCCGTATAGTTTCTGCGTCTGTGTGCGTCATCGAACTGTTTCTTATTCGGCTTCAGCAGCAAAGACCTGCATTTCTATAGCGCCGTTCATGACCTCAGGACGTCACAGAGCGCTTTACAGCCAATGAAGTACTTTTCGAAGTGCAGTCACAGCTGTAGTGGAAGGAACGCGGCAGCCTCAATTGCGCACAGCAAGCTCCCACAAACAGCACGGAGGTAAAATGGCCAGATTTTGGGGGGGGGGGGGAGGGATAAATATTGGCCAGGACACCGGAGAGAACATAAGAAATAGGAGCAGGAGCAAGCCATTTGGCACTTCGAGCCTGCTCCGCCATTTAACAAGATCATGTCTGATCTTCGACCTCAATTCCATCTTCTCGCACTGTCCCTTAATTCCCTTCATCGTCAAAAAATTATCGACTTGAATATACTCAATCACTGAGCCTGCACAGCCCTCTGGGGTAGAGAATTCCAAAGATTCACCACTCTCTGAGTGAAGAAATTTCTCCTCATCTCTGTCCTAAATGACCGACCCCTTATTCGGAGACTGTGACCCCCCCGTATTCTAGATTCTCCAGCCAAGTGAATCATTTTCTCAGCATTAACCCTGTCAAGCCCCTTAAAAGCACCCCCCCCACCTCTTCTTCAAAATAGAGCCACGGGATCTTTTACGTCCACCCGAGAGGGCAGAAGAGGCCTTGGTTTAACGTCTCTTTCCAAAAGATGGCACCTCCGACAGTGCAGCACTCCAGTCAGTCAGCCTGCCCACCCACCCTCAAACCCCAGCCAAATCATCTCCTGGGAGAGGCAAAAAACAGAGAAATACCCACAGGGTGCGAGGGAGACAAAATTCCCTGGAAAGCTCCTCTCTGCTCCCCTCAAACGATGGGAAACCAGTCCAGATCGCATGGGCCAAGTGTTACCTGCAAAGGCCACTTACCTTCTGTATGATGCACACAGATAAAAGTTTTACACATTAAAAAAAAATTCATGGAAATAGCCGTTCTTCTCAGGTGGCACCCTGCTTGGAAGGAAGACCCCATTTCTTTAGTCAAAATCCCACACAAAGGGGCCAAGGTCCCACAGTACTGGAAGCCACCAGAGTTCAACATGAATGGGGACTTTCAGGAGGAAGATTGAGGGAGGCAAGGAGACGCCCATGGTTCAGTTCCAACACATGGCCGGGCCCTTTGACAATGATTCGATCCTGTACAATACCTCAGGTTTACACTGGTTTTTGGTTTAGATGCTCACCAACAGGAAATGGTTTGACATTAAATGAGGTACCAAAAAAAAAATGGAATACCAATTTTCACCCGTCCCCCTTCATTTATTGTGAAGATGTTTTTATCGACAAGGCTTTTGATGAATTAATCATCATCGCCAAAGCAAAACTTGGAGACTAAGCCTCGATACCCCTCCCCCCCTATCCACTACCTCCCCCTCCAGCCTCCTGTCCACATTTGAACTTGGCGGTGGGGCGGGAAACAAAAATGGCCACCTACTTATACCTCACTTTGTATAATTTATAATTATAACACATTTAAAAAACACATGCACACACACAATACAACTGGCTTGTCCCGAATACAAGAGAGACAATGTGCTTCTCTAAACGACATCGCAGACACATGGACCGTTCCTGTTAAAAGTCACAAATTTACAAAACTACAAGGCACAAGTAGAAAACAGACACACAACGGTAATTTTTAAAAGAAAACCCAAGACATTAAAAGCACTGAACACCATTACTAGGCCCGGCGTTGAAGGATACCTCACTCCAGAGAAGAGCAAGGCTTCCAAGTACCTCGGGCCTCAATGCAGGAGTGTCCAACTCTGAAGCCTTTGGCCTACACAGACTGCTGGTGGTCCATACCTCGTGGAGCCTCAAGAGCCATGAAAATCCCACCCGTTAATTTCGGAGCCCAAGCCTTTGATGCGAAGATATCTTGGGGCGGGGGGGAATGAGTTGATGAGTTAAGGGCAATAAGAGCTCGTCCCAAACTCCCAGGCTACACGGCACTCAAACGAGAGAGCATGAAAATCACAGAAACCCAGCCTCATAGGTTGCCAGGATTCGAGGACAGACAGCGTCCACTGGCCTTAGTTTGGACACTCTTGCACTCGCCGACACACATAACAACTATCGGATATTATAGTTTCAGATCACTTCACCACCTTCCGGACACAACATTGATTTCAACAATTACAGATCATAAGCACCGCTGCCATCGTTTTGGACAGCAGAGGCCAGCAATGATTCCCATTTACAGCTCCTCCAGACACTTCACTTGTCCCGTTACCATCGCCTGCTTGCCTTTTAATCTCTCCTGCCCCCTCCGCCCCACCACAGACCTTCCCCTTTTCCCCCTCCCAGCCCCTACACTTGCTTAAAAAACGGTTAAACTTCGTAACCTTTTCCGGTTCCGACGAAAGGTCATCGACCTGAAAGGTCAACTCTGTCCCTCGCTCCACCGATGCTGCCCAATCATGCTGAGTGTCTCCAGCATTTTCTGCATTTGTGAAAACTATCGGGATGCGAGGAGAGAGAGAGAGAGAGAAGGCTTTTGTATTTATATACTGACGCAATGCAGGCCATCATTCAGCCGCTTTCATCCCAAGTGTTGTCGCCCCGATATGATTCATGTGCCATACTTTCAGCGAGGAGTGATCCAAATCTGGAGATCCCACTACCTCATTAGACAGCTTCAAATAAAACATCTTGGAAGGCTGCGGGTGATGGATACAAAGGTGAGAATCTAGCTGTGTCCAGTTAGACTTGTAAATACACAATCACAACTCATTCGGCCCATAAAAATTAGTCTCCTCGCCACATCATATCACTGATGGCGAGGAACTTCACTACTACAATTGAAAGCACACTTTTAGTGTAAAGTACTTATCATTCACCATTAGCGACAGACCCGTACCCACCAGTACTATACCCCAGTGTTATACAGTGACAGACCTGTCCCCACCAGTACTGTACCCCAGTGTTATACAGTGACAGACCTGCAACCACCAGTACTGAACCCCAGTGTTATACAGTGACAGACCTGTCCCCACCAGTACTGTACCCCAGTGTTATACAGTGACAGACCTGTCCCTACCAGTACTGTACCCCAGTGTTATACAGTGACAGACCTGTACCCACCAGTACTGTACCCCAGTGTTATACAGTGATGGACCCATACCCACCAGTACTGTACCCCAGTGTTATACAGTGACAGACCTGTACCCACCAGTACTGTACCCCAGTGTTATACAGTGATGGACCCATACCCACCAGTACTGTACCCCAATGTTATACAGTGACAGACCTGTACCCACCAGTACTGTACCCCAGTGTTATACAGTGACAGACCCATACCCACCAGTACTGTACCCCAGTGTTATACAGTGACAGACCTGTACCCACCAGTACTGTACCCCAGTGTTATACAGCTCAAGATGCTCTCTCCAGACACAGTCCATGTTTGAAAGAACCCAACCCTTAAAAGTACAGCTCCCTGATTTACAGTGAGCGAATAGGTTAAATTCCCATTTTATTTCAAAATATGTACTTGAAAAGGGAAAAAGAAATGCAGGGCTATGGGGAAAGAGCAGGTGGAATGGGACTAATTGGATAGTTGTTTCAAAGAGTTGACACAGGCATGATGGGCCAAACGGGCTCCTTCTATGCTGTATCATTCTGTAATTATGTGGGATTGGCCCTGTGTTTTAGGGAATACAGTGGACCCATTTTTCTGCCAAAACTCCACATCGGCAGCAGTGACTAAATCTTCTTCGTTGCTTTTGAGATATTTACTCTGCAGCCAAGACAAAACACCTTCGTATTTCTGCAATTTACACAGTACTAAACTGCCCTCTCCACTGACAAGTCAACCCACACATTATACACAATACTAGCCTTCCCCCTCCTCTGACATACAATGCTCATACTTGCTATTATTCTGCAATGCTATCTTTATTCCGTTAAATATATCCTCATTTATCTCCTGGTTGGTGTGCTCCGGTTTAAAGGGGAACCGGCTTTAATATGCTCGAGGCCTTTTACCAGTCTCCTGAAACGTGTGTGAAATTCCCCAAGATTCCGTTGATTGGAAGATGAAGCAGGCTCTGGCCACCAGGAGGTAGGGGGTGAGGAGATAATATTACGAAAAATGTTGTGGGAAAAAACCACCAAAGTGCTTGGTCTTTTCGCCCAAAACAAAAATGCTGGAAGTGCAGAGGTCAGTCAGCCTCCGAAAGGGTCGGGTTAATGGTCCTCATGACCAGGGGGCGACAATCCTGAAATGAAGCCCTTTTTTGTCCTTTCACATGCGAACCGACTTGTTCTGGGGTCTCCAGCATTTGCAGTCAGCACCCCTCCCCCCAACGTCACAGTTGGCATAGCAACCACTTGCTTGTGCGCATGTGCACAGAACAACCCAGCCAAAATTATTATTTCTCTCCCTCCTCCACACCTCCCCCCCCCCGCTCCCACTTCCACCTCCATCGACCCGCCCCGCCCCACAGGCTTTGGTGAAGATTGTACCTTGAACAATGGGTCGCTAATTCTGACTGGGCATATTCCCAGAGGTTGCCAACCCGGTCAAACAGTCCTTTTTGACAATCTCCCAACACTTTTGTAACTTGTAAACAAAACTGTCGAATAAAAGAAACCCACAATTTAATTTTTTTTTTTTAAATGCCACAATTATTTTTTTCTCCCGGAGGTGGGGTGGGTTTGCTCACAGCAGTGGTCCCCGCCCCCCCCCAGAGAGCAATCTTTAATTCCTGGAGACTCCAGACCAATCCTGGAGAGTTGGCAACTCCTGACCTTCATGCTAAGGGACTCCCGAAATAAAACATCAGCTCGGTTCACAAGTCCAAACGTATGGGATTTAAAAAAAAAGTCTGTTCCAGTCAACAGTGAACCCTTTCCAGATCACAAATGCTATATATATTACAAGTTTTTTTAAAATAAAAATGAAATCTGAGGAAAACACTCCAAGAAACAGAAACCTATCTTCCTAACACTTCCAAGTTTCAAATTCTCTCCGACCGCCCCGTTATGTAATGATTCACATCTTTATTTGTCACTGTACATTTATAGATTTCCAAAGGGGTGGGTTTCTTCTGACCAAGATCCAAGTTTGCAAGTGATGTTACAGATACAGTGATCCCCCTCCCCTTTAAGAGAAATCTGGGAAATGAGATGCCCAAGAACTTGTATTTACATGACCTCAAAACGTCCCAAAGCGTTTCACAGCCAATGAGATACTTTTTGGAGTGTCATCAGTGTTGTAATGTGGGAAATGCAGCAGTCAATTTGCACACAGCAAGCTCCCACACACAGCAATGCGATAATGACCCAGATCATCGGTTTTGTTCGTGATGTTTATTGAGGGATAAGTATCGGCCGCAGGACACTGGGGAGAACTCCCCCACAAGCTCCTCTTCAAAAAAGTGGCCGTAACCCGAGAGGGCAGACGGGAGCACGGGTTTAACATCTCATCCGAATAAAACTGCACCTCCAGCAGTGCGGCACTCCCTCCACACTCGACCAGCTCCGCTGGGCAGGGCCACATTGTTCGCACGCCTGACACGAGACTCCCAAAGCAAGCGCTTTACTCGGAACTCCTTCACGGCAAGCGAGCCCCAGGTGTGCAGAGGAAACGTTTCAAGGACGCCCTCAAAAAGCCTCATTGATAAAATGCAACATCCCCACCGACACCTGGGAGTCCCTGGCCAAAGACCGCCCTAAGTGGAGGAAGTGCATCCGGGAGGGCGCTGAGCACCTCGAGTCTCGTCGCCGAGAGCGTGCAGAAACCAAGCGCAGGCAGCGGAAGGAGCATGCGGCAAACCAGTCCCACCCACCCTTTCCCTCAACTACTGTTTGTCCCATCAGTGACAGAGACTGTAATTCCTGTATTGGACTGTTCAGTCACCTAAGAACTCATTTTTAGAGTGGAAGCAAGTCTTCCTCGATTCTGAGGGACTGCCTATGATGATGATACCTCCCTCAAGATTGTACAGATGCTGTGCTGACAACATCAGCTGAGATTGCGTGGTGTAGTCTCAGGAGCGGGACTTTTAAACCTACATCATCCTGACTCGGAGGCGAGAGCATTGCTCACTAGGCCACAGCTGATGTTCGGCTAGAGCAGGAAGCTGCCTGGCCACAGAGAGGAACTTTCACCCACACGACAGCCACTACACTCCAAAACGGGCCAGCACGCAAGACTCAATGAGGCGTTGTATCATTGCTAGTGTTTGTTTAATTCCCTACCCCCTATTCCCCCAAATCATCACCCTCCTCCTCCCCTCCCCTCCACCCCCCACAAAAAAAAATCCCGTACCACGGAGGAAGATGGGGGATAGAGATCGATTGCTTGGAGTATTAATCTCAGCTCCCTCCCCCTCTCCCCGCAAACATAAAAGAAGCCCAGATCCCTTCAACACTAAAACTCTCAACAGAAAGCCACAGCACAGCTGTGGTGACGTACACGGCACAAAAGGGGGAATCACGGGACCGTGTAAAATCAGGAACAAAAATGGCAGCCCCCGCTGAAGGCAGTGTCAATATACAACGGGCCTAGAAGTCACACTTGGGTTCTTGTGTGTGGAGACCAGTTGCTTCACGTCCAGTTGAACAAAAAGCACCCAATGTACATGGTCAACGGTGGATGCTCGACTCAGAATCCCCCCGCCCCCCCCCGTAGCCGATCGTGGAAGTTTGGATTTTGTAACCGCTAGGCCTCAGGCACGTATGGTAGCTCGGCCAGTGGATGGGGAAATGGAAAGAGGGGAAATAATACGACATATCGTCACTGGCTTCTCACAAAAAAAAACTAATTCACCCCCGTCACGCTGTGGGAGATGGGGGGGGGGGGGGGGGGGGGGAAAGGGGGTTGGAGATACTTCCGATTTTCTCAGTAGGTGTGCAGGAGGTTCTGAAGTATTTGTCCAGGCATGGAAACTCTGATCCACAGAAGGCCTCACATCACCGACTCCTTCTCCAGGGAGCTGACCCCCGTTTCCAAGCTCAACTGCGCGTCCTTCTTGATGAGGGGCACGCCTTCGTCTTCCGACTTGCCCGGCGCCGGTGCTTCCGTCTTCACCTCGGTCAGCTCCTGCACGCCCTGCCTGGCTGCCTCCTTGTCCGCGAAACTCTGCAGGAGGCCGGCGCCAAATGCGTCGCCCTCCACGTTGATGACCGTGCAGGTACGATCCCTGCAACGACAAAAAAAAACACACGTTACAAAATGGCGGCATAAGCGGGCTCGCCCTGAACAGCAAAGAGCCAGCTCGCTCCCACTCCCCACCCTGTGGGGTACGGTTTCCATCCCATTCCTGCGGTCCTCAGCAGGGAGGGGGAGGGGGCGTGGCGAGTGCTGGTTATTTGACTGTAGCGGGCATCGCTGCCGAGCCCAAATGAGCCCTCGCTCAGCGTTCACTTTTCAGTCTGGGTTGGCAGACCGGGGCCAGTTTGGGGGGTCGGGGGGGGGATTGGTGAGGTGCAAGGGTCACTGGTTAGTGCCCAACAGCGGGATTTCTGGGTGATTTGCCTCCCTTTCTCACCTCCGGGGCGCTGCCAACTGTCTCGGTCGAGATAGGCCAACTCGGCATTGGAATAAAGGCACTCGGGAGACGGAATATCCCCGCAATAGGTTCAGAGCACATCATTCGAATTGGATGTTACTTTTGCACCGATGTTGGGGGCAGTAACCATGCGTTCTTGCGGCCCCCACTGCTCAGCGCCCCGCTACCTATGTCAGCGTCACGACGGCGCGTCGCAACATCCCTCCCCTTCTCTTAAAGGGGAAGGCCACTGCAATGTGAGCAGCAACTTCAGTGCCGCCCACTGGGCCACCAGGGAGGGTCTCGGCTGGGAATCCAAGGGGAGGGGGGGGCGCTGATCTGTGGTGCAACCGCCATTGCTGGACCGACTGAAAAGTCAGTCATCACAAAAAAGATGGCACCCACGGCGGCGCCACCTCCCCTTTAAGGGCAGCCAGGGCGCCTCAGGCACCACAGCCTCTCGCAACGAAAATCTTGGGCAATTTCCCCTGCGGGGTGCAAAGGGGTTTGCGCAGGACGATAAGGGGTTGGTGTGCATGGCGATGATGTCATGACCGTGCATGCGCCGCTGGGCCTGGGCGAAAAACCTTCATCGCCGGCCGCCAATGCTAACTGGCCCGACACAAAGCGGCAATTCCGACCCCAAGGACCCCAACCTGTACGGGCATCGAGGCCAGACGGCAAGGGGTTAATTCCTGGCCATTGCCGAGTCAACTGGTCTGCACCAATTGCGGGGGGTGGGGGGGTTGGGGAAGATACAGCTGCTACTATTTGCCTCAGTACCCCTGGGTGGCAGGGTAATCAGCCAGGGTTCACTCGCTCTCTCCAGATTGGGGAAAGGATAGCCGGTGAGGTCAAGCTCCGGCTCCATGACGAAGCCCCCTCTGGCCACATAGCCTGCCAACAGGGCACGTATTGGGAAAGGTCACTTGGCATACGGTACTGAAGGGGGTCGAGCCCACCTGGAACTGTAACCCAGCAAATTGGGGGGGAGGGAAGAGGAAGGATAGAGAGATATGGGGGGAGGATAGAGAGGGTGCAGGAGAGAGCGTGAGAGAGGGTGCGAGAGCGAGAGCGGGCGAGGAGCGAGAGCGAGAGCGGGCGAGGAGCGAGAGGGGGCGAGGAGCGAGAGCGAGAGGGGGCGAGGAGCGAGAGCGAGAGGGGGCGAGGAGCGAGAGCGAGAGGGGGCGAGGAGCGAGAGGGGGCGAGGGAGGAGCGAGAGAGGGAGGAGCGAGAGAGGGAGGAGCGAGAGAGTGAGGAGCGAGAGAGTGAGGAGCGAGAGAGTGAGGAGCGAGAGAGTGAGGAGCGAGAGAGTGAGGAGCGAGAGAGTGAGGAGCGAGAGAGTGAGGAGCGAGAGAGTGAGGAGCGAGAGAGTGAGGAGCGAGAGAGTGAGGAGCGAGAGAGTGAGGAGCGAGAGAGTGAGGAGCGAGAGAGTGAGGCGCGAGAGAGTGAGGCGCGAGAGAGTGAGGCGCGAGAGAGTGAGGCGCGAGAGAGTGAGGCGCGAGAGAGTGAGGCGCGAGAGAGTGAGGCGCGAGAGAGTGAGGAGCGAGAGAGTGAGGAGCGAGAGAGTGAGGAGCGAGAGAGTGAGGAGCGAGAGAGTGAGGAGCGAGAGAGTGAGGAGCGAGAGAGGGTGAGGAGCGAGAGAGGGTGAGGAGCGAGAGAGGGTGAGGAGCGAGAGAGGGTGAGGAGCGAGAGAGGGTGAGGAGCGAGAGAGGGTGAGGAGCGAGAGAGGGTGAGGAGCGAGAGAGGGTGAGGAGCGAGAGAGGGTGAGGAGCGAGAGAGGGTGAGGAGCGAGAGAGGGTGAGGAGCGAGAGAGGGTGAGGAGCGAGAGAGGGTGAGGAGCGAGAGGGGGCGAGGAGCGAGAGGGGGCGAGGAGCGAGAGGGGGCGAGGAGCGAGAGGGGGCGAGGAGCGAGAGGGGGCGAGGAGCGAGAGGGGGCGAGGAGCGAGAGGGGGCGAGGAGCGAGAGGGGGCGAGGAGCGAGAGGGGGCGAGGAGCGAGAGGGGGCGAGGAGCGAGAGGGGGCGAGGAGCGAGAGGGGGCGAGGAGCGAGAGGGGGCGAGGAGCGAGAGGGGGCGAGGAGCGAGAGGGGGCGAGGAGCGAGAGGGGGCGAGGAGCGAGAGGGGGCGAGGAGCGAGAGGGGGCGAGGAGCGAGAGGGGGCGAGGAGCGAGAGGGGGCGAGGAGCGAGAGGGGGCGAGGAGCGAGAGGGGGCGAGGAGCGAGAGGGGGCGAGGAGCGAGAGGGGGCGAGGAGCGAGAGGGGGCGAGGAGCGAGAGGGGGCGAGGAGCGAGAGGGGGCGAGGAGCGAGAGGGGGCGAGGAGCGAGAGGGGGCGAGGAGCGAGAGGGGGCGAGGAGCGAGAGGGGGCGAGGAGCGAGAGGGGGCGAGGAGCGAGAGGGGGCGAGGAGCGAGAGGGGGCGAGGAGCGAGAGGGGGCGAGGAGCGAGAGGGGGCGAGGAGCGAGAGGGGGCGAGGAGCGAGAGGGGGCGAGGAGCGAGAGGGGGCGAGGAGCGAGAGGGGGCGAGGAGCGAGAGGGGGCGAGGAGCGAGAGGGGGCGAGGAGCGAGAGGGGGCGAGGAGCGAGAGGGGGCGAGGAGCGAGAGGGGGCGAGGAGCGAGAGCGGGCGAGGAGCGAGAGCGGGCGAGGAGCGAGAGCGGGCGAGGAGCGAGAGCGGGCGAGGAGCGAGAGCGGGCGAGGAGCGAGCGAGGAGCGAGAGAGGGTGAGGAGCGAGAGAGGGTGAGGAGCGAGAGAGGGTGAGGAGCGAGAGAGGGTGAGGAGCGAGAGAGGGTGAGGAGCGAGAGAGGGTGAGGAGCGAGAGAGGGTGAGGAGCGAGAGAGGGTGAGGAGCGAGAGAGGGTGAGGAGCGAGAGAGGGTGAGGAGCGAGAGAGGGTGAGGAGCGAGAGGGGGCGAGGAGCGAGAGGGGGCGAGGAGCGAGAGGGGGCGAGGAGCGAGAGGGGGCGAGGAGCGAGAGGGGGCGAGGAGCGAGAGGGGGCGAGGAGCGAGAGGGGGCGAGGAGCGAGAGGGGGCGAGGAGCGAGAGGGGGCGAGGAGCGAGAGGGGGCGAGGAGCGAGAGGGGGCGAGGAGCGAGAGGGGGCGAGGAGCGAGAGGGGGCGAGGAGCGAGAGGGGGCGAGGAGCGAGAGAGGGCGAGGAGCGAGAGCGGGCGAGGAGCGAGAGCGGGCGAGGAGCGAGCGAGGAGCGAGAGAGGGCGAGGAGCGAGAGAGTGAGGAGCGAGAGAGTGAGGAGCGAGAGAGGGTGAGGAGCGAGAGAGGGTGAGGAGCGAGAGAGGGCGAGGAGCGAGAGAGGGCGAGGAGCGAGAGGGGGTGAGGAGCGAGAGACTGAGGAGCGAGAGAGTGAGGAGCGAGAGAGTGAGGAGCGAGAGAGTGAGGAGCGAGAGAGTGAGGAGCGAGAGAGTGAGGAGCGAGAGAGTGAGGAGCGAGAGAGTGAGGAGCGAGAGAGTGAGGAGCGAGAGAGGGCGAGGAGCGAGAGAGGGCGAGGAGCGAGAGAGGGCGAGGAGCGAGAGAGGGCGAGGAGCGAGAGAGGGCGAGGAGCGAGAGAGGGCGAGGAGCGAGAGGGGGCGAGGAGCGAGAGGGGGCGAGGAGCGAGAGGGGGCGAGGAGCGAGAGGGGGCGAGGAGCGAGAGAGGGCGAGGAGCGAGAGCGGGCGAGGAGCGAGAGAGTGAGGAGCGAGAGAGTGAGGAGCGAGAGAGTGAGGAGCGAGAGAGTGAGGAGCGAGAGAGTGAGGAGCGAGAGAGTGAGGAGCGAGAGAGTGAGGAGCGAGAGCGGGCGAGGAGCGAGAGAGTGAGGAGCGAGAGAGTGAGGAGCGAGAGCGGGCGAGGAGCGAGAGAGTGAGGAGCGAGAGAGTGAGGAGCGAGAGAGTGAGGAGCGAGAGAGTGAGGAGCGAGAGAGTGAGGAGCGAGAGAGTGAGGAGCGAGAGAGTGAGGAGCGAGAGAGTGAGGAGCGAGAGAGTGAGGAGCGAGAGAGTGAGGAGCGAGAGAGTGAGGAGCGAGAGAGTGAGGAGCGAGAGAGGGTGAGGAGCGAGAGAGGGTGAGGAGCGAGAGCGAGAGAGGAGCGAGAGCGAGAGAGGGAGGAGCGAGAGAGGGTGAGGAGCGAGAGAGGGCGAGGAGCGAGAGAGGAGCGAGAGCGAGAGAGGGCGAGGAGCGAGAGAGGGCGAGGAGCGAGAGAGGGCGAGGAGCGAGAGAGGGTGAGGGGTGAGGAGCGAGAGAGGGTGAGGAGCGAGAGAGGGTGAGGAGCGAGAGAGGGTGAGGAGCGAGAGAGGGTGAGGAGCGAGAGAGGGTGAGGAGCGAGAGAGGGTGAGGAGCGAGAGAGGGAGGAGCGAGAGAGGGTGAGGTGCGAGAGAGGGCGAGGAGCGAGAGAGGGCGAGGAGCGAGAGAGGGCGAGGAGCGAGAGAGGGCGAGGAGCGAGAGAGGGCGAGGAGCGAGAGCGAGAGAGGAGCGAGAGCGAGAGAGGGAGGAGCGAGAGAGGGTGAGGAGCGAGAGAGGGTGAGGAGCGAGAGAGGGTGAGGAGCGAGAGAGGGTGAGGAGCGAGAGAGGGGGAGGAGCGAGAGAGGGGGAGGAGCGAGAGAGGGGGAGGAGCGAGAGAGGGGGAGGAGCGAGAGAGGGGGAGGAGCGAGAGAGGGCGAGGAGCGAGAGAGGGCGAGGAGCGAGAGAGGGCGAGGAGCGAGAGAGGGTGAGGAGCGAGAGCGGGAGAGGAGCGAGAGCGGGAGAGGAGCGAGAGCGGGAGAGGGCGAGGAGCGAGAGCGAGAGAGTGAGGAGCGAGAGCGAGAGAGTGAGGAGCGAGAGCGGGAGAGGGTGAGGAAAGAAAGGGTGAGGAAAGAAAGGGTGAGGAAAGAAAGGGTGAGAGAGAAAGGGTGAGGAGAGAGAGAGAGAACAGGTGAGGAGAGAGAAAGGGTGAGGAGAGAGAAAGGGTGAGGAGAGAGAAAGGGTGAGGAGAGAGAAAGGGTGAGGAGAGAGAAAGGGTGAGGAGAGAGAAAGGGTGAGGAGAGAGAAAGGGTGAGGAGAGAGAAAGGGTGAGGAGAGAGAAAGGGTGAGGAGAGGGTGAGGGGAGAGAGAGAGAGTGAGAGAAGGAGAGAGAGTTTGAGGAGGGAAACATAGACACATTGCAAAAGGAAGCATGGGCGATCTGACCAAAGTTTATAATAGTTTATGAAGTTCGGATTTAAACACACGAGCAATGAAACGAATTCCGTGTTTGGTGACGGAGAGGCAGGAAGGACGGGATACTTACACCAGCCAGTCGACAGCGAGCACCAGCGAGATCTCCTTCGTGGGCAGCCCCACGGCCTCCAGGATGATGGCGAGCGTGAGAACGCCCCCCGCAGGAATCCCAGCAGCACCCACACTCGAGGCAGTGGCCGTCACGCTGTCCAATAAACACAATAATCAGCAACATTAGAACGAGGGGAGGCGGGGTCCTGGGCTCCAGTCCTAAACACCAGGCTCCGTGTTTCCCCATCGAGGCCACTTTCACCTCATTGCAACACAACCAAATACAGAGCTCAGAGGTGAAAGGTCAGAGTTCCAACCAACCACTTCAACAACTGTGAGAGTGAGGTGGGGTGAGGTGAGCGCCTGTTTGCAGGCGAGCGCGACTAAACGCGCGCGCACGGGGAGCGACTGTGTGCACGCGGAGAGCGACTGTGTGAGACTGTGAATGAGTGCGTGTGTGTGCATGCACGCGTGGTGTACACACATGCACATACACGTACACAAGGAAAGCGTAAAACGACTCGAGAGTGAAGCACTCCACGGTTGAGGAACCTCAATGTAGGGTGAGGCATCAGAGGCAGACAGGCACCGTTGGGACTGAATGCCGGCAGCAGTCATTGCCGTCAGGTGCCTGTAGCTCAGTGCTGGTTGGGTTGTCCTTTTCGACCCAGCTCCCAGTGCATGAATGGCAGTGGACAGAGATCGAGATTGTACACAGAGTATTGCTGGTACAGCATTGTACAGGGGAGAGCAAGGGCATTCCCCGTCCTGGGGAGTCTGTTGAAAGGAACTCTGGGATCAAAATACAAAATCAATGGGAAATTAATCGATGGAGCGAGTAAACGTTCAGGCTGGCCTGCGATCAGAACCAATATTGACATTAGGGTGTGAGTGAATGGTTGTAGTCAGTAAACAAATGTTTTATCAAACCAGGCTTCTTAAAAGCACAAATATGTATTTCCTGCCTATTTGATAACCGTTCGTGTCTCCCTCTGCTACCACAGTACAACAGTCAAAAGTACTTAATTGACTGTAAAATACTTAGAGGATGTGAAAGGCGCTACAGAATTTCTTTCTTTACTGCATATAGTGCTCCCTTGATCTTTGCTCTCTTGTTCCTCTTAAACTCCAGCTAGGCCGTCTCACACACGCTTCCTTCTCACTGCCTCGCACCTTCCTGACTCCAACCCTTTCATTCCCAGGACCTTACAGTCTGGGACTCCTTCAGTCCCTTGGTCTTCCCAACCCGCAAGAAGGAGGCAGCTGTGACTCATTGGGTAGTTTCAATCATAAGAACATAAGAACATAAGAATTAGGAACAGGAGTAGGCCATCTAGCCCCTCGAGCCTGCTCCGCCATTCAATAAGATCATGGCTGATCTGGTCGTGGACTCAGCTCCACTTACCCGCCCTCTCCCCGTAACACTTAATTCCCTTATTGCTTAAAAATCTATCTATCTTTGACTTGAAAACATTCAATGAGCCAGCCTCAACTGCTTCCTTGGGCAGAGAATTCCACAGATTCACAACCCTCTGGGAGAAGAAATTCCTTCTCAACTCGGTTTTAAATTGGCTCCTCCGTATTTTGAGGCTGTGCCCCCTAGTTCTAGTCTCCCCCACCAATGGAAACAACCTCTCTGCCTCTAACTTGTCTATCCCTTTCATGATTTTAAATGTTTCTATAAGATCACCCCTCATCCTTCTGATCTCCAAGGAGTAAAGACCCAGTCTACTCAATCTATCATCATAAGGTAACCCCCTCATTTCTCGAATCAGCCGAGTGAATCGTCTCTGTACCCCTTCCAAAGCTAGTATATCCTTCCTTAAGTAAGGTGACCAAAACTGCACGCAGTACTCCAGGTGCGGCCTTACCAATACCCTGTACAGTTGCAGCAGGACCTCCCTACTTTTGTACTCCATCCCTTTCGCAATGAAGGCCAACATTCCATTTGCCTTCCTGATTACCTGCTGCACCTGCAAACTAACCTTTTGGGTTTCATGGACCAAAAAGAGTTTCATGCACAAGGACCCCCAGGTCCCTCTGCACCACAGCATGTTGTAATTTCTCCCCATTCAAATAATATTCCCTTTTACTGTTTTTTTTCCCCCAAGGTGGATGACCTCACACTTTCCGACATTGTATTCCATCTGCCAAACCTTAGCCCATTCGCTTAACCTATCCAAATCTCCTTGCAGCCTCTCTGAGTCCTCTACACAACCCGCTTTCCCACTAATCTTAGTGTCATCTGCAAATTTTGTTGCACTGCACTCTGTCCCCTCTTCTAGGTCATCTATGTATATTGTAAACAGTTGTGGTCCCAGTACTGATCCCTGTGGCACACCACTAACCACTGATTTCCAACCGGAAAAGGACCCATTTATCCCGACTCTCTGCTTTCTGTTCGCCAGCCAATTCTCTATCCATGCTAATACATTTCCTCTGACTCCACGTACCTTTATCTTTTGCAGTAACCTTTTGTGTGGCACCTTATCGAATGCCTTTTGGAAATCTAAATACACCACATCCATCGGTACACCTCTATCCACCATGCGCGTTATATCCTCAAAGAATTCCAGTAAGTTAGTTAAACATGATTTCCTCTTCATGAATCCATGCTGCGTCTGCTTGATTGCACTATTCCTATCCAGATGTCCCGCTATTTCTTCCTTAATGATAGTTTCAAGCATTTTCCCCACTACAGATGTTAAACTAACCGGCCTATAGTTACCTGCCTTTTGCCTGCCCCCTTTTTTAAACATAGGCGTTACATTAGCTGCTCTCCAATCCGCTGGTACCTCCCCAGAGTCCAGAGAATTTTGGTAGATTATAACAAATGCATCTGCTATAACTTCCGCCATCTCTTTTAATACCCTGGGATGCATTTCATCAGGACCAGGGGACTTGTCTACCTTCAGTCCCATTAGTCTGTCCAGCACTACCTCCCTAGTGATAGTGATTGTCTCAAGGTCCTCCCTTCCCACATTCCTATGACCAGCAATTTTTGGCATGGTTTTTGTGTCTTCCACTGTGAAGACGGAAGCAAAATAATTGTTTAAGGTCTCAGCCATTTCCATATTTCCCATTATTAAATCCCCCTTTTCATCTTCTAAGGGACCAACATTTACTTTAGTCACTCTTTTCCGTTTTATATATCTGTAAAAGCTTTTACTATCTGTTTTTATCAGATCCCCTCTCGTTCTTCTAAACCCCGATGAGTATAGGCCCAACCTGCTCAACCACTGAAACCTATAAGATTCTGAGGGGGCTTGACAGGGTCGACGCAGAGAAGATGTTTCACCTCGTGGGGGAATCTAGAACTAGGGGGGCATCGTTTCAGAGTAAGGGGTCGCCCATTTAAAACAGAGATGAGGAGGAATTTCTTCTCTCTGAGGGTGGTGAATCTGTGGAATTCTCTGCCCCAGAGCGCTGTGGAGGCTGGGTCATTGAATATATTTAAGGTGGAGATAGACAGATTTTGGAACGATAAGGGAGTCGAGGGTTGCGAGCAGGGAAGTGGAGTTGAGGCCAAGATCAGATCAGCCATGATCTTATTGAATGGCGGTGCAGGCTCGAGGGGCCGAATGGCCGACTCCTGCTCCTATTTCTTATGTTCTTATGGAACTCACTGCCTGAAAGGGTGGTAGAGGCAGAAACCCTCACCGCATTTAAAAAGTACTTGGATGTGCACTTGAAGTGCCGTAACCGACAGGGCTACGGACCGAGAGCTGGAAAGTGGGATTAGGCTGGGTAGCTCTTTGTCGGCCGGCGGGGCCTCCTTCCGTTGTGTAAATTTCTATGGTTCTATGATTCCATGAACCCTTGCAAATTTTTCTTTTTCGAGTATTAATCCAATTTCCTTCTGAATGTTATTTAGTCTGCTTCCACTGCCCATTGAATGGGCGGGTATTACATTCCAGATCATGACAACTCGCTGGGTAAAAAAGATAAATTGGGCGCTACTGATAATTGTGGTCAATACTCACAGTATGGTGATAATCTGGACAAAGTTGAGCGAGGCATTGTTGAGCTGGGCGATGAACACGGTAGCTACACACTGGAAGAGGGCGGCACCATCCATGTTAACCGTCGCACCGATGGGCAGAATGAAACGGCTGATTTGCTTGCTGACACCGTTATTTTCTTCCACGCACTTCATCATGAGGGGCAATGTGGCAGAGCTGGGGGGAGGGAGAGAGAGCGAGAGAGAGAGAGACAGAGAGGGAGGGAGGGGGTGAGAGTGATGGAAGGGAAAGAGACCGGAAGTTCCATTTTTTTAAAAAAGCACATCAAATCGGGTCTGAATTCAGCATAATAATGTCAGTCGTGGCTCAGTGGGCAGCATCCTCTCTCTCGCCTCGCAGTCAGAACATTGTGGGTTCAAGCCGCACTCCAGGGACTTGAGCACATAATCCAGGCTGACACTTCCAGTGCAGTCGGAGGTGCCGCCTTTCGGATGAGACGTTAAACCGAGGCCCCAACTGCTCTCTCAAGTGGACATAAAAGATCCCGAGGCCACTATTTTGAAGCAGGGGAGTTCTTCCTGGTGTCCTGGGCCCAATATTTAACCCTCATCCAACACACACACACACACACATACACATACACGCGCACACACACACATATACACGCGCGCACACACACACATATACACGCGCGCACACACACACATATACACGCGCGCACACACACACACACATATACACGCGCGCACACACACATGCATAAAGAGTAAATATCAGTCCCGGGATTCCTGCTCCTGGTCACCATCCAGTGACCACTGCTGCAGAGGACACTTGCAGATGTGGCAAGAGGCCAGGAACAGCCTTGACTGTCCCGCTAGAAGCAGTCACTTAAACTGCGGGGCTATGGAGAAAGAGCGGGTGAGTGGGACTCATTGGATCGCTCTTTAGTAGAGCTAGCTCAGGCATGATGGGCCGGACAGCCTCCTTCTGAGATGTATCTGGGTGACTATCACATTGCTGGAGCTCGCTGTGTGCAAATTGGCTGCCGCGTTTCCCACATTACAACAGTAAGCGGACTTCACAAAGCACTTCGTGAGCTGTAAAGTGCTCTAAGGCGTCCCAGGGCCCGGACAAACAAATAATCCCACGTTTTCTCCATCTGGGTCTGCGACCTACCTGGAGGCAGTTCCGAAGGCAGTGGCCAGGGCTGTGAAGATACCCCACAGGAAGCTGTAGGGGTTTTTCCGTGTGAAGACAAAATAGATGAAGGGCAGCACAATTAACCCGTGGATGGCGTGCCCCACAATGCAGCAGCAGATGTACTTCCCGAGGCTGGTGAAGAGCAGGAGGACATCTTTCATCTCCACAATCTTCCCGGCAACCAGGAACATGATACCGAAAGGTGCGTACCTGACGAGGAAAGAACATGGCGTTAATTTTTTTTAAAATATTCGTTCTCAGGATGTGGGCGTCGCTGGCAAGGCCGGCATTTATTGCCCGTCCCTAATTGCCCCTTGAGAAGGTGGTGGTGAGCCCCCTTCTTGAACCGCTGCAGTCCGTGTGGTGAAGGTGCTCCCACAGTGCTGTTAGGGAGGGAGTTCCAGGATTTTGACCCAGCGACGATGAAGGAACGGATGATATATTTCCAAGTCAGGATGGTGTGTGACTGGGAGGGGAACGTGGAGGTGGTTGTGTTCCCATGCGCCTGCTGCCCTTGTCCTTCTAGGGGGTAGAGGTCGCGGGTTTGGGAGGTGCTGCCGAAGAAGCCTTGGCGAGTTGCCGCAGTGCATCTTGTAGACGGTGCACACTGCAGCCAGGGGGCGCCGGTGGTGGAGGGAGTGAATGTTGACGGTGGTGGATGGGGTGCCAATCAAACGGGCTGCTTTGTCCTGGATGGTGTCGAGCTTCTCGTTGTGTTGTTGGAGCTGCAACTCATCCAGGCAAGTGGAGAGTGTTCCATCACACTCCGGACTTGTGCCTGGTAAAGGCAGCTACTGGGGCCTGTGGACAAAACAGCCCCCAAGCCTGGACTACACCGTTGAATTCTTACGTTACACTGGTTATTGGATAACCGTTATCCTTTTAATAACAGACTCATGGATACTGATAATTAACTACATGTATCGTTGTTCCAAAGCATCCATCTTAAGACTGATAGAAGAACCACAACGATAGGAAAAACGGTCAGTTAAAAAGGCACTCAAATAATTCATAATAAAGGTTTGGAAAGCTACCCTAAATAATTGGTCGAGTGGCTGTTTATCTGGTCCAACATCTCGGGGGCCGAAATTGCATATGGCCCCAGTTGGGGCGGTAACCTTTCCGAGGCCATACATTCTGTGCCCAGTGCAAAAGTCCAGCCCCGGAAGCAAAATTGGACTTACCGCCCCGGACAGGAAGTGATGCACAATGTCGCGCACTCCACTTCCTTTCGGGGCAGGCTTGAGGACGTTGCCGGGGGAACGTCGCAGCGCCACGCAGTCTGAACACGCTCTCAACTTCCGTCACATCGTTATATTCGTACAACTGGTCCCCAACCGACATCAGTTTTATACTCTCTTCAAATGGACGTTTCCTGTACAAGAGGTCAGGGGTCAGCGCTGGCTCTGACCCTGGGCTAGCGACCTCGAGTTTGGCGGTTCAATCCCCCCCCGTGGTGGCAAGTCGGGAAAGTGAATTCAATAAATCGGGTCATTTGAGCATGAAAAGCTGCTGGATTATTGTGAAAACCCAGCTAGCTGGTTCACCTGGTGCCCCTCGGGGAGAGGGAAGCTGCCACCCTAAACCGGTCTGGGCCTACACATGCGGCCCGATTCGTGACGAGCGAGGCTGGCGCTGACATCGCCTGCCACAGCCTCACGGGACTCCGTCCCATTTCTGCCGCGGGGCGAAAAGACAGCAGGCACACTGATGACACCATCGGCAGCCCTGGGCATTAGCATCTGAAGGTGGGGGGGGGGGGGGGGGGGTGGGGCGTGGCGCTGTTGCATCCGCGTCTCTGCTAACTCGCCCCCCCCGGAGACGTACACGTGACTGCAGCTCACACTGAGGGAGGGAGGGGGACTCACAACGCTCCCAAGTGTCCCAGCAGCCACCCTCAAGTTGTGCAATCACTACAAGGCACACCCACACCACTACAATACCATGTCAGGGCAACCACAGATGGAAAAATAAAGCCTTACCAATAGCCCGATAACAAACTTTAAACAAAGGCTTGGCCCATGATAAGAACATAACTAGGAGCAGGAGTAGGCCATATAGTCCCTCGAGCTCTGCCATTTAATACGATCATGGCTGATTCGATCATGGACTCAGCTCCACTTCCCTGCCCGCTCCCCATAGCCCCTTATTGTTTAAGAAACTGTCTATTTCTGTCTTAAACATATTCAATGTCCCAGCTTCCTCAGCTCGCTGAGGCAGCGAATTCCACAGATTTACAACCCTCAGAGGAAATTTCTCCTCATCTCAGTTTTAAATGGGTGGCCCCTTATTCTAAGATCATGCCCCCTAGTTCTAGTCTCCCCCATCAGTGGAAACATCCTCTCTGCACCCACCTTGTCAAGCCCCCCTCATAATCTTATACGTTTCGATAAGCTCGCCTCTCATTCTTCTGAATTCCAATGATAGCGGGGCAAAGTCCACAGGACAACACTGCTTTGTGTTTTAAAAGCAAAGAGTGGACATAAATTTTATACCAAGTTTTTAATCTTTCTATCAAAGTTTTATTAAAGTTTGCTGTTGGTAACTTGGATGAGACACAAGTATTTGAAAGTCCAAGGTCTGGCATAGAGTAGACGTTGGATGTGATGGAAGACTGAACAAGAGAAGAGGGCGGGAGGGGTGGGGGGAGGAGGGGAAGGAGCGAACACAAAGAGCAGTCCGGTTGACACAGACACTCGCATGCCATTCCATTCCTTACCGAGTGTACATACACTCAGAGTAAAAGCATACCATCTGCGCCAAATCGTCATTTAATGGAGCCACTGGGAGCGTCGGCCTAGATTTATGTGCTCAAGTCCAGGGACTTGAGCACATAAATCTAGGCCGACACTCCCAGTGCAGTGCTGAGGGAGTGCCGCACTGTCAGAGGTGTCGTCTTTCGGATGAGACGTTAAACCGAGGCCCCGTCTGCCCTCTCAGGTGGATGTAAAAGATCCCGTGACACTATTTCGAAGAAGAGCAGGGGAGTTCTCCCCGGTGTCCTGGGGCCAATATTTATCCCTCAATCAACATAACAGTCTATCTGGGTCATTATCACATTGCCGTTTGTGGGAGCTTGCTGTGCACAAATTGGCTGCCGCGTTTCCTACATTACAACAGTGAGTACACTCCAAAAGTACTTCATTGGCTGTAAAGCGCTTTGAGATGTCCGGTGGTCATGAAAGGCGATATATAAATGCAAGTCTTTATTTCTTTATGGTTGCAGGATTCAACCTCTGGGCCCTGCCAAGTGAGTTGATCTCAACCTTTCCACGGTTAAAGGATTCGGGTGAGTAAGGTTCGGAATCATGGCATCACAGCACATCCAACGTCTACTCTATGCCAGGCCTTGGACTTTTAAATACTTGTGTCTCATCCAAGTTACCAACAGCAAACTTTAATAAAACTTTGATAGAAAGAGAAAAACTTGTTATAAAATTTATGTCCACTCTTTGCTTTTAAAACACAAAGCAGTGTTGTCCTATGGACTTTGCCCTGCTATCATTGGAATTCAGAAGAATGAGAGGGAGTGCATGCTTAGATCCACTGTCAACAAATCCATGATTCTGAATAATGGCCATCCTGGCAAAGTACTGGCACCCAGCGGGCACACACCATCTCTCACCTCCTCCACCACCGCTGGCTGCAGTGTGTACCATCTACATGATGCCCCACAGCAACTCGCCAAGGCTTCTTCGGCAGCACCTCCCAAACCCGCGACCTCTACCGCCTAGAAGGCCAAGGGCAGCAGGCGCATGGGAACACCACCACCTCCACGTTCCCCTCCCAGTCACACACCAACCCGACTTGGAAATAAATCGGCTGTTCCTTCATCGTCGCTGGAATTCCCCAAGCAATGGCACTGTGGGGGCACCTTCACCACACGGGACTGCAGCGGTTCAAGGTGGCGGCTCACCACCACCTTCTCGAGGGTAACAAGGCTGCAGTGTATTTGCTCCGTGGGTTCTTTGCTTAAGAATTCACAGCTACACATTTGCTGCGAAGAACTAGCTGGTTTATTAGCAAAGGTTTAACAATCAATATTGAACACAACCAGTTCATCTACCAGGCTCACAACTGCACGTCTCATCGTGGGGAACCTGTACCCAGCTGGCTGGGGTTTTATTAAGTCTTCTGAACATCACGTGGCTGGCTAAGCCACTCACAGTGCATGAGCTCCACAAGCCCGTGAGCATGCTCACAGGTGCACACATTACACAAGGGTTAGGCAATAAATACTGGCCTTGCCAGCAACGCCTATATCCCTAGAATTAATGTTCCAAAAATACAGAAATTCTATTCTTCTCCCCTGACCCTTCCTGCTGAGATCTGGTGCGCTCACTAGGCTCCAGTAGCTTGTCCAAATGGTCGTTATTCCAGTACCTGCGCCAGGGAGCATCGGCAGTGAATCGCTGTGGAAACCAGGATTGATCTAGGTGTCAGCTGTGGGCAGCACCCGCGCCTGTGAGTCAGACGGTTGTGGGTTCAAGTCCCACTCCAGGGATTTGAACACACAAAATCTAGGCTGACACTCCCAGTGCAGTGCTGAGGGAGTGCTGCACTGTCGCAGGTGCAGTCGTTCGGATGAGACGTTAAACAGAGGTCCTCTCAGGTGGACGTAAAAGATCCCACGCCCACTATTTCGAAGAAGAGCAGGGGAGTTCTCCCCGGTGTCCTGGGGCCAATATTTATCCCTCAAGCAACACAACAAAAATGCATTATTTGGTCATAATCACACTGGTGTTTGTGGGAGCTTGCTGTGCGCAAATTGACTGCCACGTTTCCTTCATTACAACAGTGACTACACTCCAAAAGGATTTCATTGACTATAAAGCGCATCGAGACGTGAAAGGCGCTATATAAATGCACGATTTTCTTGCTTTCTTGCGCACGCGCACACACACACACACACACACACACACCTTTGCCTGGTCCGTGCGACAATGACACAGTCCGAGGGATTCACAGGTGTTCCCACACTGCACTGTGGCACAGAACCACTGGAGACCAAGACACAGTACGGGCGAGAAGCCATACTTACCACATGATCCACTCGACCAGGATCATGGTGGCCTCGTTGAAGGAGCTGAAGAAGCTGATCAGGTTCTGCCCCTCGGGCCCGAGTTTCCGCAGAGCGATTCCAAAGACGATGGCAAACACAACCAGTCCCAGGATGTTCATACCATCGACGTTGCTTCCGACAGGAATCTGGAGCAATAGAAAGAGAGAGAGTGTGAAAGAAAGGAAAAGGAAGGCTTGCTTTCACAACCGCAGGACAACCCAAAGCGCTTTACAGCTGTAATATATGCACCTGCGAGTATGCTCACAGGTTTGTCGAGCTGTCGACCTGGCCAAGGTGGCCATCAGCCGGTCCAGGCAGCGGGCGGTCGTTCAGCCCGACTGCCTGCCTCTCTTCCGTGGCTACATCCGAGCCAGGGTGTCCCTGGAGATGGAGCACACGGTGTCCACCGGTACGCTTGCAGTCTTCCGCGAGAGGTGGGCACCAGAGGGACTGAAGTGCATCATCACCCCCGGCAATCAAATTTTAATTTGACCATTTGAAGTTTCAAAAAGTTTGATTTGTTAATTTGTCAGTGCCAGAGCCCTTTTAATAAGGGGGCACTTGATTTAAAAGTTTTACAAAAATAGTTGTAGAGCTGTTGCACTGTGAGTGGCTCAGCCAGTTACGTGATGTTCACAAGACTCAATAAAACCCCAGCCAGTTGGGTTCGGGGGATCCGCGATGAGGTATGTGGTTGTGAGCCTGGTGGATGAACTGGTAATGTGTAGTGTGATTGTTAAACCTTTTGCCAATAAACTAACTAGTTCTTAATAGCAATGTGTAGCTATGAATTCTTAAACAAAGCACCCATGAAGCAAATACATTACAGCAGCCAATGAAGTACTTTTAAAAAGTGTTGTCATAGAATCATAGAGCATTATGGGACAGAAGGAGGCCATTCGGCCCATCACGCCTGTGCCAGCCAACAAAGAGCTATCCAGCCTAATCCCACTGTCCAGCTCTCGGTCCAAGTGCATAAAGAAGTTCAAGTGTGGTCACTGTGGTAATGTACCCTCGAGGCCCATGGATGCTCAGTCGTTGAGACAGATATCGAAAGATTTTTGGATATTCAGGGGACCAAGGGTTTTGGGGATAGTGGGGGAAGGTGGACTTCGGGTATGATCTTATTTCATTTTTTGGCCACTCCAGAGAGATCACATGGTTTGGGGCGGGATGGGGAGTGTATGTGTTGTGATACACAAGGTATCGCAATTGTGTGGGACAGGCTCGATGGACCAGAGGGTCTTTACCTGTCCGTCATTGTTCGTATGAATGGCAGAGCAGGTCCAGAAAGCCAAATGGCCTACTCCTGCTCCTATTTCTTATGTTATGTAGTAAATGCGGCAGTCAATTTACACACAACAAGCTCCAACAATGTGGTAATGGCCAGTTTTTTAGCGGTGATGGGTGAGGGATAATTATTGGTCACAGGACACCGGGGAGACCTCCCCTCCTCTTGTTCGAAATGGTGCCATGGGATCTTTTACGTCCATTCGAGGGGGCAGACGGAGCCTCGGTTTATCGACTCATCCGAAAGACAGCACCTCCGACAGTGCGGCGCTTCCTCAGCACTGCATTGGGAGTGTCAGCCGAGATTTTTGGTCTCAAGTTCCTGGAGTGGGACCTGAACCCACAACCTCCGACTCCCGAGGCGAGGGTGCTGACCACTGAGCCACGGCGGATGTTAACACGAATGAGCGAGGAGACAGCGGCAGTGAAGCCGGCAGGAGCAGTCAGACACTGAAACGCCTTCAGGTCTCTGACCAACGGTCATCGACCTAGAAGATTAACTCGGTTTCTCTCCCAGCAGTTGCTGTCGACCTGCCGAGCATATCCAGCAGTTGCTGTCAGATTTCCAGCATCCGCAGCCTGATGCTTTCGGCTTCCAATAGCTCCTTCGTGATTTGCTGATTCCAGAGTTACATGGTAAAGACTGGTTACTGATTAAAAGCTTCTGCCCAGCTTGCAATCTCCGTGCAGCCCAGTGCCAACCCTGGCTGGCACAGCTTGCTACAGTGTTTGCACAGGGACACACAGGAAACAGAAACCAAATCTTTCTGCCCAAGTGTCAACTTGACACAGGTTATAGACACTCGACCTCTGGGTTGGATGGCTGTTATTTGCACCCTCACCCCCAGGTCCTCGTGTCAGCCGTGGCTCAGTGGGCAGCACCCTCACCTCCGAGTCAGAAGGTTGTGGGTTCAAATCACACGCGAGAGACTCGAGCACAAATATCCAGGCTGATGCTCTAAGTGGCAGTGCTGAGGGAGTGCTACACTGTCGGATGAGACTTTAAACCGAGGGGCCTGTCTGCTCTCTTTGTCTTTTAAAAAAACCCATGGAAGAGCAGGGGAGTTCTCCCCGATGTCCTGGTCCACTGTCTTTTCCTCAATCGACACCACAAAAACAGATGATCTAGTCATTATCACATTGCTGTTTGTGGGAGCTTGCTGTGCTCAAATTGGCAGCCGCGTTTCCTACACTATAACAGTGACTACACTGCAAAAGTACTTCATTGGCTGTAAAGTGCTTTGGGACATCCTGAGGTAAAAGGCACTATATAAATGTGAATCCTTTCTTTTTTATTTTTTTTTAAACCGAGACACTCTCAGTTTGAAGCATCTTAGTCATCACGCTAGGGTAAAGAGATGGATCTCTACTGACCAGAGAAATGTAGAGTGAGGGGTGAGCGAATTGAGGTTTGTGAAATGATTAAGGGAATGGATTGTGTTCGAGTAGATAGTTTGTTCCAATTAAATAGGTTCGGGAGGACCAGGGGTCACAATTGTAAGTTGTATAAAGCCAGAACAAGGTTCGATGTCAGGAGCTGGGTCTTCTCCCAGAGAATAATGCACCTCACGAACAGGCTGCTGTCTCGTGAAGTGGAGGCTGATTCGCTAAATTCCTTGTACCCTAACCCACCCACCTGTAATATATTTGCTTCAGGGGTTCTTTGCTTAAGAATTCATAGCAACACATTGCTATTAAGAACTAGTTGGTCTATTAGCACAGGGTTAACAATCACACTACACATTATCAGTTCATCCACCAGGCTCACCACCTCATCGTGGACCCCCCGAACCCAACGGGCTGGGGTTTTATTGAGTCTTGTGAACATCACGTGACTGGCTAAGCCACTCCCAACTCAACAGGTCGACCAAACCCTGTGAGCATGCTCACAGGTACGTACATTACACTATCGAAGCCCATTCTTCCTGTCGCTGGCTGGGGTGCAGATCATCTTCCACAGAAGGTAGGCACGGCATCAAATGATCAGGGACAGAGTGATCTCCTGCACGAGTTTTGATCACCCAAGAGGGCTGAGAGGGGAGTTTCCCAGATTTGTATTTTTAATCTAGTTTGTTGCCTCTCCCAGGAGATCACATGGTTTCAGGTGGGGAGTTTATATATTGTGTGGGACAGGCTGAATGGACCAGAAGGTCTTTTCCTTTCTGGACCATTTGAGAGGAGTGATGGGCGCTGTATAAACGCAGGTATTTTTACTCACAATGGATCGGTTTTATTTGCCCTGTCTTATCCACTCACTTTTAAGTCTTCTTCAGTGGTCCCGTTAAAATTTCCAAACTCATCAGTAGTATTTATCGAGATTTTGATGGTCTTATAACTTGTAGCGTACTGGGGGAGAAAACACAGCATTCACACATGAGAGACCAAAAGTAAACTCATCAATCGTACAATGATCGTCATCAAAAGGGCAAAATCACCGTCAAAAAAAATCCTATCCAATGATGGGGTTGTGAATTCATTCATTTGGGAAGTAAGAGTCAAGAAATTATCTTGCTCTGATACCCTAACCCTCCCATCAAAGCCCAAATCACTCATACCGTAACTCTCTCATTGACAACTACCCCGCTGATACACCAACTCTCTCATATCCTAACTCTCCATCGAAGCCCATCCCTTTCATAGTTTAACTCTCCATCAAAACCCATCCCTCTAATACCCTAACTCTCCCATCGTAACCCATTCCTCACATACCCTCCCTCCCCCATCGAGGCCCACCCTTCTCATACCCTGACCCTCCTGTTAACACCCAAGTACTTGTGTCCAGCTCCATTTTGGACGCCCTAAGGTTTCACTCTTCCCTCAGCTGACAGATTATTGCAAAAATTCTTCATGCTGAGTAAAACTAAAACTTCTCAATATCAATCTGAAATTTACTTTTCACGAATTAAGATTTCTGTCAGTCAGAACTAATGTCTTGGCTTTATCAGCAGGAATAATGTGGGTTTACAATATCTATCCCGTTTAATCTTTTATATGACTTGATGTGGTCTCCCTTTATAGAAACGTATAAGATACTGAGGGGGTTCAACAAAGTAGATGCAGAGAGGGTGTTTCCCCTCGTGGGGGAATCTAGAACTAGGGGGCATCGTTTCAGAATAAGGGGTCGCCCATTTAAAGGGAGATGAGGGATTTCCTATCTCAGAGAATCGTGAATCTTTGGAATTCTCTACCCCAGAGAGCTGTGGAGGCTGGGTCATTGAATATATTTAAGGTGCAGATAGATAGATTTTTGAATAATAAGGGAGTCGAGGGTTATGGGGAGCGGGCGGGGAAGTGGAGAAGATCAGCCATGATCTTATTGAATGGTGGAGCAGGTTTGAGGGGCCGAGTGGCCGACTCCTGCTCCTATTTCTTATGTTCACCTGTCCCGACATCGAGCACTCCCAGACCTTGCAAAATAAAGCTCTCTCTTGTCCTGTTATAGCTCTACACACCAACAAGAGCACTCCCTCCTGCATACTGTAGAACTATCTGTCAGTGCCGAGTTATTGGTAGTTTTATGCTGCATAAGCCTTTTATTTTATATATTTCAGGACGCGGGCATCACTAGCAAGGCCAGCATTTATTGCCCATCCCTAGTTGCCCTGCGAAGGTGGTGGTGAGCCGCCTTCTTGTACCACTGGTAGCAAGGTTCGACAGAACAGAGTATCTACACGAGATAAGGAGGAATCTCTTCACTCAGAGGGTTGTGAATCTTTGGCATTCTCTACCACAAAGGGCTGTGGATGGGGAGTTGTTCGAGTGTATTCAAAGGCGGACATAGATAGATGTTCAGACTCTAGAGGAAATCAAGGGATATGGAGATCGAACGAGAAAGTGGAGTTGAGGTCGAAGATCAGCCGTGATCTTATTGAATGGCGGAGCAGGCCCGAGGGGCCGAATGGCCGACTCCTGCTCCTAATTCTTAGAACATAAGAAATAGGAGAAGGAGTAGGCCATTCGGCCCCTCTAGCCTGCTTTGCCATTCAATAAGATCACAGCTAATCCGATCCTGGCCTCAGCGCCACTGTCCCGCCTGCTCCCCATAACCCTTGATTTCCTTATCTTTCAAAAATCTCCAACTTAAATATATTCAATGACCCAGCCTCCGCCGCTCGCTGGGGTAGAGAATTCCAAAGATTCTTGACCCGCTGAGAGAAGAAAATCCTCCTTATTTCCCTTTTAAATGGGCGACCCCTTTATTCTGAAACTATGCCCCCTAGTTCTAGATTCCCCTAGATGAGGAAATCAAGGGATATGGAGATCGAACGAGAAAGTGGAGTTGAGGTCGGAGATCAGCCGTGATCTTATTGAATGGCGGAGCAGGCCCGAGGGGCCGAATGGCCGACTCCTGCTCCTAATTCTTAGAACATAAGAAATAGGGATGGGCAATAAATGCCGGCCTTGCCAGCGACGCCCACATCCCAGGAACTAAGTTTTTTAAAACTCATTTAAAAACCATGCACACAGCATTAGAATACATATTAAGAGGCATTTCATTTATCTGTTATCAAATAATCATCAGTGGCGCCTCCCCTCGTGGCGTGAAACTTAAACTCACCGACTTGAATGCTGCAGAGACGAGGTTAGAAGGGAAGATGTTCCTGAAAGGGGAAAAAAAAAAACACATGAAAAGATTTTTTTCAGAAGCTCCCAATTTATCCGGGGCCGAAATCTCCCCGCGATCGAGGGCGATAACATTCCGTGGCCGGGACTTTTAATCGCCCGGCCTGGAAGTCCTGCTCTCGGCGTGGAATTGGGCTTTGCCCTCCTAAAACGTGGCGGACCGCTGTCTCAGGCGATCCATCTCGTTGGGGGGTAGGGGGGAGGGGGCTCCCGGGGCAGCACCGAAGAGGCCAGTGCTACACGGAAGCTTCGCGGAGCGTTGACGTGCCGCTACGCCCCTTCCTCATCCGAATGTCTCGTGTGTCTTGGCGTCAAATTTTGCTCGATAACACTCCTGTAAAGCACCTTGGGACGTTTTACTATGAGGAGAGCGCGGGATAAATGCCAGTTATTGTTGTGTTGATGGGTGAACAAGGCTTGACGCGAGTTAGGATGCGGGCAACAAGAGTTTTGGATGAGTTTACGAAAGAGCAGCAGAAATTGCTGGTGTCGAGTAGGGGGACTGGAATGTTGGAAGGAGGCCATCGCCTAGCAGTTCTTTGCCTCCGATTTGTTAACGTTTGCAACTCTGTGGTCAGCAGCCCAGGATTCAAAAGCCAGGAAGAGGAGGTGGAAAATACTGAAGGGAAGACAGGGCCAAGTGATTCACAGCAACTCAGCACGGATCCAGAGCCTGCTCTCAGAAAACAACTGACGGGGAAAAAAAAGACAGACTTGCATTTATATCGCGCCTTTCACGACCACCGGACATCCCAAAGCGCTTTACAGCAAGTGTGCTACCCACTGAGCCACGGCTGACACTGCAAAAAATGGATAGGAATGGAGGGGAAATGGCAGGAAGAGAAGAGAGAGAGAAAGAGGGAGAGAGAGAAAAAAGAGCAAGAGAGAGAAAAAAAATGAGAAAGAAGAGAGAGGGAGAGGGAATAAAGAGAGAAAAAAAGGGAGAATAGAAAAAGAGTGAAAAGAATAAAAAGAAAAAAAGAGAGGGAGAGGTAGAGCGAAAGGGAGGGAGAGAAAGAGAGAGAGAGAGAGAGAGAGAGAGAGAGAGAGAGAGAGAAAAAGAGAAAAAGTGGATAAAGCCAGAGTAGAAGAAAGGAAAAGGGGAAAGAGAGAGAGAGAGTGAGAGAATGTGAAAAGAGAGAGTCACGGAGGAGGACAGACACCAAGATTACACATCACAAAATTGTTGAAGTAAAGTATGGGGTGCACGCATTTCCCATTGCCCCACCTGTCGCTGAACTCTGGCAAGTCTTCATTACAAATAGTATAACAGATAAAATGCTGTTTGGGGAGCAGTGGGGAAGAGATCGGGATTATTACAGGCAGAGATCCACCCACTCCCAACATCCCTGACTGTGCCAAATCACGCAGCAGACCATGCATTCAGCAAACACACCCCGGTTAAAGCCGCTACTCACAGCCCAGATAGGTTTTTCTCAGCAACAAGGAGCGTGGAATGGGAAGCAGCCCACTCATTTCCGGGTCGCCTACAAACCTGCACCGTCATGGAGCACCTCTGGATCTGATCTCAGGCACCCGCGATGGCTGAGCGCAGGGAAACTGCCAAGAGGCTAGGAGCGGCCTGTGGAATTTCTCCAACTTCAAAACACAACGCAGTTCGGATGGGCAAGGGCTATGTCGGAACACTCTCTGGCCCACCTACTGTGCCACCTTCTACCAGTCTCCATGTAATCGAGGCTGATTCAGGGAAAGCAGGCATGTGGATTCAGGGGAATGGGAGGAAGCCATTCAGCCCCTCTAGCCCATCTCGCCATTCAAGAAAATAAATCGTAGAAGGTGGCAGGGCAGGTTGAGAAGTTAAAAAGGCTTACGGGATCCTGGGCTTCATGAATAGAGGTATAGAGTACCAAAGTGTGCAAATTATAATGAACTTTGTTATATATGTAAACCTGTAAATACCTTGTTTAAGCACCAGAGGGCTCATCCCCTGGAGTCCCAAGGGATCCCACAATCCCTTGGGAGCACCTGCACATAAGGAGGCCTCACAGGCTGGAGAGGCACTCTGAGACCTGTAATAAAGAACTACGGTCACACCTTACTTTGAGCTTGCAGTATCTGGTCTGACTCTTTATTCAAGACACAACAAACCTTATGATGAACTTCAGATTGGCCACAATCTTATTGAATGGCGGAGCAGGCTCGAGGGGCCGCATGGCCTACTCCTACTCATATTTTTTATGTTCTTAAAACACTGTTCGGCCCCAACCGGAGTATTGTGTCCAATTCTGGGCCCTGCACTTGAGGAAGGATGTGAAGGCCTTAGAGAGGGTGCAGAAAAGATTTACGAGAATGGTTCCAGGGATGAGGGACTTCAGTGACGTGGATAGACTGGAGAAGCTGGGGTTGTTCTCCTCGGGAGCAGAGAAGGTCGAGAGGAGATTTGATCGAGGTGTTCAAAATCGCAAGGGGTCTGGGCAGAGTAGATAAGAGAGAAACTGTTTCCATTGGTGGAAGGGTCGAGAACCAGACAAGGATTTAAGGCGATTGGCAGAAGAATCAAAGGCAACATAAGAAAAAAAATTTTACGCAGTGAGTGGTTAGGATCTGGAATGCGCTGCCCGAGAGGGTGGAAGAGGCAGACTTAATCATGGTTTTCAAAAAGAAGTTGAATAAATATCTGAAGGAAATTAAATTGCAGGGCTACGGCGAAAGTGACACCAAGATTTTACATCACAAAACCACCGCTGCAACATGTTCCAATACCCTTACCCAACAAAAATCTGTCGATCTCATTCTTGAAAATTTCAATTGAACCCCCAGCCTCCAAGCAGTGTTAACGAGCGACCCTCACACAGGAGATGGAAACAAGTGGCTGGAGTGGAGCAAAATCCTGGAGATCTCTGATCCTAAAATCCCCATCAAATCCAGCGTATTCCTAGAGATGTCATCACACGACATCCAACTTCCCCACGTAGACAAATAAGTCTTCCTCCCAACGCTTCCCCCCCCCCCCCACAAACCCGACATAGGATATACAGCACAGAAACAGACTACTCGGTCCGACCAACAACTGGTATTTATATAGGTGCCTTTAACATAGTAAAACATCCTAACGTGCAAAAAATTTGACCGGAGCTACACAAGGCGAAATTAGGGCAGGTGACCAAAAGCTTGGTCACAGAGATCAGTTTTGAGGAGCGTCTTAAAAAAGGAGGAAAGAGAGGCAGAGAGGTTTAGGGAGGGAGTTCCAGAGCTTGGAGTCCAGGCAGCTGAAGGCACGGCCGCCAATGGTTGAGTGATTATAAATCAGGGATGCTCAAGAGGGCAGAATTAGAGGAGCGCAGACATCTCGGGGGGGGGGGGGGGGGTGGGGGCGGTTGTGGAGGAGATTACAGAGAAAGGGAGGGGCGAGGCCACGGAGGGATTTGAAAACAAGGAGGAGAATTTTGAAATCGAGGCGTTGTTTAACCTGGAGCTAATGTAAGTCAGTGAGCACAGGGGGACTTGGTGCGAGTTAGGACATGGGTAGCACCCTCCCTGATCACCTCAAGGTTATGTAGGGTAGAATGGAGGCTAGCCAGGAGTGCGTTGGAATAGTCAAGTCTAGAGGTAAGAAAGGCCTCCTCCAGTCTTTCCTCATCTAAATTTATCAGCATAACCCTAGATTCCCTTCTCCCTCATGTACTTATCTAACCTCCCCTTAAATGCATCGATACTATTCGCTTCAACCACTCCTTGTGGTGGTCAGTTCCACATTCTCACCACTCTCTGGGTGAAGAAGTTTCTTCTGAATTCCACAATTGATTTCTTGGTGACCATCCCGGTCTTGATGGCCGCTAGTTTTGCTCTTCCTCACATTTCCTGGGTTCTCTGCTATATTATTACATCTAATAAACAAAAGTATTCAAACTTCTTTACCCAGAGATTGGTGAGAATGTGGAACACGCTGTCACAGGGAGTGGTTGAGGCGAATAGCATTAGATGCATTTAAGGGGAGGCTAGATAAGCACATCAGGGAGAAAGGAAGGTAAAGCTGATAAGCTGAGATGAAGTAGGGGTGGGAAGAAGCTCGTGTGGAACATTAACACCAGTATGGACACTGTAATGAGATAATGTATAGCGCCCTCTAGCTAGGAGGTATAGGGAGCTGGAGGCGGTGTTGAATCTCGTCGTCAGGGGCAGGGAGGTGTTGCTACAGTTGTACAGGGCCTTGGTGAGGCCACACCTGGAGTATTGTGTACAGTTTTGGTCTCCTAACTTGAGGAAGGACATTCTTGCTATTGAGGGAGTGCAGCGAAGGTTCACCAGACTGATTCCCGGGATGGCGGGATGGACATATCAAGAAAGACTGGATCAACTGGGCTTATATTCACTGGAGTTCAGAAGAATGAGAGGGGATCTCATAGAAACGTTTAAAATTCTGACGGGTTTAGACAGGTTAGATGCAGGAAGAATGTTCCCAATGTTGGGGAAGTCCAGAACCAGGGGTCACAGTCTAAGGATAAGGGGTAAGCCATTTAGGACCGAGATGAGGAGAAACTTCTTCACCCAGAGAGTGGCGAACCTGTGGAATTCTCTACCACAGAAAGTTGTTGAGGCCAATTCACTAAATATATTCAAAAAGGAGTTAGATGTAGTCCTTACTACTAGGGGGATCAAGGGGTATGGCGAGAAAGCAGGAATGGGGTACTGAAGTTGCATGTTCAGCCATGAACTCATTGAATGGCGGTGCAGGCTCGAAGGGCCGAATGGTCTATTCCTGCAGCTATTTTCTATGTTTCTATGTCTGTTCTTGTTGATAAGAGGCTCCCAAGGTATGGGAAATGGTCCATGTTGTCCAGGGCGGCGCTTAATCAGCTCCGCTGGGCAGGCCACATTGTTCGCATGTCAGACACGAGACTCCCAAAGCAAGCGCTCTACTCGGAACTCCTTCACGGCAAACGAGCCAAAGGTGGGCAGAGGAAACGTTACAAGGACATCCTCAAAGCCTCCCGGATAAAGTGCAGCATCCCCACCGACACCTGGGAATCCCTGGCCAAAGACCACCCTAAGTAGAGGAAGTGCAGCTGGGAGGGTGCTGAGCACCTCGAGTCTCGTCGCCGAGAGCATGCAGAAACCAAGCGCAGGCAGCGGAAGGAGCGTGCGGCAAACCAGTCCCACCCTCCCCTTCCCTCAACCACTGTCTGTCCCACCTGTGACCGGGACTGTGGTTCCCGTATTGGACTGTTCAGTCACCAAAGGACTAATTTTAAGAGTGGAAGCAAGTCTTCCTCGATTCTGAGGGACTGCCTATGATGATGATTGACGATGATAGGGAGCTGTATTCCGAGAGAGGGTCGGTGAAGGACCACCACCTTAAGCTCCACATGGCTGACTGAGATCTCCCAAATAAATAAAAGTTAAGTTGAACTAAGAGTGTTCAAGAGACTATAAAATACAGACCGGTTGGGCAGAATGGCTTATCCTTGTGCCGTAAACTCGATGCAAAATGGAAAAAGAACTTTTTTTAAATGCCTATGATTTTTCTCCTGGATCACAATAGTTTCCAGCAGCTTAAATCGGTGATGCCTGAAGGGTTGGCATCCGTAACGTGATGTAACCCTAGCGTGGGCAGCACAGGAGCTGTTATCAATATTTATTCAGCTGCCCGAGTTTAGGTTCTAGACACACCTTTACAACCTGCCCTTTTTACAGGAGTATTTACCGAGGCTCTTTAGCTTACACAGTTCTCTCATTCCCCTTGCCTCCCCCTCGCTGGGACATTGTATGCAGACGCACACAGTCAGCGCTCTCAAGTGACTCCCCATTCTTTCCTCCTCCTTCAAAGCCGGCAAACTTTCCAAATCACAAGCTTGACGTCATGTACTGAGTACTTCTCAAAATAACTCTGTTCTCTGATAATTTTATTAAAAACACGGCAACTCGGTAGCAATGCCTTTAATAAACACCCATCAGCAGGTGACGTCATCCTTGATAATAGCCCGTCCCTAATTGCCACGTGAGGTGGTGGTGGTGAGCCGCCTCCTTGAACCGTTGCAGTCCGTGTGGTGAAGATGCTCCCACAGCGCTGACTTTGTCGTAGCGGTTTGGTGCAACTGAGTGTCTCGCTGGGTCATTTCAGCGGGGCATTACTGTGGGTCTGGAGTCACATATCGGCCAGACTGGGCAAGGGCAGCAGATTTCCTTCCCTAAAAAGGACATTAGTGAACCAGTGTGTTTTTACGATCGTGGTCACCATTGCGGATACTGATATTAATGGCAGACAGGTTCGAGTCTAATGCAGGTTCTATTACAAGAGGAACGCGTCAAGCTCCTTAATCCTACTATTTGCCTCCTGGTCATTCCTCTCCTGTCACAATCAGACTTTCCGGACAAGGAAAACAAGTTTCTGGGGTGCACATTTCATTCCCACCCCCCTTCCCGTGTTGTGGCCGTTGGCTGCTCGGACCATTCCCTCCCCTGCCCCACCCTTTTGACCAGAGCACATAAATCTAGACTGATGCTCCCAGTGCAGTGCTGAGGGAGCGCTGCACTGTCAGCGATGCTGTCTTTCGGATGAGATGTTAAACCGAGGCCTCTGCTCTCTCAGGTGGACGGAAAAGATCCCATGGCCACTATTCTGAAGAAAAGCGGGGGCGTTCTCCCACGGTGACTTGGGGCCAATATTTACCCCTCAACCATCATCACTAAAAACAAATTATCTGGGTCATTACCACATTGCTGTTTATGGGAGCTTGCTGTGCGCAAACTGGCTGCCGTGTTTCCCTCATCACAACAGTAACTACAGTGCAAAAAAAAATACTTCATTGGCTGCAAAGCACTTTGGGGTGGTGAAAGGCAATTTAGAAATGCAAGTCTTTCCTTCATTCTTGATGTGTCAACCACTCAGTCAGCACCAGAGCTGCCCCAGGCCATTGCCAATACACTGCTTGGCTTCCCGTCAATGAATTTCCCCTCCATTCCTATCCCGAAGGAGTTGACCTCCTGCCAGTGGGAAGGACACTCGGAGGCGCGAGCGGAGTGCTAACTACTCAGCGGCCTCCGCGCTCTCCACAGTGGTGATGCCAGTAGCCCTCGAGAGAGAGAGAGAGAGAGAGAGAGAGAGAGAGAGAGAGAGAGAGAGAGAGAGAGAGAGAGAGAGAGAGAGAGAGAGAGAGAGCCCCGCTGGCTTGGCTATTACTTCAATCCAACGAGGCACGAGCAAAATCACTCGGCTTTGAACCAAACCCTGAACATGGTCAAGAAAGCTCTCGACGGATCCGGATCGCTGCTTGCTGTCAAAGGACAGTGTGCAGATCTGGCTTCCAGCTGTTCCAATTGCAAAGGACAGTCAGCTTTCATTTAAACAAGAGTGTGGAATTTTGCCAACCCTCCCTCCCCCAATATACACAAATCTAGCAGACACTGGAGACTTGGGCACTGACTTGTACAATTTGTCCCTCGTCAAACAGTTGCTAATATGCCTACAACCTCTTGGAGAGGACTAGCCCTCGCAACTTATTCCGTTATTCGTTCATGGGATCTGGGCGTTGCTGGCAAGGCCCGTTCCTAATTGCCCTCGAGATGGTGAGCCACCTTCTTGAACCGCTGCAGTCCGTGTGGTGAAAGCACTTCCACCGTGGTCATTTCAGAGGGGCAGTTAAGAGTCAACCACATTGCTGGTGGGTCTGGAGTCACATATAGGCCAGAACCGGGTAAGATTTCCTTCCCTAAAAAAGGACATTAGTGAACCGGTTGGGTTTTTAACCGATCCGGTAGTTTCATGGCACCATTACTGACACGAACACTAACTTTTTAAAATTCCAGATTTATTTAATTAACTGAATTTAAATTCCCCAGCTGCCGTGGTGGGATTTGAACTCACGTCACTGGATCATTAGTCCAGGCCTCTGGATTACTGGCCCAGTGCTACTGTGCCTAACTCACCCCTTCCTCCCCATACAGATGTCTGGCCTTCACTCAGTGCCTCACCACCCGAGATGGAATGGGGGGGCAAATCAACACATGGATTCTCTCACTCGGGGTCACTGTGTTGGTGATCCGTAAGGTACATCCCATTTAATCCTATCTACGCAATGTCATCTGCACTGCAACATCGTGCCTGAAACCCAACCACAGGAGGCCCTCTCTGACTGTACCACTGCACCAACGTTAGCGTCCTCGACCAGGCCAATATCCCCAGCATTGAAGCACTGACCACACTTGATCAGCTCCGCTGGGCGGGGCCACATCGTTTGCATGCCAGATACGAGACTCCAAAAGCAAGCGCTCTACTCTGAACTCCTTCACGGCAAGCGAGCCAAAGCTGGGCAGAGTAACCGTTACAAGGACACCCTCAAAACTTCCCTGATAAAGTGCAACATCCCCACTGACACCTGGGAGTCCCTGGCCAAAGACCGCCCTAAGTGGAAGAAATGCATCCGGGAGGGCGCTGAGCACCTCGAGTCTCATCACCGAAAGCATGCAGAAAGCAAGCGCAGGCAGCGGAAAGAGCGTGCGGCAAACCAGTCCCACCCTCCCTTTCCCTCGCTGAACTCACTCAAGTGCCCCAAGGCTATCCCTTCTCTTCTGTCTCACCTGTGACAGGGACTGTGGTTCCCGTATTGGACTGTTCTGCCACCTAAGGACTCATTTTAAGAGTGGAAGCAAGTCTTCCTCGATTCCGAGGGACTGCCTATGATGATGACCACTGTGACATCTCCAACCTGTGACCTCTCTGAAGGCATTTACTGGATCCTCATTTAGTTTGCATTCTAGGAGATTGGCAGCCTTGGGTGTCGACACGTCCTTGTGGCCAGAGGAGGCATCACCATGGAACCCAAGCACGGATATCAAAAGAGAAACTGGCCGATTATAAGAGAAAAATAAGACTTGAATTTATATAGCACCTTTCACAACCTCAGGGCATCCCAAAGCACTTTACAGGCGATGAAGTACTTTCGAAATGCAGTCACTGTTATGACGTGGGAAACGCGGCAGCCAATTTGCGCACAGCAAGCTCCCACAAATAGCAATGTGAAAATGACCCGACCATCTGCGTTTTTAGTGATGTTGATCTAGGGCTAAATCTTGAGCCCAGAACTCCCCTGCTCTTTTCGAAATAGTGCCGTGGGATCTTTTATGTCCACCTGAGAGGGCAGATGGGGCCGTGGTTTAATGGCTCATCCAAAAGACGGCACCTCCAACAGTGCAGCACTCCCTCAGCACTGCATTGAGAGTGTGAGACTAGATTTATGTGCTCCAGTCAAGAAAGGTGGGGCAGGGAAGGAAATAGCCCCAGCAGCCAATGGCCACAACAGTGAGCATATGTGCACACTAGAAACTTGTTTTTCTTGTGCTGCCTCAGCACTACACTGGGCGGGTCAATCTAGATTTTTGTGCTCAAGTCTCTGGAGTGGGGCTTAAACCTACAACCTTCTGACTCAGAGGCAAGAGTGCTACCCCACCCAGCATGCCTACACTTGCTTCAGGACAATGAGACAGTTGAACGACAAATACAATAGTTAGGGGATCACGAGTGGTGGAATTGGTGTATAATGGTATTGAATAATCTCCCATGTGCTTTGTAATAGTGCAAGCGACAATATTAATTCATTTAATTATCATGGTATGTTGACTTAGCCTTGTACTGCGGTGATTGTCACAGCTAATGTATAACTATTAGCACCGCTGGTTATAAGTAATGAGGGATCAAAAATTGTTCTTTACCACCAAGGTGGGGAATAGGTCACTTGTTCTTCACCCCCCCAAGGTGGGGAATGTGCAAGGATTTAGAAATTGCCATATATTGCTGCCTGCCTGCTGGGCAGGCCACATTGTTCACATGCCAGACACGAGACTCCCAAAGCAAGCATTCTACTCGGAACTCCTTCACGGCAAACGAGCCAAAGGTGGGCAGAGGAAACATTACAGGAACAGCCTCTCCCTCAAAAAGTGCAGGATCCCCACTGACATCTGGGAGTCCCTGGCCAAAGACCGCCCTAAGTGGAAGAGGTGCAGCCGGGAGGGCGCTGAGCACCTCGAGTCTCGTCGCCGAGAGCGTGCAGAAACCAAGCGCAGGCAGCGGAAGGAGCGTGCGGCAAACCAGTCCCACCCACCCTTTCCCTCAACGACTATCTGTCCCACATGTGACGGGGACTGTGGCTCCTGTATTGGACTGTTCAGCCACTTAAGGACTCATTTTAAGAGTGGAAGCAAGTCTTGCTCGATTCCGAGGGACTGCCCATGATGATGATGTAGTCAAACAGACCCGAAACTCTGCTGATGCAATAAGAGGAAGAGACGAGACTATTCGAACTTGCATAATTGCATCAGAATGACATCGGCGGACATGGAGGTGTTAGTATCTGTGATTACCTGAAACAATGGGAAAAGCAGAACTGGTAAACAGATGGCCTGCGATCACATTAAACACTAGGACTGCGAGTTAGACAGCTCATGTTCTGCTGATATTTCAAAAGGAAATAGAATCATAGAATGGTTGCAGTTCAGAAGGTGGCCATTCGGCCCGTCGAGCCCGTACCATCTCACAGCTAGTGCCACTCCCCCGTGCTTTCCCCGTAGCCCTGCAATTGTTTTTCCTTCAGATACTTATCCAATTTCCTTTTGAAAGATAAGACTAACTCTGCCTCCACCACCGTTTCAGGCAGTGCATTACAGATCCTAACCACTCCCTGCGTAAAAAAGTTTTGCCTTACATCGGCAGAAGAACCAAAGACAATCACCTTAAATTGGTGTCCTCGACCCTTCCACCAATGGGAACGGTTCCTCTCAATCTACTCTGTCCAGACTCCTCCTGATTTTGAACACCTCGATCAAATCTCCTCTCAACCTTCTCTGCTCCAAGGAGAACAACCCCAGCTTCTCCAGTCCATCCACGTCACTGAAGTCCCTCAATGAGGGGCCTCGACAAGGTGGATGCAGAGAGGATATTTCCACTCATAGGGGAAACTAAAACTAGGGGACATAGTCTCAGAATAAAAGGGCCGCCCATTTAAAACTGAGATGAGGAGGAATTTCTTCTCTCAGAGTTGTAAATCTGTGGAATTTTCTGCCCCAGAGAGCTGTGGGGGCCATTGAATATATTTAAGGCGGAGATGAGCGATAAGGGGATAAAGGGTTATTGGAAGCAGGCAGGGAAGTGGAACTGAGCCCAAGATCAGATCAGCCGTGATCTTAGTAAATAGCCCAGGTTCGAGGGGCCAAATGGCCGACTCCTGCTCCTATTTCTTATGTTCTTATTCCTGGAATCATTCGCGTAAGTCTTTCCGGCATCCTCTCTAAGGCCTTCACATCCTTCCGAAAGTGTTAAATAAAGGTTAACATGATCAAACAGCCAAGTCAGTAAACATGCGGCCTCATAAGAAGAATTTGAGAAGGTGTTAGCTATGACAGTTTTGATGGTGGGGGGAACACGCGACAGACAGAGGTACAAGAGAGAGAGAGAGGAAGCAGGTTCTAGTTATCGAGGTCGAGATACTGCACTGGACTACGCGCTCTACCCAGAGGGGGAACAGCTTAATCCAGTTTCACTTCTCTGTAAATTACTGCTTAAATACTGAAATGTATTAATAAAAGATAGACTTGCATTTATATAGCACCTTTCACAACCTCAGGACATCCCAAAGCGCTTCACAGCCACCGAGGTACTTTTTGAACTTTGTTGGCTGCTGTTGTAATGTAGGAAATGCAGCAGTCAATTTGCGCACAGCAAGCTCCCACAAACAGAAATGTGACAACGACCAGATAATCTGTTTTTAGTGATGTTGTTTGAAGGATAACTATTGGTCAGGACACCGGGGAGAACTCTCCTGCTCTTCTTCCAATAGTGTGCACCTGAGAGAGCAGACGGGGCCTCGGTTTAATGTCTCATCTGAAAGACAGCAACTCCGACACAAGATACTTTAGTAAGTGCGAGGAGGCGGGATTTTATTTTAAAACCCTGGCCACCATTCACATCTGGACATTGATTGGCAGCTCACTAAACAAAACACGGGCGAGTGAAGGACCAGAGAGCAAGTTTAGAGATGGGAATTCAAAAGGGAGTTAGATGTGACCCTTACGGCTAATGGGATCAAGGGGTATGGAGAGAAAACAGGAATGGGGTACTGAAGTTGCATGATCAGCCATGATCATATTGAATAGTATTGCAGGCTCGAAGGGCCGAAAGGCCTGCTCCTGCACCTGCACCTATTTTTTATGTTTCTATGCCAACTCTGGGTGGATGTATTCCTGGAGTTTATCACATGACTTCCCACCTGGTCAAACAGCTTTTTCTTCCCGCACCTTCAGTCTTTTTATGACTCAGTGGGCAGCACCCTCACCTCTGACCCAGAAGGTTGTGGATTCAAGTCCCCCTCCAGGGACCTGAGCACACCAAAAAAAAAAATCTAGGCTGACACTCCCAGTGCAGTGCTGAGGGAGGGGCGCACTGTCGGAGGTGCCGTCTTTCAGGTGAGACGTTAAACCCAGGCCCCGTCTGCCCTCTCAGGTGGACGTAAAAGAACCCGTGGTACTATTTCAAAGAAGAGCAGGGGAGTTATCCCCGGTATCCTGGGGCCAATATTTATCCCTCAATCAACATGACAAAAAAAAACATTATCTGGTCATTATCACATTGCTGTTTGTGGGAGCTTGCTGTGCGCAAATTGGCTGCTGTGTTTCTCGCATTACAACAGTGACGACACTCCAAAAGTACTTATTTGGCTGTAAAGCGCTTTGAGCTGACCAGTGGTCGTGAAAGGCGCTATATAAATCCAAGTCTATCTTTCAAAGAAAATGAGAAAAAAAACACAATTTCTTTAACTTCAAATGATTTTGCTCACTGCGGTATCCAGGAGAGGAAGTTTTCATTCCTGGACTCTCCAGGGCAATCCTGGAAGGTTGGCAACCATAGGCTCATTAGACCATGGAATTGTACCCAAAAAGGAGTCAATGCCATTTGGAGAGGATTAGCGGGCAAAGAACAGGAAAATATCTTTCACTCAAAAATAAACTCTGTTTTAGCAGTCTGGTCACAAATCTTAACCCTAAATTGTCTTCGCTATCCCGGAATCAACCCCCCCCCCCACCCCCCATTATTTTTGTTGATCTTCCTATATAAATATTAATGTGAAGAGAATAATCGGCAAAAAAGCCAGAGTGACAATTAGGAGAATGTTTTTTTTTTTAAAAACAGTTGCTGTGATCTGGAATGCGCTGCCTGAAAGGGCAGTGGGAGCAGATTCAATAGAAACGTTCCAAAGCGAATTGGATATATAAAAGAAAGACTTGCATTTATATAGCACCTTTCACAACCTCAGGACGTCCCAAAGCGCTTTACAGCCAATGAAGTACTTTTTTTGAATTGCAGTCACTGTTGTAATGTGGGAAATCCGGCAGCCAATTCACACACAGCAAGCTCCCACATAACAGCCATGTGATAATGTCCAGATAATCTATTTTTTTAATGTTATGTTACATTATACAGTGCCTTTCACAACCTCAGGATGTCCGAAAGCACGTTATAGCCAATTAAGTGCTTTTGAAGTGTAGCCACTGTTGTAGTGTAAGAAATAACTGAAATGGAAACAGTTGCAGGACTGTGGGGAAGGAGCAGGGGGTGACAGTGGGACTAACTGAACAGCTTTCAAAGGGCAACAAGTTGTATTTATATAGCGCCTTTAACTTAGTAAAACATCCCAAGACGCTCCAGGGAGTTGAGCACATAAGTGCAGTGCTGAGGGAGCGCCGTCTTTCGGATGAGACGTTAAACCGAGGCCCCGTCTGCTCTCTCAGGTGGACGCAAGATCCTAAGGCACTTTTTTGACAAAAAGCAGGAGAGTTTTCCCCGGTGTCCTGGGGCCAATATTTAGCCCTCAATCAACATAACAAAAACAGATTATCGGGTCATCACATTGCTGTTTGTGGGAGCTTGCTGTGCGCAAAACTGGCTACCGAATTTCTCTCATTACAACAGTGACTACACTCCAAAAGTACTCATCATTATACACAGTCCCTCGAAATCGAGGAAGACTTGCTTCCACTCTAAAAATATGAGTTCTTAGGTGACTGAACAGTCCAATAGGGGAATTATAGTCTCTGTCACAAGTGGGTCAGATAGTCGTTGAAGGAAAGGGTGGGTGGGACTGGTTTGCCACATGCTCCTTCCGCTGCCTGCACTTGATTTCTGCGTGCTCTCGACGATGAAACATAGAAAAATAGGTGCAGGAGTAGACCATTTGGCCCTTTGAGCCTGCACCACTATTTAATAAGATCATGGTTGATCATTCATCTCATGAGACTCGAGGTGCTCAGCGCCCTCCTCGGATGCACTTCCTCCACTTAGGGCGGTCTTTGGCCAGGGACTCCCAGGTGTCGGTAGGGAATGTTCATGGACTGTAAAGCGCTTTGAAATGGTGGTGGTCGTGAAAGGCGCTATAGAAATGCAAATCTTTCTTTCAAAGGCTTCAAAACAATTGCCACCAAGGAGAAATTAGGGCAGTTACTAAAAGCTCGTTCAAAGAGCTAGGTCCTAAGGAGCGTCTTAAAAGGAGGAGAGGGGCGCGGAGAGGTTAGGGCGGGAGTTCCAGAGTTTAGGACCCAGGCAACAGAAAGCAACAATGTGCTTAATGGCCTCCTTCTGCACCGGATGGCTCTTCCACAAGTCACGGAGCTTCTTTCCGCGACTCGGAGGCATGAACGAACCACCTGGCTTTGGTTTGGACTCGATTGCTTCAGACAAAAACTGGAGATAGCCGAGTGCAATCAGCCATCCCATCCATTTACAATTTTAGGGCAGGGTGCTGTTTTGCAAAGAAATGTAAAAACGTATGAGCAGGAACCTGGTCTATTTCACGCGTGCCTTGATGCCAAATCGTTACAAAATTGAAATGCAAGTCTTATTTAAAGGCTGGTCACGTTACCTCCGCCGCTGCCCCGCTATAGGCCCACAGTTGGACACAAACTTCATTAATTCCAGTTGAATAAAATTGCAACTTTTAAGGAAAAACTTTTTGAGCGGGTCCTACTCAGTGGTGTAACTTGTTAAAACCTGGAGCTGCAGATATGTCTAGAATGGAGATTTATATATATATATATATATATTTACCTTGCTAGATCCAGAAAGGAGTCGGTGACTTCTTTGGGCTCCGGGAGTGCCCCTTCCAACGACAGCTGAGGGTTGGCCTCGGCGCCGGCTCCCGGTTTGATGATGAAAGCCATGCTCACCCCGGTGATGGAGGCCAGCAAGGTGGTGAGGAAGAAGAACAACATCGCCCAGCCGCCGAGCTTGCCGAGTGCTTTGGGGTCCAGGCTGGCGGCCCCCGAGACCAGGCTGCACACCACCAGCGGGATGATGATCATCTTCAGCAGCCGCAGCAGCAGCTCGCCGGGGAAGGAGAAGTAGATGACTTGCACCGGGCTCAGACCCAGCTTCCTCACCGACAGCCCGATCACCACGCCGGCCACCACTCCGGTCACGGTCAGGATGACCAGCAGATTGGACATGATGCAGCCCCGGACCTTCCTCAGCTGCTCCGAGGACTTGCGAGCCGGGCTGGCTACAACGTTGCCGCCGTCCGGCACGATGTTGCCGTCCTTGCATACAATGTTGCCGTCCTCCGACACATTGTTACCATTCACAGCCTTCTCGTCCAGGTAGATGTCACCATTCGACATGCCCTTCATTTCATCGCCTCTGGTTGCAGCCATAATTCGTCAATTTCAATGTCTCCGGTGATTTATTCTAATTTCTTTGAAATACAGAGACGCCGGCGCGGGTTTTTCCCTCTCCCCGCCCCTGTAGTTGTTGCAATTGAGGCGGGAAGAAATCGCAAGAGGAAGAAACTGACGCGGCTGCTCGGCGTGAAATGTGTTTGTAACTGACTCGGGCCCGCCGCTCTCACGCGACACAACATTTCAAGGGGTATTACTATTGCATCACAATGTGACGCCGAACAAGCATGGCTGTGGAGTGGATGACGAGCAGAATGGCTGCAGGCCAACCTAATGTTTTTTAAAAATATAGATGTATATCTCACCTCCATGTGTCCCTCTACCGGCAGTCTTGGGAGTGAGGGAGTGATGCAACGGTGGATATAACTTGCATCTTACACAGCGCTTTACAGCCAAAGAAGTACTTTTTAAAAAAAGTGTAGTCACTGTTGTAACCTCCTCGTAGGACTGCTCCTGTGTACACATAGGCAGTCCCTCGGAATCGAGGAAGAACTCAGTGAGTTCTCTGGTGGCTGAACAGTCCGATACGAGAGCAACACACTCTATCACATGTGGGACAGATATTTGTCGAGGGAAGGGGATCGGTGGGGCTGGTTTGCCGCGCGCTCCTTCCGCTGCCTGCGCCTGACCTCTTCACGCTCTCGGCGTTGAGACTTGTAGAAGTCAACACCCTCCCGGATGCACTTTCTCCACCTCGGGCGCTCTTCCGCCAGGGTCTCCCAGGCGTCAGTGGTGATGTCGCACTTTACCAGGGAGGCTTTGAGGTGTATGGTCAAGGGGGCCATTAGCAGGTCCAGGCAGCGGGCGGTCGAGGGGGTCATTCAGCCCGTCTGCCTGCCTCTCTTCCGCGGTTCCGTTCGAGCCAGGGTGTCCCTGGAGATGGAGCACGCGGTGAGATGAGGAGGAATTTCTTCTCTGAGGGTTGTAAATCTGTGGAATTCGCTGCCTCAGAGAGCTGTGGAAGCCGGGACATTGAATAAATTTAAGACAGAGATAGACAGTTTCTTAACCGATAAGAGAATAGGGGGTTATGGGGAGCGGGCGGGGAAGTGGAGCTGAGTCCATGATCAGATCAGCCATGATTGTATTAAATGGCGGAGCAGGCTCGAGGGGCCGTATGGCCTACTCCTGCTCCTATTTCTTATGTTCTTATGTTAAAAATTTATTTTGTTAATTTGTCGCGTCTAGTGCCCATTTTAATAAGGGAGCACTTGTTTTAAAAGTTTTACACGAAAATAGTTGTAATGTAGGAAACGTAGGCAACCGATTTGCACACAGTAAGCTCCCACAAACAGCAATGTGATGTCCCAGGTGAAGACATCTTTTCTACCTCCCCCGCCCCCAGAAAAACATCGAGGTAGCTTAGTATTACCATTGCAGAGTGCACCTCTGCAAGCACCCACCCACTATCGTGATTGGCCACTGCCGGCCCCCTCCTCACCCACCCCCTGCCTCTTGGTTTAAGTCCCATCTGAAAGACGGGATCTCCGGCAGTGCAGCACTCCCTCAGCGCTGCACTGGGAGTGTCAACTTAGATTGTGCGATCAAGTTTCCTGGAGTGGGATTCGAACCCACCACCTTCGGGTTAAAGAAGATCGATCTATCGGAGTTTTTTTTAATGTATTCACAATCTGTTCTTTAAGCAATAAATCAGGGAAGCAGCAAGATCCTGTTGGATCTGTTGACTGAGCAGCAAGATCCTGTTGGATCGGTTGACTTCTGTGTATATTTCTGAGAAATGCTGCAAGAGTAATCTCATACAGAAGCTGCCACTAGTTAATCCTACCACAACTTTGCATGTCTTGAATTCAAAGGTTGTTTTACAGTTTTCAGGGAAAGAGGTCCAGAATCCCATAATGTGATCCTAAACACTAACATTTTAGGAACCACATATCATAAAAATTGAATTTGACTAAATCAGTTACTGTTAAACAGTACCTTTCATTATTTTGTATTAATATAATAAGTCAACATATGCTAACTTCTACAGATTGGAAAGTTACGCACACTGCATATTTGCATAATACCTTACAACTATTTTAGTTGCACCTGTAAAACAATAAATCATGAAATCAAGTGCCCCCTGATTAAAGGCGGGGGGCGGGCACTAAAACCGACAAACTTAAACAAATTAAACTTTAGACATTACGTGGTTCAAATTAAAATTTGGTTGCCAGGGGGTGATGATGCACTTCAGTCCCTCCAGTGCCCACCTGTCGCAGAAGGCCGCGAGCGTACCGGTGGACACCGCGTGCTATACTACCTTACAACAACAATGACAACTTGCATTTATATAGTGCCTTTAACAGAGACGAGAGTAAAATATCCCAAGACACTTCACCGGAGTGTTATCAAACAAAATGTAACACCGGGCCCCATAAGAAGCACATATTAGGGCAGATGACCAAAAACTTGGTCAAAGAGATAGGTTTTAAACATAGAAACATAGAAAATAGGTGCAGGAGTAGGCCATTCGGCCCTTCGAGCCTGCAACACCATTCAATAAGATCATGGCTAATCATTCACCTCAGTACCCTTTTCCTGCTTTCTCTCCATACCCCTTGATCCCTTTAGCCGTAAGGGCCACATCTAACTCCCTTTTGAATATATCCAACGAACTGCACTCAACAATTTTCTGTGGTAGAGAATTCCACAGGTTCACAATTCTCTGGGTGAAAAAGTTTCTCCTCATCTCGGTCCTATATGGCTTACCCCTTATCCTTAGACTGTGGTCCCGGCGTGGTCCCAGCCTGCCAAACCATCAGTGGGCCAGGGCTATTAGTGGGAGCAGCATGTGGCGGCCCAGCCCAGAAATCGGCGCGGTCCCAGTCTGCAAGACCATCGGCAGGCCGGGGCCATTAGAGGGAGCAGCGTGTGGCAGCATACCACTGCAGGGAGCAGCGCGTGCTGCTGCAGGAGGGCAACAGCTGACTGCAGTGCGGGCAGGTACAGCAGGAGCGGCGAGATCGGGGCGAAGGAGCAGCAAGGTCGGGGCGAAGGAGTGGCGAGAGTTCGTAGAGGAATGTGATCGGGGCCCAGAAGAGGCGAGGGCCCAGAGGTAGCATGGGCCAGCCCACACTGCGATGTGTGCGCACCAGGTCCATGCAGCAGAGCTGGTCTCCGATCGTCTTGGTTAACCTTTGCCACTGGACCAAGACCTAGCTCTGTCAAGCCCGTGTGGTGGCTGGTGTGCAATGGTCACCACAAGTTAAAATAATCCACGCACAGACTTCTTCCACCCTTCAGGATGTAGTTCAGGACCTGGAATATTAGGTCCTTCATTGAAACACCTGTGAACTCATCCTTGTTTGGTTTGTTTCGAGGGACTGCCTGTGACCCCTGGTTCTGGACTTCCCCAACATCAGGAATATTCTTCCTGCATCTAACCTGTCCAATCCAGTCAGAATTTTATACGCTTCTATGAGGTCCCCTCTCATTCTTCTGAATTCCAGTGAATATAAGCCTAGTCAATCCAGCCTTTCTTCATATGTCAGTCCTGCCATCCCAGGAATCAGTCTGGTGAATCTTCACTGCACTCCCTCAATAGCAAGAATGTCCTTCCTCGGATTAGGAGACCAAAACTGTACACAATACTCAAGGTGTGGTCTCACCAAGGCCCTGTACAACTGCAGTAAGACCTCCCTGCTCCTATATACAAATCCTCTCGTTATGAAGGCAAACATGCCATTTGCTTTCTTTACTGCCTGCTGTACCTTTATGCCTATTTTCAATGACTGATGTACCATGATACCCAGGTCTCGTTGCACTTCCACTTTTACTAATCTGTCACCATTCAGATAATAATCTGCCTTCCTGCTTTTGCCACCCAAGTGGATAACCTCTTACTCACATTATACTGCATCTGCCATGCATTTGCCCACTCACCTAACCTGTCCAAGGAGCCTCTTAAAGGAGGAGAGAGAGGCGGAGAGGTTTAGGGAGGGAATATGATACACATATTTTAGATTTGAACTATTTGCATTCATGTCTCTCATCTCTCCCACTGTGATTCACTCATGGAATTCCTTTGAAGGGCAATCAGTATAAAGTAGGCAAACGTGGCACCCAATATTGCGCAGGGGAAGTCCCAGAAACATCAGTGACGTAAGTTAAAAGGAAATACATAGCAGAGCAGACAGTACATATAACAGAGAGAGAAAAAACATTAAGTTATTAGTTTCAGGTGTAACCCTTCAGAGCATTGAACTGTGAACCACTCCATGACTTGTGCACATAAATCTAGGCTGACACTGCAGTGCTGAGGAAGTGCTGCACTGTCAGAGGTGCTGTCTTTGATCTACGGCCACACACTAGCCTGAAAATGTCTGATCTCAGAAGCTAAGCAGAGTTAGGTCCTGGTTAGTATTTGAATGAATGACCATTGGGGAATATGAGGTGCATTTGTCTTCAGGGGGCACTTGTACAATTTGTGTGTTGGTGACCTCAAAAAAAAAGGGGCACTGGAAAAAATTTATTTTGGAGTGTGACCCCCCCCCTTGTAGGGGGCATTTGTTTAAAGTGCACAACTAAAATAGTTGAACTGTGAACCACTCGGTTCCAATGAAGCTCAACGCAAGCTCAAGGAACAGCACCTCATCTTTCTTTTAGGCACTTCACAGCCTTCTGGACTCAACATCGAGTTCAACAATTTCAGACCGTAACCTCTTCCCATATTTTGCTCCCTTTCCTCCTATTTTTTAACCCCCTCCCCCGATCTTATGTAATTTTTCTCTCTCTGTTTCCCAAGGCAGCGGGTAATTACCCCGCCATTCACACCCTATCTAGACTAATCTTTTTCTAACTTCTGCCGTTACCATCTCAAGTCGGCCCATCATCTCTTTTGTCTCTCAAATCTCTCCTGTCTTCCACCCGATCACAGACCTTCTCTTTTGTTCTTTCCTCCCCTCCCCCTTTCGGTGCTCCTTCAGAATCTGTTCATTTCGAACATTCGCCAGTTCTGACGAAGGGTCACCGACCTGAAACGTTAACTCTGCCTCCTCTCCACAGATGCTGCCCGACCCGCTGAGTATATCCAGCATTTTCAGTTTTTATTTCAGATTCCAGCATCGGCAGTGTTTTGCTGAACCTGGCAATGGGCACACACTGTGGATTCCCAGCATTTCCTTCTTATTTGAATAACTTGTTAATCTGTTTCTGGTGACATCGGGTAAAGGAGGAATGGTAATGGAGAACGGTCTCTTGCTCTTCTTCAAACAATGCCAAAGAAATCTGTAGTACTCACATTGGAAGAGGCAAATGGTTAAATGTTTCTGTGAAATTTTTTGTCCGATAACGCAGCTGAGAAGCACAATGCCACGTTCAAGGCACTATATAACTGCAATCTGTTGTTGTGAAAAGCGGCACTCCCTCAGTACTGCACTGGGAGTGTCAGCTGAGGCCACCCACAACGTTCTTACATGTAAAGAAAAGAGGAAAGAACCTGCATTTATATAGCGCCTTTCACAATCTCAGGATGTCCCAAAGTGCTTTGCAGCCAATGAGGTGCGTTTTGACGTGTAGACACTGTTGTAACTCCCTCAGAACATTACATCAGTGACTACACTTCAAAAAGTACTTCGGTGGCTGTACAGCGCTTTGAGACGTCCGGTGGTCGTGTAAGATGCTATATAAATGCAAGTCTTTCTTTTTCTTTCCATACTGCACTGGGAGCGTACTTCAGTCTCTGGAGGGGGACTCGAACCCATAACCTTCTGACTTAGAGGCGAGAGAGAGTGCTGCCCACTGAGCCGCAGCTGACATTAATGATCCCTAATTATAGATTTTCGGCACTCCTCGCGAATTGTGAATGAAAATGATAAACTTTATTTTATTTTTCCCCAGTTTTTCCATTCCGAGGGTGCCAACTCATGCTGTGGCACTGCTCGTTGGCACTTGTGAGCCTATCTCTGTAATCTCCTCTAGCTCCCGCCCCCCCGAGATGTCTGCGCTCCTCAAATTCTGCCCTCCTGAGCATCCCTGATTATAATCACTCAACCATTGCTGGCCGTGCCTTCTGTTGCCTGGGCCCCAAGCTCTGGCACTCCCTCCCTAAACCTCTCCGCCTCTCTACCTCTCTTTCCTCCTTCAAGACGCTCCTTAAAACCAACCTCTTTGATCAAGCTTTTGGTCACCTGCCCTAATTTCTATTTATGTGGCTCGGTGTCAAATGTTTTGTCTCATAACACTCCTGCGAAGCGCCTTGGGACGTTTCTCTACGTCAAAGGCGCTATATAAATATAAGTTGTTGTTCAGTACCCAGCCCAAGTCTCCACTTTTAATGTGTGAAAGAAGGACTTGCTTTTATATAGTGCCTTTCACAACCTCAGCAAGTTCCAAAGTGCTTTACAGCCAATGAAGTACTTTTTGAAGTGTAATCAGTGTTGTAATGTGGGAAACGCGGCAGCCAATTTGCGCACAGCAAGCTCCCACACACAGCAATGTGATAATGACCCAGATAATCTGTTTTTGTTAAGTTGTTGAATGATCGTCATCATAGGCAGTCCCTCAACCAATTGGCCAGGACACCGGGGAAAACTCACCTGATCTTCAGCGAAATAGTACCATGGTATCCTTAAGTCCACCTGAGAGAGCAGACGGGACCTCGGTTTAACATCTCATCTGAAAGACGGCACCTCCGACAGTGCAGCACTTCCTCAGCACTGCACTGGAGTGTCAGCCTGGACTTATGTGCTGAAGTACTTTTGAAGTGTAGTTACTGTTATAATGTAGGAAATGTGGCAGCCAATTTGTGCACAGCAAGCTCCCACAAACAGCGATGGCCGCCTTCTGCACTGAAAGTTTTACGATTCTATCTGTTAATGTAGGAAATAAAAAGGGAAGATGCTGGAAACATTCAGCAGGTCAGACAGCATGTGTGGAGCGAGAAACAAAGTTAACGTGTCAGGTCGATGACCTTTCGTCAGAATTGGAAAAATGTTAGAGATGTAACAGGTTTTAAACAAGTACACAGGCAGGGCAAGTGGGGAGGGGAAGACAGGACAAAAGGGACGGTCTGTGATAGAGTGGAAGGCAGGAGAGATTAAATGACAAATTACTGAAACGTTAAATCTGTGGACGTAAAAGATCCCATGGCTCAATTTGGAAGAAGAGCAGGGGTGTTCTCTCTGATGCCTTCGCCAATATTTCTCCCTCAACCAACATCACTAAAAGCTGCTGAACTGATCACTTATCTCTCTTTTCACAGATGCTGCCTGATCTGCTGAGTGCAACATTTCCTGTTTTTCAGATTTCCAGCAGTGTTTTGCGTTTGGTCACTTATCGCGTTGCACAAAAAAGATATTTGCTGATGATAAGCACAGAATTAATTCAGATTGGCCTTGAACGGTGCTACTGGGTGTTGACTGAGCAGTGGAACTGAGAGAGCAGTGGCTTTTTAACCAGAATCAGGAAGCTGAAGCAGACGCAATACTCAATAAGATAGGTTGCACAGCAAACATTAACAATCGCCGTAAGCGTCAAACTGAGTGGGAGACTAGAACTTGTAAACAATCTTTGCAAGGGAAAGAGGCACCCAAATGAGCTACAACTGCCCTGAACATCCCTGGAGGTTGAAAGGGGAGGGAGAAAAATCAGTCAGGCTTCCTCCCTGATTGCTATCCTGTTGGTAGGTGCATTTCTGTGGACTTGATCATGCTGTGATGACTGCCATGTTTGAATAGCTTGCCAAAACTCACAGATGGCCAGTTAAGGGAGGTATCACACCTGTAGCCCAACAAGAGCCAGCATCTTCAGCTGGCTCAGTGGGTAGCACCCTTGTCACTGAGCCAGAAGGTTGTGGGTTCAGGTCCCACTCCAATTTGATCACTCCAATCTGAGCACAAAAAAAATCTAGGCTAACACTCTGTTAGATCTCTTAATTTCCAATGAAATACAAACTCCGATTGTAGTTTTAATGTCACTTTATTTTGGCAGACAGCAACAAGCTCTTGGCTTTAAGCCAAGTCTTTGTCCTTCTGAGACCACATGGTCAAAATGGCTGTACTTATACCTGGATCAATTTACAGAAAAGAACTCGCCTTCTTTGACCTTATTGGCTCAATTAATAGTCTTTTAACCTTTTAATTGGCTCGCTACCCAAAGGTCCTAAAATGTCAAGTTGATTGATGACTTGATGACTTAATGCAACATGCTCCCACTCACGTAGCATCTCTGACTTGGTGTCTGTGAATTCTCACAGCCTGTCTAAATGCAGCCTGTTTGAATTCTCTATCAATCCCCCCTTTGATTCTTTCACAAACTGAATCATAAAACATGAGGTATCACTGGTTAAACATTCTACAAAATAATTTCATACATGTTAATAGAGTTTCCTTCTAAAATTTGTTGATGTGTTTCGCCACATGTCCGGACTAGTAGCTTCCACACAAATTTACACCAACCCGAGTTCCATCGTGGCCACAATGGAAGTCCGGTTTTAGTAGGTTAATTAACCTATTCCAATTTAATCCAAATCAATATCTTAATTCGACCAGTAAACAACCATACCTTAAGCATAACATACCCCTGTGCCACGTACAGATGGTCTGCTGGGACCTGCAAGGTGTCTCACCTGCGGGACAGCAGCTACAGCCGCCTGGTCGCAACAACATTTAATCAACATAAACAAACAATATAAAAGTAAAACAATTACAACAAATAGAATTAAACCTTCCACCAATGAAGTTCCTATTGAACCTAGCCATTCAGTGGCTCCGCTCCACAAAGTGAATGATGGGGGTTGCTTAAGTTTTTCTACCTCCTTTTGGATATGCTCTGCTAAGTGGGTAATTTCTTCGGAGCTATCTGGGATATATGTGCAACACTCAGTTCCGAGTAGGGTGCAAGTACCTCCCTTTTCAGCCAGGATGTAATCAAGGATCAGTCTATTCTGTAGGGCTACTGTGCGGATTGCTACCATTTCTGTATTGATTTTAACTAGGGCCTCTGAGGTATCATTGGCTACCCGTTCCACAACGGATGCCATGTTAATGGATTCCCTTGCCAGTCTGGCGGTCCCATACCTGGGGATCAGAATGGCAAAGAACCTCTCTGTTCCTGTGATAGCTCTCTTAGGACGGTGTAAATGTTCCGACAGTGACTTTATATGATACATATAAGGCACAATGTAGGCTAAATAGCAGGATCCCGTCCAATTCTGGGGCAGCCAAGGGTAGGCCTTGTGGCCACACACCCAATAGATGCCATTATATGCAATGAATGTTAGCTGTTTCTTTGTCAGCAACACTCCGGGGCCTGTCCAGGCTTTTCCATCTGTTTTATTCAGAATCCTCGTTACGTTAAAAATTCCCACATCGGCCCAGTTTGGACGGTTCCGTGGCTTGATTATATTATCATTCCGGGAGCAGTTACTATACCCCATATTTTGGCCTCCTTTGATGTTTCTAATCAGACAGACCGATTCCCCCAGTCTTCCTATTCCCGTTGTATTAGTGATAAGAAAAAACGGGGGCCGTTTGGAATTATTGTAGCACGGTTGGTATCCCCCTTCAAAGGTAGTCAGATTGTAACCTGCTGACTTCCATTTACGTGCCCAGTTTTCCGTATCCTAAAACGCATTGCCTGTTTTGTTTTGATTAATTATCCACTCAGCCATTTCCGAGATATTCAAGGGAACTGGCCTCAAGGGAATCCCTCCTTTTGAGTGAATAGGAATATGCGTACACACCCAACAACTCGAAATGTTACCTTGTTTGGCATAAATGTATGACATATATAAAAAGGTATTTACATGTAATTCCCTTACTACTCTACTATTTCCCTTTGATGCAGAGGGTCGGCTAGTAAGAAGTAGGCCTATGCCTAGAATACCTACAATCAATAATACAGTAAATTTATACATTTTCGCAAAATGTAATTGTCCTTATTAGATTTCAGCTTCAGTTACGGGTGCTCGTTTAACGTGTGAAGCGTGGATCCAGGCTTTCTTTCCTTGGACTTTAACAGCTGCCTGGGTGGTCAATAACACTTGATAAGGTCCCTCCCACTTGGCACCCAAAGGTTCTTTATGCAACTTTTTCACATACACCCAGACTCCCGTGATGATGTCTTGTCCTCCTTCGGGTGGATTACCCCAAGCTGCCGATACCTGTCGGGAAACAGAACTAATAGCATTGGTTAGGTTCTGACAGTATGATAACAAAGTGTCACTCATTAAGTGAACATCAGCTTTCCGTAAATCGATAGTTCCTGGCAGCGACATGGGTCTTCCTTATATAATTTCAAATGGGCTTAGACCTGTAGTTCTGTTCGGGGTTGCCCTAATGCTACAGAGCACTATTGGTAGTGCCTGGGGCCATGGTGTTCCTTCTTGGTGATATTTGGCAAGTTGTTGTTTCAAAGTTCGATTCATTCGCTCTACTTGTCCTGATGATTGTGGATGATAAGGACAGTGTAAATCCCACGTAATGTTCAGTAACCTACAGACTTCTTGGCAGACAGCACCTGTGAAGTGTGTTCTCTGATCTGAGTCAATGCTACTCTGGACTCCCCATCGGGGAATGTAATCCTTACACAAGACCTTTGCAGTGTGATTGGCTGTGGCTCTTTTAGTTGGGACAGCTTCTACCCATCTAGAGAATCTGTCGACCATGACAAGAATGTTAGTGTATCCTTGGCATGAAGGAAGAGATATATAATCAACCTGCAGATGCTGGAATGGTCCGACAGGGGCAGGGGGCCTCAGTTGGGGCATTACCGTGATGGGTCCAGAATTATTTTTCTGGCAGACCACACAGCGGTCTGTTACGAGCTGGGCATGTTTTTTAAATCCCCGACCCCACCAACTTTTCTGGAACCGTGCCGTCATCTGTTGTGAGGCCAAGTGTCCCCACGAGTGGATCTGTTGGGCTAAAAAAAGGCATAAGCGCTTGTGGCGCGACTGGCTTTGTCTCCAGACACCATCTTCACATAGCTTAATTCCTGCCTCAATCCATGTCCATTTTTCCTCTCGGGAGCACTCGCCTTGCATTGTCTGAAGGTCTCGTGTCAGAGTCCTGAGTGCTTTCAATCTGCACATCTGTGTTGGTTCTTCTGGAGGAACGCCCTGTGAGGCAGCATCTTTAGCTGCCTGATCGGCTAGGGCATTTCCCTGAGCTTCTGTGGTATTTTCCTTGGTATGGGCCTTACACTTCAGGATGGACACTTCCTGAGGTAATTGTATGGCCTCCAGTAAGTCTCGGACTTCTTTTCCATTTCGGATAGGTGTACCAGCAGCAGTGAGTAATCCTCTTTTCCTCCATAACAGACCAAAGTCGTGAATGACTCCAAAAGCATAACGCGAATCTGTGTAGACATTAGCTGTCTGTCCTTCTGCTATTCGACATGCTTCTGACAGGGCCCGTAACTCGGCCTGTTGTGCTGACGTTCCTGAGGGTAAACATCCTTTTGCCACTACCTCATATAAGGTTGTAACTGCCCATCCTGCTTTTCTGGTACCATTGTCAACAAAGGAGGAACCATCTGTAAACAGGATGAGGTCTGGGTTGTGTAGAGGCTCCTCTGTTGCTAAGGCTGCTTCTTCTGTTTCTTTTAAAATCTCCACGCAGTCATGCTCTTCACATTCTCTCCCTTCTTGCTCACTCGATTCTGACATCGGGAGCATAGTTGCGGGATTAACCGGGCTGGCCTGGACGATATGGAGATTAGGAGCTTCCAAAACTGCTGTCCAACGGGTCCATCTAGCTGCCGTCACCTGAGACATTCTATTCATAGACAGCAAAGCATGCACGGTGTGGGGACACTTGACAATCAGCTTTTGGTCGAGGACTAGACCCACAGTGATCATTACCGCTCAACATGTAGCTTCCATAGCCCTTGGGCAACTTCCCCATCCGAGGACTACCGCATCCAGTTTTGCCGAATAATAGCCAATAGGTCTTTGCCGATCCCCATGTTCTTGTGTCAGTATAGCTGTCATATATCCTTCTTTCTCATGGACAAACAGGGTAAATGGCTTACCACTGTCGGGGATTCCCAGAGCCGGTGCCGAACACAAAGCCTTTTTCAAACTCAGGAAGGCCTCTTGCTGTTCCTTAGTGAGGGTGATGGCTTCTTTAGAGGCACGTTTCCCCTTTAAAATATCATTCAATGGCTGAGCAAGCTGTGTGAAGGAGTCAATCCAATTTCTGTTAAAGTTACACAATCCCAAAAAAAACCTTAGTTCCTGAATAGTGGTGGGTTTTTTAGCAGCCCGAATGGCTGCAGTTCTATCCTGGGTAAGTTCTCTCTTTCCTTGTGAAATCTTTTGTCCCAGGTATACAACCTCTTCTTGGGATATTTGTGCTTTGTCGATGCTGGCTTTATGTCCTTTCAGCCAAAGGTGGTCCAGCAAAGCTCGTAAATCTTGTTCATGCTGGTCTTCCGTGTTTAAAGCTAGCAGGATATCGTCTACATATTGGATGACTGTGGATGACAGGGGAGGTAATTCTCGCAAATGGCTTTGTAAAGCCATGTGGAATACCGTAGGGCTGTTGTGGAAACCCTGCGGTAACCGGGTCCAAGTATACTGTTGTCCTTGGACCGTGAAAGCAAACCACTGTCGAACCTTCGGTGCCAGAGGCACCGACCAAAATCCGTTGGCCATATCTATAACCGAGAAATATTTATGTTCCGTTTTGGGGCATTAAAAATGGTGGAGGGATCTGCGACCAAAAGAGCTTTTTGATCAATACACTGGTTAGCTTTCCTATAATCGACAGTCAAACGCCAAGTCTCATTATATTTCTGTACCAGCCACACGGGGCTATTGGAGAAGCTATGCGTTTTAATAAGCACCCCTTGTTTCTCCAATTGCTGAATAACCGGTAAGATTCCCGCGATGGCAGTTGGACTGATGGGATACTGTTTAGTGCATGGAGGCTTGGTCCCGGTAAATGACGCAGGCTCCATCTGGAGTAGGCCACAATCGTTCTTATCTTTAGCCCATATCGGGTGTGCCTTCAATTCTTCTGTTTTCAAAGTTCTAATTGACCATGTCACCCGACCATTCTCAAAATGCAACGATGAATCTACTTGGATTAGAATGTCCATTCCCAAAAGGGGTTGATCTACTGGGCCTATCCAGACCGGTGTGGTTAGTTCATGTGGACCCAGCCCTATAAGTACCGGTGTTAACCTTCCAATTTCCATTTTATGGCCCCCAACTCCATAGGCTGTACGTGCCCTACCATCCAATGACAAAAAGTCTCCATATTGTAGGGGTAAGCATGTTAATTCCGCCCCTGTGTCTAAAAGACAGTCCACATCCTTATCGCCCACCCTCACAGTTATATATAGCCCATCTCCCCTCTATTGTATTAGTGCGAGGAGGGGGGCCAGGGTGGGCTCTAATTGTTTTTGCTATCCCAAGTAACTCCTTCTGTTGTTGTATTGTCAGTCGCTTAAATGCTTCTATGAGGTCGTTATCTTGTGACAAGCCTGGTTTGTTGGCTGAATTGTATCCCTGGCTGCGTCCTCTTCCCCAGCCACGACCTTTCTGTTTTGCCCTGCACGTCTTGGCCCAGTGACCTTCTTTCCCACAATAATGACATTTTCCGGGTAATTTTCCTAATGACTGTTTATCGGAATCCTGGGATTTCCATCCCATAGCCTGTACCGCTCGGACTTTAGCTCCCATATCCTGATCTAATTGGTTACATCGATCCACCAATGCTGCAAAGGTAGTTCCTCTACCTTTCCAGTCCGGTAACACTACCTTAAGCATTTTGGACAGTTCTGGCTTTAGACCTGCCACGAAAGATGCTTTCAGGGGTCCAAACACTTGTTCATCCATTTCCTCATCCGTATTATTCATACCCGAATGTTCTAGCCACGTGCATCTAAACCGCTCGTCATACTCCAGGACCTCCTCTGTTCCTTTCTATTGGCAGGCTGCAATTTTTCCCCAGTCTGTCTTAGCTGGACTGAAGGCTTGCAGCCAGTGTTTAATCGCCTCCCATCCTGCGTCTAATTCTTGCTCAGCCTGCCCCAAAGCTTCTTCTACCTTGTCGTGCAATTTTCTTCCCTGTGTTTTTGGCAAATTTGCACTCCGTCCCAGGGATGAAGTTGATATACATTTCTTAAGCGGTCCAATTGGTCCCACGTTTTCACTCCCCCTTTCTTTGGATTGGGCAATTCCTTGGACCATTTATCAATTTTCTCTGGGTCTGCCGGATCATGAATTAAGTATTTTTTATACAGCCTTTTCTTCGTTTTTTTGGTTCCGCCCTCATCCGCAGTCTCTTCTGATTTGACTACAACTTGTCTTTTTTTAAACAGGGCAAAGCGCACCCCTAATTCATCATCCTCCGGCCCTGTATCGTCAGAGGATTCAGAATCCGTATCTATTCCTCGGTCGTGTCTTCGGGTTTGTGCTTTTAATTTATCCAAACATGGGTACCCTGGGAATTGACCAATACATTTTCCTTTTCCTATTACTGGCTCTTGACCTAATGATTTTTTTCATTCTTTAATTTCACCTTTAAGATCTTTAACTTCCGCTTCCAGCTTTTCAAGTTCAAGCTTTTTCTGTCGCAGCTGTGCACAAACAGCTTGCAATTGGTCCTTTGTATTGGTCAGTTCTCGATCATGTTGGGAACGCATGATAATTTCATTCCGGTTTCGGATCTTTCCCATAATGGCTAGGGACAATCTAGTTCGCTCTTTATTTTTCATACGGGTCATTTTTCCCCAGACCCTTTTAATCTCGTCCAAGGACCATTGTCCTTTGGAGGTTCCATACTTTTGTTCGATCTTAATACAGGTTTTAGATAAATTGAATTGTTGCTCTATATATTCTTTCAACTGTTCGAGAATTTCATCTAGCGAAACCTCAGGTGGTGCCTGCCCACCTTGAACAGTTGTAGGCAATTCTTTGCTCTTATCTCCTGCTGCCATAATACTGATTTCTTTACTGGGGTCTCGAGTCGTAGGCTTTCTAGCCGATCAATAGGTCGGTAATTAATTAACTAACACACCGCCGAAGTTTAGACGTCTATGGGACCTCGAGCCGACTACCAACCGGAGGGTTCGCAAACCGGAGGCTTTCGGAATCGCGTAGAAGGAGAGGCGAATTTAGACCTTTGACCGAGGACTTTTATAAAGAGGAGTCCTTACCTCAGTATGTAGGTCCGATGTCCAAAATTCAGTTTCTTTCCTCAGCGATCCTGTTCGTGACGTCAAAATTGTTAGATCTCCTAATTTCCAATGAAATACGAACTCCGATTGTAGTTTTAATGTCACTTTATTTTGGCTTTAAGCCAGGTCTTTGTCCTTCTGAGACCACATGGTCAAAATGGCTGTACTTATACCTGGATCAATTTACAGAAAAGAACTCACCTTCTTTGACCTTATTGGCTCAATTAATAGTCTCTTAACCTTTTAATTGGCTCGCTACCCAAAGGTCCTAAAATGTCAAGTTGATTGATGACTTAATGCAACATACTCCCACTCACGTAGCATCTCTGACTTGGGGTCTGTGAATTCTCACAGCCTGTCTAAATGCAGCCTGTTTGAATTCTCTATCACACTCCCAGTGCTGAGGGAGTGCTGCACTGTCAGAGGTGACATTAAACCGAGGCCCCGTCTGCCCTCTCAGGTGGATGTAAAAGATCCTGTGGCACTATTTTGAAGAAGAGCAGGGGAGTTATACCCCGGTGTCCAAGGTCATTATCACATTGCTGTTTGTGGGAGCTTGCTGTGCGCAAATTGGCTGCCATATTTCCCACATTTCCCAGTGACTGCACTTCAAAAAGTACTTCATTGGCTGTAAAGCGCACTGGGACGTCCTGAGGTCGTGAAAGGTGCTATATAAATGCAAGTCTTTCTTTTCAGAAGAGAGGGAAGAACATGGTGAGAAAATAACGTGGACATTGAGATTTCCTCTTTAAGAGGGTCACTGAATTCAGGGTCTAATGTACAGGAAAAGACCACAGAGTAAATAAGCTCACATTTAAATCCATGAGATACTCTTGAGATAAATTTGTAACTTTTGTTGCTAAACAACTTTTCTTGAAACAAGAATTCGGACTCATTTTTCAGAGCGCGAATTCACCGCGATTGTGGAGCAAATTCAGCTGCTTCCATTACGATTTGCAAGTCAAATGTTCCTCACAATTTTAACTGTTCCACTCCTCTCACGCCCAAATGGCACTTTTGGCGCTAGATAATGGAGTCTCGACCGGCTATTTGACCATGGGAGGGGAACTTTCATGGCTAAAGCCAATCCCACGCTGGTCCAAAGTCCACAGGCTCACTTTAAGGCGTGAGTTACTGAGCAGAGATCAGGATCGGGAACCCCTGCTCATACCTCCCCTCTTCATCTGTGGCCCTGCCTGGGATCAACTAAATGAGTATTCCAGTATTTGAGGAATATCTCCTATCTGTAGAGCTCTGGTACTCAATAGACAAATTCAATGGGTGGGGGTGATTTTAACCTTAGTTGCCCATCGAAAACACAACCCAGTGCTATCCGGCACCGCCTCCATTTTAAAATTCTCATCCTTGCATTAAAATCCCTCCATGGCCTCGCCTCTCCCTATATCTCTGTAACCACCTCCCTACAACCCTCCAAGATCTCTGCATTGCTCCAGTTCTAGCCTCTTACACTTTCTCGGTTTTATTCACGACACCATGGACTGTGCCTTCAGCTGCCTGGGCCCTAAGCTTTGTAATTCCCTCCCTAAACCTCTCTGTCTCTCTCCTCCTTTACGACGCTGCTTCAAACCTACCTGTTCGACCAAGCTATTGGTCACCTGTCCTAATGTGGCTCTGTGTCAAATTTTGTGTAACACCGCTCCTGTGAAATATCTTTGACGTTTTACTACATCAAAGGTGCTATATAAATGCAAGTTGGTGTGGTACAAGAGTAATGAAAATGCAACTGACCAGGGCTTTCCAATGCATTGCAATCCAGCCCTTTGGTTACATCAGCTCTCCCTCAGTATTGCTCTCTATGTATCCATAGTGATAGTTGTTCTGATTGTAACAGCTTGGTGTCAATGAACTCTGAACTTTCATTCATGGATCTGTTACACTTCCTGAGAACATTTTCCAGGTGTACTCCAGTACATAGGAACCTAGGGATTGTGAGATGAAAAAAGACAAAGGTCATACGATTACATCGGATGTATGGCACAGAAACAGGCCATTCGGCCCAACCAGTCCATGCCGGCGTTTATACTCCACTCGAGCCTCCACCCGTCTTTCCTCATCTAAATCTATCAGCACAACCCTCTATTCCCTTCTCCCTCATATGCTTGTCTAGCCTCCCCTTAAATGCATCGATACTATTCGCTTCAACTACTCCCTGTGGTAGCGAGTTCCACATTCTCGCCGCTCTCTGGGTAAAGAAGTTTCTGCTGAATTCCCGATTGGATTTCTCGGTGACGATCTTATATCGATGGCCTCTAGTTATGCTCTTCCCCACAAGTGGAAACATTCTCTCTGTATCCACTCAATCAGAAACTTTCATTATTTTAAAGACCTCTATTAGGTCACCCCTCAGCTTTTTTTCAAGAGAAAAGAGACCCAGCCTATTCATCCTTTACTGATATGTATACCCTCGCATTTCTGGTAGCATCCTTGTAAATCTTCTCTGCACCCTCTCCAGTGCCTCTATATCCTTTTTATAATATGCCAACCAGAACTGTACGCAATGCTCCAAGAGTGGTCTAACCAAGGTTCGATACAGGGTTAGCATAACTTCCCTACTAGTCTCATCTAGTTTCTTTCCACCATCCTGGTAGTCGCATGATACACAATAGTGGAGTTGTTGATTATCATCATCATAGGCAGTCCCTCGAAGCGAGGATGACTTGCTTCCACGCCAAAAAGGGATGAGTTCACTGATGTTTCATTGAAGGACCTAATATTCCAGATCCTGAACTACATCCTGAAGGGTGGAAGATGCCTGTGCTTGGATTTTTTTAGCGTGTGGTGGCCGTTGTATACCAGTCACATAATACACAATAGTGGAGTTGTTGACTAATTACAGCAATCAAACTCTATCAATTAGTCTACAACAGACCCAGAAATGAGGTGAGGAAAAGCTCAATGGTGGAAAGCTTCTGGAACCAGAGTTCCAAAGTGACCTGTTCCTCCCAAGCACACTACATATATATGCAAAGTTTCCTCTAGGATTCAAGTCCCACTCCAGGAACTTGAGCACAAAAAAAAAATCTAGGCTGACACTCCAGTGCAGTGCAGAGGGAGCGCTGTACTGTCGGAGGTGCCGTCTGAGCCCAATAGGAAAAAGAAAGACTTGCATTTATATAGCGCCTTTCATGACCACCGGACGTCTCAAAGCGCTTTACAGCCAATGAAGTACTTTTGGAGTGTAGTCACTGTTATAACATGGGAAACGCAGCAGCCAAGTTGCACACAGCAAGCTCCCACACACAGCAATGTGATAATGACCAAATAATCTGTTTTTGTTATGTTGGTTGAGGGATAAATATTGGTCCCAGGACACTGGGGATAACTCCCCTGTTCTTCGAAATAGTGCCATGGGATCTTTTACATCCACCTGAGAGAGGTTTAACATCTCATGGGTCAGCACCTCTGGGTCAGCCTGGAGTGGGACTTGAACCCACAACCTTCTGACTCAGAGGCAAGTGTGCTGCCCACTGAGCCACAGCTGACACTGTAGCAGGAGTACTTTGCTGTTTAAAACAAAATGTTTTCTGTCCTCATCCACTCCCCCGCCCCAGGTTGAGCGATCTCAGCCAAACTGTGGTTACCCGCAACTGTTGCCCTGGACGTAAGCAGCTTACTCAGCACAGAGCAGGGACCGAGCCCGGGGCGTTCTGACCCTCTAGCTCACCGCCACACCAGGCAATGCGTTGAGCTGTAGGTGAGATGTTTGAGGAGGAGGTCTTGCTGAGTAATGCAGCCAGTCCGGATCCAGGTTCATCGTCTTGGAAGAGTGCAGAGCCTTGTACAGACACTCCTGGACAGGTTCCAGCATTTCAGCAGTTTGGAAAGAACATGGAAATGCAAAAACATTCCGCGGATTCCTCACGCTGCTCAACAGAGTTGCTGATTCCTTGTTCTGTTATGTATAAATCTTACATTTTTCCATCACCGTGTCCAACTTCCTCTGAAAGCTCTAACTCATAATTAACAGGAAGAAAGAGAAAGGCTTCCATTCATGCAGTGCGTACACAACCTCAGGATGTCCAAAAGCGCTTTACAGCCCATGAAGTACTTTTTGGAGTGTAGTTACTGTTGCAATTTGCGCACAAGCATGCTCCCACAAACAGCAGTGTGATAATGACCCAGATGACCTGTTTCAGTGATGTCGCTTGAGGGATAAATATTGGCCCCATATCGAAATCTCGACTCACAATATACGACTCTGACTCCTTCAACTCCAGCAGATGTTCTTTTAATTTTTACTTGCAGCAAGGGAAGAGTCTCACTCAGTCAAAGGCTAAGTGAAGACCTCCAATGTGGTACAGTTTCACAAGGTATTTATACAGTTAAAACAAGTTATGGTCCCATCCTGTGTCTTGGTTCTGCCTTTGCAGTCAGCGAATACATTTAATTACCACATCCCTGTCTTGTCATTGTTTCCAAATGTCTCCTTTGTCAGAGTTATGACTGGGCCAGTCAGCCATTACTCGATTAGAGTGTGATAATGTGCTATTACCGGCCTTGCATTGTGTCAGGATTGTCCAGTTTCCTGGTCAGTTATTGGGTACTTGGCTTCTTGTATAAAATGGATGAGTTCTGGACAAGAGATAATGGCTGGTAGTTTGAGTATCCCTTAGGAGGGTGATGGATAATACAGGGGAGCACAATGGGTGGTACTTATCTCAGCAAGACAGTTTAATGTTGTCTGGTGGCTATTAATCAGCCATCAGCAGTTCCAGTCAGGGTTAACAGGTTTATGCAAACAGACTGTCTGTTGCAGAAGTTTCTGGAAGGACCAGGACTCCATTTTGTTTTATGTCAAAAAGGGTACAAAAAACAGTGTAATGTAGCTTTAAAAAAATACATTTCCACATTCCCCCCGTTTGTCCTTCACAAGAACAACTTAATCCATTCTGATCTTGCACAGTCTCTCTATTTCCATTTTCACACAAGGACCTTTAGTAGTTGTTGCTACCATAACCCTAGCAGTGGGCTCGATTGGTAACACTGTTTTTCCCAACCTGGCACAGCAACACTTAACTGAGACAAACAAAAGATATAGGGCGAAGACTATCAACAGGAATATGATCAAACCCTGTACCAAAGATCTCCCTAGGGATCCCAACCATCCCGATGCCCAATCCCACAGGGTGGTACCGTCCTGGCCAATAGTCTGTTTGTACTCTATTACCTTTTTCCTAATGTATTCAGCTAGACTGCCGATTTCTTCCGACTTATCCGGGATATACGTACAGCATTCTCCACCTATTAACGCACATGTCCCTCCTTCTTTGGCTAGGAGATAATCTAAGGCCATACGATTTTGGAGAGCCACTGTTCGAATGGCTACCATTTCATCATTCACCCCTTCGAAGGCTTGCGTTGGCTACTGATTCTACTAAATTAGCCAGTTCCGATAATTGCCACTCGTCTGATGCCATTCCATAGGGTGGTATCATTACCTTGAATATTCCATTTAGCCATGTCAAATCCCGTTTAAGTCTATGGCTTCCAGAGGCATCACTTAGAGTCTTTGTTGTCCTAATAAAGGGTACCACACAGGACCCTGTCCAATTGGCTGGTAACCATGGGTATGCTTTGTGGCCACAAATAAAGTACGTGCAATTATAAGACGTCAGCTTTTGGTCCCATCATGCCATCCATACTTGAGTGGTCTCCCTGTCCCACCCTTCACCTGAGGCCTTATTATGGACCATCGTCCAGTTAACGGTGGCTATCTTTCTCCCGTCAAGGAGATTTGTTATGGCTGGCCACTTAGTCATTTGGGAACACTTGCTGTGTCCCATTTCTGGTCCTTTAGTCTCATTACTCACTGGGCATATTATACCTTCAGGATTTCCTATTCCGGGAGTAATACTTAGGAAGGGTGGCTGACAGTTATTATTATAATTTGGCTAGTACCATCCCTGGAAGGTTGTAAGTTTATACCCTGCTGACCTCCATTCTGTTAGATCCTTCGTTTCTGACACCTAGGTTAGGTTTGTCCTATTTTGCACTATCAACCATTCTACCATTTCTGATTCATTAAAGGGAGCGGATCTTAGGGGAATACCCCCTTCGGATTGGACAGGTACATGGGAACATATCCAACAACTAGACAAGTTTCTTTCTTGAGCATATTTATGACTCAGCGCCATAAATACATTTACCTGCAGTTCCCTTCATTCGCGTTTCTGTACCCCTGGTATTATCAATAACGCAAAGCAAAACCCTGTCAAGCCCAGCACCATCAGTCCCCATAGTCCGTACAGTTCCTTATTCGGTCTTCCTTTTTCTGTTCTTCTGGTTCCTTCTTCCCTTCCTCCTGGTCGGGTGCCCTTTTGCAATGGGACGCATGGATCCATGTTGGTCTTTCCTTTACCTTGATTGCAGTATTAGTCGCCAGCAAGATTTGGTATGGTCCTTCAAATCTTGGTTGTAGACTGCTTTTTCTTTTAAAGATTTTGATGTAAACGAATTCCCCGGGCCCCAGGTTATGATACTTCCCTTCCGCTGGCTCGACTTGAGCTTCTTTTACCTGCGAATGAAAGCTGGAAATACATTTGGTTAGTGCAAAACAATAATTCAACATATTTTCTTCCATTTTATGGATGTCCATTTGTTTTGCAGTAAACCGTGCTGTAAAAGGTAGTCGTTGGGGATGTCCCATAACTATCTCATGCGGTGACAGGCCTGTTGTTCTGTTGGTTGCAGATCGCATTACCATCAAAGCTAAGGGCAGCAGTTCTACCCATTTTAGTCCAGTGTCATTACATCATTTTGCCAGCTTATTTTTAAGCATTCCATTTAGGGTCCAGCTGATTGTGGATCAACAAGTCGAGCTGATTGTGGATGATAACTGCAATGAAAACGTTGGTTAATCTGTAAAGCTTTACACATTTATTTTATAACAGTTCCCGTGAAATGTGACCCATTATCACTAGAAAGCTTAGCAGGGATTCCGAAGCGCAGTACGATTTCTTTTAACAAAAAATTTAGCAACAGTAGTGGCATCGGACTTTTTACATGGAAAGACTTCAATCCATCTAGAGAACACATCTACAATAACTAATACATACTTGAATCCCATACACATAGGTAATTCAATAAAATCCATTTGTAAATGTATAAAAGGCCCCATTGGATTTGGGTGGGAGGCAGATTCTACTTTTTCCGTCTTACCCGGATTCACTGTCTGACAGATAACACAATTTTCACAGATTTGTTTTGCATCTGCCGAAATACCTGGTGCATACCAAGTTGCCAAAATATAATCTGCCATCCCCCCTTTGCCTGCATGTGTGAATGTATGAACACTTCGGGCAATCCACGGAAGTAAGGATTTGGGTGCCACCACGCGACAGTCATGGTGAACCCATATGCCTTCTGGATTTTTATAACATTGATCCTTCGTCCAGGTCAACACCACCTCCGTACTGGCCTGAGTTTGGAAGGCCAGCACATCATTAATAGTGGGTGGCGGATCTGAGCAATTATTTTTCCTTAGTGGAAACAATGACACCTGCATCCCCCCTTTTGACAGAGCTGCTGACTTAGCTGCATTATCAGCTCTGGCGTTTCCAAGTGCCACCTCATTCAACTGGCCTGTATGTGCTTGGCATTTGATAATGGCAAGTTTTAAGGGGCATTGAATGGCTCGCAGAAGATTTTCTACTTATTCTGCATTCTTGATAGTGGTTCCTGAAGAAGTCAGGTACCCGTGAATTTTCCAAATTTATCCATAGTCATGTGTTACCCCAAAAGCATACCTGGAGTCAGTGTAGATATTAACTGTTTGTCCTTCAGCCAGAATACAGGCTCGAGTTAACTCAAACAATTCGGCTTGTTGGGCTGAAAAGGAGTCTGGAAGAGAGGCTGTTTCGACAACATTAAACTGGGTTACAATTGCATAAGCCGCTTTAGGTTGGCCCCTATCATTTCGTAAGGTTGATCCGTCAACATAGTACACTAGATCAGGGTTACACATTGGTACATCTGTTAAATTGATACGTGGTTTAGTCACTAATTCGGTTACCATTTCACATGAATGGGGTTCGCCGTCTTCTTCCGTGGGGAGTAGAGTGGCTGGATTTAAGGTAGTACATCTTTTAATGATAAGGTTCGGATTTGAGAACAGTTCAACTTCATATTTAGTGGTTCTTGCAGAAGTTAGGTGTTGAGTGGCACATTTAGTAAGTAAAATCTCGACAGAGTGTGGGATATATAAAACGGTTTGATGATTTAGAATTATTGCCCGAGCCTGTTGTACAGCGTAATAAGCTGCTGCCAATGAAGGAAGATATCCTGGTAGTCCGTGTGCCACTGGGTCTAGTTGGGCACTGAAATACGCAACCGGTCGCTGCCTGTCCCCATGTAACTGAGTCAAAACAGATTGTACAAAACCCGACTTGTGATGAACGAATAAGTTGAATGTCTTAGTGTAATCTGGTAATCCCAAGGCTGGTGCTGAAGTGAGGGACTGCTTAAGATTCTGGAATGCATTCCGGGATACTTGATTCCAAATCAACTTTTCTGGTAGTGAGGGCATAGTGGGGCTTTCGGTAAATCCCTTCGGGAGTCTTGTCCACGTATAGTGGCGTCCTTTATACGTGAAGGCAAACAGGAATTGGGGCTCTGGGTGAATGGGTATTGAGAAAAATGCTGAACATAGATCAATCACCGTATAATACGTTGAGTTTGCCGGAATACTGGTAAGTATAGTCGCAGGATTGGGCACCACCGGATAAGTTGGGAATACAGATTCATTCACAGCTCGTAGGTCTTGGATAAACCTCCATTTGTCACTATTGGGCTCCTAAACCGGAAAAATCGGTGTGTTACACGGACTTCTCATTTATGCTTATAGTGATTCACAGATCACAGCTTACAAAGTACTTGTTTTATAATTGTGTGCCCAACTTCTGTTTTAGAAACTGAACATCAAAAACTCCAATCTTCTGCTCTGTAACTTAAATTTTATGATACAGTGTCTCATAAATTACATCTTTTTAAGCTTCAGCTTCTGACACAGCAGTTGTGTAATTTTATTAAAAAGGCTTCCAAACCCAAGATTTTCCAATACAACCAAAATGTTTATCAAGGAGAATCACCTGAAATATCTAAAATCCCAATTCAGATATTGTACTGCCAATCTTTTATTTAAAACTCTTTTTACTGAGCTAGAAGCTGTCGTGTCGAGGTTTTACACAAAGGAAAATGGGGGTGTCCTTCCCCAGCCTCGAGAGACCCACACAGGCTTTTTTTTTAAAGGCATTACAACTTCCCTTCTCCGTTCTTTATCTCATTCCTAGACTAAATTTATTGCCTTTCAACCCAACAGGACCACGCATTTAAAAAAAAAAATCTTTTGCTCAACAAACCTATCCTTTGTGCATTTCCTAGCTCCGTAACTTATAAGAACATAAGAACATAAGAATTAGGAACAGGAGTAGGCCATCTAGCCCCTTGAGCCTGCTCCGCCATTCAACAAGATCATGGCTGATCTGGCCGTGGACTCAGCTCCACTTACCCGCCCGCTCCCCATAACCCTTAATTCCCTTATTGGTTAAAAATCTATCTATCTGTGACTTGAATACATTCAATGAGCTAGCCTCAACTGCTTCCTTGGGCAGAGAATTCCACAGATTCACAACCCTCTGGGAGAAGAAATTCCTTCTCAATTCGGTTTTAAATTGGCTCCCCCGTATTTTGAGGCTGTGCCCCCTAGTTCTAGTCTCCCCGACCAGTGGAAACAACCTCTCTGCCTCTATCTTGTCGATCCCTTTCATTATTTTAAATGTTTCTTTAAGATCACCCCTCATCCTTCTGAACTCCCAACGAGTAAAGACCCAGACTACTCAATCTATCATCATAAGGTAACCCTCTCATCTCCGGAATCAGCCTCGTGAATCGTCTCTGTACCCCCTCCAAAGTCAGTATATCCTTCCTTAAGTAAGGTGACCAAAACTGCACGCAGTACTCCAGGTGTGGCCTCACCAATACCCTATACAGTTGCAGCAGGACCTCCCTGCTTTTGTACTCCATCCCTCTCGCAATGACATTGTACATTAATGATTTAGACGAGGGGATTAAATGTAGTATCTCCAAATTTGCGGATGACACTAAGTTGGGTGGCAGTGTGAGCTGCGAGGAGGATGCTATGAGGCTACAGAGTGACTTGGATAGGTTAGGTGAGTGGGCAAATGCGTGGCAGATGAAGTATAATGTGGATAAATGTGAGGTTATCCACTTTGGTGGTAAAAACAGAGAGACAGACTATTATCTGAATGGTGACAGATTAGGAAAAGGGAAGGTGCAACGAGACCTGAGTGTCATGGTACATCAGTCATTGAAGGTTGGCATGCAGGTACAGCAGGCGGTTAAGAAAGCAAATGGCATGTTGGCCTTCATAGCGAGGGGATTTGAGTACAGGGGCAGGGAGGTGTTGCTACAGTTGTACAGGGCCTTAGTGAGGCCACACCTGGAGTATTGTGTACAGTTTTGGTCTCCTAACTTGAGGAAGGACATTCTTGCTATTGAGGGAGTGCAGCGAAGATTCACCAGACTGATTCCCGGGATGGTGGGACTGACCTATCAAGAAAGACTGGATCAACTGGGCTTGTATTCACTGGAGTTCAGAAGAGTGAGAGGGGACCTCATAGAAACGTTTAAAATTCTGACGGGTTTGGACAGGTTGGATGCAGGAAGAATGTTCCCAATGTTGGGGAAGTCCAGAACCAGGGGTCACAGTCTAAGGATAAGGGGTAAGCCATTTAGGACCGAGATAAGGAGAAACTTCTTCACCCAGAGAGTGGTGAACCTGTGGAATTCTCTACCACAGGAAGTAGTTGAGGCCAATTCACTAAATATATTCAAAAGGGAGTTAGATGAAGTCCTTACTACTCGGGGGATCAAGGGTTATGGCGTGAAAGCAGGAAGTGGGTACTGAAGTTTCATGTTCAACCATGAACTCATTGAATGGCGGTGCAGGCTAGAAGGGCTGAATGGCCTGCTCCTGCACCTATTTTCTATGTTTCTATGTTTCTATGAAGGCCAACATTCCTGATTACCTGCTGCACCTGCAAACTAACTTTTTGGGATTCATGCACAAGGAGTCTGGAGGAGTCCGTGTTCCATGTTTTTATTGAATGCACAAGGTTGCAGCCCCTGTTCCACTATTTGAAGGGGCTGCTCCTGAAATTCTGGCTGCACTTCAGTCCCACTCTCCTGATCTTTGGGCACCCTGTGCGGAGGGGAGCGGGTAGGTCCGAAGGCCTCCTCGTAGGACTGCTCCTGGGCACGGCCAAGGGTGCCATCAGCCGGTCCAGGCAGCGGGCGGTCGAGGGGGTCGTTCAACCTGACTGCCTGCCTCTCTTCCGCTCTTACATCCGGTCCAGGGTGTCCTTGGAGATGGAGCACGCGGTGTCCACCGGTACGCTCGCGGCCTTCCGCGAGAGGTGGGCACCGGAGGGACTGGAGTGCATCATCACGCCCGGCAACCAAATTTTAATTTGATTTTACGTTTTAAAGTTTAATTTGTTTTAATTGCCGGTGCTTTTAGTGTCCCCCTCTCCTTTTATAGGGGGCACTGGAAAAAGGAAAAATTTGATTTTAGTGCCCCAAAAAAAAAACCACAAAAAAAATAAATAAAAAAGGGGCCTTGTAAATGTCTTGTGTGTGTCATCCAGGTCGGGTGGCACGGATACATGTTTTATGTTTTTGCAGTTTAACTCAAAAGAGTTTCATGCACAAGGACCCCCAGGTCCCTCTGCACCGCAGCATGTTGTAATTTCTCCCCATTTAAATAATATTCCCTTTTATTACTTTTTTTTCCAAGGTGGATGACCTCACATTTTCCGACATTGTATTCCATCTGCCAAACCTTAGCCCATTGCTTAACCTATCTAAATCTCTTTGCAGCCTCTCTGTGTCCTCTACACAACCTGCTTTCCCACTAATCTTTGTGTCATCTGCAAATTTTGTTACACTACACTCTGTCCCCTCTTCCAGGTCATCTATGTATATTGTAAACAGTTTTGGTCCCAGCACAGATCCCTGTGGCACACCACTAACCACTGATTTCCAACCCAAAAAGGACCCATTTATCCCGACTCTCTGCTTTCTGTTAGCCAGCCAATTCTCTATCCATGCTAATACATTTCCTCTGACTCCACGTACCTTTATCTTCTGCAGTAACCTTTTGTGTGACACCTTATCGAATGCCTTTTGGAAATCTAAATACACCACATCCATCGGTACACCTCTATCCACCATGCTCGTTATATCTTCAAAGAATTCCAGTAAATTAGTTAAACATGATCTCCCCTTCATGAGTCCATGTTGTGTCTGCTTGATTGCACTATTCCTATCTAGATGTCCCGCTATTTCTTCCTTAATGATAGCTTCAAGCATTTTCCCCACTACAGATGTTAAACTAACCGGCCTATAGTTACCTGCTTTTTGTCTGCTCCCTTTTTTAAACAGAGGCGTTACATTAGCTGCTCTCCAATCTGATTGTACCTCCCCAGAGTCCAGAGAATTTTGGTAGATTATAATGAATGCATCTGCTATAACTTCCGCCATCTCTCTTAATACCCTGGGATGCATTTCATCAGGACCAGGGGACTTGTCTACCTTGAGTCCCATTAGCTTGTCCAGCACTACCTCCCTAGTGATAGTGATTATCTCAAGGTCCTCCCTTCCCACATTCCCGTGACCAGCAATTTTTGGCATGGTTTTTGTGTCTTCCACTGTGAAGTCTGAATAAATTCACACCTGCGTTTCTAACTTAAAATGTAATTCAATTCTAGGTTCATACTTTCTTAAAACTTCCCACATACAGGACAACACTACGAAGGGTTAAAAAACCTTCACTCTGTTTGAAAAAGTGGGTGGAGCTAAAACAGCTGACAGCTCCACCATTTTCTCAAACAGGCTTTCAGACACATGAAAAATTCCGCAGTCAAAAATCACACAAGCACTCTCATTCAAAGACAGACATTCACAAAAGTCTCTCTTCATTCAACAAAGCTTATTGTTTGGCCAGCTCTATTTTTGGATCAATACGTCACTTAAGATAGTCACTATCAGGGTCTTTTTTTTTCCTTTTCTTACATATTGATTTACTTCCTCTGTTAATTTTACATGGGCTCAAAGAATCGGAACCCAGGCCTTTTTTTATTACTTTCTTTTTTTTAAACCTTGTTCTACCTGGGTCTCTGTCTATAAGACATGATATTGTCTCTAAATTAAATGAATCATCGGCCTGTTTTCACCCTTAGTCCACTTTACCCATTTTGTTTGGTGGTCAATTGAAGACTGACCACAATTCTGGAGCATAAAATAGGCTGGTGTGCCCTTTGGTGGTGTTTTACTTGCTCCGGCACCCATTCTGGATGATTAAGGTTTTTCACAGTTTCTGATCTCCTTTTGCAATCCTTTCAGTCAACCGAGTTCTCTACGCCCACTTCTCCTGGCCGTCACGGGCCTGAAAAGCCTCTTAATTCGGGCTCAGTCTGGGTGTGTGAGAGATGTTGACATGAACCAACCGTAGTTGATCAATCAGTTACTGCTTCTTTTCTCAATCAATCCTTGTTTTCCCGAATCACAATTTTCCCTAGTGACTCTTCCCGTTTCTCTAATTGCAATGTCACACAAAGGTATTGAACACAACAGTATAACAGGGACAACTAGGACAATCAACATTCACGCGAGTATACAAATCATAACCTTAAACTCTATCTAAACAAATAATCAATTCTCAGTCTGCGTTGTACGCCACTACAGACCGAGTCCTTAACTTATCTTAATTCCCTTTATGGTCCTATCGCACAAGGACTCTGACCCTCACAAGAATCACCTTAACTTATCTAATCACAAAAGAACCGTCGATCGATAGCGCTCTTTTTTTACCTTTTCCTAATGAAAATCTTCCCGGGCTGTTTCTAGATATTTTCAGGATCAGATCCCTTCTGTCTACAAGCTGAGTAGGAACTGATTACAAAAAATAACTTTAGCTCTTAAATGTCGAGTCTCGTAGATCGCTCCCCTGTGGACAACAGATTACAAATGCAATTCAACAGTAAAGAAACCTCTTGTGAGCAAAAGGCTCACCTTATTCTGGCCAGTGAAGCCCTTCACTGAAGAGGGACTATGCCGGCATCTGTTTACTCACAGGGTAGAGAGTAAGCGATCTCGGTGGAACCTCCAAGAAGTAACTGTCGAAATCTCAATATACGACTCTGACTCCTTCAGCTCTGGCAGATGTTCTTTTAATTTTTACTTGCAGCAAGGGAAGGGTCTCACTCAGTCAAAGGCTAAGTGAAGACCTCCAATATGGTACAGTTTCACAAGGTATTTATACAGTAAAAGTAAGTTATGGTCCAATCCTGTGTATTGGTTCTGCCTTTGCAGTCAGCGAATACAGATAAAGAGTTAATTACCATATCCTTGTCTTGACATTGTTTCCAAATGTCTCCTTTGTCAGAGTTATTAGTGAGCCAGTCAGCCTTACTCAATTAGAGTGTGATAATGTGCTATTACCGGCCTTGCATTGTGTCAGGATTGTCCAGTTTCCTGGTCAGTTATTGGGTACTTGGCTTCTTGTAAAAAATGGATGAGTTCTGTACAAGAGTTAAAGGCTGGTAGTTTGAGTATCTCTTAGGGGGGGTGATAGATAATACAAGGGAGCACAATGGGTGGTACTTATCTCAGCAAGACAGTTTAATGTTGTCTGGTAGCTATTAATCAGCCATCAGCAGTTCCAGTCAGGGTTAGCATGTTTATGCAAACAGACTGTCTGTTGCAGAAGTTTCTGGAAGGACCAGGACTCCATTTTGTTTTATGTCAAAAAGGGTACAAAAAAACAGTGTAATGTAGCTTTAAAAAAATACATTCCACACCAGGACAAACTCCCCTGCTCTTCTTCGAAATAGTGGCCGTGGGATCTTTTACGTCCACCTGAGAGGACAGAGGGGGCCTCGGTTTAACGTCTCATCCGAAAGAAGGCACCTCCGACAGTGTAGCATTCCCTCAGCACTGCACTGGGAGTGTCAGCCTAGATTTATGTGCTCAAGTCCCTGGAGTGGGACACGACCCAACATCCTTCTGACTCAGAGGCGAGAGTGCTTACCCACTGAGTCACGGCTGACACACATTTCGAAGAAGAGCAGGGGTGTTCTCCCCGGTGTTTATTCAATATTTGTCCATCGCCAACGACACTAAAAAAAACCAGATTACCTGGTCATTATCACGTTGCTGCTTATGGGAGCTTGCTGTGCGCAAGTTGGCTGCCGTGTTTCCTGCATTACAACTGTTCCGTGTGATAGCGAGTTCCACTCTTTTGGTGAAGAGGTCTTTTCTGAATTCCCTATTGGATTTATTCGTGACTATCTTATAATATGAATTCTAATCCATTTTTTCTTTTCTTTTCCCTCTCTGTTTAGGCCCTCGTCATCAGTCACTGTTTCTTCCTGACTCCCCAATAATTCCTCTGCAACGCCCTGTCCCTTCACCCTCATGTGTCGTTGCAATACTCAGGGGCCGAAATTCCCCTGATCCCCTTGGAGGGATATACTTGCATTGGAGGCAGTTCAGAGTAGGTTCACGAGTTTGATTCTGAGATGAAGGGGTTGTCTTATGAAGAAAGGTTGAGCAGATTGGGCCTGTACTCATTGGAGTTTAGAAGAATGAGAGGTGATCTTATTGAAACATATGATATTGAGGGGGTTTGACAGGGTAGATGCAGAGAGGGTGTTTCCCCTCGTGGGGGAATCTAGAACGAGGGGACATAGTTTAAGAATAAGGGGATGTCCATTTAGAACTGAGATGAGGAGGAATTTCTTCTCTCAGAGGGTCGTGAATCTTTGGAATTCTCTGCCCCAGAGAGCTGTGGAGGCTGGGTCATTGAATGTATTTAAGGTGGAGATAGACAGATTTTTGAATGATGAGGGAGTGAAGGATTATGGGGAGCGGGCAGGGAAGTGGAGCTGAGCCCAGGATCAGATCAGCCATGATCTTATTAAATGGCGGAGCAGACTCGAGGGGCCAGATGGCTGACTCCTGCTCCTATTTCTTATGTTCTAACGGTGGCGATGGGTGGCAAATGGGCGGCAAAGGCTTACCGTCGGTAGTAAGCGGTGGCCAGGCCTCCGGAAAAATTGAGTTTGTCGTTGGTGGAGGGGCCAAGAGGTAACACTGCGCCTGCTAACGCCAGCCACGTGGTGATGTCATCCAACGTGCAACACCCCCTTGGCGCCGCTGTTGAGATATTGCATTTCTACGGTGGCCTCACCGATAGGCGTTCGTGCAATAAGTGGTGTCAACATAGCGCATCTCGGGCGGAATCGACCAGAGATCTAAGTAAGTTTTTTTCTTTATTTATTTCAACATTTATTTACTAGTTGTACCAGTGGGGAAGTGTGTGTGTGTGTGGGGATCGGAGAAGTTCCAGTTTTTGTTTTATTCTTCACGTTTTATTAGTTCGCATGCCGGCAGCCTCCCGTTGGGAAATTGAGTTGACCTCCTGAGCTCCCGTCCCGTTGGCAACCGAGGATGAGTGTGTAACGCCACTTTTAGTGCCGCTCTTTCACCTTTGGGCGTAAAACCTCACTTTGGCATTTTGAGGCTATGCCTAACGCCTGGCGCCAAATTCAGCCCTTTAACATTTATATGATGTCATCATCTTAGACAGTCCCTCGAAATCGAGGAAGACTTGCTTCCACTCTAAAAGTGAGTTATCAGGTGGCTGAACAGTCCAATACGGGATTTACAGTCTCTGTCACAGGTGGGACAGACTGTGGTTGAGGGAAAGGGTGGGTGGGGAGTCTGGTTTGCCGCACGCTCCTTCCGCTGCCTGCGCTTGCTTTCTGCATGCTCTCGGCGACGAGACTCGAGGTGCTCGGCGCCCTTCCAGATGCTCTTTCTCCACTTAGGGCGGTCTTTGGCCAGGGACTCCCAGGTATCGGTGGGGATGTTGCACTTTATCAGGGAGGCTTTGAGGGTGTCCTTGAAACATTTCCTCTGCCCACCTTGGGCTTACTTGCCGTGTAGGAGTTCCGAGTCAAGTGCTTGCTTTGGGAGTCTTGTATCAGGCATGTGAACAATGTGGCCCGCCCAGTGGAGCTGGTCGAGTGTGGTCACTTAATACACATTAAATGGTACAATACTGAAAAGTGTAGAGGAACAAAGGGACCTTGGAGTGCATGTCCACAGATCCCTGAAGGTAGCAGGCCAGGTAGATAATGTGGTTAAGGAGGCATGCGGCATACTTGCCTTTATTAGCCATGGCATGGAAAACAAGAGCAGGGAGGTTATGCTTGAACTGTATAAAACACTAGGCTGCAGCTGGAGTACTGAGTATAGTTCTGGTCACCACATGACAGGAAAGATGTGATTGCACTGGAAAGGGGGAAGAGCAGATTTACAAGAATTTTGCCTGGATTGGAGAATTTTGGCGGTGAGGAAAGATTGAAGGCGCTGGGTCTGTTTCCTTTGGAACAGAGAAGGCTGAGGGGAGACCTGATTGAGGTATATAAACATATGAGGAGCCTGGATAGAGTGGATAGGAAGGTCCTGTTTCCCTTGGCAGAGGGGTCAACAACCAGGGAGCATTGATTTAAAGTAATTGGGGGGAGATTTAGAGGGGATTTGAGGGGAAATTTCTTCACCCAGAGGGTGGTGAGGGACTGGGGCGGAACTCACTGCCTGAAAGGGTGGTAGAGACAGAAACCCTCACCACATTTAAAAAGTACTTGGATGTATACTTGAAGTGCCGTAACCTACAGGGCTACGGACCGAGTGCTGGAAAGTGGGATTAGGCTGGACAGCTCTTGGTCGGCTGGTGTGGACACGATGGGCCGAATGGCCTCCTTCCATGCTGTAAATTTCTATGATTCTATGATGTATGTGGATAAATGTGAGGTTATCCACTTTGGTGGCAAAAACACGAAGGCAGAATATTATCTGAATGGCGGCAGATTAGGAAAATGGGAGGTGCAATGAGACCTGGGTATCATGGTACATCAGTCATTGAAAGTTGGCATGCAGGTACAGCAGGCGGTGAAGAAGGCAAATGGCACGTTGGCATTCATAGCTAGGGGATTTGAGTACAGGAGCAGGGAGGTCTTACTGTAGTTGTACAGGGCCTTGGTGAGGCCTCACCTGGAATATTGTGTTCAGTTTTGGTCTCCTTATCTGAGGAAGGACGTTTTTGCTATTGAGGGAGTACAGCAAAGGTTCACCAGACTGATTCCCGGGATGGCAGGACTGACATTTGAGGAGAGATTGGATCGACTGGGCCTGTATTCACTGGAGTTTAGAAGGATGAGATGGGATCTCATAGAAACATATAAAATTCTGACGGGACTGGTCAGGTTAGATGCAGAAAGAATGTTCCTGATGTTGGGGAAGTCCAGAACCAGGGGACACAGTCTAAGGATAAGGGGTAAGCCATTTAGGACTGAGATGAGGAGAAACTTCTTCACTCAGAGAATTGTTAACCTGTGGAATTCTCTACCGCAGGGAGTTGTTGATGCCAGTTCGTTAGATATATTCAAGAGGGAGTTAGATGTGGCCCTTACAGCTAAAGGGATCAAGGGGTATGGAGAGAAAGCAGGAAAGGGGTACTGAGGGAATGATTAGCCATGATCATATTGAATGGTGGTGCAGGCTCGAAGGGCCGAATGGCCTACTCCTACACCTATTTTCTATGTTTCTATGTAAATACAATTTGTACTCTGTCCAGTATTTAGCCTTGGTGAGGTTATGGGGCTTTAAAGAGACATAAAACACGGACAGCAGCCAATATATACATATGATTCACAGTCTGTCTGAAGCAACATCAGGCCCTTATCCCACAGGACAGATGTGTGCGTCTCTTTCCAGCTGTTTTATCCCCTGTCTCCTTCTACAAACATTCATGAATGAATCACTCGTGACTATCATTCAAGGCCGCCTTGTGATTTCATTCCTCGCTCCTTCATTGGAGGATATTTTTGGGTGGAATCAATGGACTATTAACAAGACTGAACGTGACTGGAATGATATTTTAATCGCCATGAATTCGTCATTACCATTCGAGTGGGAGGGAGGTAGTTCAGGAGAATATTCTCCTCTCCCAGTCTCTGGTTTACACAGAATGCTGTTTCGTTTCTGAAAGTATAATTTTGATATTCATCTGATGCCTGCCTGTTTCTAACCCTCACCCCCCCCCCTCAAAGTTAGATCATTAACGCCGTTTCTTTGGCACGTGCCGTTTTTTTTGCCGCATGTTTTTTTCTACGTTGCCCCCTGCGATCTGCGCCGGCGTAACTGACTTAGTTACGATTTTTCTAGGCCAGTTTTTTTTTAACGTCATAGGAGTTAGATGAGGTCCTTACTGCTAGGGGGATCAAGGGGTATGGCGAGAAAGCAGGAATGGGGTACTGAAGTTGAATGTTCAGCCATGAACTCATTGAATGGCGGTGCAGGCTAGAAGGGCCGAATGGCCTACTCCTGCACCTATTTTCTATGTTTCTATGTTTCTATGTTTCCCGTGTGTCTGCGCCGGTTTAAAAATTTTTTCGCAGTTTGGCCAACATTTTTTCCTCCTAGGTCAGCGTATCTGGCCACTCCCGAAAAACCTTCTGGACACTTAAGAAAACCAGTGCACATTGAGAAATTGGCGCTGAAAGGCGCCATTGTTTTTAAATAGAAGATTTTGGACACTGTCAAAATCAATAATAAAGTTCAACTTTTTTTACCTGTCAACGTAGTAAGTGTAAATTTGTTGGATTTCAGAAGTTTTCTAATTTTTTTACTCACTCACACGCCACCATCGAATGTCTTGAAGCAGGGCTGGAGGGTCATAGCTTTGGCCGACACGCTGCGTGGTGCCAAATTCGAATTATACATCGGGGAAACTTTGGCAAGTTATTTCTGCCACATTTCTGGCCTAGAATAACGGGCATAGCTTTGGCAATACACCAGAAAATGGGCTTGGGGAAAATTGAGTCCATAGGCTATGCACCTCTCTTTAGGACATACCTTCTTGTTCGAACGTGACTTAAGAGTATTGGCTGGAAGCCCATACTGTAAGACGAGTAGCTGTCTATAACTCAGGGACTGCCTTTCTCTTCAACCAAAGAGCGGTTGGTTGTTAAGCAACTGTAAATAAAACCGGCTTGGGCAAAATTGATATAAGGAGGGCGGAATACTATTCACCTCGCTGTGACGTCGAGCATGACCCTGCCATTACTTTAGAGATCAGGCTAGTTAAAGAATTTGAAGGAGCTCCATCATTCAGGGACGCCTCTGATTCACGGCTTGATGTTGTGGGTGGGGAGCAGCAGTGTCTAAAGGGCTGCAGAACCTTAAAGGGACTAGCATTCATAACCGTGGACTGGTATCAGCATCGATTTGAATTTCAAGATAATGTCTGGCAGGTTGGCGGAAGGATCGAGAGCCCACAGGTTCTTGAACGAAAGAGTTGCTGGAGAAAGTTATACAGAGTGCGGAGGGGGTGGTTTTGGAGAGTGGTGTGTCAGGAAGGGGTTAATTAGACTGTCCTGAAGTCTATTGATGTTATACTGCTACTGATTTATCATTAGACTGTAGAACTATGAGCCATTAGCCTTTGCCCGTTAAGCAGGGAACTACAGGTCAATTTAAACTATCACCAGGCATTTCTATAGCGCCTTTCACGATCTCCAGACGTCCCAAAGAACTTTATAGCCAATGAAGGACTTTTGAAGTGTAGTCATAGAATCATAAAGGTCTATGGGACAGAAGGAGGCCAATCGGCCGACTAAGAGCTATCCAGCCTAATCCCACTTTCCAGCTCTTGGTCCGTAATCTTTTAGGTTGCATATCCAAGTACATTTGAAATGCTATGAGGATTTCTGCCTCTACCACCCTTTCAGGCAGTGAGTTCCAGACCCCCACCACCCTCTGGGTGAAAAGATTTATCCTCAACTCACCTCGAATCTTTCTACCAATTACTTTACATCTATTCCCCCTGTTGCAACGTAGGAAACGCGGCAGGGATAAATATTGGCCCAGGACACCGAGGAGAATGCCCCTGCCCTTCTTCGAATAGTGCCATGGGACCTTTTACATCCACCTGAGAGAGCAGACGGGGCCTCGACTTAACGTCTCATCCAGAAAGATGGCACCTCCGACAGTGCAGTGCTCCCTCAGCATTGCACTGGAGTTAAAGCGTAGACCGCCCTCAAGACTCTGGAGTGGGACTGGGACTGTCAACCTTCTGACTAAAGGTTGGTGCACGATGGGGAAGAGCCACAGTTTAAGGACCTTCCGCCACGGTAAACCCAGGGGATGGAATCAGACTCCCCTCGGGCTGTACTTGTTCATCTGCTTGTACACATAGAGCACCATGTACTGAAAAACACCTGTGTTGTGCCATGTATAATGAAAGTCTCTGCACTGTTTAGTAACTTGTAAAGAAATGCAAATGTGTTCTCATCCGTTCCGTGTACTGCTTTCATCTGCATAGTGCTACATGTCACGTGATTCGTGATCGGTATCGAAATGTATCCTGGAATGTAATGTAAACCTGTTCTTATCTGCTCCATGTAATACCCTTATTTGCACAGTACTACATGTAACGTGATTTACGGATTGTACTAAACTGTACCTTGAAATGAAATGCTAGTGCACTGTATGGAAGGAACTGCTGTCAGCATCCAAACAAATTGTATGGAATCGCTGACCGCAAGGTACTGAACTATTTTCCAATGTATTGTGAACATTATATATGAATAAAGTATATTTTTGGAGAAAGAAAAGACTCAGGGTGACAGTGCTCCCCACGATAGCAAGCAGCAGTGGGAAGCCTGGCAGATTATTGCTCCCTTTTCCTAGCACAGGAGCACTGGGCAACGCCCACACTATCACCACTCTTGGTGGGCAGCACTCTCGCCTCTGAGTCAGAAGGTTGTGAGTTCAAGTCCCGCTCTAGGGATTGGAGCACAAATATCTAGGCTGACCCTCCCAGTGCTGAGGGAGCGCCGCACTGTCGGAGGGGCCGTCTTTCAGATGAGGCGTTAAACCGAGGCCCCGTCTGCCCTCTCAGGTAGACGTAAAAGATCCCGTGGCACTATTTCAAAAAAAATCAGGGGAGTTATCCCTGGTGCCCTGGCCAATATTTATCCCTCAACCAACAACACGAAAACAGATTACCCGGTCATTATCAGATGACTGTTTGTGGGAGCTTGCTGTGCGCACGTTGGCTGCTGCGTTTCCCACATTACAACAGTGACTACACTCCAAAAAGCACTTCATTGGCCGTAAAGCATTTTGGGACGTCCGGCGATCGTGCAAGGCGCTATATAAATGCAAGTCTTTCTTTCTTTGCCCACTGTATCAGCGGAATGCAGGGATTGAAGCAGCTTTGTGTGGCTCAGTTTGTAACCCAGTTTTCAAAAAATATAAAGCAGTCACAATCCCAAACACTGACAAGAAAAAAATTGGAAGCACGAGGCACGGCCGTCCGAGGGGAAATTGATGCTTTCATATTTCTGAACCACATGCAGCTAAAAATGGCTCTGTCAGTACTGATCAACAAGACTGGTAAAAATAGGCCAGCATAACGGTCTGCTTAAATTCGTTTTATTTTTCTCACTGTGCAGGGAGAGGGGTGGCCGGGGGGGCGATGTTTAATCTTTTCATCTATCCTCTTTCTGTAGGTCAGTTCAAGAATAGAAACACACAATGTAAATCAATGAGCAGATGAGGACGCTGGCTGTGTCTGCTGATTCAGTGCTGCCCTTACACACCCTTGATGTTGTGGCCTTAAAGGGAGGTGATGATATACTAAAGGATGGTCCCGTCTGGACAATATTTATCCCTCATTCAACATCCCTGAAAAACAAGTTGTCCAGTCTGTTGTGTATCTGTAAAGCATGCACTCCCATGTTCCGCCACTAGGGAGCTCATCCCTTGAAGTCCCAAGGGATCCCAGCATCCCTTGGGAGCACTGTATATAAGCCGGCCCTTAAGGCCTGTTCCTCAATCTGGAGTGTCTTATTAAAGACTGAGGTCACTGTTACTTTAACCTCCCTGTGTGCAGCCTCATCTTTGTTAGGAACATAATAACTGGCGACGAGAATACGAATCCAACGCAAAAATGCAGCAAACTGTGGGCATCCTTGAGCAGTTCTCAGAGGGTGAGGACTGGGAAGCCTATGTCGAATGGCTAGACCAGTACTTTGTAGCCAACGAGCTGGACGGAGAAGGAAGCGCTGCAAAAAGGAGAGCGGTCCTCCTCGCGGTCTGCGGGGCACCGACCTACAGCCTCATGAAGAATCTTCTGGCTCCGGTGAAACCCACAGATAAGTCGTCTGAGGAGCTGCGTACACTGGTTCGGGAGCACCTTAACCCGAGGGAAAGCGTGCTGATGGCGGGGTATCAGTTCTACACGTGCCAGTGATCTGAAGGTCAGGAAGTGGCAAGCTACATAGCCGAGCTAAGGCGACTTGTGGGATAATGTGAGTTTGATGGCTACCTAGAGCAAATACTCAGAGACTTTTTTGTACTGGGCATTGGCCATGAGACCATCCTACGAAAACTTTTGAATGTAGAGACACCGACCCTCAGTAAGGCCATTGCGATAGCACAGGTGTTTATGTCCACCAGTAATTACACCAAACAAATTTCTCAGCACACAAGTGCTAGCAATGTTCATAAATTAACTGGAACTGTGTTTGCGAGCAGAAATGTACAGGGCAGAACCCACGAGTCTGCAACTGTCAGCAGGCCTCAGGTGACCCAGATGACTCAGAGTCCCCAACAAAGGATGAATGCAAGGCAATTCACACCTTGTTGGCGTTGTGGAGGCTTCCATTCAGCCTATTCATGCCGCTTCAAAGGGTTTGCAAGAGCTGTGGAACAATGGGGCACCCCCAACGAGCTTGGAAACGAGCTGCAAGCTCTGCAAAACCTGCCCACCACCAAGTGGCAGAGGAAGATCGGTCCATAGTGGATCAAAGCAATTTCGAGCCTCAGAGAGAGAAGGCAGATGCTGAAGTACATGGGGTGTTCGCATTTTCGACGAAATATCCACCTATAATGCTAAATGTAAAATTGAATGGCTTACCCGTAGCCATGGAACTGGGCACTGGAGCTAGCCAATCTATCATGAGTAAAAAGATGTTTGAGAGACTGTGGTGCAACAAAACATTTAGACCAGCCCTGAGCCCCATCCACACGAAACTGAGAACATACACCAAAGAGCTTATCATTGTCCTGGGCAGCACTATGGTCAAGGTCACCTACGAGGGCACGGTGCACGAACTGCCACTCTGGATTGTACCGGGCGATGGCCTCACACTGCTTTAAGGAGCTGGCTGGGCAAAATCCGCTGGAACTGGGATGACATCCGAGCGCTATCACATGTCGATGAGGCCTCATGTACCCAGGTTCTTAGCAAATTTCCTTCCCTTTTTGAGCCAGGCATTGGAAACTTTTCCAGGGCGAAGGTGCGGTTCCACTTGGTCCCAGAGGCACGACCCATTCACCACAAGGCGCGAGCGGTACCTCACATGATGAGGGAGAGAATGGAAATCGAGCTGGACAGGCTGCAACGCGAGGGCATCATCTCCCCAGTGGAATTCAGCGAGTGGGCCAGCCCGATTGTTCCAGTACTCAAAAGTGATGGCACGGTCAGGATTTGCGGCGATTATAAAGTAACTATTAATCGTTTCTCGCTACCTGCTACCTAAGGCAGACGACCTATTTGCGACGCTGGCAGGAGGCAAGACGTTCACCAAGCTTGACCTGACTTCGGCCTACATGACGCAGGAGCTGGAGGAGTCTTCGAAGGGCCACACCTGCATTAACATGCACAAGGGACTGTCATCTACAACAGATGCCCGTTTGGAATTCGGTCGGCTGCAGCGATCTTCCAGAGAAACATGGAGAGCCTACTCAAGTCGGTACCAAGCACGGTGGTTTTTCAGGACGACATATTGGTCACGGGTCGGGACACCGTTGAGCACCTACAAAACCTGGAGGAGGTCCTTCAGCGACTGGATCGCGTAGGGCTGCGGCTGAAGAGGTTGAAATGCGTCTTCATGGCAACAGAAGTGGAGTTTTTGGGGAGAAAGATCGCGGCGGACGGCATTTGGCCCACAGACACCAAGACAGAGGCTATCAGGAACGCGGCCAGGCCACAGAACATCACAGAGCTGTGGTCGTTCCTGGGTCTCCTCAACTATTTTGGTAACTTCCTACAGGGGTTAAGCACCCTTTTGGAGCCCCTACATGTGTTATTGCGCAAAGGTGAGAACTGGGTATGGGGAAAAAAACAAGTAATTGCTTTTGAGAAAGCCAGAAACATTTTATGCTCCAACAAGCTGCTTGTATTGTATATCCCGTGTAAAAGACTTGTGCTAGCATCTGATGCATCGTCGTACGGAGTTGGGTGTGTATTACAACAAGCTAACGTTGCGGGGAAGTTGCAACCTGTCGCCTATGCTTCCAGGAGCTTATCTGAGGCCGAGAGGACCTACAGCATGATTGAGAAAGAGGCATTAGTGTGTATGTTCGGGGTAAAGAAAATGCATTAGTACCTGTTTGGCCTCAAATTTGAGCTGGAAACCGATCACAAGCCCCTCACATCCCTGTTCGCTAAAATCAAGGGGATAAATACTAATGCCTCAGCCCACATACAAAGGTGGGCACTCGTGCTATCAGCGTTTAACTATACCATCCGCCACAGGCCAGGCACCGAGAACTGTGCGGATGCTCTCAGTCAGCTACCATTGCCCACCACGGGGGTGGAAATGGCGCAGCCTGCAAACTTGTTGATGGTGGTGCAGCCCGCAGACTTGTTGATGGTCATGGAAGCGTTTGAAAATGATAAATCACCTGTCACGGCCCGCCAGATTAGGACTTGGACCATCCAAGATCCTTTGCTGTCCCTAATAAAAAACTGTGTACTGCATGGGAGCTGGGCCAGCATCCCCGTTGAAATGCAAGAGCTAATCAAGCCGTTCCAGCGGCGAAAGGACGAGCTGTCCATTCAGGCAGACTGCCTGTTGTGGGGTAACCGCGTAGTGCTACCCAAAAAGGGCAGGGAGACGTTCATCTCAGATCTCCACAGCACACACCCAGGTATAGTAATGATGAAAGCGATAGCCAGATCCCACGTGTGATGGCCCGGTATCGACTATGACTTAGAGTCCTGTGTGCGGCAATGCAGCGTATGTGCTCAGTTGAGCAACACGCCCAGAGAGGCACCACTAAGTTTGTGGTCCTGGCCCTCCAGACCATGGTCGAGGATCCATGTCGACTATGCGGGCCCATTTCTCGGTAAAATGTTCCTGGTGGTGGTGGATGCGTTTTCAAAATGGATTGAATGTGAAATAATGTTGGGAAGCACCGCCACCGCCACCATTGAAAGCCTGAGGGCCATGTTTGCCACCCACGGCCTGCCTGACATACTGGTCAGTGACAACGGGCCATGTTTCACCAGTGCTGAATTTAAAGAATTCATGACCCGCAATGGGATCAAACATGTCACCCAGCCCCGTTTAAACCAGCCTCCAATGGGCAGGCAGAGCGGGCAGTACAAACCATCAAACAGAACCTTTAAACGAGTCACAGAAGGCTCACTCCAAACCCGCCTGTCCCGAGTACTGTTCAGCTACCGCACGAGACCCCACTCGCTCACAGGGGTGCCCCCGGCTGAGCTACTCATGAAAAGGACACTTAAAACCAGACTCTCGCTGGTTCACCCCAACCTGCATGATCAGGTAGAGAGCAGGCGGCAGCAACAAAATGTAAACGATGGTCGCGCCACTGTGTCACGGGAAATTGATCTGAATGACCCAAGTGGATCGCGGGCACGGTGATAGCTAAAGAAGGGAATAGGGTGTTTGTAGTCAAACTAGACAATGGACAAATTTGCAGAAACCACCTGGACCAAACGAGGCTGCAATTTACAGACTGCCCTGAACAACCCACAGCAGACACGACCTTTTTCGAGCCCACAACACACACCCAAAGGATCAACGACATCATGCCGGACTAGGAAATCGAACCCATCACGCCCAACAGCCCAGCAAGGCCAGGCTCACCTAGTAGCCCTGCAGGGCCAACAACACGCCAGCCCAGCGAGGGCACAGCCAACACACCAGAACAGACATTTGTACCGAGGCGGTCCACCAGGGAAAGAAAGGCTCCCGACCGCCTCACCTTGTAAATAGTTTTCACTTTGACTTTGGGGGGGGGGGGGGAGTGATGTTGTGTATCTGGAAAGCACGCACTCCCATGTTGCGCCACCAGGGAGCTCATCCCCTGAAGTCCCAAGGGATCCCAGCATCCCTTGGGAGCACTGTATATAAGCCGGCCCCTAAGGCCTGTTCCTCACTCTGGAGTGTCTTATTAAAGACTGAGGTCACTGTTACTTTAACCTCCCTGTGTGCAGCCTCATCTTTGTTAGGAACACAATACGATCATTATCACATGGCTGTTGGTGGGAGCTTGCAAATTGGCTGCCGTGTTTCCCACATTGACAACTCTCTTCGGCAATTACTTCATTGGCTGTAAAGCGCTTTGGGACGTCCATTGGTCATGAAAGGCGGTATATAAATATAAGAACATGAGAAAATAAGAATTAGGAGCAGGAGTCGGCCATTCGGCCTCTAGAGCCTGCTCTGCCATTCAGTATGATCACGGCTGATCTTCTACCTCAACTCCACTTTCCTGCCCGATCCCCATATCCCTCGATTCCCTTAATATTCAAAAATCTATCGATCTCAGCCTTGAATATACTCAACGACTGAGCCTCCACAGCCCTCTGGGGCAGATAATTCCAAAGATTCACCACCCTCTGAGTGAAGAAATTTCTCCTCAGCTCAGTCCTAAATGGCCGACCCCTTATTCTGAGACTGTGACCCCTGGTTCTCGACTCCCCAGCCCGGGGGAAACATCCTCCCTGCATCTACCCTGTCAAGCCCTGTAACAATGTTGTATGTTTCAATGAGATCACCTCTCATTCTTCTAAACTCTAGAGAATATATGCCTAGTCTACTCAATCTCTCCTCATAGGACAATCCCCCCATCCCAGGAATCAGTCTGGTGAACCTTCATTGCACTCCCTCTGTGGCAAGTATATCCTTCCTTAGGTACGGAGACCAAAACTGTGCACAATACTCCAGGTGTGGTCTCACCAGGGCCCGATATAATTGCAGTAATATATCTTTACTGTTGGAATAAAGGTCAACATATCATTTGCTTTCTTAATTGCTTGCTGTACCTGCATGTTGACTTTCAGTGATTCGTGTACAAGGACACCCAGGTCCCTCTGAGCACCAACAAAAAATGCAAGCCTTTCTTTCGGCAACCGGCCTTCACAATAAGGTGATGGCGTTATCGTGGCATGGAATTTGGTCAACGGAAAACAGAAAATGTGCGGGTCTGCAAACCCCTCTGTATCCGTCAGCTAAGGAGATCACATAATTCCCAGCGTCACTTCACGATCTGCACTGAGGTATCGGATTTCACTTGGGGTGTTGGTAGGGACACGTCAATTGGCCTCAGAGTCCCAGAGCAAGGGTGGGGGAGGGGGGTTGGGGACAAATGTGTTTGTGTGTTTGTGCGTACGGGTGTTCAGTGGAGGAGACGGCGCCTCCCCCACAGTCGAATAGCTTGGCACCACTCACGCTCCAAGCTCACAGGTGATGAGTGCATGCTTGTGTGGGGTGTCGGAGGTGCCCCCAGCACCCGTACCCCAAAAGGAGGCAGTAAACGAGACAAATTATATCCAGCCTTTTATTAGCTGGGCAGAACATAAGAACATAAGAAATAGGCCCCTCGAGCCTGTTCTGCCATTCAATGAGATCATGGCTGATCTTCTACCTCAATCACACTTTCCTGCACTGTCCCCACGGCTGGGCCTCTGGTGGTGACTGGGCCTGGCTATCGGGCCTTCACCACCCCCCCACCCCCCACACCCCCCGCAGCGGCAATCGGAACATCTCTAGCGGCGGCAATTGGCCTCTCTTCCACGACGGTGTCTGGGCCTCCTCGGCGACGGCTGGACCTCCTGCAGTGACAGGCGACCTCCTCCTCAACGGCGACCGGGTCGGTTGGTCTCCTCCCTTCTTTCAGCGACGACTGGAGCTCTCCTTCCCCACTGGAGACCTGACCTCCTCTCCTCCTCCAGCACGTGATGAGTACCATGGCTGTGACCCCCCCTGACCTCCCACTCTGAACCCCCGTGGGCCACTGACCCTCCCAATGCTTGCCCCCAACCAAGCCTCGGACCACCCACCATCAGGGGCGCTACCCAGCGCCGAGCTTTCGGCCAACATCTCGCCGTAGGCAACTAGGCTCATACAGCAGTGCCTGGTCTCCAGTCGTCTTGGACCCCCTTGCCACTGGACCAAGACCTTGCTCAGTTAAGCCCGTGTGGTAGTTGATGTGCAACAACCACCCCACGTTAAAAGAACCCACAGACAGGCATCTCCCGCTCCTCTAACATGAAGTTCTGGACCTAGAACACCAGGACCCTCATGGACTATCTGCCCCACCTGTGACAGAGACTGTGGTTCTCGTATTGGACTGTACAGCTACCAAAGAACTCATGTTAAGAGTAGAAGCAAGTCTTCCTCGATTCCGAGGGGCTGCCTATGATGATGATGATTCCTTTAATATCTAAAAATCTATTGATCTCTCTCTTGAATATACTCGAAGACTGAGCCTCCACAGCCCTCTGGGGTAGAGAATTCCAAAGATTCACCACCCTCTGAATGAAGAAGTTTCTCCTCATCTCAGTCCTAAATGGCCGACCCCTTATTCTGAGACTGTGTGACCCCTGGTTCTAGACTCCCCTGCCCAGGGGGAAACATCAAAGCAGGGAGTAGAGCCAGACAAGTCACAGGTCACATGTGTCACTTTGACTGGCAACGAAGCGATGACATGTTTGGATTAGCAGTAAACAAAAGTTTTGGCAGACACTTTTTCCATGAAGGGAGCGCCCCTTTAATACACAGAACTGCTGAGTACAACCATGACATGTCTGGCTGCAATTACTCTTTATATCACGGAGATCAGATGACAGGTGCTCGGGGTAAGGATAGCTCTCGAGCGATCAGCCGCCAGTGTGGACGTGGTCACGATGACCACACGCTCCGACACCTGGTCTGAATCCTATTCCACTGGTTGACGATGGCACAAGCAGAGATTCAGACAGTGTATCATTCACCCCACGCCATAGAGTACAGTTTGAACCCCTCTTATCCGGCAGCCTCGCGACCCGGCCTGTGCCAGTTAAGGGATTTTGCCGGACGAGGGGAGGTCACGTTAAATTGGATGGTACAGGTACTGAGCAAGCTGGGAGTGCGGCAGAGAGATCGTGGAACATAAGAACATAAGAATTAGGAACAGGAGTAGGCCATCTAGCCCCTCGAGCCTGCTCCGCCATTCAATAAGATCATGGCTGATCTGGCCGTGGACTCAGCTCCACTTACCCGCCCGCTCCCCGTAACCCTTAATTCCCTTGTTGGTTAAAAATCTACCTGTGACTTGAATACATTCAATGAGCTAGCCTCAACTGCTTCCTTGGGCAGAGAATTCCACAGATTTACAACCCTCTGGGAGAAGAAATTCCTTCTCAACTCGGTTTTAAATTGGCTCCCCCGTATTTTGAGGCTCTGCCCTCTAGTTCTAGTCTCCCCGACCAGTGGAAACAACCTCTCTGCCTCTATCTTGTCTATCCCTTTCATTATTTTAAATGTTTCTATAAGATCACCCCTCATCCTTCTGAACTTCATCGAGTAAAGACCCAGTCTACTCAATCTATCATCATAAGGTAACCCCTCATCTCCGGAATCAGCCTAGTGAATCGTCTCTGTACCCCCTCCAAAGTCAGTATATCCTTCCTTAAGTAAGGTGACCAAAACTGCACGCAGTACTCCAGGTGCGGCCTCACCAATACCCTATACAGTTGCAGAAGGACCTCATTGCTTTTGTACTCCATCCCTCTTGCAATGAAGGCCAACATTCCATTCGCCTTCCTGATTACCTGCTGCACCAGCAAACTAACTTTTTGGGATTCATGCACAAGGACCCCCAGGTCCCTCTGCACCGCAGCATGTTGTAATTTCTCCCCATTCAAATAATATTCCCTTTTACAGTTTTTTTTCCCAAGGTGGATGACCTCACACTTTCCGACATTGTATTCCATCTGCCAAACCTTAGCCCATTCACTTAACCTATCTAAATCTCTTTGCAGCCTCTCTGTGTCCTCTACACAACCCGCTTTTTCACTAATCTTGTGTCATCTGCAAATTTTGTTACACTACACTCTGTCCCCTCTTCCAGGTCATCTATGTATATTGTAAACAGTTGTGGTCCCAGCACAGATCCCTGTGGCACACCACTAACCACCGATTTCCAACCCGAAAAGGACCCATTTATCCCGACTCTCTGCTTTCTGTTCGCCAGCCAATTCTCTATCCATGCTAATACATTTCCTCTGACGCCGCGTACCTCTATCTTCTGCAGTAACCTTTTGTGTGGCACCTTATCGAATGTCTTTTGGAAATCTAAATACACCACATCCATCGGTACACCTCTATCCACCATGCTCGTTATATCCTCAAAGAATTCCAGTAAATTAGTTAAACATGATTTCCCTTTCATGAATCCATGCTGCGTCTGCTTGATTGCACTATTCCTATCGAGATGTCCCGCTATTTCTTCCTTAATGATAGTGGAGGGGATGGGTGGTGGATCGCGCGGTCAGGCCAGCGATTACGGGAGTTGGCAGCGAGGAAGGACTTCAATTTGTTCATGTCGGAGCGGCCGGGAATGGTGTCGGACGAGGGGTGGTGCCCGATAAGGGAGTCCCGGATAGAGGAGGTTCAACCTGTACTTGAAATAGTCTGTGTGCGCACGAGTGTGTGTGTCATCATAGACGGTCCCTCGAACGAGGATGACTTGCTTCCACACCAAAAGGGATGAGTTCACAGATGTTTCAATGAAGGACCCGATGTTCCAGTGCTGAACTCAATTGAGGGGGTGGAAGATGCCTGTGTGTGGATTTTTCAAAGGTGTGGTGACCGTTGCACACCAGCCACCACACGGACTCGATGGAGCTCGGCCTTTATCCAGTGGCAAGGATTGAACCAGGACTCACAGCAATGTGGCTGACTCTTAACTACCCTCTGAAATAGCCCAGTGAGACACTCAGTTGTATAAAGCGGCCTACCACCACCTTCTCGATGGCAATTAGGGATGGGCAAAAAATGCCTGCCTTACCGACGACGCCCACGCCCCAGGAATTAATAAACAAATATTTAAAAATCTGGAACTCTCTCCTCTAAAGAGATGTGGTGCTGGGGAACAATTGGACCTTTGAAGACTGAGAAGGATTGATTTTTGTTTGGTAATGGATAGGCAGCAAAGGCGGTAAAATGGAATTGAGATAGAGATCAGTCCTGTGCTAATTGAGTGACGGAGCAGGCTATGTTCCAACCTACTTTGCCCATCGACCACCAAAATATGCAACTGTGTGCACAGTCCTTCATTATTTATAGTCACAGCCTTTTTCTTAGCACATGGATGTGATCTGTCAATGTTTGAGAAGAGAATGAAAAGGCAGAACTTCCTGTACGTTACTGTAAATAGCGACCTGCTGGCGATGAGACTCGGATTACTGAAATCTAATCTATATTTCTGCCTGCGTGTTGTGTACACAAGATTTTTTGCAGGTATCTGGTACGACAGAGAGCCACACTTCCTGTAATTCAGTCAGAGCGGTGACCTGGCAACACTGAGGTTCCTTCATCTCAAATCTTTGTTATTTTACACGCGAGGCTGAGGGTGCGAAAGTGGGATCGTTAGCGCCCGTTTTCTGGGTGCTTGCGAGTGCCCTCGGAGCTCCAAAATGGCAGCCGCGGCGTGCGCGCACTTGCGGGGTGAGCAGCACCGGATGCCTATTGATGAGGGCGTTAGCGTGGGCTCAGCTAACGTCCGCCAGAAGTAGGCGGAGCAGGCAGATCATCCCGTCAATCGGCGCGCAACGTTGATTGGACGCCGGCGGTGCCAAAATGGGGTCCAAGCTCCGGCCCACGTACCTCACTTCAGCTCGCAAAGCTCGACACTGAGATGAAGGCTTTGACTTATGAAGGTTGAGCAGGTTGGACCGATACTCATTGGAGTTTAGAGGAATGAGGTGATCTTATTGAAATGTATAAGATTCTGAGGGGGGCTGGACATGGTAGATGCAGAGAGGATGTTTCCCCTCGTGGGGAAATCTAGAACGAGAGGGGCATAGTCTCAGAATAAGGGGTCGCCCATTTAAAACGGCAACGAGGAGAAATTTCTTCTCTCTGAGGGCCGTGAATCTGTGGAATTCTCTGCCCCAGAGAGCTGTGGAGGCTGGGTCATTGAATATATTTAAGGTGGAGATAGACAGATTTGTGAACGATAAGGGAGTCAAGGGTTATGGGGAGCGGGCGGGGAAGTGGAGTTGAGGCCAAGATCAGATCAGCCATGATCTTATTGAATTAAACAACAACGTAATCATCACCAAGTAATCTGTTTTCGTGAAACTTGAACAGAAAATACCTCAGCGGGTCAGGCAGCAACCGTGCAGAGAAACAGAGTTAACGTTTTGGGTCTGTGACCCTTCGCTGAACTGGAAAAGTTCGAGACGTAGCAGATTCTTAAAGAAGCGCGGGGGGTGGGGGGGGGGGGGGAAGGAAAAGGGGAGGGGAGGAAAGAACAAAAGGGAAGGTCTGTGATAGGACGGAACGCAGGGGAGATTAAATGACAAAAGTGATAGTGGTGCACGGCAAATGTAATGGGACAAGTAAAGAAACAATAGGTGGGTCTTTTGAATATAAGTACATTTTGACCGCTCAAAGTGGAGGAGAAGCATCCGAGAAGGCAGCGAAGACTTCGACTCTCTTCATCGGGAGCAATCGGAAACCAAGCACAAACAAGGAGCCCACGACAACCCAGGCCCCCCACCTACCCGTCCCTTCAACCACCGTCTGCCCCACCTGTGACAGAGACTGTCGGTCCCGCATCAGATTGTACAGTCACCTGAGAACTCATATTAGTGTGGAAGCAAGTCATCCTCGACTCCAGGGGACTACCTAAGAAGGAGAAGACACTTTGTCAAATGCCCATTTTAGGAACATAGGAACAGGTCTGCTCCGTCAATCAACTAGATCGTGGCTGGCCTGTATCTGGAACTCTATCTAACCCCCTTGGTTCCACATCCCTTAATGCCGTTGCCCAACAAAAATCTATCAGAAATAAAAACAGAAACCGCTGGAAATACTCGCCAGGTCAGGCTACATCTGTGCAGAGAGAAACAGAATTGAGGTTTCCAGTCAATGACCTTTCATCAGAACATAGATCAGAAGTCTATCAGTCTCACTCTTGAAGTTTTCAATTGAACTTGCTGGAAGAGAGAGTTCCAAATTTCCACCACCCTTGGTGTGTGTTCCTGAGGTGTTCAATCCCGTGACCTCCACCACCAAGTCCCACTCCAGGAGTGGATAAACCGAGGTCCCGTCTTCCCTCTCAGTTGGACATAAAAGATCCCATGGCACTCTTTTGAAGAAGAGCAGGGGAGTTACCCCCGGTGTCCTGGGCCAATATTTATCCTTCAATGAACATTTTAAAAAAAACAGATTATCTGGGTCATTATTACATTGCTATTTGTGGGAGCTTGCTGTGCGCAAATTGGCTGCAGTCTTTCCCACATTACAACAGCGACTACACTCCAAAAGTACTTAATTGGCTGGGGATCGAGAACACTGTTGGTGCATCTGTCCTGCCAGGGGATTTACAGGATCTTGCGGAGGCATCGTTGGTGGTATTTCTCCAGCAATTTGAGGTGTCTACTGTACATGGTCCACGTCTAAGAGCCGTACAGGAGGGACTTCAGAAGAGTTTGTCATATATAATTTGACACCGAGCCACATGAGGAGATATTAGGGTCGATTGGTCAAAGAGGTAGTGTTGTGTATGCATGCCTGTTTACTGTGTGATGTCTGTAACACTGTTATGCCACACTGAATGTACCCTTATACTGTACACACCTTACCTGTACACCAGAGGGTGCTGCTGGAGACCTAAGGGTTGCCTGCACACTGCAGGTAACCCAGTATAAAAAGGAACTCACAGCTTGTTGTCGTCACTCAGGAGCTGCAAATAAAGGACTACAATTCTACACAGTTTAAGTATCATACCCTGCCTCATGGAATCATTACTAAAGGTGCCTACATACACTGAGGAGCGTCTTAAAGGAGGAAAGAGAGGTAGAGAGGCGGAGAGGTTTAGGCAGGAAGTTCCAGAACTTGGGGCCCAGGCAACTGAAGGCACGGCCACCAATAGTTGAGCGATTATAATCAGGGATGTGCAAGAGGCCTGAATTAGAGGAGCGCAAACATCTCGGAGAGTTGTGGGACTGGGGGGGATTACAGAGATAGGGAGTGGGCAAGGGCCATGGAGGGACTTGAAAACAAGGATAAGAATTTTGAAATCGAGGAGTTGCTTAACTGGGAACCAATGTAGGTCAGCGAGCACAGGGGGTGATGGGTCAGCGGGACTTGGTATATGATATATGATATATTATATATGATAACGCTCCTCTGAAGATCTCAAGTTTACAGAGGGTAGAACGCAGGAGGCCGGCCAGGAGTGTGTTGGAACAGTCAAGTCTGGAGGTAACAAAGGCATAGATGAGGGTTTCAGCATCAGATGAGCTGAGGCAGGGCGGAGAACCTCAAAATCAACTGCTTTTAGGCTGTTCAAATGATGCGTTTTTTACCAGAAGGAGTCGAGTGCTTATGGGCGCAACTTGAACTGTCGAAGTCTGTGTGAGGCGTGCTTGCAGAAATATTTTCCGCTGCAGCCCTTCTTTATAATTACAGAAGGTGTGTTTTCAGTAAGCACCATATGTGGGCCGTAGTCTTTTATAATGGGCAGCTAGCAGTGCCCAAACAACATTCCATCTGTTCCTCATTCATGAATTATTTTAGGAATTGTGTGTGCTTCCACTCCCTCAAGCCCCCTCCACAATCCCCGTGCTCCTGGAATGACGTTAGCTGCGTCACTATGGCAACAAGCATTGTGGTTTTGCACTGGCGTTTTCAGCCCTCCGGTTTTAGAAGAGCCCAGCCTGAAAAGTGACACACGTTGCAATTGTCCCATGTTCCCCCGGTCAGGAATTGCTCGGTGATCCGTCAGTGCACTCGCTCCTGACGCATGGATATCCCATCGAATCTAATCTCACTCTCCCGCTCGCTCCCCGTAACCTTCAATATCCCATCGAATCTAATCTCACTCTCCCGCTCGCTCCCCGTAACCTTCAATATCCCATCGAATCTAATCTCACTCTCCCGCTCGCTCCCCGTAACCTTCAATATCCCATCGAATCTTATCTCACTCTCCCGCTCGCTCCCCACACCCTTTAATATCCCACCTAATCTAATCCCATCATCATCATCATCATAGGCAGTCCCTCGGAGTCGAGGATGACTTGCTTCCACACTAACAATGAGTTCTCAGGTGACTGCTGAGTCCAATGCGGGACCTACAGTCTCTGTCACAGGTGGGGCAGATGGTGGTTGAAGGAAAGGGTGGGTGGGGGGCCTGGGTTTCCACGCGCGCTCCTTCTGCTGTCTGTGCTTGGTTTCAGCTTGCTCTTGGTGAAGAGACTCGAGGTGTTCAGCGCCTTCCCGGATGCTTTTCCTCCACTTTGGGCGTTCTTGGGCCAGGGATTCCCAGGTGTCGGTGGGCATGTTACATTTTTTCAAGGAGTCTTTGAGGGTGTCCTTGAAGCGTTTCCTCTGCCCACCTGGGACTCGCTTGCTGTGTCGGAGCTCCGAGTAGAGCGCTTGTTTTGGGAATCTCGTGTCAGGCATGTGGACGATGTGGCCCATCCAGCAGAGCTGATCGAGTGTGGTCAGTGCTTCAGTGCTGGGGATGTTGGCCTGAGCGAAAACACTGATGTTGGTGCGTCTGTCCTGCTAATGGATTTGCAGGATCTTGCGGAGGCAGCGTTGGTGGTATTTCTCCAGTGTTTTGAGGTGCCTTCTGTATATAGTCCATGTCTCTGAGCCATACAGGAGGGCGGGTACCACCACTGCTCTGTAGACCATGAGCTTGGTGCCAGGTTTGAGGTCCTGGTCTTCAAACACTCTCTTCCTCAGGCAACTGAAGGCTGCGTTGGCACACTGAAGGCGGTGTTGGACATCGTTGTCGATGTCTGCCCTTGTTGATAGTAGGCTCCCAAGGTATGGGAAGTGGTTCACGTTGTCCAAGGCTTCGTCGTGGATTTTGATAAACAGAGGGCAGTGCTATGAGATGGGAGCAGATTGATGGAGGACCTTTGTCTTACGGATGTTTAGTGTAAGGGCCATGCTCTCATATGCCTCAATGACGGTGCTGACGATGGCTTGGAGTTTGGCCTCCGATTGTGCGCAGATGCAGGCATCATCTGCGTACTGTAGTTCGATGACGGAGGATGGGACGACCTTGGATCTGGCCTAGAGGCAGTGGAAGTTGAACAGATTCCCGTTTGTCCTGTAATTTAGCTCCACTCCAGTGGGGAGCTTGCTGAGGGTGAGATTGAGCATTGCAACGAGGAAGATCGAGAAGAGCGTTGGTGCGATGACACAACCTTGCTTGACCCCGGTCCGAATGTGGAATGGGTCTGTGGTGGGTCCGTTGGTCAGGATCACGGCCTGCATGTCGTCGTGGAGCAAGCGGAGGATGGTGACAAACTTTTGAGGGCAGCCAAATCTGAGGAGGATGCTCCATAATCCCTCATGGTTGACAGTGTCGAAGGCTTTTGTGAGGTCAAAGAAGGCCATGTTGGTGCTGTTCCCTGCATTTCTCTTGTATCTGCCGCGTGGTGAAGATCATGTCCATTGTGGCCCTTAGTGGGCAGAATCCGCAATGCAACTCTGGGAGGAGTTCTTCAGCCACAGGGAGAAGGCGAGTCAGGAGGATTCTTGCGATGACTTTCCCGATGGTCGACAGCAGGGAGATTCCTCTGTAGTTACCGCAGTCGGACTTGTCACCTTTCTTGAAGACGGTCATGATTACAGCGTCTCCGAGACCTCCTGGCACTATCTCCTCCTTCCAGATAAGAGAGATGAGGTCATGGATCCGCGCCAGTAGTGCTTCTCTGCCATGTTTCTATAGATGAAGTCCTTACTACTCGGGGGATCAAGGGTTATGGCGAGAAAGCAGGAAGGGGGTACTGAAGTTTCATGTTCAGCCATGAACTCATTGAATGGCGGTGCAGGCTAGAAGGGCTGAATGGCCTGCTCCTGCACCTATTTTCTATGTTTCTATGTTTCTATGTTTTAGTGCTTCGGCGGGGGATTCCATCTCCTGCTAATGACTTGTTCTTCAGTTGTCGGATGGCTGTGCGGTGAAGGTGGCGGGTGGCATGCTGTGAGATGGAGTCGCTGTTTGTGGGAGCTTGCTGCGAGCAAATTGGCTGCCCCGTTTCCTACATTGCAACAGTGACTGCACTTCATTGGCTGTAAAGCGCTTTGGAATGTCCGGTGGCCATGGAAGGCGCTATAGAAATGAAAGTTTCTTTCTTTCAAGAAGGCAATGGCGAGAAAGACGGGTCTGGGGTACAGCTTCATAGGATGTAGGGTTCCTGTAAGTACACACCATTATGCATGTGCGATTCTGGACAATGAGAGTCCGCAATGAATGTTGATTATGGAGGCCATTGCAGCTGGATCTTCACCCAATCCACCTGGAATGGGTCCGTGGTGGATCCGTTGGTCAGGATCACTGCTTGCATGTCATCATGGAGCAGGCGGAGGATGGTGACAAACTTTTGAGGGCAGCCGAATCGTAGGAGGACGCTCCATAATCCCTCACGGTTGACAATGGCGAAGGCCTTTGTGAGGTCAAAGAAAGCCATGTGCAAGGGTTGGTGCTGTTCCCTGCATTTCTCTTATATCACACGGTTGTGGGGACAGTGCTTGGGAGAGGGAACCCGGGCTTACTTTGCCCTCCCTCACCCGTGGGTGCTGAGGCTAATTGCGACGTCCCCTATCGCAGCTGGGATCAGCGAGCTCTGCGCGGAGCAAGGACATCTGTTTGCAATCAGGAAAATGAGTCAGAACAACAAGTTTGCTTCTGAGGTTCAATGCCTCGTCAGAAAATGCCTTGGGGCCCGCACTGGTATTTGGCTTTTTAATGGTTCCAGCTGCCCATCTGATAACAACAAGCAAATTGCATTTACGTTGGGCCTGTAACATTGAATAACATTCCAGGAAACGTGAGGGCAATGCAAGTTGAGCCAAAGGAGGTTGGTCAAAAGTTTATTGTATTTTCTGTCTCACCGAAAGAGCGGTGGCTTTTAAAAAAAGAATGTATGCTCACAGGCTGCTGGGAGTTGGGAGTGGCTTAGTCAGTCACATGATGGGCACAAGACTCAATAAAACCCCAGCCAGTTGGGTTCGGGGATCCACGATGAGGCAGGTGGTTGTGAGCCTGGTGGATGAACTGGTGTAGTGTGATTGTTAAACCGTTTGCTAATAAACCAACTCGTTCTTAATAGCGATGTGTTGCTATGAATTCTTAAGCAAAGAACCCATGAAGCAAATACGTTACACCTTTCAGGACCACTGAACGTTCCAAAGCACTTAACAGCCAATGAAGTACTTTTGGAGTGTAGTCACTGTTGTAATGTGGGAAATGCGGCAGCCAATTTGTGCACAGCAAGCTCCCACAAACAGCAATGTGATAATGACCAGATGATCTGTTTTTGTTATGTTGATTGAGGGATAAATATTGGCCCCAGGACACCGGGAATAACTCCCCCTGCTCTTCTTCAAAATAGTGGCAGTGGGATCTTTTACTCTCACCTGAGAGAGCAGACGGGGCCTCGGTTTAACGTCTCATCCAAAAGACGGCACCTCCGACAGTGCAGCACTCCCTCAACACTGCACTAAGAATGTCAGCCTGGATTTATGTGCTCAAGTCCCTGGAGTGGGACTTGAGCCCACAACCTTCTGACTCCGTGACAACTGAGTTACTCCTTTTCCTTTTGTGTTCTCAGGACAGTTGTAATGTATGGGTCCTTGATCCATGGAACCCACACATTTTAAAATACCTGAGCAAGTGTTAATCTATAGAGGATGAGTCAAAAGGCATTTGACAGAAACAGCACTTGTCAGTAAATTTAGAGCTTCGTGATCTATACACTGAAAGAAAGTCTTGCATTTCACAACCTCAGCACGTCACAAAGTACTTTACAGCCAATGAAGTACTATTGAAGTGATGTTAGTGTTGTAATGTAGGAAACGCGGCAGTCAATTTGTGCACAGCAAGCTCCCACAAACAGCTATCATCTTGCAAGTTACAGCAACAATTATATAGCGCCTTTAATATAGTAAAACGTTCCAAGGCGCTTCACAGGCGTGATTGTCAAACAAAATTTGACACCGAGCTGCATAAGGAGACATTAGGACAGCTGACCAAAAGAGGTCGGTTTTAAGGAGCACCTTAAAGGAGGAGAGAGACGGAGAGGTTTAGGGAGGGAGTTCCAGAGCTTAGGGCCCAGGCAGCTGAAAGCACGGCTGCCAATAAGAACATAAGAAATAGGAGCAGTAGTCAGCCATTTGGCCCCTCAAGTCTGCCATTTAATATGATCTTCAAGCTCAACTCCACTTTCCTGCACTGTCCCCATATCTCTTGATTCCTCTACAGTCCAAAAATTCAATTGATCTCTGTCTTGAATATACTCAACGACTGAGCCCACTGGGGTAGAGAATTTCAAAGATTCACTACCCTCTGATTGAAGAAATTCCTCCTCATCTCAGTCCTAAATGGCCGACCCCTTAAAATGGAGTTCCTCAAAAGACAAGCAGCTGTGAAGGGTGGATTTTTTTAACGTGGGGTGGCCGTTGCACACCAGCCACCACACGGGCTTGACAGAGCTAGGTCTTGGTCCAGTGGCAAGGGTTAACCAGGACGACTGGAGACCAGCTCTGCTGCACGGACCTAGTGCGGGCACATATTGCACAGTGTGGGCTGGGCCCGTGCTGCCCCTGGGCCCTCGCCTCTTCTGGGCCCTGAACTCTCGCCTCTCCTGGGCCCCGATCACGTCCCTCTACAAGGTCGGGGGCCACTCAGCCTGCTGTTATATGTATAGCCCTCGAGCATGGAGGTCCAGAGACCTGGCTCTGTATTTAAGAAAGCTGCTTGTCTGTTGAGGAACTCCATTTTAATCTGTGGATGGCTGTCTGAGATCTCCCAAATAAATAGAGTTATTTTGAACTAAAAGTGTTCAAGATCCTCGAAAATACATGGGGCTAGAACCTCCACTTTTGAGCTTATCGCCCAAAAATGGGCGTTATTTCTGGCGTGGGCGGAAAAAAGGGTTTTCAGATCGCCGGCTTCTCGCCCATTCTCAAAACACCTAGTTTACATTTCTGAAAATGGGCGTTACCGCGAGCGATATCAAATGGACGGTAGCGTTACATTTTTTTGACCTTCTGCCGTAAAGTGTGGCCGTCTTTAGCAACGGCATGGCAACGCTCGATTCCCGCGATTCAGGAGGTCAAGGGTCACCATGACATGCGCAGAAGAGACAGAGAGAGAGGGAGCTCAGAGGTACTGAAGGCGTGGCTGGGTGTGGTGTGGCTGCTTTGGGAGGAAGGAGGGAGACTTTAGAGCTTCACAGCAAGTAGGCAAACAAAAAGTATCTGTTAACAGTCACATATTTGACCGAATTTGGCTTATAATGGAGGGAGAGGAGGAGGCATCACAGCACGCTGTGGAGACTGATGCTGGAGAGAGCAGTGAGGTGGGAGAGGGTCACATTGGAGGCCACAAAAGAGCCAGGAGGTTCTCGGACGAGGCAAATGCCTTCCTCCTGCAGGAGGCCGAGTCACACTGGGGTGATTTGACACAGGGAAGGCGTGGGAAGCCCACCCCACAGGCCTACCAGAGGATACGGACCGAGATAGCAGAGGTGGTCTCGTCGGTGACCAACGAGGTGCGCGAGGGCAACCAATGCCGCAAACGATGGAACGACCGTGTGGGATCCGCACGAGTAAGTATTACATTGATTTACATGTACTTATGTATTTATATAATTTGATTTGTAATAGTCATGAGTGACTGTCAGCAGATATGAGGTCTTCCACTTTTACCGGGAATGTTTTACTCAAAGCCTGCGGTCATGGTGAACGTCTTTAGGTAAAGAATGATAATAATCATAATAATTATGATTACATCTGTCGGTTATGTATTGTATCAGTGTCTGTGACAGTACCTAGCAATGATATCATGCAATGATCTCATGCCATGTCGTCCTGTCACCTTTTACAGAAGAAGTTATCGACGATGAGGTCCGTGCAGAGGAGAACGGGTGGGGGGGGGGGGGGGGGGGGCCCACCAGTCACCAGCGACATCACTGACATGAAGGAGTGATGGAGAAGCACCCCCGGACAGCCTCGGACGCATCTGTAGTCCCTGAAGTGATGCCACGTGAGTAAAGCTTACACCATTGCGTGATGTAAGGTCAATCGATGCCACACCAACTCATATCCGACCAATCATATACGATAGATGATTTCTAACAGTGTCATAGAAACAATGCTGGCCTAATGAAAATCATTGCAATCCACAACATGTTGATGGTCATGAAGTGTGATGTCTGCGATGATTGTGAGAGCGGTGGTGCTTTTGTCGTGCCTATGCTGTGGGTAGCGCTGGACTCACCTTGTCACCTTAGCACTCCCTTCTCCTCTAACAACCTCATTTCGCAGCCACAGGCAAGGCCACAGAGGCCAGAAGGTGGGGGCGCGGGGCAGGAGTCGGTGGATGATCCTACTACATCTGATGCTGAGGAGCTCCGATTGTCGCCCGTCAATCCGCTGGGTCTGTTCTCGACGAATGAGAGAGCGGACTTCGAATAACCTGCATCACCACACTCCAGAACCCATTCCACCCCAAGGCCATCTATTGGTCCTCCAGTCATTCCCGCCTCCACTCTGGAGGTACAGGCCCCAAGCATCTCTCCACAGGGCACCCCATTTGTCCCCAGGACGGCCCGGACGCGGCAGGTCTGTTCCACGAGCACGACATGACAGCGGAGAGATGGTTCAGTTTTCCAGGAGGACTGTAGACATTGGTGACCAGCTCAACGAAGCTTTGGGGGGAATATCCCGACACCTGGCCACCATGTCCGAGTACATTCCACGCATGGCGGAGTCATATGATGTGATAGCCAGGAACACTGCTGCCACAGCCCTCCCAGTGGTCCCAGAGCGCGGCACTCCACCCCTAGGTTCCGCACCACCACTGCGAATAACAGATGTAAGCAAGGACCCAGATCCTGCTTCTGCATCAGAGAATGTTGCCCCCTCGGCACCCCCTGCTCCCATACCCGTGCAACGACCGCATCAGCCTTCATCCCCCCCCCAATGAGGCACCGCCTGAGGAGCACCTCGGCCAGACGCCATAGAGCGAGGAGGGGAAGGGATAGAGGTGGGGAGAAGAGAGAGGGGGAAGGAAAGTGAGGTGCATATGCGCAGGTGATGGCTGTGTTATATCTCCATCTGGGTGTATGCAATTTATTGCAATGTATGGGGGCTGGGGACCACGCTCCTGCTTTGCCTTTGTATTCTGTGTTGCTGGACATGTTGACCATGTGATTTATGTTAATGGTGGAAAAAGTGGGGTGTGGGCGGGGGTTGGGTGTTATTGGCTGTGTTACTTATGATTTCAGACCAATGTTGGTATTAAACTTTTGTTATTGAACATAACCTTGTTGCGCATTGTCTCAGATAACTGGACCGTTACACACTGGTGATTCTTTACCGTGAAAGCCAACTTTATATCAATCAACATAAACTTTAACTGGCACCAAGGTGATGGGCACCATTGATGTCTGAGCTGCAGACACACAGCAGTGTGTCAGCGTTGTCACTCACATCAGCGCTCCTTCAGGCAAATCTTTCCAATATCAGCTTCTCACATAAGAGTGGGATTTAACAAATGCCAGCCACACATTTGGCGTCTGTACCGGTTAGTTCCAGTTTTTATGGGCGCTTTTTTAAACGGGCGATATTCTGGGCGATATGTGTGCGAGGTGGTGAAATTGACAGTGGGCGATCTCCATGGCCGCTAGTTTGGGTAAATATGCTCTTTACGACAAAAAACAGTCGTTGGGCATTATTATTGAATCTTGGCGTTAATTCCGTGCGGAAAGTATTGCTGGGCAATAGTATGGGTGTTGAAATCGCCCATTCTGCTGATTCCGCCTCAAAAATATGGGTGAGCAGTAAAATTTTTTCTCGCCGTTAAGCACGTGGGGAAAATAACAATCAGCAATAAGTCTCCAAAAAAGCCCGTCAGTTTCCATTTTGTGCCAAAATGGGCGATATCTGGGCGTTATATATGATTTCAGCGGTTAAATGGGCATTAACTGGGCATTAAGCATGCAAAAAAATGGAGATTCTAGCCCCATGGTGTCAGAAGTGGATACTTCCGATCTTTCATCGAATGCATCTACGATTGAAATATTGGAACTGTAAGACTTTTTTGAGCCGATCGAAATCGATGTTAAGCAGTGCAGTGCAGAGCATGCTTCTTACACGTTGCGCGTGGATCCGTGAAGGGGCGATAAATAGTCATAAGCTTGCAAAGTAATCTAGAGGCATTAGTAAAGTAAACTTAAGGTAGCACAGGCTATTAGAAACATAGAAACATAGAAAATAGGTGCAGGAGTAGGCCATTCGGCCCTTCTAGCCTGCACCACCATTCAATGAGTTCATGGCTGAACATGCAACTTCAGTACCCCCTTCCTACTTTCTCGCCATACCCCTTGATCCCCCTAGTAGTAAGGACTTCATCTAACTCCTTTTTGAATATATTTAGTGAATTGGCCTCAACAACTTTCTGTGGTAGAGAATTCCACAGATTCACCACTCTCTGGGTGAAGAAGTTTCTCCTCATCTCGGTCCTAAATGGCTTACCCCTTATCCTTAGACTGTGTCCCCTGGTTCTGGACTTCCCCAACATTGGGAACATTCTTCCTGCATCTAACCTGTCTAAACCCGTCAGAATTTTAAACGTTTCTATGAGGTCCCCTCTCATTCTTCTGAACTCCAGTGAATACAAGCCCAGTTGATCCAGTCTTTCTTGATAGGTCAGTCCCGCCATCCCGGGAATCAGGATGGTGAACCTTCGCTGCACTCCCTCAATAGCAAGAATGTCCTTCCTCAGGTTAGGAGACCAAAACTGTACACAATACTCCAGGTGTGGCCTCACCAAGGCCCTGTACAACTGTAGCAACACCTCCTGCCCCTGTATTCAAATCCCCTCGCTATGAAGGCCAACATGCCATTTGCTTTCTTAACCGCCTGCTGCACCTGCATGCCAACCTTCAATGACTGATGTACCATGACACCCAGGTCTCGTTGCACCTCCCCTTTTCCTAATCTGTCACCATTCAGATAATAGTCTGTCTCTCTGTTTTTACCACCAAAGTGGATAACCTCACATTTATCCACATTATACTTCATCTGCCATGCATTTGCCCACTCACCTAACCTATCCAAGTCACTCTGCAGCCTCATAGCATCCTCCTCGCAACTCACACTGCCACCCAACTTAGTGTCATCCGCAAATTTGGAGATACTACATTTAATCCCCTCGTCTAAATCATTAATGTACAGTGTAAACAGCTGGGGCCCCAGAACAGAACCTTGCAGTACCCCACTTATCACTGCCTGCCATTCTGAAAAGTCCCCATTTACTCCTATTCTTTGCTTCCTGTCTGACAACCAGTTCTCAATCCATGTCAGCACACTACCCCCAATCCCATGTGCTTTAACTTTGCACATTAATCTCTTGTGTGGGACCTTGTCGAAAGCCTTCTGAAAGTCCAAATATACCACATCAATTGGTTCTCCCTTGTCCACTCTACTGGAAACATCCTCAAAAAATTCCAGAAGATTTGTCAAGCATGATTTCCCTTTCACAAATCCATGCTGACTTGGACCTATCATGTCACCTCTTTCCAAATGCACTGCTATGACATTGTAGAACCTTGATTGAAAAAGTATTTCTACAAATACATGGCCACAATATTTTACTATTAGACTTGTTCTAGTCCTCCGGTTATTTGAATTGTATCCATGTATGTGACGAACTCAAAGTCCTAAACTGTAGCAAGCTATCATGACCAGTCAGTCATAGGCAGTCCCTCGAAATCAAGGAAGACTTGCTTCCACTCTTAAAATGAGTTCTTGGGTGACTGAACAGTCCAATACGGGAATTACAGTTTCTTTCGCAGATGGGACAGACAGTGGTTGAAGGAAAGGGTGGGTTTCAGCATGCTCACGGTGATGAGACTCGAGGTGCTCAGCGCCCTCCCAGATGCACTTAGGGTAGTCTTTGGCCAGGCACTCCCAGGTGTCGGTGGGGATGTTACATTTTATCAAGGAGGCTTTGAGAGTGTCCTTGAAATGTATCCTCTGCCCACCTTGGGCTCGCTTGCCATGCAGGAGTTCTGAGTAGAGCGCTTGATTTGGGAGTCCTGTGTCAGGACTGAGATGAGGAGAAACTTCTTCACTCAGAGAGTTGTTAACCTGTGGAATTCCCTGCCGCAGAGAGTTGTTGATGCCAGTTCATTGGATATATTCAAGAGGGAGTTAGATATGACCCTTACAGCTAAAGGAATCAAGGGGTATGGAGAGAAAGCAGGAAAGGGGTACTGAGGTGAATGATCAGCCATGATCTTATTGAATGGTGGTGCAGGCTAGAAGGGCCGAATGGCCTACTCCTGCACCTCGTTTCTATGTTTCTATGTTTCTATGTCAGGCATGTGAACAATGTGGCTGGTCGAGTGTGGTCAATGTTTTGATGATGAGGATATTGGCCTGGTCGAGGACGCTAATGTTGGTGCATCTGTCCTCCCAGGGGATTTGCAGGATCTTGCGGAGACATCGTTGGTGGTATTTCTCCAGCGATTTGAGATGCCTACTGTATATGATCCATGTCACTGAGCCATACAGGAGGGTGGGATCACTACAGCCCTGTAGACCATGAGCTTGGTGGCAGATTTGAGGGCCTGTTCTTCGAACAGTCTTTTCCTCAAGTGGCCAAAGGCTGCGCTGGCGCACTGGAGGCAGTGTTGAATCTTGACTACCACGGTGCCAACTCCCGCGCACATTCCTCTCCCACCTCCATTGCAGGTGACTGGCAATTTGACAGCCAAGTGGAAAAAATTCAATCAGTTGTGGGACAGCTATGAAATTATCACAAATATTGTGGAAAAACCAGATAGAATTAGTTTTGCAATGTTTATCACTGCCATTGGCAGAGATGCCCTGGATAGCCACAATAATCTTCCCTACAAATCAGAGGAAGACAAGCAGGAAATTGAGATTATTTTGAAGCTTTGGGAAGTGCACTGTAAAGTAAAACCAACAGCATCTATGAACGATACCAGTTTAACAAGGGGACGAGCGGTTTGACAGATATCTCGTGAAAGTGAGGGAGCTTGCATCGTCATGTGATTTCAGCAATTTGAGGGATGAATTAATCAGAGACCACATAGTCTGCAGAATATCTGATAACACTCTGCGTAAGAGGCTGTTGCAAGAATCAAGCCTAACACGCGCTAAATGTGTGATGCTCTGCAAAGCGACAGAGGCCACAGTTGTGTAAATTAAATCCATGAAGCTCACGAAAACAGATTTAGACTCTGAAGATGTCAAAGCTGTCAGACAGAAATCCCGACCCACAAAGAAAGAATTCACAGACAAAGAATTCACCAACAATTGTAGATATTGTGGCAAAAGACGTGAGCTGTCAAAAAATAAATGCCCAGCATATGGAAAGACCTGCACAAGTTGCGGCAAACAAAATCACTTTTCTCAAAAGTGCAGGCAGAGTGGATCAAGACAGAAGTCTACACATAACCCTAAATATAAGAGCAGTCAAAAGTTCATGCACTATATGAAGACAGTGATGATTCTGATTTTGGAGTCAGGCTGTAAAGATGCTTAGTAAAGTTGATCGCACAATCAAGGACAAAGCTGACAGAAAGTATCCTAGCAAGATTATGGCTACTTTCTCCATTAAAGGTCAAATTGTAAAAATGCAAATAGATTCTGGGGCCACATGCAATGTGCTACCTCTTAGATACTTACCTAAAGGCTTAAAGATAAAAGAATCTAAGACAACACTGTCACGATATAACAACTATGCAACCATTCCTGTGGTAAGAACTGGTAATGTGCCACTGGAAAATACAAAGAACAAGCAAAAGTACATTGTGCCCTTTGTGATCATTGAGGGCCAAAGTGCACCACTGATTGGCTCACGCACTGCTCAACAGCTACAACTGATATAAGTGCAGCATCAGAATATCGCGGTGATAAATGAACCACGCGAATCGCAAACTATGAACAAGGCAAACATCTTGCTAGCATCAAAAACTGATGTCCGCAATGCGTATCCAGATGTGTTTAAGGGACTTGGACACATGCCAGGGACAGTGCGCCTTGAACTTAATGAATCAGCGACACTAGCTGTAATGCCACCCAGATGGGTGCCAATAGCGATCAAACAAACGCTGAAAGAGGAACTCGATCGTTTGGAAGAACGACAAATCATCACGAAAGTTGTTGAACCAACGGACTGGGTATCCAGTCTCGTGACTGGACAAAAACCAAATGGAAAGAAACGAGTATGTATCGACCCTCAACATCTGAACAATGCCCTGAAACGTGGACACTATCCACTTCCTGTGATTGATGACATCTTGCCATGGATGTCAAATGTAAAGGTCTTTACTATCCATTAGTACGGATAGAGGATTGGCTAACAGAAAACAGAGAGTTGGGATAAATGGTTCATTCTCTCGTTGGCAGCCAGTAACTAGTGGGGTGCCGCAGGGATCAGTGCTGTGACCCGAACTATTTACTATTTATATTAACGAATTGGAAGAAGGGACTGAGTGTAACGTAGCCAAGTTTGCTGATGATACAAAGATGGGAGGAAAAGCAGTGTGTGAGGAGGACACAAAAAATCTGCAAAAGGACATAGACAGGCTAAGTGAGTGGGCAAAAATTTGGCAGATGGAGTATAATATTGGAAAGTGTGAGGTCATGCACTTTGGCGGAAAAAAATCAAAGAGCAAGTTATTATTTAAATGGAGAAAGATTGCAAAGTGCCGCAGTACAGCGGGACCTGGGGGTACTTGTGCATGAAACGCAAAAGGATAGTATGCAGGTACAGCAAGTGATCAGGAAGGCCAATGGTATCTTGGCCTTTATTGCAAAGGGGATGGAGTATAAAAGCAGGGAAGTCTTGCTACAGCTGTACAGGGTATTGGTGAGGCCACACCTGGAATACTGTGTGCAGTTTAGTTTCCATATTTACGAAAGGATATACTTGCTTTGGAGGCAGTTCAGAGAAGGTTTACTCGGTTGATTCCGTGGATGAGGGGGTTGACTTATGAGGAAAGGTTGAGGAGGTTGGACCTTTACTTATTGGAATTCAGAAGAGTAAGAGGTGATCTTATCGAAACGTATGAGATTATGAGGGGGCTTGACAAGGTGGATGCAGAGAGGATGTTTCCACTGATGGGGGAGACTAGAACTAGAGGGCATGATCTTAGAATAAGGGACCGCCCATTTAAAACAGAGATGAGGAGAAATTTCTTCTCTCAGAGGGTTGTAAATCTGTGGAATTCGCTGCCTGAGAGCTGTGGAAGCTGGGACATTGAATAAATTTAAGACAGAAATAGACAGTTTCTTAAACGATAAGGGGATAAGGGGTTATGGGGAGCGGGCGGGGAAGTGGAGCTGAGTCCATGATCAGATCAGCCATGATCTTATTAAATGGCGGAGCAGGCTCGAGAGGATGTATGGCCTACTCTTGTTCCTATTTCTTATGTTCTTAAGTTCTAAAGCAGACTGCAAGAAGGGTTTCTTGCAATGTGAACTAGACACAGAGTCCTCCTACCTCACGACCTTCCAGACTCCATGGGGACGATATCGAAATAATAGAATACCATTTGGCATCAGCCCTGGCCGGAAATCTTCCAGCAGAAACTAGACCAGAACCTCGAGGGTCTAGATGGAGTCTACAAGATTGCAGACAATAACTTGATCACTGGACGCAGTGAGATACTTAAAGAGGCCAATCACAACCATGATGCAAACTTACGCAAATTCATGCAGAGAGCGAAACATCAAACTAAACTTCGATAAGTTCGAATACAAGATCTCCCAAGTAAAATACATGGGACACACAGAAACAGAATGGGAAAAGGGGGCAATAGGATACGGAGTTGGGATTATAGTATACTGAACGAATTAGATGATGGGATACGCCGCGAGTGAAATTATGGGCTACTGAGTGAGTTAGGCGATGGTATAGGAAGTGAGTGGGATTATGGGATACTGAGCGATTTAGATGGGATATGGAGCGAGTGGTGTGATGGGAATACTGAGTGAGTTAGATGATGGGATACGGAGCGAGTGGGATTATGGGATACTGAGTGAGTGGGGTGCTGGGATACGGAGCGAGTGGGATTATGAGATACTGAGTGAGTTAAATGATGGGATATGGAGCGAGTGGGATTATGGGATACTGAGTGAGTTATATGATGGAATATGGAGCGAGTGGGATTATGGGATACTGAGTGAGTTAGGCAATGGTATAGGTAGTGAGTGGGATTATGGGATACTAAGCGATTTATATGGGATATGGAGTGAGTGGGATTATGAGATACTGAGTGAGTTAGATGATGGGATATGGAGCGAGTGGGATTATGGGATACTGAGTGAATGGGGTGATGGTAACACTGATTGAGTTAGACGATGCGATATGGAGCGAGTGGAATTATGGGATGCTGAGTGAGTGGGGTGATGGGAATACTGATTGAGTTAGACGATGGGATATGGAGCGAGTGGAATTATGGGATGCTGAGTGAGTGGGGTGATGGGAATACTGATTGAGTTAGACGATGGGATACGGAGCGAGTGGGATTATGAGATACTGACTGAGTTAGATGAAGGGATATGGAGCGAGTGGGATTATGGGATACTGAGTGAGTTAGATGATGGGGTACGGAGCGAGTGGGATTATGGGATACTGAGTGAGTGGGGTGATGGGAATACTGATTGAGTTAGATGATGGGATACGGAGCGAGTGGGATTATGGGATACTGAGTGAGTGCGGTGATGGGAATACTGATTGAGTTAGACGATGGGATACGGAGCGAGTGGAATTATGGGATGCTGAGTGAGTGGCGTGATGGGAATACTGAACTAGGGAGAAGGAAACAAAGAATAGGTCAACAGTGCTAAAATAGCAGGCAGATTGATTGATGATTAATTCAGCTCTGACTGCCTCCATGGGAGCTGGTTGCAAAAGCCAGACAAAAATAGCTGGTGTGGAAAGATGGCGATATATAATGACATAAATCTTTTATTAGGGACTCAGAGGAGCCTGGAGGCAAGGCGAGGGAATAATCCAATGGAAGGCTTAATGTTGTGAGCAGTTTTTTTGACAGCATGAGCCCAGGAGTGAAATCTCGGTGCAATCACCGGCAGCAGCTTGGAATATTCTCAAGGAGTTAACTTGCTGTCGTTTGCACGCTGTGATTCATACTGGACACAGTTCCCCGAGCGATCATCCAGTACCTTCCCCAGCCCCCACCCCGGAACGTGACCACTGCTCATAAAAAGACTTGCATTTCTATAGCGCCTTTCACGATCACTGGATGTCCCGAAGTGTAGTCACTGTTGCAATGTGGGAAATACGGCAGCCAATTTGCACACAGCAAGCTCCCACAAACAGCAATGTGATGTCTCAGGTGAAGCAAGGTGATAATGACCGGATCATCTGTTTTTTTGTTTTGTTGATTGAGGGATAAATATTGGCCCCAGGACACCGGGGCGAACTCCCCTGCTCTTCTTTGAAATAGTGGCCTGGGAGGGCAGACAGGGCCTCAGTTTAACGTCTCATCTGAAAGACGATACTAACAGACGATGACAATGGTCAGATATGTGACGGATTGCTCAACCAACTTGGAATGAACCCAAACCATAAATTGAACCAGTTTGTTTCCATTACGCAGTTGGGTGGGTTCAGGAATGAGCCTCTGCCATTCCTGCCTGAGTCAGAAGGTACAAGTTTCGAATCCTGTTCCAGGCACTCCCGGCGAGAGGTGACCAGAGATCAGGCTGGGAATTCCGGCTTGACATCTAGCAGGATGCTCGCGTCCGCTGGGGGTTTTGCTGACCCCCCCATCCCCCCCGCCACCCCCCCACCCCATCATCACATCGGAGTGTGGGAGCCCATAAAACCAACGTCCCTGTGAAGCTGTGCGGCCCAGCGGCAGTCTGGAGGTCCCATGCAGGTCGCTCACTGGCTGTTACATGGGAGAAACTGCGCACATGGTAAAATGTGAATAGCCGGTCAGTCGGTTAAAGGGACCACGCACGGAAAAAAAAAAGAGAGGGAACAGTGTCAGCTGTGGCTCAGTAGGTAGCAGATTATGGGTTCAAGTCCCACTCCAGGAACTAGATCACATAAATCTAGGCTGACACTTCCAGTTCAGTGCTGAGGGAGTGCTGCACTGTCGGAGATGCCATCTTTCGGATGAGACGTTAACCCAAGGCCCCGTCTGCTCTCTCAGGTGGATCCTGTTATGTATTTAACCCTGACCACACCTGCATCACACCTGACCACCAGAGGGCCCACCTGTTGGAGTCCCAAGGGATTCCAGCATCCCGTGGGAGCACAGTATATAAGCAGGCCACCCACGAGGTATCTGCACTCTGGAATCTTAATAAAGGAGCTAAGGTCACACTTGCTCATTACACACAGTACTCAGTCTCAACATTTAATATGAGTGTAATAATTGGCGTCGAGGTAATGAACAACCGCGCGAAAATGCAAAGAACAGTCGGCATCCTGGAGAAGTTCTCAGAAGGGGACGATTGGGAGGCCTTCGTGAGAGACTCGACCAATACTTTGTGGTCAACGAGCTGGAAGGGGACGAGAACGCCACCAAACGAAGGGCGATCCTCCTAACTGTCTGTGGGGCGACAACCTATGGCCTCATGAAGAATCTCCTAGCTCCGGCAAAATCAACAGAGAAATCCTACGAAGAATTGTGTACGCTGGTCCGGGAGCATCTAAATCCTAAGGAAAGCGTTTTGATGGCAAGATATCGGTTCTACACGTGTCAACAATCGGAGGGCCAGGAAGTGGCGAGCTATGTCGCCGAACTAAGGCGCCTTGCAGGACATTGTGAGTTTGAGGGATTCCTAGAACAAATGCTCAATGACTTTTTTGTGCTGGGCATCGGACATGAGACAATCCTTCACAAACTGTTGACTGTAGAAACTCCGAATCTGCGTAAAGCCATAACGATAGCCCAGGCATTTATGTCCACCAGTGCAACACCAAACAGATTTCGCAGAACAAAGACGTTTCGGCCAGTACTGTGCATAAAGTAATGTCGGTTTTGAACAGAAATGTACATGGCAGAACGTACATGTTGGCTAATGTGGCACAGAGTCGGCCATCATCTGTTAATCCGAGGCAGTTAACACCCTGTTGGCGCTGTGGAGGTGATCATTGGCCCCATCAATGCCGCTTCAAGCACTATGCGTGCAATGGTTGCAGAACAATGGGACACCTCCAACGAATGTGCAGGCGAGCTGCAAACCCTGCAAACCACCACGCTGCAGAGGAAGATCGATCCACAGTGGATCAGACTGAATTGGAAACTCGTACTGAGGAGGCAGAGGTGTACAGGGTACACACATTCATGACGAACTGCCCACGATAATGTTGAAAGTTGAACTGAACGGCATTCCAGTATCAATGGAGCTGGACACGGGGGCAAGTCAGTCCATAATGAGTAAAAAGGCCTTCGACAGGCTGTGGGGAAAGAAGGCACATAGGCCCAAGCTCAGCCCCATTCACACCAAACTAAGGACTTACACCAAGGAACTACTCCCTGTAATTGGCAGTGATGAGTCAAAGTCTCCTATGTTGGAGCAGTACATGAACTCCCGCTGTAGATTGTGCCCGGGGATGGTCCCACGTTGTTTGGCAGAAGTTGGCTGGGGAAAATCCGCTGGAACTGGGACGCTTTCGTCCATCGACAACCACCTCATGTACCCAGGTTCTAAGCAAGTTCCAATCGTTATTTGAGCCAGGCATTGTAAGCTTCTCGGGGGCAAAAGTGCAGATCCATTTGGTTCCCAGTACGCGACCCATCCACCACAAGGCTCGGGCGGTACCGTACATGATGCGTGAAAAAGTGGAAATCAAGCTGGACAGGCTGCAATGTGAAGGTATCATCGCGTCGGTGGAATTCAATGACTGGGCCAGTCCAATTGTCTCGGTTCTCAAGGAGGACGGTACGGTTAGAATTTGCGGAGACTATAAAATAATGATTAACCGTTTTTCGCTGCAGGACCAGTACCCGCTACCCAAGGCAGACAACCTATTTGCGACCCTGGCTAGAGGGAAGACATTCACCAAGCTGGACCTGACCTCGGCCTACATGACGCAGGAGCTGGAGGAGTCTTCGAAAGGCCTCACCTGCATCAACATGCACAAAGGTCAGTTCATCTATAACCAGTGCCCGTTCGGGATTCGGTCGGCCGCAGCAATCTTCCAACGGGACATGGAGAGCCTGCTAAAGTCGGTTCCTTGCACAGTGGTCTTCCAGGACAACATATTGGTTACAGGTCAGGACACCATGGAGCACTTGAAGAATCTGGAGGAGGTTCTTAGTCGGTTGGATCGCATGGGGCTCAGGTTGAAACGCTCAAAGTGTGTTTTCCTGGCACAGGACGTCGAATTCTTAGGAAGGAGAATTGCAGCAGACGGCATCAGACCCACCGACGCCAAGAACGCACCGAACATGACGGAGCTGCAGTCGTTCCTGGGACTCCTTAACTATTTCGGTAATTTCCTACCTGGGTTAAGCACCCTGCTAGAACCCCTACATGTGCTACTATGCAAGGGAGACGACTGGGTATGGGGGAATTCACAAGAGGCTGCCTTTAAGAAAGCCAGAAATTTATTGTGTTAGAACAAACTGCTTGTCCTGTATAACCCATGGAAACGATTAGTGTTAGCTTGCGATGCGTCGTCATAGGGGTCGGGTGTGTGTTACAATAGGCTAATGAATCAAGGATTTTGCAACCGGTTGCGTATGCATCCAGGAGTTTGTCCAAGGCCGAAAGGGCCTACAGCATGGTTGAAAAAGAGGCTCTGGCGTGCGTTTACGGGGTAAAAAGAATGCACCAGTACTTATTTTGCCTGAAGTTCGAGCTTGAAACTGACCACAAGCCGCTCACATCGCTATTTTCGGAGAGCAAAGTGATTAATACCAATGCATCTGCCTGCATCCAAAGATGGGCGCTCACGCTGTCGGCATACAACTATGTAATCCGCCACGGACCGGGCACAGAGAACAGCGCAGATGCTCTCAATTGGCTACCATTGCCCACCACCGGGGTGAAAATGGCATAGCCAGCGGACTTGCTCATGGTCATGGAGGCATTCGAGAATGAGGCGTCCCCCGTTACGGCCCGCCAGATCAGGACCTGGACCAGCCAGGATCTTTTACTATCCTTGGTAAAATAACTGTGTCCTCCATGGGAGCTGGTCCAGTGTCCCAGTGAAGATGCAGGAAGCGATTAAGCCGTTCCACAGACGCAAAGACGAGTTCTCCCTGCAGGCGGACTGTCTTTTGTGAGGCAATCGCGTGGTCTTGCCCAAGAAAGGCAGAAACACATTTATTTGCGAACTGCACAACACCCACCCAGGCATTGTAATGATGAAAGCCATAGCCAGATCTCACGTGAGGTGGCCTGGCATCGACTCAGATTTAGAGTTATGCATGTGCCAGTGCAACACTTGCTCTCAGTTGAGCAATGCACCCAGAGAAGCACTTCTAAGCTTGTGGTCATGGCCATCCAAACCGTGGTGGAGGATCCATGTAGACTATGCGGGCCCATTCCTAGGCAAAATGTTTTTGGTTGTCGTGGACGCTTACTCAAAATGGATTGAATGTGCAATAATGTCTGTAAGCACGTTCACGGCCACCATTGAAAGCCTACGAACCATGTTTGCCACGCACGGTTTGCCTGATGTCCTCGTCAGCGACAATGGGCCGTGCTTCACCAGTGCTGAATTCAAGGAATTCATGACCCGCAACAGGATCAAACATGTCACATCTGCCCCGTTCAAGAGCCTGCATCCAACGGCCAGGCAGAACGGGCAGTTCAGACCATCAAGCAAAGCATGAAACATGTGTCGGAAGGCTCCCTGCAGACCCGGTTGTCCCGAGTGCTGCTCAGCTACCGCACCAGACCCCACACACTCACTGGGATTCCCCCAACTGAGCTGCTCATGAAAAGGGCGCTTAAAAGAAGGCTCTCTCTTGTCCACCCTGATCTCCATGATCACGTGGAGGGCAAGCGGCATCAACAAAATGTGTACCATGACCGTGCAAATTTGTCATGCGATATTGAGATCGATGATCCTGTGTTTGTGCTCAATTATGGAATGGTCTCGAATGGCTCGCTGGCACGGTCACAGCCAAAGAGGGGAGTAGGGTGTTTCAGGTCAAACTGACCAATGGACAAACGCACAGAAAACATTTGGACCAAATCAAATTGCGGTTCACCAACAACTACAAACAACCCGAAGAGGACACCACCAATTTTGACTTTCCAACACACACACACACACACACACACACACACACAAGTGGCAACTGACATCTTAGTTGACCATGAAACCGAACTCATCATCCCCAGCAGCCCAGTGAAGAACTGACCAGTTATTACGAGTGTAACAGATCCCATGGCACTATTTCGAAGAAAAGAAGGGAAGTTATCCCTGGTGTCCTGGCCAATATTTATCCCTCAATCAACATAACAAAAACAGATTATCTGGTCCTTATCATCACCACAACCTTCTCAGGGGTCATTCGGGATGGGCAATAAATGCCGGCTTTGTCAGCAACGTCCACATCCTGTGAACGAATAAATGAACAAAAAACATAATGAGTTGGGGGTCAAATATGCTAATTGTGGATTTTGGAGTCGGTGAATCGGGGGAGGGAGCTATTGTGTATGGAGAAAGAGTCAGACTGAACACTGTGAGCTCAAAGTAAAGTGTGACCTTAGTCTTTTATTGCAGGTCTCCAGAGTGCCTCTCCAACCTGTGAAGCCTCCTTAAATACCTGTGCTCCCAAGGGATTATGGGATCCCTTGCGATTCCAGGGGATGAGCCCTCTGGTGGCTGTACAGAGTAAATACAAGTATACATATATAACAGGAGCAACATGTCACTTGTCCCACCGCACTATTTCGAAGAAGATCATCATAGGCAGTCCCTCGTATCAAGGATGACTTGCTTCTACGCCAAAAAGATCCTACGGCCACGATTTCGAAGAAGAGCAAGGGAGTTCGCCCTGGTATCCTGGACAATAATTACCCCTCAACCAACATCACTAAAACACATGACTTGATCATTATCACAGCGGGTGGACAATAAAAAGTCATATAGATGATGCAACACCGATGCTGCTTTGCAACAGATTCAGAGAAGATCAAACAGCTCAGAGTGGGGGCTGGGACTGAGGGTGAAGTCCCCAGAACCAGTTTCACTTTGACTCTCTCGGTTTTTGAGTTTCTCTCTGTCTGACTCTCTCCGTCTCTGCCTCTCTCTCTCTCTCTCTGTTTCTCCGTCTCTGTTTCTGTCCTCACTGTTTCTCTCTATCTCTGTCTTCTCTCTCTCTCTGTCTCTCTCTCTGTCTCTGATACGTCCTTACTAAACAGTATAAATGCACACGAGGCCCATGCTTGAGAGAAGGTCAGTCTGTGACCTGTCCTTTATTCCTTAGCACTCAAGTGATGAAGGTGGGTGGAGCTTCCCCTTTTATACCTGAAGGTCCAGGTTAGGAGTGTCTCCCATCTAGTGGTCAGTGTTCTCACAGTGTACAACTTAGGTCAGTTTATACATAGGTTACAATGCTGGTTGAATACATGACATCACCTCCCCCCGCAAAGTCTTATTGGGATCACAGGTTGAGTCTCTCTGGTGGTTTACGCTCCCTTGTAGAGCGCCTGAGTTGGGGCTCCAGTTGTTGGGCGCTAGCCTGAGTGTCTGCTGTTTGTGGTGCCTCAGGCCTGTCCGGACTGCCCACAGTGACTGTGCTCTCCTCCCTTTGGTTCCGGTGTTCGGTCACCTGTGGTGGAGTGAACTCTATATCGTGTTCTTCCTCTGCTTCTTCTATGGGGTTGCTGAACCTCCTTTTTGTTTGATCCACATGTTTGCGGCAGATTTGTCCATTGGTAAGTTTAACTACCAGAATCCTATTTCCCTCTTTGGCAACCACAGTGCCTGCGAGCCATTTGGGCCCTGCAGCGTAGTTGAAGACAAAAACAGGATCATTTACATCAATACATCACGCCCTCGCATTCCTGTCATGGTAGTGATATTGTGACTGGCGCCTGCTCTCGACAATTTCTTTCAAGGTGGGGTGTATAAGGGATAATCGGGTTTTGAGCATCCTTTTCATTAGTAGCTCTGCGGGTGGAACCCCTGTGAGCGAGTGTGGTCGGGATCTATAGGCGAACAGGAGGCGTGATAAGCGGGTTTGTAGGGAACCCCCTTGGAATCTGAGCATCCCCTGTTTGATTATCTGCACTGTTCGTTCTGCCTGGCCGTTTGAAGCTGGCTTGAACGGTGCCGTTCTGACATGGTTAATTCCATTGCCTGCCATGAAGTCCTGGAATTCAGTGCTTGTGAAGCACGGGCCATTGTCGCTGACCAAGATGTCCGGTAGACCGTGGGTGGCGAACATTGCCCGTAGACTTTCTACCGTGGCAGAGGATGTGCTTGAATTTAAAATGTCACACTCGATCCATTTGGAGTAGGCGTCTACGACAACCAAAAACATTTTCCCCATGAAAGGACCTGCGTAGTCCACATGGATGCATGACCAAGGCTTGGCGGGCCATGGCCAGGGACTAAGGGGGCTTCCCTGGGCGCATGGCCCAGCTGGGCACACGTGTTGCACCTGCGTCTATCCCTGGCCACCAAACGTGTGACCTGGCAATTGCCTTCATCGTGACAATGCCCGGGTGCCCATTGTGGAGTTCTCTGATGAATATCTCTCTGCCCATCTGGGGCATGACTACGTGGTTTCCCCACAGTAGGCAATCAGCCTGAATCGAGAGTTCATCCTTGCGCCTGTGAAATGGTTTCCCAGTCCCCATTCAGGACACATTTCTTGACCAGAGACAATAGCGGGTCTCTATTTGTCCAGACTTTAATCTGACAGGCTGTCACGGGTGAGCCTTCACTTCCGAAAGCTTCAACAGCCATGACCATCTCAGCACCATGCTCGGTAGCCCCCTCAGTGGTGGCTAGTGGGAGCCTGCTGAGTGCATCGGCGCAGTTTTCGGTGCCCGGTCTGTGCCGAATTGTGTAGTCATAGGCAGCTAACGTGAGTGCTCACCTCTGTATGCGGGCCGATGCGTTTGCATTTATGGCCTTGTTGTCGGCCAAAAGGGACGTTAGGGGTTTGTGATCTGTCTCCAGCTCAAATTTCCTGCCAAACAGGTACTGGTGCATTTTCTTTACCGCATATACACATGCGAGCGCCTCCTTTTCTACATCCCGTAGCCCCTTTCTGCCTGGGACAGACTCCTGGAGGCATAAGCTACCGGCTGTAACTGACCCTTGGTATTGACATGCTGCAACACACACCCGATACCATAGGACGACGCATCGCACGTTAACACAAGTTTCTTACATGGGTCATATAGCGTTAACAGATTGTTGGAACATAACAAATTGCATGCTCTATTAAAAGCCCTTTCCTGGCTGTCCCCCCAGACCCATTCGCGACCTTTGCATAGGAGCACGTGTAGCGGCTCTAGCAGCGTGCTCAATTTGGGAAGAAAGTTACCAAAATAGTTCAGGAGCCCCAGGAACGAACGCAGCTCCGTTGTGTTACGGGGTCTGGGTGCTCTCTGGATCGCTTCCGTCTTGGATGCAGTAGGGCTGATCCCGTCTGCTGCTACCTTCATCCCCAGGAATTCTACCTCTGGAGCTAGGAAGACGCACTTCGCCTTTTTCAGTTGCAGACCTACCCGGTCCAGTCTGCGTAGCACCTCCTCCAGGTTGTGGAGGTGTTCTTCAGTATCGTAACCCGTAATGAGGATGTCGTCCTGAAAAACCACCGTCCCTGGAATCGACTTGAGGAGGCTTTCCATATTTCGTTGGAAGATCGCGGCGGCCGAGCGAATCCCGAACGGACATCTGTTGTACTCAAACAACCCCTTGTGTGTCGTGATGGTGGTCAGCTTCTTCGACTCACTCGCCAGCTTCTGGGTCATGTAAGCTGAGGTCAGGTCCAATTTTGAAAAAAGTTTGCCACCGGATAGCGTCGCAAAGAGGTCCTCCGCTCTCGGTAGCGGTACTGGTCTTGGAGTGACACCCGATTGATGGTAGCCTTGTAATCGCCACATATCCTGACCGACCCATCCGCCTTGAGCACCGGCACAATCGGGCTTGCCCAGTCACTGAATTCGACTGGCGAGATGATGCCTTCCCTCAACAGGCGGTCCAATTCGCCTTCTATCTTTTCCCGCATCACGTACGGCACCGCTCTGGCCTTGTGGTGTACTGGTCTGGCGTCCGGGTTTATGTGAATCACTACCTTGGCCCCCATGAAAGTGCCAATGCCGGGTTGAAATAATGAGTCAAATTTGTCCAGGACCTGTGAGCATGATACTCGCTCCACAGAGGAAATTGCATTGACATCGCCCCATTTCCAGTTCATGACAGCAAGCTAACTCTCCCAGTAGTGCGGGACTGTCCCCTGGGACAATCCAGAGTGGCAACCTGTTCTCCGAATCTTTGTGGGTCACGACTACCATGGCGTTGCCTAGCAGCGGAATGATCTGCTTTGTGTAAGTCCGTAGCTGTGCGTCAATCGGCGATAATTTTGGCCTCCTGGCCTTGGATGCCCACAACTTTTCGAACTGTTTGATACCCATCACGGACTGGCTGGCACCCGTGTCTAACTCCATTGATACTGGGATGCCATTGAGGAGCACTTTCATCATTATCGGTGGCGTCTTGGTGTATGAACTGTATACGTGCTCCACATGAACTCGCTGAACTTCAGCTTCCAGCGATTTCCCCCAGTGTCCATTTCTGCAATTTCTGCAGGTATTTTGCTCATCTCTGCAAACTCCGGCTGAGTGTGTGCCTCCACGCCTCCAGCATGAGTTGCGGTTTGAAACAAAAGGTCCCTTGCCAGTCGATCGTCCCTGACTGCCCCTGTTATTGTCCTTGAGTGCACCATTAACAGGTGTTGATGGCCCCATTACTGGCCGCATTGTCCCTTGCAATGGCGTGAATCACTGTTCAGCTTGCCATTGTCTCTGTCGAACTCCCCCTCTGGGTTCAACTACATGTTGGGGCATGCCTGACTGCCCTTGTCTGCCTGGAGAACTGTGTGCTGCTTTCACAATGTTGAATCTCTGTCCCAACCATTCCTTAACACAGTACCTCTCGTCTGTTCTGCTAGTGGCCATGCTCGCGTGGTTTAAATCCCAGTTTCTTGTCGCCATTGATACTACACAGTATAAATGCACACGAGGCCCATGCTTGAGAGAAGGTCAATCTGTGACCTGTCCTTTATTCCTTAGCACTCAAGTGATTAAGGTGGGTGGAGCTTCCCCTTTTATACCTGAAGGTCCAGGTTCGGAGTGTCTCCCACCTAGTGGTCAGTGTTCTCACGGTGTACAACTTAGGTCAGTTTATACATGGGTTACAATGCTGGTTGAATACATGACACTCTCTCTCTCTCTCTGTTTCTGTCTCTTTCTGTTTCTCCCTCTCTCTCTGTTCCTCTCTCTCTCTGTGTTTCTGTCTCTATCTCGCTCTGTGTCTCACTCTCTGTCTCTCTGACTGTATATTTATATATATATAGTTCAAATTTTATATACATGTATTCCGATTGATTGATTAAATGTAACTGGATATTTGCTCACAGAACACTCTTCTCGACCCCTTTATATATTTGTGACATAAGAAATAGGAGCAGGAATTGGCCATTCGGCCCCTCGAGCCTGCTCCGCTATTCAATGAGATCATGGCTGATCTTCCACCTCAACTCCACTTTCCCGCACTATCCCCATATCCCTCGATTCCCTTAATATCCAAAAATCTATCGATCTCTGTCTTGAATATGCTCAATGTCTCAGCCTCCTCAGCCCTCTGGGGCAGAGAATTCCAAAGATTCACCACTCTCTGAGTGAAGAAATTTCACCTCATCTCAGTCCTAAATGGCCGATCCCTTATCCTGAGACTGTGACCCCTGGTTCTAGACTCCAAGGGTAACATCCTGCCTGCATCTACCCTGTCAAGCCCTGTAAGAATTTTGCATGTCCCACACCAGAGACTTGAGCACATCAGCATCATCATAGACAGTCTCTCGTTTCGAGGATGACTTGCTTCCACGCCAAAAAGTTCACAGGTGTTTCAATGAAGGATCTAATATTTCAGATCCCGAACTATATCCTGAAGGGTGGAAGATGCCTGTGCGTGGATTTTTTTTAACGTGGAGTGGCCGTTGCACACCAGCCACCACATGGGGCTTGACAGAGCTAGGTCTTGATCCAGTGGCAAGGGTTACCCAAGATGACTGGAGACCAGTTCTGCTGCACGGACGTAATGCACGCAGATATCGCAGTATGGGCTGGCCCTCGCCTCTTCTGAGCCCCAAATTCACGCCTCTTTTGGGCCCCGGTCACTTCCATCTCCAAACTCTCGCCGCTCCTTCGTCCCTCCTGCTGTGCCTGCCCGCACTGCAATCAGCGACCTGGCTTCACAGCCGTCGCCCTCCTGCAGCAGCACGCGCTGCTCCCTGCAGTGGCCCCGGCCCGCTGATGGGGTCTTGCAGATGGTCTTGAACACATAATCCAGGCCTGAAACACCCAGTGTGGTACTGAGGGAGCGCTGCCCTGTCGGAGGTGCCGTGTTTCAGATGAGATGTTGAACCAAGGCCCCGTCTGCCCTCTCAGGTGGGCGTAAAAGATCGCATTATTCGAAGAAGAGCAGGGGAGATCTCCGATGACCTGGGCCAATGGTTACAGATTATCTGGTCATTATCACGTTGCTGTTTGTGGGAGCTTGCTGTGTGCTGATTGGCTGCCGCCTTTCCCACATTACAACAGTGCTTCAAAAAGCGCTTCATTGGCTGAAAAGCGCTTCTGAACATCCTGAGGTCGTGGAGGAATTCAAGCTCAGTTCTGGACACTGAGGGGCCAGTTCTGGGCGTGTGAGATACGTCCGAGTAAAAACCACCCCGGGCGTTCAGTTAACTAATCCTTTCAAACTTGACTGGGCCCCCTCCCTTTATCTCATTCACTTGAAGCTTTGAAACAAAGGGGTTTATTTAAACTCTGTCTCGGGCGAGTGGCCATTCGAGCAGGACAGTAATTACGCATGTCATGTGCCGATCATTCTGCACTCCACTAATCTCGAACGCTGAATAGAATCAGAGGCAATTAATTCAACTCTCAAAACACTTCTTACTTTCAAAAGGTCAGGTTAGTGGCCCGCTATTAGCGAGAGATTAAATGGTTCAGAACTCTGCTCGGCCCTAATCTCCTCTCGCAGTCAGGCTGAAACCAGTTTTGACAGCGGGTCATGGTTGACTCTCTAAGTGATCCAGTGCTCAGCCTCTAACAGCATCAGCCAGTCGGAGTGGTGATACTGGGACTCACAGCGTAACTTTCCCACAGTGCGTGAGAAACTTTATGAAATTTCATTCACGGGATGTGGGCGTCGCTGGCAAGGCCGGCATTTATTGCCCATTCCCTAACTGCCCCTTGAGAAGGTGGTGGTGAGCCACCTTCTTGAACCGCTGCAGTCCGTGTGGTGCAGGTGCTTCCACAGTGCTGACTTTGTCGGAGCAGTTCGGTACAACGGAGTATCTCGCTGGGCCATTTCAGAGGGCAGTTAAGAGTCAACCACATTGCTGTGGGTCTGGAGTCACATATCGGCCAGACTGGGTAAGGGCGGCAGATTTCCTTCCCTAAAGGGCATTAGTGAACCAAATAAAAACAGAAAATGCTGGAAATCACAGCAGATCAGGCAGCATCTGTGGAGAGAAAAATAGAGTTAATGTATCAGTGAACCAGATGGGCTTTTAATACAATCCGGTAGTTTCATGGTCGCCATTGCTGATACTAGCTTCATATTCCAGATTTTTTTGGGGGGGCGGGCCACATTGTCCGCATGCCCGACACAAGACTCCCAAAGCAAGCGCTCTACTCGGAACTCCTACACGGCAAGCGAGCCCCAGGAGGGCAGAGGAAACATTTCAAGGACACCGTCAAAGCCTCCCTGATAAAGTGCAACATTCCCACCGACACCTGGGAGTCCTTGGCCAAAGACCGCCCTAAGTGGAGGAAGTGCATCCGGGAGGGCGCTGAGCACCTCGAGTCTCGTCGCCGAGAGCAAACAAAAATCAAGCGCAGGCAGCGGAAGGAGCGTGCGGCAAACCAATCCCACCCACCCTTTCCCTCAACCTCTGCCTGTCCCACCTGTGACAGGGACTGTGGCTCTCGTATTGGACTGTTCAGCCACCTGAGAACTCACTTTTAGAGTGGAAGCAAGTCTTCCTCGATTTTGAGGGATTGCTTATGATGCCAGATTTATTTAATTGAATTTAAATTCCCCAGTTGCCTTGCCAGGATTTGAACTCACGTCTCCAGATCATTAGTCCAGGCCTCGGGATTGCTCATAACATAACCATTATGCTACTGTACCCGTCGAATTTATAGCACCATCATTTCTGGATAAAAGAAAAAAAAAGACTTGCATTTATATAGCGCCTCACCTGGAATATTGTGTACAGTTTTGGTCTCCTAATCTGAGGAAGGACATTCTTGCTATTGAGGGAGTGCAGTGAAGGTTCACCAGACTGATTCCCAGGATGAGAGGACTGACATATGAAGAAAGACTGGATCGACTAGGCTTATATTCACTGGAGTTTAGAAGGATGAGAGGGGATCTCATAGAAACATATCAAATTCTGACAGGACTGGACAGGTTAGATGCAGGAAGAATGTTCCCGATGTTGGGAAAGTCCAGAACCAGGGGACACAGTCGAAGGATAAGGGGTAGGCCATTTAGGACCGAGATGAGGAGAAACTTCTTCACTCAGAGTTGTTAACCTGTGGAATTCCCTACCACAGAGAGTTGTTGATGCCAGTTCATTGGATATATTCAAGAGGGAGTTAGATATGGCCCTTACGGCTAAAGGGATCAAAGGGTATAGAGAGAAAGCAGGAAAGGGGTACTGAAGTGAATGATCAGCCATGATCTTATTGAATGGTGGTGCAGGCTTGAAGAGCCGAATGGCCTACTCCTGCACCTATTTTCTATGTTTCTATGTTTCTTTCATGAGCACCGGACATCTCAAAGTGCTTTAAAGCCAATGAAGTACTTTTGGAGTGTAGTCACTGTTGTAATGTAGGAAACGCGGCAGCCAGTTTGCGCACAGCAAGCTCCCACAAACAGCAAGGTGATAATGAGCAGATAATCTGTTGTTTAGTCTTTCTTTTTATCATTTCGAGCTAGAATTGGGTTACTCACTAACTCGCCCGACCTCAAACATGAAACAAATGGGAGAATACTGCGGATGCTGGTAATCTGAAATAAAAAAACAGAAAATGCTGGAGACACTCAGCAGGTCGGGCAGCATCTGTGGAGAGAGGGACAGAGTTAATGTTTCGGGTTGATGACTTTTCATCAGAACTGGAAGATGTGAAAAAAAGAAAGACTTGCATTTATATAGCGCCTTTCACAACCTTAGGATGTCCCAAAGCGCTTTACAGCCAATGAAGTACTTTTGGAGTGTAATCACTGTTGTAATGTGGGAAACGTGGCAGCCAATGTGCGCACAGCAAACTCCCACAAACAACATGATGGCCAGATCATTTGTTTTAGTGATGTAGATTGAGGGACAAATATTGTCCAAAATACCGGGGCAACGCTTCCCTATTCCTAGGGTCATAATGGCACAGAGGGAGGCCATTTGGCCCATTGAGTCCATGCCGGCTCTCCGTAGAGGAATGCAGTCAGTCCCATTCCTCCTTTTGTAAATTGTGCCGTGGGATCTTTCAGTTCCACCTGAGAGGGCAGAGAGAGCCTTGTATTAACATCTCATCCGAAAAACGGCACCTCCGACAATACGACGCTCCCTCGGTCCTGCACCGGGAGCGTCAGCCTGGATTTTGTGCTCAAGTCTCTGGTGTGGGACTTGAACCCGCGACTCTTGAGGTGAAAGTGCTGCCCATTGAGCCACAGCTGACACCGTGGCCAGGACTCCAAGAGATGAACAGCTTTTAAGCAAAAAGAGGGCAGGCCTTTATTGCAAAGGGGATGGAGTATAAAAACAGGGAAGTCTTGCTACAGTTATACAGGGTATTGGTGAGGCCACACCTGGAGTACTGCGTGCAGTTTTGGTTTCCTTATTTAAGAAAGGGTATACTTGCTTTGGAGGCAGTTCAGAGAAGGTTCACTAGGTTGATTCCGGAGATGAGGGAGTTGACTTATGAGGAAAGGTTGAGGAGGTTGGGCCTCTACTCATTGGAATTCAGAAGAGTGAGAGGTAATCTTATCGAAACGTATAAGATTATGAGGAGGCATGAAAAAGTGGATGTAGAGAGGATGTTTCCACTGATGGGGGAGACTAGAACTATGGGACATAGTCTTAGAATAAGGAGTCGCCCATTTAAAACTGAGATGAGAAGAAATTTCTTCTCTCAGAGGGTTGTAAATCTGTGGAATTCGCTGCCTCAGAGAGCTGTGGAAGCCGGGGCAGTGAATAAATTTAAGACAGAGATAGACAGTTTCCTAACTGATAAGGGATTAAGAGTTTATGGGGAGCGGGCAGGGAAGTGGACCTGAGTCCATGATCGGATCAGCCATGTTCGTATTAAATGGCGGAGCAGGCTCGAGGGGCTATATGGCCTACTCCTGCTCCTATTTCTTATGTTCTTATGAAAGAACTAAAGTGAAAGGCCTGTGATGGAACCAAGGGCTGGAGTGACTAAATTAAAATTTGACGATGGGGCAAGGCCAAAGGGGGTAACGATACCAGTATAGAAACAACAGGTGTGTAAATGGTTATAGCTGAGTAGTAGAGGCAGGAATGTGAGGGAGGAGAGGCAGATAGACCCCAGGGGAGCAGACCACCCAACCGGCTGTGTTCCGATGGGGGACCCCCCCACCCCAAGTAGCAAAGGTTCTCAAATGGACCACCACAATTGTCCCAGTGATAAAGCTGCCTCCGAGAAGCTCAGGTTTGTCTCTGGAGCCAAATCCTTGTTTCCGCCTCAGCAACTCTCCACTCAACAGAGATCCTAAGTTCAACAACAACAACTTGTAGTTACATAGCGCCGTTAATGTAGTAAAATATCCCAAGGCGCTTCACAGCAGCGTTACTAAACAAAGTCTGACGCCGAGCCGCATCGTCCGCATGCCTGATACAAGACGCGCAAAACAGGCGCTCTACTCTGAGCTCCATCACGGCAAGCGAGCCCCAGGAGGGCAGGGGAAATGTGTTAACGACGCCCTCAAAGCCTCCCTTCAAAATTTTAACAGCCCCATCGACACTTGGGAATCCTTGGCCCATGACTGCTCAATATGGAGAAGAAGCATCCGAGAAGGCGTCTAGCACCTCGAGCCTCTTCGCCGGGAGCACGCGGTAGTCAAGTACAAACAGCGGAAGGAGCGTACGACAAATCAAGCACCCCACCCACCCGTCCCTTCAACCACCACCTGCCCCACCTGTGGCAGAGGACTGTAGGTCCCGCATTGGACTGCTCTCTCTCTCTCTTAGGCAGTCCCTCGGAGTCGAGGATGACTTGCTTCCACACTAAAAATGAGTTCTCAGGTGACTGATGAGTCCAATGCGGGACCTACAGTCTCTGTCACGGGTGGGGCAGACGGGGGTTGGAGGGACAGGTGGGTGGGGTGCTTGGGTTGTCGTGCGCTCCTTCCGCTGTTTATGCTTGTCTTCGGCGTGCTCTCGGCGACGAGACTCGAGGTGTTCGACGCATTCACGGATGCTATTCCTCCTCTTTGGGCAGTCTCGGGCCAGGGATTCCCAAGTGCTGGTAGGGATGTTGCACTTTTCCAAGGAGGCTTTGAGGGTGTCCTTGAAGCATTTCCTCTGCCACTTGGGGCTCGCTTGCCGTGTCGGAACTTGTTTTGGAAGTCTCGTATCGGGCATGAGGACGATGTGGCCCGTCCCTCAGAGCTGATCGCGCATGGTCAGTGCTTTGATGCTGGGGATATTGGCCTAAGCGAGAACACTAACGTTGGTGCGCAGGGGTTGGTGCTGTTCCCTGCACAGGACTCATCAGTCACCTGACAACTCATATTAGCGTGGAAGCAAGTCATCCTTGACTCCGAGGGACTGCCTAAGAAAAAGATTAGCACAGGTGACCAAAAGCTTTGTCAAAGAGGTAGGTTTTAAGGAGCATCATAAAGGAGGAGATAGAGAGGTGGAGAGGTTTAGAGAGAGAATTTCAGAGCTTGGGGCCAAGGCAGCTGAAGACACGGCCGCCAATGTGGAGCGATTCAAATCAGGGATGCTAAAATGGCAGAATTAGAGGAGCGCAGACATCTCGGAGGGTGATGGGTGAATGAACTTAGCGCGAGTTAAGGTATCGACAGCAGAGTTTTGGATGAGTTAAAGTTTACGGAAGGTGGAAGATGGGAGGTCAGCCTGGAGAGTGTTGGAATTGTCTCAAGTGCAAATGAGTCCAATTAGACAGACGACGCAGTCAGTGTGAGTATTTGGTTCCCATTTTAATAAGTTCCTTGGTATTCTGTGACACAAGTCAGAATTTGATTCAGTACCTGGCTCTCGGCAGCAGCTTGTGACTTGCAACGTCAGAAAGAAGAAAAACTGGATAAACAAAGACCTACTTTGTTTAGTATTTTTTTCTCAAGATCTAACTTGCTAGTTTAGTCAGTGATAGCTACTAAATATCACTGCATCATTCCAGCCCTATCTCTGACAAGTTTTGGGGGAACAATTCAGGTCGTTTGCGCACAGCAAGCTCCCACAAACAGCAATGTGATAATGACCAGATAATTTGTTTTTTTGTTATGTTGATTGAGGGATAAATATTGGCCAGGACACCGGGGATAACTCCCCTGCTTGTCTTCTAAATAGTGCCATGGGATCTTTTACGTCCACCTGAGAGAGCAGACAGGGCCTCGGTTTAACGTCTCATCCGAAAGACGGCACCTCCGACAGTGCGGCGCTCCCTCAGCACTGCACTGGGAGCGTTAACCTGGATTTGTGTGATCAAATCTCTGGAGTGGGACTTGAACCCACGACCTTCTGACTCCGAGGCAAAAGTGCTGCCCACTGACACTCACTGTGGACGGAATCAGGCAGGACTGCATGGAGGCATCACTGTCTATATTCGCACATGAGGCATGGGAACGTGTCTGGGTGTTAATTTATGGGGGAGGGGGGAGAAGGGGATGAGAAAACGGGAAATAAATTAAAACAAGATTGAGACAGTAGGGAAGGTGGCACTGCCGTGAGTGAAATTGTGACGCACATTTTTTCACAGCCAGAAAATTGATTAAAAGCCGGTTGCCATGGTTGTATCCGTAGGGACCGTTTCAGTTGCCTAGTTAGGGTCTCCTGTTCGTTGACGACAGTCTGGTTGCTAGGGAATTACGAGCGAACAGCTGTCACACTGAAATCAAGGTCGCGCTCGGACACCGGAGAGAACTCCCCTGCTCTTCTTCCCATATATGGAGGGATCTTGGCCTAGAAATTGGAACACGCTCAAATCGGGAGTGCGATCCCGGAGCAGCACACGCTACACGCCACACGCTACATCCTACACACTACATCATACACGCCACACGCTACATCCTACACATGACATCATACACGCTACACGCTACTTCCTACACACTACACGCTACATCCTACATGCTACATGCCACACATTACATCCTGCATGCCACGCGTTACATCCTACACACCACACGATACATCCTATATGCTACATGCTACATGCTACATCCTACATGCTACATCCTACACACTACATCCTACACGCTACAAGCTACATCCTACACGCCACACGCTACATCCTACATGCGACACGCTACATCCTACACGCCACACGCTACATCCTACATGCCACACGCTACATCCTACACGCTACCAACGTTCCTGATAAGCTGCGCGGCCCCGCGGCCGTGTGACTGCCTGCCCGATCCGCCCAGCCTGAGACCAATGTGAACTTTTGAATAGGCCGCTCAGCCCCTTAAAGGGACTGCGCACCCCAATTTAAAAGTAGGGGGAACATTGCATGTGGAGTGTCAGCTATGGCTCAGTGGGTAGCGCTCTCGCCTCTGAGTCATAAGGTTGTGGGTTCAAGTCCAACTCCAGAGACTTGAGTACATAAATCTAGACTGACACTCGCAGTGCTGAGGGAGTGCCGCACTATCTGAGGTGCCATCTTTTGGATGAGACGTTAAACCGAGGCCCCGTTTGCTCTCTCAGGAGGATGTAAACGATCCCACAGCACTATTTCTTAGAAGAGCAGGAGAGTTCTCCCTGGTGGCCTGGCCAATAGTTATCCCTCAATCAACATAACAAAAACAGATTATCTGGTCATTATCACACTGCTGTTTGTGGGAGCTTGCTGTGCGCAAATGAGCTGCCGCGTTTCCCACATTTACAACTGTGACTACACTCCAAAAGTACTTCATTGACTGTAAAGTGCATTGAGACGTCCAATGCTCGTGGAAGGCACTATATAAATGCAAGTCTTTCTTTCTTACGCCCTGCACACGCCCAAAAGGAAACCCGGGGCAAATAGGTCCGCTGGCCTCATTCGCTTATTAGCAGGCATCAGTCGTGGCCCCAGAGGCGGCTCGCCCGTTCCCGGGGGCGACAGCGAGATCGACCAGCTGAGGCTGCAACGAGAGCCCAGTGGTGGGTGCAGGAGGGGGTGTGAGGCAATCAGGTGGCTGGAGAATGGAGGGTGAGCGGAGGGGAGTTATGAGGGAACGGAAAAGGAAAGTATGAGCGGAAAATGGCATTGTGGTTTCGCCATGGCGACACGGGTGGGCAGGCCAGCCCCTCCGCCTCGTGAAGCCTCACCCAGTTGAGCGGCCTATCGAGACTCTCACGCTGGCCTCCTGCCGATTGATTAGTGGGAGGCCCGCCCAAGTGCGATGGTGTGACACATGAGACTTACTTCCTCTTATCCGATAACTTTATCTCTTTACTTGTAAATAGACTGGGAGTACATAAGAGTACATGAACACACCCCTTAACATTCGACACACGCAAGCTGCAAATGTCATCAGCTTGTTACTGTGGTTACCATGGGGTCAATCAGGACAGACATAAAGAGTGCACAACTCAGCCAGTTAAATGGGGTTGCGTCCTCAATGAGAAACAGGTTTGGTTTATCAATTATTTCGTTCTGCTCCTCACTTAGTGTCAGCCGTGGCTCAGTGAATCACATCCTCACCTCTCAGTCAGAAGGTTGTGGGTTCAAGTCCCACTCCAGAGACTTGAGCACATAAATCCAGGCTGACACTCCCAGTGCAGTGCTGAGGGAGCGCCGCACTGTCGGAGGTGCCGTCTTTCGGATGAGACTTTAAACCAAAGCCCTGTCTGCTCTCTCACGTGGATGTAAAAGATCCCATGGCCACTATTTTGAAGAAGAGTAGGGAGGGTATCCCTGTGTACTGAGGCCAATATTTATCCCTCAATCAACATAATAAAATTACATATTATCAGGTCATTATCACACAGCTGTTTGTGGGAGCTTGCTGTGCGCATGTTGGCTGCCACTTTTCCCACATTACAACAGTGACTACAGTCCAAAAGTACTTCATTGGTTATAAAGCGCTTTGAGTCGTCCGGTCAAAGTCTTTCTTTCTTTTTTCTCCCGTCCTCCTTTGCACACTTTACAATAATTCATTTCAGGGATGTGGGCGTCGCTGGCAAGGCCGGCATTTATTGCCCATCCCTAACTGCCCCTTGAGAAGGTGGTGGTGAGCTGTCTTCTTGAACCGCTGCAGTCCGTGTGGTGAAGGTGCTCCCACAGTGCTGTTAGGGAGGGAGTTCCAGGATTGTGACCCAGCGACGATGAAGGAACGGCCGATGTATTTCCAAATCAGGATGGTGTGTGACTGGGAGGGAAACGTGGAGGTGGTGGTGTTCCCATGCGCCTGCTGCCCTTTCCTTCTAGGCGGTAGAGGTCGCGGGTTTGGGAGGTGTTGTCGAAGAAGTCTTGGCGAGTTGCGGCAGTGCATCTGGTAGATGACACACACTGTAGCCAGAGTGAAGCAGCCACTCACCACGTGTGAGCACAGACAGCCAGTGTTGTGCGCTATTTGACTGAGGAAGGCATCACAGCTGAGTCCGAACCTATCCTCAGCTGCGTGTGCGTACTCACTAGTGCCCCTTGCTGGAAAGTGCATGTGTGTGGATGTCAGGGGAAGAAAGATTGGGCATGGTTATGATGCCCAACTTTAATTAAATATCCTTGGCGACACACATGGAGGACGATAACCTGGGTGATGTTACAGAGGGTTCCTGGCACTCATGGAACCCCAGCAATGGAGATTTGGCCTCAGCACCCTCTATTTTAGGAGGAGAAGATAATTCAGAGGTCATGCGACTGATCATTACCCAGTGACCCCTGATGGAGGGTGTGTACATCGGGTGCGGGCATCATTGGTCTCGAACCCCTTGACAGAATAGCTTGTCGACAATGACTGTCTCATCACCCCTGTGCTCGCTGACCTACATTGGCCTCCGCAGCATAACTAAGACCGCCTATTTCCACCTCCGTAACATTGCCCGTCCCCGCCCTTGCCTCAGCTCATCCGCAGCTGAAGCCCTCATCCATGCCTTTGTTACCTCGAGACTTGATTATTCCAACGCACCTCTGTCTTACCCCCCACATTTCTACCGTATGTAAACTTGAGGTGATCCAAAACTCGGATGCCTGAGTCCTAACTCGCACTAAGTCCCGCTCACCCATCACCCACTGTGCTCGCTGACCTACATTGGCTTCCAGTTAAGCAACACCTCGATAGCAAAATCTTTATTTTCAAATCCCTCCATGGCCTCGCCCCTCCCTATCTCGGTAATCTCCTTCTGCCCCACAACCCCCCGAGATGTCTGCGCTCCTCTAATTCTGCCCACTTGAGCATCCCTGATTATAATCGCTCAACCATCGGTGGCCGTGCCTTCTGTTGCCTGAGCCCCAAGCTCTGGAACTCCCTCCCTAAATCTCCCCGCCTCTCTACCTCTCTATCCTCCTTCAAGACTTAAAACTTACCTCTTTGACCAAGCTTTTGGTCACCTGCCCTAATTTCTATTTATGCGGCTCAGTGTCAAATTATTTATCTCCTAACACTCCTGTGAAGGTCCTTGGGACATTTCACTATGTTAAAGGCGCTATATAAATACAAGTTGTTGTTGTTGTAGTTTAAGCTCTGTGTTATCCCTTCATTGCCATGTCCCTCTCTACCTTTGTAACCTGCTCCAATCCGACCACCCCACCCCGAACATCTGAATCAGGTTCTCTCTGGATCCTACCCCTCCTCCCAACACCCCACTCGTTACGATTGTCCCACCATTGGCGGATGCGTCTTCAGCTGCCTGGGTCCTGAACTCAGGAATTCCACTCCCCCCCACCCCACAGCCTCAAACCCCTCTGTCTCCGCCTCTCTCCACCTTTAACACCTTCCTCAAGACTCACCTCATTGATCAAGCTTTGGTTCGCCGTTCCTAATACCTCCACCTTTGGCTCGGCGTCCACTTTTCCGATCACGCCCCGGGAAGGTCTTCTACATTAAGGGCGCAAGATAAACCTTATCGTCAGGACTTACGCCGGAAGGATGGCCCCTGTGTGAGGTACCGGGAGTAAGATCAGAATGACAGCCCAGCGTGGATTGCAAGAAAACCGGAGGGGGGTGGGGCGGGGGGAAATGGAGGGGTTGGGAAAAAAGAAAAAGATTGAGAGGGATTTTCCTGCCCTGTTTGGTTTTATCCCAGGTTAAAGAAGACTTGCATTTATATAGCGCCTTTCACGACCACCAGACGTCACAAAGCGCTTTACAGCCAATGAAGTACTTTTGGAGTGTAGTCACTGTTGTCATCATCATCATCATAGGCAGTCCCTCGAAACGAGAATGACTTGCTTCCATGCCGAAAATGGATGAGTTCACAGGTGTTTCAATGAAGGTCCTGATATTCCAGATCCCGAACTACAAGGGTGGAAGATGCCTGTGCGTGGATATTTTTAATGTGTGCTGGCCGTTGCACCCCAGCCACCACACGGGCTTGACAGAGCTAGGTCTTGGTCCAGTGGCAAGGATTAAACATAGAAACATAGAAACATAGAAAATAGGTGCAGGAGTAGGCCATTCGGCCCTTCGAGCCTGCAACACCATTCAATAAGATCATGGCTGATCATTCCCTCAGTACCCCTTTCCCGCTTTCTCTCCATACCCCTTGATCCCTTTAGCCGTAAGGGCCATATCTAACTCCCTCTTGAATATATCCAATGAACTGGCCTCAACAACTCTCTGCGGTAGGGAATTTCACAGGTTAACAACTCTCTGAGTGAAGAAGTTTCTCTTCATCTCAGTCCTAAATGGCCTACCCGTTATCCTAAGACTGTGTCCCCTGGTTCTCGACTTCTCCAACATCGGGAACATTCTTCCCGCGTCGAACCTGTCCAGTCCCATCAGAATCTTATACGTTTCTATGAGATCCCCTCTCATCCTTCTAAACTCCAGTGTATAAAGGCCCAGTTGATGCAGTCTCTCCTCATATGTCAGTCCAGCCATCCCGGGAATCAGTATGGTGAACCTTCGCTGCACTCCCTCAATAGCAAGAACGTACTTCCTCAGATTAGGAGACCAAAACTGAACACAATATTCCAGGTGAGGTCTCACCAAGGCCCTGTACAACTGCAGTAAGACCTCCCTGCTCCTATACTCAAATCCCTTAGCTATGAAGTCCAACATACCATTTGCCTTCTTCACCGCCTTCTGTACCTGCATGCCAACCTTCAATGACTGATGTATCATGACACCCAGGTCTCGTTGCACCTCCCCTTTTCCTAATCTGCCACCATTCAGATAATATTCTGCCTTCGTGTTTTTGCCCCAAAAGTGGATAACCTCACATTTAGCCACATTATACTGCATCTGCCATGCATTTGCCCACTCACCTAACCAGTCCAATTCACCCTGCAGCCTCTTAGCGTCCTCCTCACAGCTCACACCGCCACCCAGTTTAGTGTCATCTGCAAACTTGGAGATATTACACTCAATTCCTTCATCTAAATCATTAATTTATATTGTAAAGAGCTGGGGTCCCAGCACTGAGCCCTGCGACACTGCACTAGTCCGTGCCTGCTATTCTGAAAAAGACCCGTCTATTCCGATCTCTGCCTCCTATCTGCCAACCAGTTCTCTATCCACGTCAGTACATTACCCCCAACACCATGTGCTTTGATTTTGCACAACAATCTCTTGTGTGGGACCTTGTCAACAGCCTTTTGAAAGTCCAAATACACCACATCCACTGGTTCTCCCTTGTCCACTCTGCTAGTTACATCCTCAAAAAACTCCAGAAGATTCGTCAAGCATGATTTCCCTTTCACAAATCCATGCTGATTTGGACTGATCCTGTCACTGCTTTCCAAATGTGTTGCTATTTCATCCTTAATAATTGATTCCAACATTTTCCCCACGACCAATGTCTGGCTAACCGGTCTATCATTGCCCGCTTTCTCTCTCCCTCCTTTTTCAAAAAGTGGTGTTACATTAGCTACCCTCCAGTCCATAGGAACTGATCCAGAGTCGATAGACTGTTATAAAATGATCACCAATTCATCCACTATTTCTAGGGCCACTTCCTTAAGTACTCTGGGATGCAGACTATCAGGCCCCAGGGATTTATCGGCCTTCAATCCCATCAATTTCCCTAACACAATTTCCCGCCTAATAAGGATTTCCTTCAGTTCCTCCTTCTCACTAGACCCTCGGTCCCCTAGTATTTGTGTCTTCCTTCGTGAAAACAGAACCAAAGTATTTGTTCAATTGGTCTGCCATTTCTTTGTTCCCCATTATAAATTCACCTGAATCCGACTGCAAGGGACCTACGTTTATCTTCACTAATCTTTTTTTCTTCACATATCTATAGAAGCTTTTGCAGTCAGTTTTTATCTTCCCGGCAAGTTTTCCCTTGTACTCTATTTTCCCCCTCTTAATTAAACCCTTAATCCTCCTCTGCTAACTTCTAAATTTCTCCCAGTCCTCAGGTTTGCTGCTTTTTCTGGCCAATTTATATGCCTCTTCCTTGGATTTAACACTGTCCTTAATTTCCCTTGTTAGCCACGGTTGAGCCACCTTCCCCGTTTTATTTTTACTCCAGACAGGGATGTACAATTGTTGAAGTTCATCCATGTGATCTTTAAATGTATGCCATTGCCTATCTACCGTCAACCCTTTAAGTATCATTTGCCAGTCTATTCTAGCCAATTCCCGTCTCATACCGTTGAAGTTACCTTTTCTTAAGTTCAGGACCCTAGTTTCTGAATTAACTGTGTCACTCTCCATCTTAATAAAGAATTCTACCATGTTATGGTCACTCTTTCCCAAGGGACCTCGCACAACAAGATTGCTAATTAGTCCCTTCTCATTACACATCACCCAGTCTAGGGTGGCCAGCCCAATAGTTGGTTCCTCGACATATTGGTCTAGAAAACCATCACTAATACACTCCAGGAAATCCTCCTCCACCGCATTGCTACCAGTTTGGTTAGCCCAATCAATATGTAGATTAAAGTCACCCATGATAACTGCTGTACCTTTATTGCACACATCCTTATTTCTTGTTTGATGCTGTCCCCAACATCACTACTACTGTTTGGTGATCTGTACACAACTCCCACTAACGTTTTCTACCCTTTGGTATTCCGTAGCTCCACCCATACAGATTCCACATCATCCAAGCTAATGTCCCTCCTTACTATTGCGTTAATTTCCTCTTTAACCAGCAACGTCACCCCGCCTCCTTTTCCTTTCTGTCTATCCTTCCTAAATGTTGAATACCCCTGGATGTTGAGTTCCCAGCCTTGGTCACCCTGGAGCCATGTCTCCATGATGCCAATTACATCATATCCGTTAATTGCTATCTGCGCAGTTAATTCGTCCACCTTATTCCGAATTCTCCTCGCATTGAGGCACAGAGCCTTCAGGCTTGTCTTTGTAACATACTTTGCCTTTTTAGAATTTTGCTGTAACGTGGCCCTTTTTGTTTTTTGCCTTGGGTTTCTCTGCCCTCCACTTTTACTTTTCTCCTTTCTATCTTTTGCTTCTGCATCCATTTTATTTCCCTCTGTCTCCCTGCATAGGTTCCCACCCCCCTGCCATATTAGTTTAACTCCTCCCCAACAGCACTGGCAAACACTTCCCCTAGGACATTGGTTCCAGTCCTGCCCAGGTGCAGACCGTCCGGTTTGTACTGGTCCCACCACCCCCAGAACCGGTTCCAATGTCCCAGGAATTTGAACCCCTCCCTTCTGCATCACTCTGAGTTATCCTGCGATTTCTACTCTGACTAGCACATGGCACTGGTAGCAACCCTGAGATTACTACTTTTGAGGTCCTACTGTTTATTTTAGCTCCTAGCTCCCTAAATTCATCTCGTAGGACTTCATCCCATTTTTTACCTATATCGTTGGTACCTCTATGTACCATGGCAACTGGCTGTTCACCCTACCTTTTCAGAATGTCCTGCACCCGCTCCGAGAAATCCTTGACCCTTTCACCAGGGAGGCAACATACCATCCTGGCGTCTCGGTTGCAGCCGCAGAAACGCATATCTATTCCCCTTACAGTAGAATCCCCTATTACTATAGCTCTCCCACTCTTTTTCCTGCCCGCCTGTGCAGCAGAGCTACCCATGGTGCCATGAACTTGGCTGCTGCTGCTCTCCCCTGATGAGTCATCCCCCTCAACAGTACCCAAAGCGGTGTATCTGTTTTGACCACAGGGGACCCCTGCACTACCTTCCTTGCACTGCTCTTCCTGTTGGTCACCCATTCCCTATCTGGCTGTGTACCCTTTACCTGCGGTAAGACCAACTCGCTAAACATGCTATTCACATCATCCTCAGTATCGTGGATGCTCCAGAGTAAATCCACCCGCAGCTCCAGTGCCGCAATGCGGTCTGTCAGGTGCTGCAGGTGGATGCACTTCCCCCATATGTAGCCGTCAGGGACACTGGAAGCGTCCCCGACTTCCCACATATTACAGGAGGAGCATAACACGTGTCCGAGCTCTCCTGCCATGACTTAACCCTTAGATTAACTTAACTTGGCAACAACAATGCTAAAGGTTACTTACTGATAAAGGAAAAGAAAAAGAAAAACTACTCACCAGTTACCAGCCAATCACTTACCTCCTTGGCTGTGATGTCACCTTTCGATTTCTTTCTACTTCTTTTTTGTCTTCTGCCACTGTTGCAGCTGCACCCGCTGGCCTCTCCAACCACCAACTCCTGCTGGGCCTTTTATAGGCCTCTCCACGCTGCCTCCAACGATGCTGCTCGAACTCCCCGCTGGCCTCTCCAACCACTAACTCCTGCTGGGCCTTTTATAGGACTCTCCACGCTGCCTCCAACGATGCTGCTCGAACTCCCCGCTGGCCTCTCCAACCACCAACCCCTGCTGGGCCTTTTATAGGCCTCTCCACGCTGCCTCCAACGATGCTGCTCGAACTCCCCGCTGGCCTCTCCAACCACCAACCCCTGCTGGGCCTTTTATAGGCCTCTCCACGCTGCCTCCAACAATGCTGCTCGAACTCCCCGCTGGCCTCTCCAACCACCAACTCCTGCTGGGCCTTTTATAGGCCTCTCCACGCTACCTCCAACGATGCTGCTCGAACTCCCCGCTGGCCTCTCCAACCACCAACCCCTGCTGGGCCTTTTATAGGCCTCTCCACGCTGCCTCCAACGATGCTGCTCGAACTCCCCGCTGGCCTCTCTAACCACCAACCCCAGCTGGGCCTTTTATAGGCCTCTCCACGCTGCCTCCAACGATGCTGCTCAAACTCCCCACTGGCCTCTCCTACCACGAACCCCTGCTAGGCCTTTTATAGGCCTCCCTACGCTGCCTCCGACAATGCTACTTGAACTGGCCTCTCTGACGATGAACTCCTGCTGGGCCTTTCAACCAAGACGACTGGAGACCAGCTCTGCTGCACGAACCGAGTGCGCACACATATCGCAGTGTGGGCTGGGCCCGTGCTGCCCCTGGGCCCTCGCCTCTCCTGGGCCCCGAATTCACGCCTCTCCTGGGCCCCGAACACATTCCTCTACGAACCCTTGCCGCTCCTGCTGTACCTGCCTGCACTGCAGTCAACCGTCGCCCTCCTGCAGCAGCACGCGCTGCTCCCTGCAGTGGCATGCCACTGCACGCTGCTCCCTCTAATGGCCCCGGCCTGCTGATGGTCTTGCAGGCTGGGACCACGCCGATTTCCTGTCGTAATGTGGGAAACGCGGCAGCCAATTTGCACACAACCTCCCACAAAGAGCAACGTGATAATGACCAGTTAATCAGTTTATTTTTTTGTTTTGTTGATTGAGGGATAAATATTGGCCCCAGGACACCGGGGATAACTCCCCTGCTCTTCTTTGAAATAGTGGCCGTGGAATCTTTTGCATCCACTTGAGAGAGCAGACGGGGCCTCTGTTCAAAGTCTCATCCAACAGTGCGGCGCTCCTTCAGTTCTGCACTGGAAGTGTCAGCCTGGATTTTGCTGGGGGGCTCAAGTCCCAGGAACCTTTGATTCAGAGGTGAGAGTCCTGCCTCCTTAGTCACAGCTGACACTAAGGGAAGGGAATGAACGGGGGTAGGGGGAGGGGGGGTGGTGTTGGGGGGAGGGGAAGAGGGAATGAACCAGAGAGTGGACAAAAAATGTCATGTAGGTGATGCAACATCATAGAAACATTGAAACATAGAAAATAGGTGCAGGAGTAGGCCATTCGGCCCTTCTAGCCTGCACCGCCATTCAATGAGTTCATGGCTGAACATGCAACTTCAGTACCCCATTCCTGCTTTCTCGCCATACCCCTTGATTCCCCCTAGTAGTAAGGACTACATCTAACTCCTTTTTGAATATATTTCGTGAATTGGCCTCAACAACTTTCTGTGGTAGAGAATTCCACAGGTTCACCACTCTCTGGGTGAAGAAGTTTCTCCTCATCTCGGTCCTAAATGGCTTACCCCTTATCCTTAGAATGCTGCTTTACAGCAGATTCAGAGAAGTTCAAACAGTACAGAGTGGAGCCTGAGGCTGAGGGTGGAACCAACAGAACCAATCTCTCTCATTTCCTGTCTCTCTGGCAACGACACTAGTCATGTACGTCACCTCTATGTAACACAACTGCAATACTGTATATACTTAAGCAATGCATACCTTGACCACAGGGGGTGAACTTGTGGGAGACACTCCTTACCTGGTCATCCAGATATATAAAGGGAGGTCCCACGCAGGGTCATCACTTCTTGGTCCTGTGAATAAAGGTTCAGGTCATAGAGTGACCTTGTCCATAGAATGTGCCTCGTGTGGGTTTTGTGCCATTGAGTAAGGACATTACATTGGTGACTAGAAACAGAAATCAACGACCCACGAGAATGGCGACCGGTAGCACAGAAGAACGGTACTGTGTTGGTGAGGACTGGGACGATTTCATTGAGAGGCTCCAGCAAAGCTTTGTCACGAAACAATGGCTGAGAGATGCAGCGGCCGACAAGCGAAGGGCCCATCTACTGACCAGCTGCGGACCTAAGACTTACGCACTCATGAAGGACCTACTAGCACCTGAAAACCCGGCGGACAAAACCTTTGAAGAGCTTAGCAAACTAATCAGTGAGCACCTCAAACCGGCGAGCAGCATACACATGGCCCGACACAGATTCTACACCCACCGACGTCGTGAAGGACACAGCATACCGGACTTCGTTGCGTTTGGCCAGCCTCTGTAAGTTCACAGACGTCTGCAGTGGGGAGATGTTAAGGAATTTCTTTATCGAGGGCATCGGTCATGCGGAGATTTTCCGAAAGTTAATTGAGACCAAGGACTTGACTTTGGAAGTGGCGGCGTTGATGGCTCAAACGTCCATGGCGGGGGAGGAGGAAACCAAAATAATATACGCGGGCAATTCTGCCTCCAACGCGGCGGGGAATCAGGGAGTCAATATAAACGCGACTCAAAGCCCCGCAGGCAGGCAAGGTCAGTTCGGCACACCCCAGGCAGCAATAGACCCCAGAGTAGGTTTTCAACAGAGACAATGGCAGGCTGAACGGACATTTACGCCATCACAGTGGACAATGTGGTCCGGGATGGGGCCATTGACACCCACTAACAGGGTACTCAAGAGCAGTCAAAGAGACAATCAACGAGGAATGCCGGGTCATTGCTCCTTTGTTCACAACAATGGGAATCTCAGCTCATGCTGGAGGTGTGGGGGCAAACACTCTGCCAGGACTTGCAGGTTTAAACAATTTGTCGCAGAAATTGCAACCTCAGTGGCCATTTAGCTCAAATGTGCAGGAACCAGGCTAATTTACGGGGTGGATGGACCAGAAGAGGGGTTTGTGAGGCAGGATGACTCTTGGGGCAAATCAATGGATGCTGAAGTTCAGCGCGTTCATGTGGCAAACATTCACAGCTCATGCACCAAAACGCCACCAATGATGATGAAGGTTTTATTAAACGGCATCCCTGTATGCATGGAGCTGGACACGGGGTCAGCCAGTCACTCATGAGCATTCAACAATTCGAAAAGCTATGGCCACTCAAAACCAGTAGACCCAAACTAGAATGCATTGAGACACAACTACAGATGTATACCAAAGAAATCATTTCAGTACTAGGCAGTGCAATGTTGGTGGTCACACACAATGGATCAGTGAACCGGCTGCAGCTCTGGATTGTCCCGGGCAATGGTCCCGCACTGTTGGGGAGGAGCTGGTTAGCTGAGATGAACTGGAAATGGGGGGATGTGCACGCAATATCATCTGCGGAGCGAAGTTCGTGCTCACAAGTCCTACAACAATTTGAGTCACTATTCCAACCTGGCGTCGGGACGTTCAAAGGCACCAAAGTAGTGATACGCATCACCCCGGACGCCAGAGCGGTGTCGTATGTGATGCGGGAGAAAATTGAGAGCAAATTGGACCGTTTGCTGAGAGAGGGCATCATCTCGCCCATTGAATTCAGCGACTGGACGAGCCCCATCGTTCCCGTCCTAAAAGTGGATGGTTCTGTCAGGATCTGTGGCGACTACAAGGCCACTATCAATCGGGTATCCCTACAAGACCAATACCCGCTCCCGAGAGCGGAGGATATTTTCGCCACGCTGGCAGGCGGCAAGCTGTTTACCAAGTTGGACCTCATTTCAGCCTACATGACCCAAGAACTGGCCGACGAATCTAAATTACTGACCACCATCACTACGCACAAGGGACTGTTCATTTACAACAGGTGCCCGTTTGACATTCGATCAGCGGCCGCGATTTTTCAAAGAAACATGGAAAGCCTGCTCAAATCCATTCCTGGAACAATCGTATTTCAGGACGACATCCTCATCACGGATCGTGACACCGAGGAACATCTCCACAACCTGGAGGAGGTGCTTCGCTGACTGGACCAGGTAGACCTGCGACTCAAGAAGTCTAAATGTGTGTTTTTGGCTCCTGAGGTTGAGTTCCTGGGCAGGAGGGTTGCTGCAGATGGGATTCGGCCCACTGAATCCAAAACAGAGGCGATTTGACAAGCGTCCAAGCCTGGCAACACATCGGAGTTGCGTTCATTTCTGGGATTCTTGAACTATTTCGGGAACGTTCTGCCGAACTTAAGCAAGTTGTTGGAGCCGCTTCACATGCTCCTGCGTAAGGGTTGTGATTGGTTTTGGGGGGGCTGTCAAGAATGGCTTTCAATTGGGCGCGGAACCTACTTTGTTCAAATAAGTTATTGACCCTGTACGATCCCTGTAAGAAATTGGTTCTGACATGTGATGCATCGTCCTATGGGGTTGGATGCGTGTTGCAGCAGAGTAATGCTGAGGGCCAACTACAACCTGTGGCTTATGCTTCCAGGTCGCTCTCTCAAGCAGAATTGGGATATGGGATGATTGAGAAGGAGGCACTCACATGTGTCTATGATGTAAAAAAAATGCATCAGTACCTTTTTGGCAGGAGGTTCAAATTAGAAACGGACCACAAGCCGTTAACATCCCTGTTGTCAGACAGCAAGGCTGTCAATGCCATCGCGTCAGCCCGCATACAGCGATGGGCTCTCACACTGGCTGCTTATGACTACTCCATCCGGCACCGGCCTGGCACCGAAAATTGCGCTGACGTGCTCAGCAGGCTTCCACTGGCCACCACCGAGGGGGCAGCGGAACAAAGCGCTGAGATGGTCATGGCCGTTGATGCCTTTGACAGCGCAGGCTCCCCCATCACAACCCGCCAGATCAAAATCTGGACCAACAGAGACCCCCTCCTATCCCTGATTAAGAAATGTGTCCTGACTGGGGATTGGGCGCCCGCACACGGAACATGCCCTGAGGAGATCAGACAGTTTCACAGGCGGACGGATGAGCTCTCCATCCAAGCTGACTGCCTACTATGGGGCAGCCGGGTAGTCATGCCCCAGACGGGCAGGGAGGCATTCATCAGGGAACTCCACAGCGAGCATCCAGGCATCGTGCTGATGAAGGCCATTGCCCGGTCACATGTTTGGTGGCCGGGAATTGATTCAGACCTGAAACACCGTGTTCGCAGGTGCATGACGTGTGCCCAGCTGGGTAATGCCCCCAGGGAGGCCCCGCTCAGCCTGTGGCCCTGGCCCACCAGGCCATGGTCACGTATTCATATACACTACACGGGCCCGTTCATGGGAAAAATGTTTCTCATTGTGGTAGATGCCTACTCGAAATGGCTCGAGTGCATCATTTTGAATTCGTGCACGACATCCACCACCGTGGAGAGTCTGCGCGCGGTCTTTGCAACCCACGGCTTGTCGGACATCCTTGTTAGCGATAATGGCCCATGTTTCATGAGCTACGAATTCCGGGAGTTCATGTCGGACAATGGCATCAACCATGTCAGGACAGCACCGTTCAAACCGGCCTCCAATGGCCAGGCAGAACGTGCGGTCCAAATCATTAAACAAGACATGCTCAGGATTCAAGGACCCTCCCTTCAATGCTTTCTATCGCGCCTCCTGCTGGCCTATAGGTCCCGACTGCACTCGCTCACGGGGAACCGCCTGCTGAGCTACTTATGAAACGAACACTCAAAACTCGGTTGTCCCTCATTCACCCAGTTCTGACCGACATAGTTGAGGGCAAGCGCCAGTCCCAAAACGAGTACCATGATCGAAACTCAAGGGGGAGATGTATAGAAATAAATGACCCCGTATTTGTCCTCAATCACGCCGTGGGGCCCAAATGGCTTGAGGGTAGTGTAATTGACAAAGAGGGGAACAGGGTCATCGTGGTTAAACTTAACAATGGGCAGATATGCCGTAAGCATCTGGACCAAGTAAAAAAACAGGTTCAGCATGGACACTGAGGAACCCGAGGAAGATCATGAGATGGTGCTCACACCACCGCTAGTGAATGAGCAACAAGAACATTCAGCAGCATGCACAGTCCCGGCGGTCAGCCCGGATAGGCCGGAATCAACACAGGTGACAGACACTCACGCCAAGGTTCAATAATCAGAGCCCCAACTGCGGCGCTCCACGAGGGAGCGTAAACTACCTGAAAGACTTAACCTATGACCCCAATAAGACTTTGGGGGGGAGGTGATGTTATGTATGTAACCTCTATGTAACACCACTGTAATACTGTATATACTTAAGCAATGCACACCTTGACCACGGGGGTGAACTTGTGGGAGACACTCCTTACCTGGTCATCCAGGTATATAAAGGGAGGTTCCACGCAGTGTCATCACTTCTTGGTCCTGTGAATAAATGTTCAGGTAATAGAGTGACCTTGTCCATAGAATGTGCCTCGTGTGGGTTTTGTGCCATTGAGTAAGGACATTACAACATTAAACAAATACTATGGGGCCACTCCAAGGACTTGAGCCCCCTAAAATTTCAGGCTGACCCTCCCAGTGCAGTGCTGAGGGAGCACCGCACTGTCGGAGGTGCGGTCTTTCAGATGAGATGTTACATCCGTCTGCCCTCTCAGGTGGATGTAAAATATCCCGCGGCACTATTTCAAAGAAGAGCAGGGGAGCAGGGTAACGCCCCGTTTAGGATGTCCCGCACTGGCTGCGGAATTGGGGTTGCTGCAGTTGTACAGGGCCTTGGTGAGGCCACACCTTGAATATTGTGTACAGTTTTGGTCTCCTAATCTGAGGAAGGACATTCTTGCTATTGAGGGAATGCAGCGAAGGTTCACCAGACTGATTCCCGGGATGGCAGGACTGACATATGAAGAAAGACTGGATCGACTAGGCTTATATTCACTGGAATTTAGAAGAATGAGAGGGGATCTCATTGAAACATATAAAATTCTGACGGGACTGGTCAGGTTAGATGCAGGAAGAATGTTCCCGATGTTGGGGAAGTCCAGAACCAGGGTCACAGTCTAAGGATAAGAGGTAAGCCATTTAAGACCGAGATGAGGAGAAATTACTTCACTCAGAGAATTGTGAACCTGTGGAATTCTCTACCACAGAAAGTTGTTGAGGCCAGTTCATTAGATATATTCAAAAAGGAGTTAGATGTGGCCCTTACGGCTAAAGGGATCAAAGGGTATGGAGAGAAAGCAAGAATGGGGTACTGAAGTTGCATGATCAGCCATGATCATATTGAATGATGGTGCAGGCTCGAAGGGCCGAATTGCCTACTTCTGCACCTATTTTCTGTGTTTCTATGTTACCGCCCCCCAGAGGAAGTGGAGCGCAATGTCGGGGTACCATTAAAAGGGGAGGAGCTACGCTTCGAGCTCCGTAAGGGGGCGAGGCCCACCGCTTCTCTACCGGGGAACGGGTTGCCGTGACAGCCGCCCGGCACATGCACGGAGTGCCAGGCTGCAACATGGAAGCACGGACCCCGCGAAATTGTCAACGCAAAGCCGCGACCGGTAAGGCGGTCGTGGAAAAAAACATGGCGAAAATGGGAGATGCAAGCGATGCGAATTTCTCTCCTCTTTGTAACTGTCCTCATGGTAGAAGACACAAAAAACATTCCCGAAATAATGGTGAACCAAGGGTCTATAGAGAATGAGAGAAATCAGTATAAGTAAAGACATAGAACCAGACTTTCCCTAAAGGCCCTCAACGCCCGATTGCTCGCTGAGAAGCACCTAAAACGTTCGCCGAAAAAAGCTGGCAAGAATTTCCATTTTTATGATTAAAGTAATCGCCCAGCGAGAAAATGGGCATTGCACACTCATTGTCGATGGGTTTCTCGGCGGGTAAGTAGAAAGTTAGCAACATGGGCAGTCGTTACCAGAATGGACGGTAAGTCGTAAAATTTAGTCCGAGGTTGCGGTTGGGCCTAGGGAGGGGGGGGAAACTTAAAATAAAATTTTCATTAAAATAAAACCGTACAAAGCATTCCCAAGACAATTTTAAACCTAATCGCCATTTTAAGATTTAAAAAAAGTAATTACAGAACCTTTAACTTACCTCTCTTTGCAGGGTTCCCCCTCACCGCCCTATTTAAGCAGCTTTTACCCGGCGGGTCTCTCGGCGATTTGTACGCCAGCAGTTGAGGCCAAACTTACACCAATGGCGGTTGTTCTCACCATTGCACGTGGGCGGTTTTGTCCCGGCGGGTGTGTTCAGATGTGGGCGAGACTGACCTATCAAGAAAGATTGGATCAATTGGGCTTGTATTCACTGGAGTTCAGAAGAATGAGAGGGGACCTCATAGAAACGTTTAAAATTCTGACGGGTTTAGACAGGTTAGATGCAGAAAGAATGTTCCCAATGTTGGGGAGGTCCAGAACCAGGGGTCACAGTCTGAGGATAAGGGGTAAGCCATTTAGGACCGAGATGAGGAGAAACTTCTTCACCCAGAGAGTGGTGAACCTGTGGAATTCTCTACCACAGAAAGTAGTTGAGGCCAATTCACTAAATATATTCAAAAGGGAGTTAGATGAAGTCCTTACTACTCGGGGGATCAAGGGTTATGGCGAGAAAGCAGGAAGGGGGTACTGAAGTTTCATGTTCAGCCATGAACTCATTGAATGGCGGTGCAGGCTAGAAGGGCTGAATGGCCTGCTCCTGCACCTATTTTCTATGTTTTCTATGTTTCTATAACATTGAAAAACTTACGTGGAAACTCTCACCGGGCGGAAAACCAGCTCTACCGCCGAGAAAATCGCTGACAATGAAACCAAAAGACTGGCCCATAGTACTGGAGAATTTAACGGGACTAAGTGGCAACAAATCCCCTGGATCTGACAACCTGGCATCCAAGGGATTTAATGGAGGTAACTGCAGAGATAGTGGATGCATTGGTATTAATCTTCCAGAATTCCCTCCATTCTAGAGCAGTCCCCACGGATTGCAAGATAGCAAACATAACCCCGCTATTTAAGAAAGGAGGAAGAGAACAAAGGGGGAACTAAAAGCCAGCTAGCCTGACATGATAACTTTTGATACACAAGGTATCGCAATTGTGTGGGACAGGCTCGATGGACCAGAGGGTCTTTACCTGTCTGTCATTGTTCGTATTGTCGTATATCAGTGGTCGGCAAAATGCTAGAATCTATTATTAGTGATGTGGTAACAGGGCACTTAGAATAATATGATTAGGCAGGGTCAACATGGTTTTATGAAAGGGAAATTGTGTTTGACAAATCTGTTCGAGTTTTTTGAAGATGTAATTAGTAGGATGGATAAAGGGGAACCAGTGGATGTTGTGTATTTAGTTTTTTAAAAACCATTCGATAAGGTGCCACACAAGAGGTGCTCGCAGGCCGGGGGGCCGTGCAGACTGCTGGGCCAGGCCGTCACTGCTCCTTCCGCTCCCTGGCCTGCTCCGATGGTGCACGATTCAGGGGACTGCCTATGATGATGATGATGATAATAATAATGAGGTTATTACACAAAATTAAGACTCATGGGATTGGTGGTAATATATCGGCATAGATTGAGGATTGGTTAATGGACAGAAAACAGAGAGCAGGAATAAACAGAACCTTTTCAGGTTGGCAGGCTGTAACTAGTGGGCTACCACAAGAATTAGTGCTTGGGCCTCAGCTATTTACAATCTATATTAATGACTCAGATGAAGGGACTGAGTGCAACTTATCCAAGTTTGCTGATGATACAAAGTTAGGTGGGAAAGTAAGCTGTGAGTTGGACGCAAAGAGGCTGCAGAGAGATATAGACATGTTGACTGAGTGGGCAAGAGCATGGCAAATGGAATATAATGTTGGGGAAGTGTGAAGCTATCCACTTTGGTAGGAGAAATAAAAAAGCAGAATTTTTTTTGAATGGTGAGAGATTGGGAAATGTTTGCATTCAGAGGGACCTGGGTGTCCTTGTGCAAGAATCACAGAAAGTTAACATTCAGGTACAGCAAGCAATTAGGAAAGCAAATGGTATGTTAGCCTTTATTACAAAGGGATTAGAGTATTAGAGTATAAGAGTAAAGACGTCTTACTACAATTCTACACGGCATTATTGAGGCCACACCTGGAGTACTGTGTACAGTTCTGGTCTCCTTACCTAAGGGAAGACATACTTGCCTTAGAGGGAGTGCAACAAAGGTTCACTAGACTGGTTCCTGGGATGAGGGGATTGCCCTATAAGGAATGATTGAGCAGACTAGGCCTATATTCCCTAGAGTTTAGAAGAATGAGAGGTGAGCTAATTGAAACATATAAAATTCTTAAGGGGCTTGACAGGATTAATGCTGAAAAGATGTTTTCCCTGGCTGAGGAATCTAGAACCAGGGGTCACAGACTCAGAATAAAGAGTCGGCCATTTAGCACTGAGAGGAAACATTTTTTCACTCAGAGGGTGGTGAATCTCTGGAATTCTCAACCCCAGGGAGCTGTGCAGGCTCAGTCGTTGAGTATATTCAAGACAGAGATCGATACATTTTTGGAAATGAAGGGAATTGAGGGATATGGGGATAGTGCGGGAAGGTGGAGTTGAGGTCGAAGATCAGCCATGAGGCTTGAAGGACAAAATGGCCTACCTCTGCTCCTAATTCTTATGTTTTCTCTCTCTCTGTTTCTGTGTGTCTCTCTCTTTGTGTTTCTGTCTGTCTCTCTGTGTTTCAGTCTCTCTATCTCTCTCTGCTTCTGTCTTTCTCTCTCGCTCTCTGTCTCGCTCTCTCTATCTGTGTTTCTGTCTCTCTCTCTCTGTGTCTCTGTCTATCTGTGTTTCTGTCTCTCTCTCTCTCTCCCTGTGTCTCACTCTCTGACTCTCTGACTGTCTATTTATAATCTAATTTCAAAATTTATATACATGTATTTCGATTAACTGAAAAAATGTGACTGGATATTTGCTCACAGAACACTCTTCTCGACCCCTTGGCATTTAGAACATCTCCTTCTGTATTTCGGTTCTGTAGAAATACATTTTTCTTTTAATCCTTAAAAAGTGAATTGACATAATTGCTGGTTGGGAGGTTAATCTGCTGCCGTGGTTACTGAGCAAAACAAAGACTGCACAGAGATAGCTAGCATCAGAACATTTATCCCTCAAACAACCTCACTGATACAAATGATCTGCTCATTATCACACTGCTATTTGTGGGAGTGCAAATCAGCTGCAGCGTTTCCTAGATGACAACAGTAACTACACTTCAAAAAGTACATAATTGGCTATAAAGCGCCTTGAGACATCCTGACGTCTTGAAAGCCACTGCTTAAATGCAAATCTTTCTTTCACAGGAACATAGAAGCAGAAGGAGGCCATTTAACCACTCAAGCCTGTTCTGCCATTCAATGAGATTATGGCTGATGTGTTACCTAACTCCATATATCCGCATTGCCTCATACCCTTTAATACCATTTGTTATGTCTCAAATAAAGCAATGTGACTGAGTACTGTAGACTTGAGCAAGTGTGACCTTAGTTTCTTTATTTTGACTCCAGAGTGCTGGTACAGCATGGGAGGCCTGCTTATAGGCAGTGCTCCCAAGGGATGCTGGGATCCCTTGGGACTCCAACAGATACGCCCTCTGGTGGCGGTAGAATGCTGGTTATAAGGTGTTGCATACATAACACCTTTGATTAACAAAAAGCTGTCAAACTCAGATTTAAAATGAACAATTAATTTGGCATCTATTGCCGTTTGCGGAAGAGAGTTCCAAACTTCTATCACCTTTTGTGTGTAGAAGTATTTCCTAATTTCACTCCTGAAAGGTCTGACTCTAATTTTTACACTATGGCTCCCTAGTCCTGACTCCCCAACCAGCAGAAATAGTTTCTCTCTATCTACCCTATCAGTGCCCCTTAATATCTTGTTCGCCTTTATTGCTCTTGTTATCTTGCTGCTTTTAGCAGTGTCAGCTGTGGCTCAGTGGGCAGCACTCTAACTTCTGAAGCAGAAGGTTGTGGGTTCAAGTCCTACTCCAGGGATATAAGCACAAAAAAAAATCTAGGCTGACACTCCCAGTTCAGTGCTGAGGAAGTGCTGCCCTGTTGGAGGTGCTGTCTTTCGGATGACATATTAAACCTGCTCTCTCAAGTGGAAGTAAAAGATCCCATGGCACTATTTCGAAGAAGAGCAGAGGAGTTATCCCTGGTGTCCTGGCTAATATTTATCCCTCAATCAAAAAAACAGATTATCTGGTCATAGAAAATAGGTGCAGGAGTAGGCCATTTGGCCCTTTGAGCCTGCACCAACATTCAATAAGATCATGGCTGATCATTCACCTTAGTACCCCTTTCCTGCTTTCTCACCATACTCCTTGATCCCTTTAGCCGTCAGGGCCATATCTAACTCCCATTTGAATATATCTAATGAACTGGCCTCAACAACTCTCAACAAATTTCACAGGTTAACAACTCTCTGAGTGAATTGGCTGTTGTTATCACATTGTTGTTTGTGGGAGCTTGCAGTACACAAATTGACTGCCGCGTTTCACACATTACAACAGTGACTGCATTCTAAAAGTACTTCTGTAAAGCGCTTTGAGACGTCCGCTGGTCGTGAAAGGCGCTATAGAAATGCAAGTCTTTCTTCTTTAACCGGGGATAAAATCAGACAGGGTAGGAGACTCACTCTCAATCGAGGTTATGCAAAGGGCCACAAAACAGCCCACGTGCAAATTTGTGGAACACGCTGTCTCTTCTGTCCACGTCCGTTCCTTAAAATCATTGGCTCCACAACTGGATGGTCCGGCTTAAAATCCGACCGAAAGGTCACCAATGTTCCCTACAATTGTTTCTGGCTCTGTGCGAACCCCTTTAAGGGTGGGCATTCAAACTACTGTGCATGCGCAGTTTTTGCATTGAAAAGCCGTAATGCTAGCTGCCTGTGTTCCCTGCAGCATTGTGTGGGCATGCAGCTTAAAGGGCGCATTAGCTGATCCCCTTGCCCTACCCTAGCCTGTCAGTTGTGTGTGTGTGTGAATGTGACTGAACCAGACTGTTCACAACCTTGGTGTCATATTTAACCCTGAAATGAGCTTTCAACCACATATCTGCAGCACAACTAAGACCGTCTATTTCCACCCCCGTCTCCGCCCTTGCCTCAGCTCATCACTGCAGAAGCCCTCATCCAGGCATTTGTTTCCTCTAGACTTGACTATTCCAACGCACTCCTGGCTGGCCTCCCACATTCTACCCTACGTAAGCTACAGGTGATCCAAAACTCGGCTGCCCCGTGTCCTAACTCACACCGAGTCCCGCTCACCCATCACCCCCTGTGCTCGCTGACCCCGTGTCCTAACTCACACCGAGTCCCGCTCACCCATCACCCCCTGTGCTCGCTGACCTACATTGGCTTCCAGTTAAGCAACGCCTCGATTTCAAAATTCTCATCCTTATTTTCAAATCCCTCCATGGCCTCGCCCCCTCCCTATCTCTGTAATCTCCTTAAGCCCCACAACCCCCGAGATGTCTGCGCTCCCCTAATTCTGCCCTCTTGAGCATCCCTGATTATAATCACTAAAATTGGTGGCAGTACCTTCTGTTGCCTAGGCCCCAAGCTCTGGAACTCCCCGCCTAAACCTCTCTGCCTCTGTTTCCTCCTTCAAAACGCTCCTTAAACTGACCTCTTTGACCAAGCTGCGTTAATTTCTACTTATGCGGCTCGGTGCAAAATCTTTAAACTCATAACACTCCTGTGAAGCGCCTTGGGATGTTTCACTATGTTAAACTCGCTATATAAATACAAGTTGTTGTTATTGCCATAAAAGTGCACACTGAGAGAACAGAAGAAATAGGAGCAGGAGTCGGCCATCTGGCCCCTTGAGCCTGCTCCGCCATTCACTGAGATCATGGCTGATCTGATCTTGGCCTCAGCTCCACTTCCCTGCCCGTTCCCTATAACCCTTCACTCCCTCATCGTTTAAAAATCTGTCTATCTCCACCTTAAATATACTCAATGACTCAGTCTCCACAGCTCTCTGGGGCAGAGAATTCCAAAGATTCATGCCCCTTTAAGAGAAGAAATTCCTCCTCATTTTCTTTTTAAATGGGCGACCCCCCTTATTCTGAAACTATGCCCCCTAGTTCTAGATTCCCCCATGAGAGGAAACATCCTCTCTGCATTTTGTAATCTCTCCCCATTTAAATAATATTTTGCTTTTATTTATTTTTCCTACCAAAGTGGATGACCGCACATTTACCCACACGATACTCCGTCTGTCAAATCTGCCAGAGGGAAGCAGTATCTCTCAGGAATGCAAAGAATGGGTTCTACATTCCCAGTCCTGAGGGGATATAAGCTATGTCTCCCGCAAGCTGCATTGCCTCCTGCCCGACCTGCCCCTCCCAATGCTGGGTTCGTTCACATTACTGTGCGTACACGTTGACTATAATGTAAAAGCTGGTGAATGTCCAGGAGGTATGTTTTAAGGAGCGTCTTTAAGGAGGAAAGAGACAGGAGAAATTATAATGGGGAATAAGGAAATGGCAGAGAAATTAAACAGATATTTTGTGTCTGTCTTCATGGAAGAAGACACAAAAAAACCCACCCGGAAATAGGGGAGAGCCAAGTGTCCAGTGAGAATGAGGAACTGCAAGAAATTAGTATTAGTATTAAAAAAAATTGTACTGGAGAAATGAATGGGATTGAAAGCCAATAAATCCGCTGGACCTGATGACCTACATCCCAGGGTTTTGAAAGAGGTGGCTATAGAGATAGTGGATGCATTGGTTGTCATCTTCCAAAGTTCCATAGATTCTAGAACAGTTCCCACATATTGCTAATGTAAGCCCACTATTTAAGAAAGGAGGGAGAGAGAAAACGGGGAACTACAGACCAGTTAGCCTGACATCAGTCGTAGGAAAAATCTATTATTAAGGATGTGGTAACAGGGCACTTAGAAAATAATAATAGGATTGGGCAGAGTCAACATGGATTTATGAAAGGGAAATCATGTTTGACAAATCTGTTAGGTCCCGAGTTTGGTGAATCCTAAGTTCCGCCCATGTATCATCCAAAGGACCGCTAAGATCCTGACGGTACTTTGGGCCGAAGTTTCGTGAAAAAATGTGGGAAAAACCACTTGGCGGCAAAAATGGGCCTTGCACGCTGACTCTGGGCGGCAGCGGGCGGTAGGTCCCATTCTGGACGGCAAATGCGATCCTTGGCAAATTACCGCCGAGGCTAGAGTCGGGCCCAGGGAGGGGGGAACGGGGAAATTAAAACATTTACAAAACAAAAAGAACCCCACCAGAAATCCTTGCAAAAGCAATAAGGAAAATTAGCGCACTAACCTTTTCTTGCAGGTCTTCATACTTTCCGTTCAGGTAAGACCTGCCTCCACGCGGCGGACTCTTCTGCTGCTGGAGCAGAGGACCGCCCCGACCAAACTGGGGACACCAACGCAAGCCAGCAGATGCTCCCCCCAGAGATCTTCTCTCCCCGCCAGCGTGAGGACCTAACCAAACTCGCTCGGAGGGGAGAGCGCCCAGAAAACATCGAGACCGCCGGCGGTAAGTCGACAAAACTCGGGCCCTTAGAGTTTTTTGAGGTTGTAACGAGTAGAATAGATAAAGGGGGAACCAGTGGATGTGGTGTATTTGGATTTTCATGAGGCATTCGATAAGGTGCCACACAAGAGGTTATTAAACAAAATTAGGACTCATGGGATTGGGGGTAATACATTTGCATGGACTGAGGATTGGTTAACGGACGGAAAACAGAGAGTAAGAATAAATGGGTAATTTTCGGGTTGGCAGGCTGTAACTAGTGGGGTGCTGCAAGGATCAGTGCTTGGGCCCCAGCTATTCACAAACTATATCAATGATTTGGATGAGGGGACCAAATGTAATATATCCAAGTTTGCTGATGATACAAAGGTAGGTGGAATGCAAGTTGTGAGGAGGATGCAAACAAGCTTCAAGGGGATATAGACAGGCTAAGTGAATGGGCAAGAACATGACAAATGGAATATAATGTGGAGAAAGGTGAAGTTATCCACTTTGGTTGGAAAAATAGAAAAGCAGAGTATTTTTTAAATGGTGAGAGATTGGGAAATGTTGGTGTTCAGAGGGACCTGGGTGACCTTGTACACCAATCACTGAAAGTTAACATGCAGGTACAGCAAGCAATTAAGAAAGTAATTGGTAGGTTGGCCTTTATTACAAGAGGATTTGAGTACAAGAGTAAAGACGTCTTACTGCAATTATATCGGGCCCTGGTGAGACCGCACCTGGAGTATTGTGCACAGTTTTGGTTTCCTTACTTAAGGAAGGATATACTTGCCATAGAGGGAGAGCAACGAAGGTTCACCAGACTGATTCCTGGGATGGGGGGATTGTCCTATGAGGAGAGATTGAGTAGACTAGGCTGATATTCTCTAGAGTTTAGAAGAAGGTGATCTCACTGAAACATACAAAATTCTTACAGGGCTTGACAGGGTAGATGCAGGGAGGATGTTTCCCCCCGGGCTGGGGAGTCTAGAACCAGGGGTCACAGTCTCAGAATAAGTGGTCGGCCATTTAGGACTGAGATGAGGAGACATTTCTTCACTCGGAAGGTGGTGAATTTTTGGAATTCTCTGCCCCAGAGGACTGGGGAAGCTCAGTCGTTAAGTATATTCAAGACAGATTTTAAATATTAAGGGAATTAAGGGCTATGGGGATAGTGCAGTTGAGGTCGAAGATCAGCCGTGATCTAATTGAATGGCGGACCAGGCTCGAGGGGCCGAAAGGCCTACTCCTGCTCCTAATTCTTATGTTCTTATGAGTGGCCTGTGTGGGACCTTGCCGATGACTGTGTGGCTACACATATCGTTGGACATAAGAGTATAAGAAATAGGAGCTGAGTAGGCCATTTGGCCCTTTGAGCCTGCTCCGATATTCGATAAAGTCATGGCTGACCTTTGACCGCAACTCCAATACCTTACAGTTTTTACCGGGAGCAAGTAAAACTTTGTACTGAGATCTCGGGATGACGCCCACATCCTTTTGTTAGTGAATATATGTTTTCTTACAGTCTGCCACTTGTAAGATGGGCTCTCCCCTTTTCCCGGGCGAGTCTGTTATAGGGTTACCACACAGAGAGCAGTCCTTCCAGAAATTAATACACTGCAAACCAGAGGATCATAGAAAGTTCCGGCACAGAAACTGCCCATTGGAACTTCTCTCCACTCCATACCCCTAAAACAACCTGCATTTATATAGCGCCTTTCATGTAGCAAAACGTCCCAAGGCGCTTCAAAGGAAGGTTCGCCAGGTTGATTCTGGAGATGAGGGGTTTGACTTATGAAGATAGGTTGAGTATGTTGGGCCTATATACATTGGAGTTCAGAAGAATGAGAGGTGATCTTATTGAAATATATAAGATAGTGAGGGGGCTTGACAAGGTGGATGCAGAGAGGATATTTCAACTCAAAGGGGAAACTAAAACTAGGGGACATAGTCTCAGAATAAGGGGCCGCCCATTTAAAACTGAGATGAGGAGAAATTTCTTCTCTGAGGATTGTGAGTCTGTGGAATTCCCTGCCCCAGCGAGCTGTGGAGGCTGGGTCATTGAATATATTTAAGGCGGAGATAGACAGATTTTTGAGCGATAAGGGAATAAGGGGTTATGGGGAGCGGGCGGGGAAGTGGAGGTGAGTCCATGATCAGATCAGCCATGATCTTATTTAAATGGCGGAGCAGACTCGAGGACCGTATGGCTGAATCCTGCTCCTATTCCTTATGTTCTTATAGTTAAAAAGCAAATTTTTACAGCAATCTAGAAGCACAGAAGTAGAGTCAGTTGGAGCATGGACGTTTATCGGGAGCACTCCATCAAAAGGTGCACTGATCGATTGAAACTTGTTCATAAAACTACAAACAACTACTGTTCTTTTTCTTTTTAAAATTAAACTGAAATTTGCCATCAAGATGAAGGGTCTTTGTATTGAGGAATAGAATTATTCCTATTTCAGACATCCAACGTTGTGAGGATGATGCAAAGAATTTACAGAGGATATAGACAGGCTAAGTGAGTGGGCAAAAATTTGGCAGATGGAGTATAATGTGAGGTTATCCACTTTGGTAGGAAAAATAAAAAAGCAAATTATTATTTAAATGGGGAGAGATTACAAAATGTGGTGGTACAGAGGCATCTGGAGGTCCTTGAACATGAAACATAAATTGTTAGTATGCAGGCATAGCAAGTAATTCGGAAGGCCAATGGAATGTTGGCCTTTATTGCAAGGGGGATGGAGTATAAAAGTAGGGAAGTCCTGCTGCGACTGTACAGGGCGTTGGTAAGACCACACCTGGAGTACTGCGTACAGTTTTGGTCTCCTTATTTAAAGAAAGATATACTTGCATTGGAGGCTGTTCAGTGAAGGTTCACGAGGTTGATTGCTGAGACGAAGGGGTTGTTTGTGAGGAAAGGTTGAGCAGGTTGGGCCTCTACTCATTGGAATTTAGAAGAATGAGAGGTGATCTTATTGAATCGTATAAGATTCTGAGGGGGCTTGACAGGGTAGATGCAGAGAGGATGTTTCCCCTCGTGGGGGAATCTAGAACTAGGGGGCATAGTTTCAGAATAAGGAGTCGCCCATTTAAAATGAAAATTATGAGGAATTTATTCTCTGAGGGTTGTGAATCTTTGGAATTTTCTACCTGAGTGAGCTGTGGAGGCTGGGTCTTTGAATAAATTTAAGGTGGAGATAGACAGATTTTTGAAAGATAAGTGAGTCAAGGGTTATGGGGAGCGGGCGGGGAAGTGGAGTTGAGGCCAGGATCAGATCAGCCATGATCTTATTGAATGGCGGAGCAGGCTCAAGGGGCCGAATGGCCGACTCCTGCTCCTAATTCTTATGTTCTTTTGTTACCAGAAACCGAGGTACATAAGAAGATATTAGGGCAGGTGACCAAAAACTTGGTCAAAGAGGTAGGTTTTAAAGGAGAGAGAGGCGGAGAGGTTTAGGAACGTGTTTAGTCATCATTGCAGCCCCTTAATTTTGCTTGAAGAGGAACATCAGAGAGTACAGGGAACGAACAGGAGAATGCAATTAGACTAGACGTGACTATTCCAATCCTGGCCAGCCTCCCACCTCGCACCCTTCATAACCTTGAGCTCAGGCGAAAATCTGCTGCCCGTACCCTAACTCGCACCAAGTCTCGTCGCCAGTCCATTTTTATCTCTTTGCACATGTCAATTATAAAACATAATGAATATTTAGCAGCAGAAAAAATGTCACCCCTCCCAAATTCCATTCTTCTGTCTGGAATGTGATGAATCACTCTTCCTGTTTTGGTGCGGGCGATGATGTGACACAATTGGTCCCACTATTTCTTGCAGCTTTCAGCGCCATCTCCTGCACGAAGATGGGATTACACCGTCAGGAGACCAACACACGGGGGAGAAATTGGGTGCATTTGCGCCTCCCGTTACCACCCCTGGGGGACGCTAACGGGGCGCAAATGAGTTAATGACCAGGCGCTGTTAACGACTCCCGCCATATCGGGCGGGTGTTTAGCGACGGCACTGCAACTTGGCGCCCTGATCTCCTGCGCCCGGAGACCACGTATAAAATTGAAACGTATAAAATTCTGACGGGGTTGGATAGACTGGATGCGGGGAGGATGTTTTCCCGGGGCTGGGAAGTCTAGAACAAGGGGTCACAGTCTCAGGATACGGGGTAGGAAATTTAGGACCGAGATGAGGAGAAATGTTTTCACTCAGAGGGTGGTGAACCTGTGGAATTCTCTACCACAGAAGGCTGTGGAGGCCAAGTCACTGAATACATTTAAGAAGGAGAGAGATAGATTTCTAGGCACAAAAGGCATCAAGGGGTATGGGGGAAAAGCGGGAATGTGGTGTTGAGATAGAGGATCAACCATGATCATATTGAATGGCGTTGCAGACTCAAAGAGCCGAATGGCCTGCTCCTGCTCCTATTTTCTATGTTTCTATGATTAAAGGCGAGGAGGCCAAGTGAAATAAAAACATACTTTCTTGCTGCCCGCTCCTGATCCTGGTAACCTGGCCGCGATCGCTGAGCCCCAGCGCTCTCCTTGATTGTCGGGCTGATCGCACGGCACCCCTGTTCCCCGGTGGTCCAGGTTGCTTCCTTTTCCTTCTTGTAGTCGGCAGCGTGGGACCTTCCCGTTAACCGAGGGAGAGGCCCCTCGGACGTGGCAGTGCTGTGCGGCCCAGTGTGCAACGCCGCTGAGGCGTCCGTCCCGTTAGCGTCCCACCGAGGGCGGTAACCCGAATTTCTGGAGCGGGGCGGGACATCAGCGCCTGGCGCCACATCTTGTGCCTCCCGACTGTTAGCGCCTACCAAAGTTCTGCCTCATAGAATCTTACAGCACTAAAAGCAGGCAGTTCAACCCATCGCCCCTGAGCAGCACATTGCAGATACCAAATCACTTTGATGCCTCTTTTGTGCAGGAATACTTGTCTTTTTTCTATATGCCCCCCTCTGTTTTCTGAATACGTTGCCTTCTTGCGGGAGGTGCAGGTTCCGAGGGTTACCGCTGCCATTTTACACGTGCAAACCGAGATAGGGAGTGTTGGCGGAATATTTGACGAAAGGGCTTTCACAACCGAGCCCAACCCTCACCTCAATTTAACATTGCAACTGAATCTCAGCCGTGGCTCAGTGGGCAGCACCCTCATCTCTGAGTCAGAAGGCTGTGGGTTCAAGTCCCACTCCAGGGACTTGAGCACAAAAATCAAGGCTGACACTCCCAGTGTCACCCTGAGGGAGCGCCGCACTGTTGGTGATGCCCTTTCTGGTGGATGTAAAAGATCCCACGGGGCTCCCACCAGGGGTTGTTGGGGAACGATCGGGATTTTTCTATGCATTAGCCAGATCCATGGGGCCGGTTTCCTGGTCACCCTGTCGGAGGTTAGCTAACTGGAGATCGAACCCGGGGCATTGTCTGGTCTGTGTGGCTCACGCTGGATAGAGTTGTCAACCAGCGCAGGGGGGTGGAAATGACAACTGGCCTCAGCACCCTTGCCGAGGATACTATTTTACTATTTGCTGGACAGTGTGTATCTGTGACTGTGTGTGTGTGTCTGCAATTGTAAGTATGTGCGTCTTTGACTCTGTGTGTGTCTGAATATGTGTGAGTGTTTGAATGTCTGTATGTGTCTGTGAATGTGTGTGAGTGTGTTGATATACATGTGTCTGTGAGTGAGTATGAATGTTTGTGTGTCTGTGAGTGAGTGTGTCTGTGAGTGTGAGAGTCTGTGAGTGAGTGTGTGAATGTCTGTGAGTGTGAGGGTCTGTGAATGAGTGTGAATGTATGTGTATCTGAGTGTCTGAATGTGAGTGTGTAAATTAATGTGTGTGTGAATGTGTCTGTGTATGAGTGTGTGTATGTGGGTATGAGTGAGTGTGTGTCTGTGAGTGTGTAAGCAAATGTGTGTGAGCATGCATCTGAGTGTGTGAATGTATGTGTGTCTGTGAGTGTGAGTGTCTGAATGAGTGTGTCTGTGAGTGTGAGTGTCTGAATGAGTGTGTCTGTGAGTGTCTGTCTGTGAGTGAGTGTGTGTGTCTGAGAGTGAGTGTGTGAGAGTGTATGTCTGTGTCTGAGAGTGAGTGTGTGAGAGTCTGTGTGTAAGAATGTGTGTGAGACTCTGTGTGTCTGAGAGTGAGTGTGTGTGTGTGTCTGAGAATGAGTGTGTGTGTGTGTAAGAGAGAGTGAGTGTGTGTGTGGATGTGTCTGAGTATGTGTGTCTGAGAGTGAGTGTGTAAGAATGGTGGGAGAGTGAGTGTATGTGTGGATGTGTCTGAGTGTGTGTGTCTGAGAGTGAGTGTGTGTGTGTGTAAGAGTGGGAGAGTGAGTGTGTGTGTGGATGTGTCTGAGTGTGTGTGTCTGAGAGTGAGTGTATGAATGTGAGTGCACGTGTTTGTGAGCGAGGTGAAGACCGACTGGTCTTCTCTGTAAAGCTCCCTGCTGACAGTCACCGTTTCGGTTCCCGTGTGAAGGACGGGCGAGGCAGTGGGGGGGAGAGAGCCTGCGGACATACACTCGGCTCGGAGGCAGGGTCTGTGGGGAGAGGAGGGAGGAGCACTGGCGATTTCTGGTGTTTACTGCAGTGCCACTCGCTGCATGAAGCTGGAAATGTTGCTCTGTTTGTAATTAAGTTTCAGGAGGCCGCTGCTGGCTCGATGCCGTTCTCACAATGGCCATCAAGGAGCTGCAGGAATGTTTGCGAGTTTGCGGTCAAGCTGTTGGATCATGTTTAGGCAGAAGAGAAAAAAAAGCCCACAGTGTTGTGCAAAAAGGAGTCGGATGCCAACCAATCCACGACGCAAAACAAAGGGGAGGCGAATTGACGTTAAAGGGGCAGTCCACCACCAGTTCATCCACCCCCCACCCTCACTCAATTTTATCCCACCTCCCCTCCTGAGACCTGCTGGGGTACGATTCCACGCACAGTCCTCGGGTAGTGGCCATTCTTCATGTGTGAGCTTAATCAGTGGCGGATTTTTTAATAAATCATTCACGGGATGTGGGCGTTGCTGGCAAGGCCGGCATTTATTGCCCATCCCTAATTGCCCCTTGAGAAGGTGGTGGTGAGCCACCTTTTTGAACCGCTGCAGTCCGTGTGGTGAAGGTGCTCCCACAGTGCTGTTAGGGAGGGAGTTCCAGGATTGTGACCCAGCGATAATGAAGGAACAGCCAATATGTTTCCAAGTCAGAATGGTGTGTGACTTGGGAAGGGAGCTTGGGAGGTGGTGGTATTCCCATGCGCCCGCTGCCCATGTCCTTCAAGGTAGTGGAGGTCGCGAGTTTGGGAGGTGCTGCCGAAGAATTTCACCACGCGGCTTCGATGCTTGACCTGGTCTCCCTTTGAGAACTTTGAGTGTTGGTAACAGTGAATATGGCCACCCGTCAGGAGAGGTGCTGAACAACAACTTGCATTTATATAGCGCCTTTATATAGTGTCAGCCATGGCTCAGTGGGTAGCACTCGCGCCTCTGAGTCAGAAGATCGTGAGTTCATAGTCCCACTCCAGAGATTTGAGCACATAAATCCAGGCTGACATTCCAGTGCAGTGCTGAGGGAGCGCTGCACTGTCGGAGGTACCATCTTTCGGATGAGATGTTAAACCGAGGCCCCGTCTATTCTTTCAAGTGGAGGTAAAAGATCCCACGGCACTATTTCGAAGATGAGCAATGGAGTTATCCCCGGACTCCTGGGCCAATATTTATCCCTCAATCAATATAACAAAAAAAAATTATCTGGTCATTATCACATTGCTGTTTGTGGGAGCTTGCTGTGCGCAATTTGGCTGCCGCGTTTCCCACATTACAACAGTGACCAATCTCCAAAAGTATTTCATTGGCTGTAAAGCGTGTTGACACGTCCGGTGGTCATGAAAGGCGCTATATAAATGCAAGACTTTCTTTCATGGAGTAAAACATTCCAAGGCGCTTCACAGGAGCGTTATCAAATCGCTGGAGGAAATAACACCAACGATGTCTCTGCAAGATCCTGCAAATCCCCTGGGAGGACAGACGTTTGCGTCCTCAACCAGGCCAACATCCCCAGCATCGAAGCACTGACCGCACTCGACCAGCTCCGCTGGGCTGGCCATATTGTTCGCGTGCCTGACACGAGACTCCTGACTAGAGAATTCCAAAGATTCACGACCCTCTGAGAGAAGAAATTCCTCCTCGTTTCTATTTTAAATGGATGACCCCTTATTCTGAAACTATGTCCCCCTAGTTCCAGATTCTCTCACGAGGGGAAACAGCCTCTCTGCATCTACCCTGTCAAGCCCCTTCATAATCTTACACGTTTCAATTAGATCACCTCTCATTCTTCTAAACTCCAATGAGTATAGGCCCAACCTGCTCAACTGAGGGAATGCTGCAGTGTCAGAGGTGTTGTCTTTCGAATGAGGCAAAGATCCTCGCCGCACAGCACTGGCCCCCAGTCATCAAGATCCACGGCGTGGCCCTGGACAACGTGGACCATTTCCCATACCTCGGGAGCCTCTTATCGACAAGAGCAGACATTGACGACGAGATTCAACATTGCCTCCAGTGCAGCCTTTGGCCGCCTAAGGAAAAGAGTGTTTGAAGAGCAGGCTTCACCAAGCTCATGGTCTTCAGGGCTGTAGTAATACCTGCTCTCCTGTATGGCTCAGAGACATGGACCATATACAGTAGACACTTCAAGTCGCTGGAGAAATACCACCAATGATGTCTCCGCAAGATTCTACAAATCCCCTGGGAGGACAGACGCACCAACGTTAGCGTCCTCGACCAAGCCAATATCTCCAGCACTGAAGCACTGACCACACTTGATCAGCTCCGTTGGGCAGGCCACATTGTTCGCATGCCAGACAAGAGACTCCCAAAGCAAGCGAACTCCTACACGGCAAACGAGCCCCAGGTGGGCAGAGGAAACGTTCCAAGGACACCCTCAAAGCCTCCCTGATAAAATGCAACATCCCCACTGACACCTGGGAGTCCCTGGCCAAAGACCGCCCTAAGTGGAGGAAGTGCATCCGGGAGGGCGTTGAGCACCTCGAGTCTCATCGCTGTGAGCATGCAGAAACCAAGCGCAGGCAGCGGAAGGAACATGTGGCAAACCAGTCTCCCCACCCACCCCTTCCTTCAGCGACTATCTGTCCCACCTGTGAGAGTCTGTAATTCCCGTATTGGACTGTTCAGTTACCTACAAACTCATTTTTAGAATGAAAGCAAGTTTTCCTCGATTTCGAGGGACTGCCTATGATGAGACACAATTCGACCCCGAGCCAGATAGGGAGATATCACGACAGGTGACCAAAAGCTTGGACAAAGAGATGGGTTTTAAGGTGCGTCTTAAAGGAGGAGAGAGTGTTGAAGAGACAGAGAGATTTAGGGATGGTCCCAGGCACCTAAACCATGGCTGCCAGTTGTAGCATATGTAGTCACCTTTAGTAATGACTCCACGAGGCAGGGTATGATACTTAAACTGTGCAGACCTGTAGTCCTTTATTTGCAGCTCCTGAGTGAGGACAACAAGCTGTGTGTTCCTTTTTATACTGGGTTACCTGCAGTGTGCAGGTAACCCTTAGGTCTCCAGCAGCAGCACACTCTGGTGTACAGGCAAGGTGTGTACAGTGTAAGGGAACATTCAGTGTTGCATAACAGTGTTACAGACATCACACAGTAAACAGGCATGCATACACAACAACACTTCCCTCCTAAGCATTTTTCATATCCTTATTGTCATGCCCAAGGGAGGTGATCAGTGGTGGGTTATGGGAGGTTGTGTGGTTGCCAGGTGTGACCCCTGTGCTCACGGCTGGCCTCATATGTTTCCCCTCCCTCATATATAGACCATGTGGGTGTTACTGTTGTGGGATCCCTTGGGGGGGGGGGTGGGGGTAGCCACGGCAGCAGTGGGTGGTGTGTATACACTGTGATGCGGGTAGTTGTGGGCAGGGCCACAAGACTGGGTGGGCTCCTTGTCCACTGTTGTTGTGGGGTGGTGGGCAGGGCCACAAGACTGGGTGGGCTCCTTGTCCACTGTTGTTGTGGGGTGGTGGGCAGGGCCACAAGACTGGGTGGGCTCCTTGTCCACTGTTGTTGTGGGGTGGTGGGCAGGGCCACAAGACTGGGTGGGCTCCTTGTCCACTGTTGTTGTGGGGTGGTGGGCAGGGCCACAAGACTGGGTGGGTTCCTTGTCCACTGTTGTTGTGGGGTGGTGGGCAGGGCCACAAGACTGGGTGGGTTCCTTGTCCACTGTTGTTGTGGGGTGGTGGGCAGGGCCACAAGACTGGGTGGGCTCCTTGTCCACTGTTGTTGTGGGGTGGTGGGCAGGGCCACAAGACTGGGTGGGTTCCTTGTCCACTGTTGTTGTGGGGTGGTGGGCAGGGCCACAAGACTGGGTGGGTTCCTTGTCCACCAATTGGGATGAGGGTCAGGTCATCCCAGGGTTTGCCAGGGAAGCTGGAGGGTATTGGCCTCATGCTCCTGGTGTTGGCCCTGAAGGCCAGGGGTTGTAGGGCTGGTCTGGTGCAGGTTGCCAGTGGTGGTGGCTGGGCTGCCCATTGACCACTGTCCCTGAAGTGGGCCTGCTCCCACTGGCTGTGTGTGTGTCCTGCAAGGGCCATCACATTCATTCCAAAGGTCCAGGCTACATGGTCAGATAACCTGCTGGACCTGGGGGGTCTCCTACAGGGGGATTCCATTAGCATCAGCATGGTCCCTGTAGGACCCAATGTCCTTTGGCAGTGTCCTACCGGTATACATGACACCTTGGCTCTGATCACACATAGTCGAGCCTGCATTATACATTCTAGCATTTGCATCACTTTTGGGTGTCCTGGTTTCAACAGGCATGGTTACATTAGGCATTTCACATTCTTTATCATTATTGTTAAGCTTAATAAACTTGTTCTTAACCTTACTGACACCTGCATTCATCTCATTAGTCACATTAGTTAAACCAGCATCACAATTCATGGTTACATTGCATACATTTTCATACTTGCACCCTTTAATTGCATCTTTAGCTTTAAAGTCCGTGTACTCAAATAGTTGAAACTTCCCCTTTAAATTTTTTGGGTTATCGGTCTCCTTGAAGGGAGCCTTCAAATCCGATTGGCCGCTCAATGTCACATGATGCTCCTCCATGTTCACCCATGGCATGGCAGAGGCCATTTTGATTACAGGTTCTGCTGCTTGTGGTGCTGCAGCCGTTTTCTGGTCTTGCTGCAGGTAGGCTGTGGTGCTCTTTTCTTTCACAGGTTCGATCCTGGATGTTGGGAATCCATTTCTTTCGTCGATGTTCACCTCTTGGAGTGCTGCCCCGGCCCGGAAAGTGGAGTTTGGATCCTCGGTCTCAGCGATTTTGCCAGGGTGCCAGTCTCCTTAAGTGTCCCAATCTTCCCCATCGGTAAATTGCTGAAAGTTGCTGAGATTCGACATGCTGAGCGTGTGGTTCGTGACCTCGTATTCCCGTCGCCAGTTGTAGTGTATGTAGTCACCTTTAGTAATGACTCCACGAGGCAGGGTATGATACTTAAACTGTGTAGACCTGTAGTCCTTTATTTGCAGCTCCTGAGTGAGGACAACAAGCTGTGTTCCTTTTTGTACTGCTGCAGGTAACCCTTAGGTCTCCAGCAGCAGCACCCTCTGGTGTACAGGCAAGGTGTGTACAGTGTAAGGGTACATTCAGTGTTGCATAACAGTGTTACAGACATCACACAGTAAACAGGCATGCATACAGAACACCAATGGTGAAGCGATGAAAATCGGAGTGATGCGCAAGACAAGATAGACAGAGGTGGCAAGTTCAGGAATCAGGCTGGTGTCTCCCTCACACGCAATGACAATATACATCTTTAAACAAACAGGAATTCTATTTAAAAGAACTTTCTGAAATAAAAATGCGCACCGCAGCTTTAAGTAAAAAAAGGAGCAAAACAAAAATACACCCGAAGGTGGGAGGCTGAAGCATTTTGATTGAAATCATCTGGGTCCCTGCAACCAGCCCGGCTCACGTGACGGGAAATGAGCAACTGAGAGCGGGCGGCTCCTGAGCGGCTCTGCGGTAATTAGATAATGGGATGCAAATGTGAGCGGCAACCTGTGTGGCCTGCGGACTGGGCTCAGAGCTGGAGCGGGCAGCAGGGGTTAGGCCTGGCTTGTTGCCTAATGCCAGCAGCTCCTGCACCTTTGTACAATCGTAACCTTACTTAACCTCAACCCATGCGCACAGCGTCAGCTGGGAACTTTCAAAAATCCTGTGTGTTTTTCCATCGTGGTTTTTTTCTAACACTCCAGAGCCCTCTTGGCTTCAGCTACTATTGGTAACAGAAATAAAGACTTGCATTTATGGAGCGCCTTTCACAACCACCGGACGTCTCAGAGTACTTTACAGCCAATGAAGTACTTTTGGAGCGTCATCATCATAGGCAGTCCCTCGAAATCGAGGAAGACTTGCTTCCACTCTAAAAGCGAGTTCTCAGGTGACTGAACAGTCCGATACGGGAATTACAGTCTCTGTCGCAGGTGGGACAGACAGTGGTTGAGGGAACGGGTGGGTGGGACTGGTTTGCCGCACGCTCCTTCCGCTGCCTGCGCTTGATTTCTGCATGCTCTCGGCGACGAGGCTCGAGGTGCTCAGCGTCCTCCCGGATGCTCTTCCTGCACTTAGGGCGGTCTTTGGCCAGGGACTCCCAGGTGTCGAAGGGGATGTTGCACTTTAGGGCATTGTTGTAATGTGGGAATCGCGGCAGCCAATCTGCGCACAGCAAGCTCCCACAAACAGCAATATGATAATGACCAGCTAATCTTTTTTTGTGATGTGGATTCAGGGATAAATATTGACCCAGAACACCGGGGATAACTCTTCTTGGAGGATAGTGCCATGGGATCTTTAATGTCCAGCTGAGAGGTCAGACTGGGCCTCAGTTTAATGTCTCATCCAAAAGACAGCACCTGCGACAGTGCGGCGCTCTCTCAGCACTGCACTGGGAGTGTCAGCCTAGATTTATGTGCTCAAGTCTCTGGAGTGGGACTCGAACCCACGACCTTCTGACTCAGAGGCACGAGTGCTACCCACTGAGCCATGGCTGACACTGTGTACAACAACTTGTATTTATATAGCGCCTTTAACGTCATAAAATGTCCCATGATTCATCACAGGAGCGTTATAAGAACATAAGAAATAGGAGTACGAGTCAGCCATTTGGCTCCTCGAGCCTATTCAATAAGATCATGGCTGATCTGATCATGGACTCAGCTCCACTTCCCCGCACGCTCCCCATAACCCTTTACTCCCTTATCACTCAAAAATCTATCTGTGCCTTAAATATATTCAATGACCCAGCCTCCACAGCTTTCTGGGTCAGAGAATTCCAAAGATTTATAACCCTCTGAGAGAAGAAATTCCTCCTCATCTCAGTTTTAAATGGGCGGCCCCTTATTCTGAGACTATGGCCCCAAGCTTTAGTTTCCCCTATGAGTGGAAATATCCTCTCTGTATCCACCTTGTTGAGCCCTCTCATTATCTTATGTTTCAATAAGGTCACCTCACATCAACAAGATTTGACACCGAGGCACATTGGAGATATTAGGAGAGGTGACCAAAACCTTGTCAAAGTGGTAGGTTTTAAGGGAGCCTTTTAAAGGAGAGGTGGAGAGGTTTAGGGAGGGAATTCCAGAGCTTGGGGTCTGGGCAGCGGATAGCACGGCTGATAATGGAGGGGCGCGTGATGTGGGGACGCACAAGAGGTCGAATTGGAAGATCGCGGAGATCTCGGCGGGCTGGAGGAGGTTACCGAGATAGGGAGGAGACGAGGTGGTGGAGGGATTTGAACACAAAGATGAGAATTTTAAATTCGTGACGTTGCTGGACAGGGAGCCAGTGTGGGTCACCCGACTTCTATTTGATGGATTCTGTGCTCATCAAGTTGGGGCGGGGGGGTGGGGGGGGGGGAATTAAGGCTGGGAAACAGATGTCTCAGGCAGCTAGCGTAGGGTGCATCGAAGCTCCAAGGCTGTGTAAGTATTTCTGCAACACTGCTCTATTATTGGCCACTGGGAGGACGTGACTTACTGTCACCCTCCCTGCAGCTCTCCCATTATGGCACATTTCAAATCGGAGACTGGGTGATAGGCGGAACCATTCCCTCATATCACACAGCTGGTTCTCTTCTGTGCTTTTATCTATTTTTATTCAATTTCACACACGCCCCCTCCCCCGCTCCCCCCTCACACTCCAAATAAATTTCAAGCCCCGAATTATCAAATAATTAAACTTTTTAACTGCAGCTCATTCTGTGCGATTTCATGAATTGTTCCCCCAGTGTCCTCGCCTCCTCTCCCGAAGGTGCTGACTCACGTTGGGGCGTGACAACCTCCACAGTCACATCTGTGAGCTCGGCGAGTGTGGGCAGGCAGTTTAAATTGCCGAGGGCATAACGCCGGAGCCCTCACCTGTAGCGCTCACACTTTCCAGCCGGGGTCACTGCGACAAGGAGCAGGAACCCTCGGCACATGTCCCTTCCCAAACCCGGCACGATTGCAGACTCACGCTAAAGCATCGAGACTCCCGCTGCCCTGATTTAACAGGGACGTCTCAATTTTGTTGAGTGAATTTTAATCCACTTCCCGACTTCAGAGCAGCATTTTCGGAGCCATTCGAAAGAAAAAAAAAAGACTTGCATTTATATAGCGCCTTTCACAACCACCGGACGTCTCAAAGCGCTTTACAGCCAATCAAGTACTTTTTGGAGTGTAGTCACTGTTGTAATGTGGAAAACGCGGCGGCCAATTTTGCGCACAGCAAGCTCCCACAAACTCATCATCATCATCATAGGCAGTCCCTCGGAATCGAGGAAGACTTGCTTCCACTCTTAGCATGAGTTCTTAGGGGGCTGAGCAGTTCAATTCGAGAACCACAGTCTCTGTCACAGGTGGGACAGTGGTTGAAGGAAAGGGTGGGCGGGGAGTCTGGTTTGCCGCACGCTCTTTCCGCTGCCTGTGCTTGATTTCTGCACGCTCTCAGCGACGATACTCGAGGAGCTCAGCGCCCTCCCGGATGCACTTCCTTCACTTCGGGCGATCTTTGGCCATGGACTCCCAGGTGTCAGTGGGGATGTTACATTTTATCAGGGAGGCTTTGAGGGTGTCCTTGTAACGTTTCCTCTGCCCACTTTTGGCTCATTTGCATTTATATAGCACCTTTCACTACCTCAGGACGTCCCAAATTGCTTTACAGCCAACAAAGTATTTTGAAGTGTAGTCACTGTTGTAACATAGGAAATGCAGCAGCCAATTTGCGCACAGCAAGCTCCCAAGCAATGAGATAGTGACCAGATCATCTGTTTTTAGTGATGCTGGTTTAGCGATAAATCTTGGTAGGATGCCGGGGAGAACTCCCCTGCTCTTCTTCAAATGAATGCAGCGGGATCTTTTATGCCCACCCGAGAGGGCAGATGGGGCCTCGGTTTAACATCTCAACTAAAAGACGGCACCTCCAACAGTCATCATCATCACAAGCGGTCCCTCGAAACGAGAATGACTTGCTTCCATACCAAAAAAGGATGAGTTCACAGGTTTTTCGAATGAACGACCCGAACTACATCCTCAAGGGTGGAAGATGCCTGTGCGTGGATTTTGCTCCGACAGTACAACGCTCCCTCAGTACCGCACTGGAGTGTCAGCCTAGATTACGTGCTCAAGTCTCTGGACTGGGACCAAATGGCCATTGTTTATGTTTGACCCTTGATGGTGCCGTGACGTATCTTACTGCCGGGACATCCTATCCTGCCCTCAAACGCTGTCCATACACTCCAAATGTTTGTTTTTCTCGAGCTGTTTCCTCTGTCCATGGATCCACCGTGTTTTTCAATAGGATTCAGTCTAAACAATAAATATCGACCTTGTAGATTCACTGTGACTACTACAGTCGGAATCTGATCACTGTCAACCGTGGCTCAGTGGGTAGCACACTCCTCTTATGCCCGAGTATGTAGGTCTCTGAGTCTTAAGTCCGGAGGTGCCGTCTTTCGGATGAGACGTTAAACCGAGGCCCCGTCTGCTCTCTCAGGTGGACATAAAAGATCCCATGGCATTATTTTAAAGAAGAGCAGGGGAGTTCTCCCCAGTACCCCGGTCAATATTTATCCCTCAACCAACATCACTAAAACAGATGATCTGGTCATTATCACATGGCTGTTTGCAGGAGCTTGCTGTGCGCAAATTGGCTCCCACGTTTCCCACATTACAACAGTGACTGCACTCCAAAAGTAACTTCATTGGCTGTAAAGCGCTTTGGGACATGCTGAGGTTATGAAAGGCGCAATATAAATGCAAGTCTTTCTTTTCTTCAAGTGGGTCAGTACCCCTTGATGTGCATTTCCCTCCTGAGCCAGCGGGAGGACAAGGGCCCCAGTCTTAACCAGTCACAATCCTGCACTTTGTTTCGACTCATAGCTCAGTGGGGCATGGCAGTTTACGGTTGATGAAACATTCGCACTCAATCAACAAACAGGCATTTTTACAATGGTATAAAGTGCACGAGGCTCTGAATCATTCCAGCGTCTCTCTGAAGGAGGGTTGAAATAACATTCAGCTTACAAATGATCGCCTGCCTGTAAATAGCAGAGGAATTTAGCATGAGCGTTACATAGGATATACAGCACAGAAACAGGCCATTTGGCCCGACCAGTCCATTCCGGCATTTATGTTCCACTCGAGCCTCCTCCCGTCTTTCTCATCTGACTCTATCAACCTAAGCCTCTATTCCCTTCTCCCTCATATGTTCATCTAGCCTCCTCTTAAATGCATCTGTACTAGTTGCCTCAACCACTCCCTGTGGCAGCGAGTTCCACATTCTCACCACTCTCTGGGTAAAGAAATTTCTTCTGAATTCCCTGTTAGTGACTATCTTGTATTGATGACCTTTAGTTTTGCTCGTCGAGCGTGTTAAAGATTTGGAATTGAACGATGACATATGTAATTCCTACCCTTCAATGGACTTGGTGTGATTCTCCCTGCAGTTTATGCAGAATTACATATATTTTTAATGCATAGGGTTATCCATCGTCTTCTTAATTTCCTTTTCTCCAAACCGCTCACTCTGGATTTTGGACACTGCAACAAGTCGGCAAATTCACGACTAGCTTAAGTTGAATTTACAGCACAGAAACAGGCCATTTGGCCCAACTGGTCTATGCTGGCGTTTATGCTCCACATGAGCCTCCACCCACTCGGCATCAGCTAACAGCTTGTATTTATATAGCGCCTTTAACGTAGTAAAACGCCCCAAGGGCTTCACAGGAGTGTTGACGAACAAAATTTGACATCGAGCTGCATGAGGAGATATTAAGGCATATGGCTTGGACAAAGAGATAGGTTTTAAGGAGAATCTTAAAGGAGGAGAGGTGGAGAGATTTAGGGAGTGAATTCCAGAGCTTAGGACCTTGGCAGCTGGAGGTACATCCGCCATTGGTGAAGCAATTAAAATCGGGGACGTACTAGAGGCCACATCAGCATATCTTTCTATTCCTTTTTCCCTCATGTACTTACCTGGCATCCTCTTAAAGGCATTGATGCTGGAAACCTCAACTACATTCCACATTCAGAAGGTCAAGTTCCCTCATTTATTGCCATCATTACCACCCATTCGGAAAACTGTGTGGTAATTTCCAATATTGACTCAGCCTACATGATGCAATACTTGAGACTCCCAAATGTTTTATTTTATTGCCATATTTTCTCCACTCCCCCTCGACTGACCCTGGAGTTTGGTTCCATAGAGCCTGGGCGCCTCTCCCAGTCAACTATTTAAAGAAAGACTTGCATTTATATAGCGCCTTTCACTACCACTGGATGTCTCAACGCGTTTACAGCCAAAAGAAGTATTTTTGAAGTGTAGTCTGTCGTAAAGTGGGAAATGCAGCAGCCAATTTGTGCACAGCAAGCTCCCACAAATAGCAATGTGATAATGACCAGATAATCTGTTTTTATTATGTTGACTGAGGGATAAAATATTGGCCAGGACACTGGGGATAACTCCCCTGCTCTTCTTCGATATAGTGCCATGGGATCTTTTACGTCCACCTGAGAGGGTAGACAGTTTAACATCTCATTCAAAAGATGGCACCTCCGACAGTGTGGCACACCCTCAGCTCTGCACTGGGAGCGTCAGTCTAGATTGTGTGCTCAAGTCTCTGGAGTGGGACTTAAACCCATAACTTTCTGATTCAGAGACGAGAGTGCTACCCACTGAGCCACGGCGAGCACCTAAAACAGCTCACTGCTGATGAACTACTTTTGAAATGTTAGTCACTCTTTTTTACACATCCACAATCTGTGTCTCAATGAGGTAAATGAGCCATTCATTTATGTTGGTTGAGGGATAAATGCTCTTTTGCAAATAGTGCCATAAGATTTTGTTTACTGCCACTTTAACAGGCAGACAGGCCTTCAATTGCCTCAACCAAAAGTCATCAAGGGCAGTCCCTCGGAATCGAGGAAGACTTGCTTCCACTCTAAAAATGAGTCCTTAGGTGGCTGAACAGTCCAATACGAGAACCACAGTCCCTGTCACAGATGGGACAGAGAGCCATTGAGGGAAAGGGTGGGTGGGACAGGTTTGCCGCACGCTCTTTCCGCTGCCTGCACTTGCTTTTCTGCATGCTCTCGGCGATGAGACTCGAGGCTCTCAGCGCCCTCCCAGATGCACTTCCTCCACTTAGGGTGGTCTTTGGCCAGGAACTCCCAGGTGTCAGTGGGGATGCTGCACTTTATCAGGGAGGCTTTGACAGTGCCCTTGTAACGTTTCCTCTGGCTTGTTTGCCGTGAAGGAGTTCCGAGAAGAGCACTTGCTTTGGGAGTCTCGTGTCTGGCATGCGAACAATGTGGCCTGCCCAACGGAGCTGATCAAGTGTGGTCAGTGCTTCAATGCTGGCCTGGCCGAGGACGCTAACGTTGGTGCGTCTGTCCTCCCAGGGGATTTGTAGAATCTTGCGGAGACATCGTTGGTGGTATTTCTCCAGCGACTTGAAGTGTCTACTGTATATGGTCCATGTCTCTGAGCCATACAGGAGGGCAGGTATTACTACAGCCCTGTAGACCATGAGCTTGGTGGCAGATTTGAGGGCCTGGTCTTCACTAGTTTCCTTAGGCGGCCAAAGGCTGCATTGGAGGCAATGTTGAATCTCGTCGTCAATGTCTGCTCTTGTTGATAAGAGGCTCCCGAGGTATGGGAAATGGTCCCCGTTGTCCAGGGCCGCGCCGTGGATCTTGATGACTAGGGGCCAGTGCTGCGCGGCGAGGACCTTTGCCTCATTCAAAAGACAACACCTCTGACACTGCAGCATTCCCTCAGTTAAGCAGGTTGGGCCTATACTCATTGGAGTTTAGAAGAATGAGAGGTGATCTAATTGAAACGTGTAAGATTATGAAGGGGCTTGACAGGGTAGATGCAGAGGGGCTGTTTCCCCTCGTGAGAGAATCTGGAACTAGGGGACATAGTTTCAGAATAAGGGGTCATCCATTTAAAATAGAAACGAGGAGGAATTTCTTCTCTGAGGGTTGTGAATCTTTGGAATTCTCTAGCCCAGAGAGCTGTAGAGACTGGGTCATTGAATATATTTAAGGTGGAGTTAGACAGATTTTTGTATGATAAGGGAGTCAAGGGTTATGGGAATCAGGCAGGGAAATGGAATTGAGGCCAAGGACAGATCAGCCATGGTCTTTTTGAATGGCGGAGTAGGCTCCAGGGGCCAAATGGCCTACTCCTGCTCCGATTTCTTATGATCTTATGTACTGCATTGAAGTGTCATCCTTGATTATGTGCTCAAGTCTCTGGAGTGGGGCTTGAACCCATGATTGTCTGATTGACAGGCAAGCGTGACACGATTGAGTGAAGATGCCACTAGGCCAAGGTGGGCAGTGAATAAGGATGCAGCCAGTTCCAGAGTGAATTGCATGATGTGTTATCGGATCAGAACTCTGTCAATTCAATTCAATTCCCCCGACACCACTGGGCTCAATACCTCCTCCAAGCTTGCACTACAACCAAAATCATCGGCACTTACTGCTTGAGTGAAGTAGTGTGCCATCGCAGCAGCTGCTTTGCAGTTATGGGACCCGGTTTCCATGGCGATAGCTGATTGCAGCAGTGAGGCTCTTGCTGAGAAGCTACCGACACTGTCACTGATATTAATGACATTGGAAAATGCTGCGCTTGGAGGGGTGGGTGGGGGGGCACGGGAGATTTTTCCAAGAAGCAGCAACTGAATTCTGCCAAAAATAAATTTAAATATTCATCTCCTCCCTCTACACCATTTACTTCAAGTTGCTCCTGAGTGTACCAGAAAAAAAGAATTGCTGCTGAATGGGTAACCTGTAGGATTTTTTCCAGCAGCACGATTCATTTCAACCCCAGTGTCTTTATAAATCATAAATTTTCCTTTTAGATTTCTCTAATATCCCGCGCCCTGCCACGACATGTCCGCACTCCCCATTGCTAAGGGCCCAGACAGTGAGCATTGACTGGCAATTCAACTGCTTCACAGTTGAGCCTGATCATGTCCTCTCCGACTGCCCGTGTCAACTCTGGGACCTCCCTGCAGCCCTACGCCAGATTTACATCCAGATGCTTACAGCACTAAAGTCCATTGTGAGGCTATCTTTGAATAATTCTCTTTTACCACTATGTATTGTAGTACTAGGCTCCTGCCGATGACCAGGTACGGAAAGGTACCGAACACAGGTACCACAAGATCTCACCTGGCCTGTGCGGAGTTTGCTGATCTCAGTCATATTGGCAACTGTGGCACTACATTTGGTCACAGTGCATCAGGGCTGGGGAGCTGGAAGGGGTAGGGGATTCCTGCACTTGATCGCCATCCATTGCCCCCCCCCACTCCCTCCGCGCTGAAAAGTGCATGTGTAGATGTTGGCCCTGCTTATGGTACCCTCCAACGTTGAACACCTGCTGTGCTGTCGAAGCTCACAAATGACCACTTGGCTGAAGTATTTGAGCACAGCAAGGGTTGATGGCTTTGGGAATGGGGAGCGGTGTACAGCCAAACACATCACAGTAGCAGTATGTAATTTGTTTTAAAAAAAAATTGTTCCTGGAATGTGGGCATTGCTGGCAAGGCCGGCATTTATCGCCCATCCCTAATTGCCCCTTGAGAAGGTGGTGGTAAGCCGCCGCCTTGAACCGCTGCAGTCCGTGTGGTGAAGGTGCTCCCACAGTGCTGTTAGGGAGGGAGTTCCAGGATTTTGACCCAGAGACGATGAAGGAACGGCCGATATATTTCCAAGTCAGGATGGTGTGTGACTGGGAGGGGAACGTGGAGGTGATGGTGTTCCCATGTGCCTGCTGCATGGGAACACCACCTAAAGGTCGCGGGTTTGGGAGGTGCTGCCGAAGAAGCCTTGGCGAGTTGCTGCAGTGCATCTTGTAGATGGTAGACACTGCAGCCATGGTGTGTCGGTGGTGGAGAGAGTGAATGTTGAAGGTGGTGGATGGATGACAATCAAGCGGGCTGCTTTGTGTTGGATGGTGTGTTGAACTTCTTGAGTGTTGTTGGAGCTGCACTCACCCAGGCAATTTGAGACATGATGTGTGGTAAGTTTAGCAGGTTTGGGGGAAAAAAGGTGACTTTGGACCTATGAGTCCCAAAGCTCTCCATCATTGGGGAGTTCCATGTGTCATGTCTGGGTCTGTTGTAGACTAATTAATAGAGATTAGTTGCTATGATGTCAACAACTCCATTATCATTGTATCATGTGACTACCAGGATTCCCAAGTTCCTAGCTCGCTAAAATTGATCAACTGGATCCGATTTACTTGTACATATTTAGAAAATCTCTCATAACTGTATGAAACATTAACAAAGCTTAAACAAGCACCTCCCAAACTCGCAGCCTCTGCCACCTAGAAGGACAAGGGCAGCAAGTGCATGGGAGCACCACCACCTCCAAGTTCCCCAAGTCACTCGCCCTCATTACTGGGTTAGAATCCTGGAACTCCCTCCTTAACAGCACTGTGGGAGCACCTTCACCACACGGGGCAATTAGGGCCTTGCCTGCGATGCCCACATTCAGAGAATTAATGAAAATAAAATGCCAGATCGGCTCAGATGGCGCACTCTTGCCTCCATGTTTAAATCACAACTGGACTTCAGTACGAAGAGAAAGAAGAAACAAAAGACTATTTCTATACATCCTTTTGTAACTTCAGGATGTCCCAAAGTGTTTTACAGCCAATTAAGTACTTTTTTTTGAAGTGTAGTCACTGTTGTAATGTAGGAAACACGGCAGCCAAGTTACGCACAGCATGCTCCCACAAACAGCAATGTGATAATGACCAGATCATCTGTTTTTTTTAAGTGATGTTGATTGAGGGATAAATATTGGCCCCGGGACACCAGGAAGAACTCCCCTGCTCTTCTTCGAATACTTGGACTAAGCGAGAGAAATAAATATGAATTTATTTTGATTGCAGAAAGCAGGAATGATCAGATATTAAAACCCATTATCTTCTGTCTTTTCCACCCACCTGAGAGAGCAGACGGGGCCTCGGTTTAACGTCTCATCCGAAAGACGGTGCCTCCGACAGAGCAGCGGTCCCTCAGTATTGCACTGGGATGTCAGCCTAGATTATATGCTCAAGTCTTGTGAACTTGAGTATTGTGTACAGTTTTGGTCTGTTAGTGTGTGTGTTAGTGTTATTAGGTCTCTTTACCAAAGGAAGGATATACTTGCCATCGAGGGAGTTCACCAGATTGGTTCCTGGGATAAGGGGGATTTGTCCTATGAGGAGAGATTGAGTAGACTAGGTCTATATTCTCTAGAGCTTAGATGAATGAGAGATGATCTCATTGAAACATACATAATTCTTACAGGGCTTGACGGGGTAGATGCAGGGAGGATGTTTCCCCTGGCTGGGGAGTCTACAACCAAGGGTCACAGTCGCAGAATAAGGGGATCAGCCATTTAGGAGAAACTTTTTCACTCAGAGGGTGGTGAATCTTTGGAATTCTTTATCTCAGAGGGCTGTGGAGGCTCAGCCTTTGAGTATATTCAAGACAGAAATCGCTAGATTTTTGGATATTAAGGAAATCAAGGGATATGGGGATCGGGCGGGCAAGTGAAGTAGAGATAGAAGATCAGACATAATCTCATTGAATGGCGGAGAGGGCTCGAGGGACTAAATGGCCGACTGCTGCTCCGAATTCTTATGTTCCAAGTCTCTCGGTAGGCAGGGCAGAACTCGATAAATGTGTCCCAAACTTTCCAGGCCCTTTTAATTGTTGTTTTTTTGGAAACGCAGAAGGAACACTTCTAGCATTTATCGTGACAAGTTGCTGTCACCACACAGTGGTACAGTTCTACTGACGATTACAAATATTATGCCTCACTAAGTGAAACACAGATTTCTCCCGACACATGTACTTCATTCAAACAACAAAAAAAGAGAGGGCTAGGCAAATGTTTTTTTTCTCTAAAAACACCATCTGGGAAGCATTTTGCTTTATCCCAAGTACAGGTCCGTGCCAATCACAGACATATAGCCCTGCAAACAACCAAATTGAACAGTGACTAGTGACGCTCATGTGCTCAGTCGACATTTAGTCTTTAAATCGGACAAGCTGGACGGCTTTCCAGAGTTTCAGTTCTTTATAAATCCGGAGGGTTTGTCGCTAATTACGTGGAAGGAGGCCTCAGCCGGTAGCGTCATTATTGTTCAGAGATCCGGTCGATGGTATAAAGTAGAATGTTTCTACAATGTTCTCAATCCTGAAGGCAGTTTTATTAAGAGCTTCAATCAACACAAACTGCATTTTCTACTTTTGGGGGAGGGGGGGGGGGGGAAAAGAAAAAAAAAAATAACCAGACACTTGTGTGGTAAAAATTATAAAGAAAATACTGTTCTGTAACCTACTAATACGGGTTACTGAATTCTGGCTATTTGACTGGTGATTCGCTTGACAGCTTCCATTATGCTTTCCTGCTGGAAAAAAATGGCACCCAGATGTGTCTGTGGAACTCCCTCATCCTCAAAAAGTGCTGAATCAGTAGCTCAAGAACGAATGCCACGAGGAGAGTCCCCTCTTCCTTTGTATGAGCAAATACTATATTTTTGGTCCCTGGGAGCAAGGGGCTCGGGAGAGCGCCGTGAAATGCAGAGGACGCGTGGAATGGTGCTGCACAATACAGCTCCGATAGATCTAAATTAAAGCAACATTTCCCAGTCAAAGTGCTCGGTAACAAACTTAAGACGGGCACCGTCCCAAAGTAATGAGAGACCAGGGCCAAATAACTCGGCTTCTTTTAAAACTGAAGTGAAGGCAAAGAGAGGGTAACACAATCCGTAAGGCGGCAATAACGCGCTGGCCTTGCAGTGTTGTCAGTGACCGTCTTATCCAGCATATTGGCACTGGCTTACTACATCAAGGGACGACGCACAAAACTAAATGCTCTAAAATGTGCTTCTTGCGCCATACTCGTCTCAAACTTGGTCCTACTGCCAGTATCTCTGATGTTAGCGTACACCGCGAAAGACGCTCTCTCCAGACACACCCCATGCTTGGATGGACCAAATGTACAATTGTGCCAATGAACACAATATGAAAATTTCACAGGCCCACACTAGCGTGGCTTTTACTCGTGATTCTGGTGACAACACTGGCTTGGTTGGCGCTCCACCATGGGCAGTCAATCTCCTGTTTGAATCATGTCAGCGGCATTGCAGTGTGATTGCACACGCACTCTCTCTTTAAACAAAACCAAATTGCTGTGAAATAAGTACTCGCCTAGTGCTGGGGCTAACTCGGACAGTGCAGTCACCAGAATTCAGGGCTTTACGCGGCTACCGATTAATCAACAGCCAGATAGCCAGAGGCACAGGGATCCCTTACAATCAGATTAACTCACGACAGAGATGCTGAAGCAGTACAAGATGTTTCAGAGGTGTTTGATGGGTTATATGGGTCATCCTCCTGTAGTGACTGGGTTAACATTCACTGTTCTCGGTTTCATTCATTCCTCTTTGTTTCTCGCTCACGCACACAGGACACGCACACGCACACAGGACACGCACACAGGACACGCACACAGGACACGCACACAGGACACGCACACAGGACACGCACACAGGACACGCACACTTGCATCAATGGAGCTCGAGAGGAGACTGCTGCCTCTGCTGAAACATCCTTTCGGTTCGCGACCCGAGCTTTTACTCCAAGGACTGTAGCATGAGCAGCTGCTTTAGCACCTTGGTCTGACTCGTCTCCCGGATTTCGCCTGCTAGGAACATCTCGTCCACCACCGTGTACACCTGAAAGCATGGGAAGGAGACGGGAGAAATCACCACATAGAATTCCAGAAATGTTCACACCGCCAGCACACTTTAAGGGTCACTGGATAACTTTGATTCTTTGATAGCACCTCCTGAACCCGTGACCTCTACCATCTAGAAGGACAAGGGCGGCAGGCGCATGGGAACACCACCCTGACTTGGAAGTATATCGCCATTCCTTCATTGTCGCTGGGTCACAATCCTGGAACTCCCTCCCTAACAGCACTGTGGGGGCACCTTCACCACACGGACTGCAGCGGTTCAAGGCGGTGGCTCACCACCACCTTCTCAAGGGCCAATTAGGGATGGGCAAAAAATGCCGGCCTTGCCAGCAATGCCCACATCCCAAGAACAAATTTTTAAAAATAAATAGCAGGTAGCCTTGCTAAGTATTTAAAAATATTTACAGCACAGAAAAAGGTCTTTCTGCTCAGCTGGTCATGCTGGTGTTTATGCTCCACACGAGCCTCCTCCCACCCCATCACCATATCCTTCTATTCCTTTCTCCCTCCTGTGTTTATCCAGCTTCCCCTTGAATGCATCTGCGCTATTCGCCTCAACCATTCCCTGTGGTAGCGAGTTCCACATTCTCACCACTTCCTGGGTAAAGATGTTTTTCCTGAATTCCCGACTGGATTTATTAGTGACCATCTTCTTTTTATGGCCCTTGGTCCTGTTCTCGGCTGCAAGTGGAAACTCACTCCATCTACATCATACGTTCTCTACGTATCTTGGTCCATTTTCTTCCTGCAATACCTGGGTACGCTGCCTTATTCCTACTTCTGCCCTGTCAGCTAACTAGCGCAGGGACTTAACCTGGGATCTCTGTGATGCAGCCCCAATTTTAATCACTTTACCACTGCCGGCTGCACCTTCAGCTGCCTAGGCCCCAAGTACTGAAATTCCCTCCTTAAACCTCTCTACCTCCCTTTAAGACACTCCTTAAAATCCACCTCTTTGACCATGCTTTTAGTCACCTGACCTAATACCTCCCTATGTGGCTGGTGTCACATTTTGTTTGATAACGCTCCTGTGAAGCACCTTGGGACATTTTACTATGTTAACGGTGCTATATAAATGCAAGTTGTAGTTGATTTAGTATCTTATTGGGCGAGACAACTATGTATTGAAAGCAGCAAAATATTGGACCGTTAAAGCTCAGAACAATACAGTTCTTCATTCTCAACAAACGAGCTCATTAGGCCAGGCAGATATATCGATCAATATAGGCTGAAGAGCTCAATTTGCTGATATGCAAAATGCTCCTTTCTCCCCCCCACCAGTGAATCTGTTTTATTTTAGAAAGATTCGATACCTGGATAGTGTTGAGCCTTGTTCAGACAAAGGGTTGGACAGCATTTCTAGGGGTTGCACAAGTGATAAATGATAAGCTTGTGACATAGGCACATTAAACCCTCTGGGATATAATTATGTTATGCATCAAACTAGTACCATTCAAGATGTAGTGCTGTCACAAAGAATTCAGTAAAGGATGTCAGTAGGCGTATAACATTTGTTAAAAGAAAACATCAAGCAACTATATTAATTGTAGATTTTGTCCTTCCAAACTGGAGTTAGATTTAGAGAAAGTATTTTGGCACAAAACGCTGGTAGTTACTGGCAAGCCACTGGCAGCAGTGAGAGCGCAATTTGAGGGGATGAATTAGAACATCTCACAAGAAACACATTGGCACAACCTTAAAGTGTGTTGGTTAAATGGTGCTATTCCTATCTGCTATTGATATCAACAGATCACAACATGCACCCAACATACATTTAAAAGAAGCACGTCAACAAACAGGCTAAGCAAGTTTATCCAGCTGAACTATGTCTATACATTAAAAATCTTACCCAGGACATACACTTCCTGTCTTCAACTCTGACTGCCCGTTGTAACAATTTTTTGGTCAGGCTTTGCTGTCAATGTTGCTGCCTCAACATTTCCCAATTTTACTATGTCAACTGTCACGGTGTGTAGCTGCACGTTCCCGACGAGGCAGCACCGTGAAGCAGGTTTCTGATGCCCCCAACAATTATTTATATAGCGCCTTTGACATAGTAAAACATCCTAAGGCGCTTCTCACAGGACTGTTTTAAGGCAAAACAAATAAATTTGACACCGAGCCACATAAGAAGAAATTACAGCAGATGATCAAAAGCTTGGTCAAAGTGGTAGGTTTTAAAGAGCGTCTTATAAAGGAGGAAAGAGAGGCGGAGAGGTTTAGGGAGGGAGTTCCAGAGCTTAGAGACCAGGCAGCTGAAGGCATGGCCACCGATGGTTGAGCAGTTATAATCAGAAATGCTCAAGAGGGCAGAATTTGAGGAGCACAAATATCTCGGGGTTTGTGAGGCTGAAGGAGGGCGAGGCCATGGAGATATCTGTAAACAAGGATAAGAATTTTGAAATCGAGGCGTTGCTTAACCGGGAGCCAATGTGGGTCGGCGAGCACAGGGGGTGATGGGTGAGTGGGACTTGGTGCGAGTGAGGACACTGGCAGCCGAGTTTTGGATCACCTTTAGTTTACGTAGGGTAGAATGTGGGAGGTCAGACAGGAATGCGTTGGAATAGTCAAGTCTAGAGGCAACAAAGGCATGGGGATGAGGGCTTCAGCAGCAGATGAGCTGAGGCAGGGGTGGAGATGGGCGATGTTACGGAGGTGGAAATAGACGGTCTTAGTTATGCCGCGGATATGTGGCCGGAAGCTAATTTCAGGGCAACTCACTGCGGGCAATTTATTAGTAGATGAAGCAGAGCCAAGGTTCATTCCCTTGCTCTGGGTATTATGAAGAGCAGCTCGTTGGAGTGCCAAACTACTGGTGCACCGATCGGCGGGAGGTCAGTTCTCCTGATCTGAATGTTGAGTTGCTGATTTTAACCCTGGGACATGCTGAGCGTTTTTCTCAGAGAGCGCGCGGGAAAAATTTAAATATCGGAGGCAGAGTCATCCCTGAGCTCTTTCTCACTCTTAGCAGCTCGTTTCAGAGTGGATTGATCACAGCGGAAAGGTGTTGGGGAGGGAAAAAAAACTTAGCAGCAACAAAAACACAAAGTTTCCCACAAGTGGCACAATAACCTACCTTGTAGAAATTGAAGACAAGATCTAATTCACAGACATTATGGAAATATTCATTCAAAACCTGCAATAAGGTGGAGACAACAGGCAAAACAAGGTTACTAAATCTTTACTCATACCTTCTTTACAGTGGATTCTGCTCAAGCTGTGGCAGGGCAGAGGGGTTATTCTAAAAAAAAAATCAGGACCAGAAAGCATTGGAGCCCAGAAGATATACCATTCTATTGTAGCTTATTTTCTAGCGAATGGCACAAATAGTTTCTGCATCTTATCTCAGAATACACTGCAACAACTCGCCAAGGCTTCTTCGGCAGCACCTCCCAAACCCGCGACTTCTACACCTACAAGGACCAGGGCAGCAGGCGCACGGGAACACCACCACCTCCACGTTCCCCATCAAGTTACACACCATCCTGATGTGGAAATATATCACCATTCCTTCATTGTCGCTGGGTCAAAATCTTGGAATTCCCTTCCTAACAGGGCTGTGGGAGTACCTTCACCACACGGACTGCAGCAGTTCAAGGCAGTGGCTCACCACCACCTTCTCAAGGGGCAATTAGGGATGGGCAATAAATGCCGGCCTTGCCTGCGACGCCCACATCCCATGAATGAACAAAAAAAGACACTGTGCTGAAAGTTCACTCCCATCACATATCTGTCAATAGTGGGGCGTGATCCAAGTCAGTCCTGATTGTAAACACATGACAAACAGATAAAAGAAATACTGGAAACCCATTTTCAAAAACTGTCACTTTCGGTGTGTTCTAAAAGGAGCTGAAAACCGAATAGCAATGTACACCCTTTCACTGAAACACACTTTTAAATAACTCAAGGGCTTTGAATCATAGAATGATGCGGCTCAGAAGGAGGCCATTCGGCCCATCGTGCCTGTGCCAGGTCTTTGAAAGGGCTATCCCATTAGATTTAATGGGTAAAGGTCTCAGTCAACATAGAATAATGCAGCAAGGATGATCCCAGGTTCAACTCTTGGGGTCTGTCGTGTTGATCCTAAGCTAGTGACCCGGGGGCGGTGGGGTGGTGGAAATGGCAGAGTTTCTGCCCCTAATCGCTAGCCAACTAAGCCACGGTTTTTGTTCCTCAAAAACTCTGGTCATGTAATTAGCACATTTCTACAACTGATATCTTGCAGACTAAAAGCCCAACTTTGGTGACATCCCTTCCATTATTTGAGACACAATCACCGTTAACTCTCCCCACTAATAGGGAGGAAGCGAGCAATTACAAACTTCCTAGGAAGTTGGAATGCATCTGTACAAATTCAGTTTGTGCAGATTTCCTGCTACAGCTGTGGCCCTTTGGCACCTCCTCCAAGTAGCCCATTCTTCCCATACAGGCCTCGACAGTCCATATAAGCAGGCTGCTCTATGGAAGGCCATTGAGCCCAATATTGTTCTCACCCAACATACATACACGGGCGTTCACACACGCACACACTTTAATGTGGCAATGAGAGGCAGGAAACCTGGCTCACCCCTCCCTCCCTCCCTCCCCACGCCTCAGACCCAAGGGTGCTGAGGGTAAGTGTAGGGCTCCAAATGGTGCTCTAGTTCAGATTAGTGATCTCGTGGATTCCCTCCCCAATGAGCGTCCTGGTCGTGATAGCTCAACACACACAATATCCCTCTTCTTTAAAATAAATAACCCTTCAGTGAGTGAACCACAAACATAACTTGGCACCAAGGTCTGCCGTGTACAGTTTAGAGTCAAAATTAAAAACATTGGACTTTAAATCAAGTCAACATTTTCCAGCTACAATCGCCTCTTACCTCCACAAAATTGTGGATAGCCTCCAGATAGACCAGATTATTGTCGTTGACATCCACACAAATGCAGAAGTAGAGCCCAGCGTAACGCCGATAAATGATCTTGAAGTTTCGAAACTGTAAAGGGAACAGAAGAACGTTTGAAACAACGTTGATTGCTGGTGGAACAACTCCACTGGCAGCAAATAAGTTGAAGCTTAATATATTCAAAGCCTTGAGCATAATGAGCATTCCCGCTAATACGTTTTTGGTCATTTTTAATCGCAAGTCAAAGTTATGATGACAATCTGACAGTAGCATGGTAGATTAGCAACCTAGAGCTTGCATGTTCAGATTCCCCAGGCCATTTCAGAGGGCAAGGAGTCAACCACACAGTGTGGACAAGGGTCACATGTGGACTAGACCAGGTCGGGGTGGCAGGTTCCACTCCCTGAAGGATATTAGTGAACCATTGGATTTTTATGACAAAAAACGACAGTAGACAGGAGTAGACGGCTTGTATAACTCACTTAACTCCTCGTTCAGCAGATATCTGCCTTCATCCACACCCCAGCTGTGCCTGTTTCCTTCCACTCTGCTGCTTGATGGCACTTCCTGCATCTACCATTTCCTCTCCCAATTTACCCACCATCCTGCAGCTCCACGACTTCATATTGGTCCTCGCCTCTAGATGAACTTACCCTTGTACTCACTGCACGACAGTCGCCTCAATCCTAGTAACACGGCTACCTTTCTCTGATCTTTTGTACATGTGCACATCAAGTGAGGTTCGAGGACATGAGCAGATAATCCAGGCCGACACTCCCAGTGCAGTGCTGAGGGAGTGCTGCACTGTCGGAGGTGCCGTCTTTAGGATGAGATATTAAACCTAGGCCCTGTCTGCCCTCTTAGGTGGATGTAAAGAACATAAGAAATAGGAGGAGTAGTAGACCATACGGCCCCTTGAGCCACATCTACCTCAACTCCACTTTCCCAACCGATCTCCATATCTTTAATTCCCCAGACTCTCAAAATCTATCTATCTCAGCCTTGAATATACTCAGAGACTCAGCATCCACAAACTATTTGAACAAAAGCAGGGGAGTTCTCCTGGAGTCCTGGCCACCATTTATCCCACAACCAGCTAAGATTTGGTGCAAAGAGTGTTTGATTGTTTTCAACTCTCAAGACAACATAAATCTTTAGTGTTGTGACTAGGGGCCGGATGAAAGCAAGCAGTTTGCAGCTTGTTTAAAGTAATGTCACAGCTCATTCTTGTACTTTCATCAAGAAAATTGTATTGTATCGAATTTTGTTCTCCCCCATTTACCTATCCTTAATTACCATTTCCTGCATCTCAAAAGTGACTGCACTTCTAAAGTAATTCATTGGCTGTAAAGCACTTTGGGACGCCCGGCGGTCGTGAAAGGCACTGTAGAAATGCAAGTTTAAAAAAAAATGTAAACACAGGTCTAGGATTATGGGAAGCAGGCAGGCAAGTGGAATTGAGGCCAAGATCGGCCATAATCTTATTGAATGGCGGAACGGGCTCGAGGGGCCATATGGCCTACACCTGCTCCTATTTCTTATGTCTAATTTTCTAGAAGCCAACATATGCAGCAAATGTAGGCTCGGTTTCCCTTTCCTGTACAAAGCAGGTGAAGGGACTAAATATAAAGAGTCAGGATAAAAATTAAAGCGATATAAATAAATAAGTGGATGGCGGGGCAGTGCAGCAGAGTATTGATGCAATACTGTGCTCTCTGCTGGAGTCGTTCGATAGAAGCTCTTCCCTGCAATTTACTCTGAGTGAGTGACTGATTTCTATGAGACCATTTAGGGTGAAGATATGAAGTAGAAGGAGAAGTGAGTTGTTGTGCAGAGAAGGAGAGGAGAGAAAAAGGAGTAGATACAGGAAGCGTATGTTTGCTTCCCTCCTCTCCTGAAAGCGGAGACTCAAGCTGGAGTACAGCACCTCACCCAAGCAGTTATTCCTGAAGTGTGTCAGCACAGCAGGCTACGGAGGGCATTACAGCTGACGCTTGATCCTGTCCTGACCAAAGACGTCCACTTCTGAGCATCAATCAGTGCCAGCTATGGTTCAGTGGGTAGCACTCTCGCCTGAGTCAGAAGGTTGTGGGTTTAAGGCTAGGCTGACACTCCGGTGCAGTACTGCACTGTCGAAGGTGCCGTCTTTTGGATGAGATGTTAAACCGAGGCCCCGTCTGCTCTCTCAGGTGGACGTAAAAGATCCCATGGCACGGTTCCGAAGAAGAGCAGGCAGGTTATCCCCGGTGTCCTGGCCAATATTTATACCTCAACCAACATCTCTAAAACAGATTATCTGGTCATTATCACGTTGCTGTTTGTGGGAGCTTGCTGTGTGCAAATTGGCTGCCACGTTTCCCTATATTACAACAGTGACTACACTCCAAAAGTACTTCATCAGCTGTCGTATGAGGAAAGACTGGGTCGACTAGGCCTGTATTCACTAGAGTTTAGAAGAATGAGAGGGGATCGCATTGAAACGTATAAAATTCTGACGGGGTTGGATAGACTGGATGTGGGGAGGATGTTTCCCCTGGCTGGAAAGTTTAGAACAAGGGGTCACAGTCTCCGGATATGGGGTAGGAAAGTTAGGACCAAGATGAGGAGAAATTTTTTCACTCAGAGGGTGGCGAACCTGTGGAATTCTCTACCACAGAAGGCTGTGGAGGCCAAGTCACTGAATATATTTAAGAGGGAGATAGATAGATTTCTAGACACAAAAGGCATCAAGGGGTATGGGGAAAAAGCGGGAATATGGTGTTGAGAGAGAGGATCAGGAATGGTCATAATGGCGGTGAAGACTTGGAGGGCCGAACGGCCTACTACTGCTCCTATTTTCTATGTTTCTATGTAAAACGCTTTGCGACATCTGTTGGACGTGAAAGGCGCTGTATAAATGCAAGTCTGTCTTTCTTTCAATCAGGAACGAGAACCTAGGCTGATTGGTTTCTCCGCCCTGGCCCGGGGACATTGAGGCTAACGGCTGGGTCTCAACTGCTGCCCTGGGTAAGTTCAGCCACAGAGGGAATTGAACCCGAGGCTTTCTGGGTCCACCTGGCTGAGCGTCGCTCCAGCTGGAGCATTTCCCCACTGAGCCATCTGCTCAGCTGAGTTTTTTTTTAACTTCTGATCCTCGTTTAACAGATCACACAATAAGTGACAGGAAAACCAGGTCACGGCCATCAGCCTTGGCATCTCTCCCCATCTGGAGCATTTCTTTTTGCTGAATCAGTTTCTGGGGTCTAAATAGTATTAGTGTTTCTTTCACGACTCATTAACAGTCAGTCAGTGCCAAGTCCCTGCCTTGGTATTAACCACGCTCCATCCTTCACTCTATTCTCTTCGTCCAGTCATATGTTAATGACAGACACGGAGTCTGTCACAGCTGTGTTGACTGGCTAAATGGTCATGCATGTGGAAAAGGACAGAAGAAGTTAGAAAAAACACCCAGGTCAAGAGTTGAAGGCAGTGGCAGTAAATAGCGAGCGACAATGAGACCAACTACAGTCTGTAAATCACCGGACTGGCTGCGGGAGGCAAAGCCTTTCGGGTGGGACTCCTCGCGTTAAACAACAATTAACATTTATAAAAGCATCTTTAGTGTCGCAAAATGTCCCAGAGCACTTCACGGTAAGGGGCGGGGGGGGGGGGGGGTCATACCACAGCAGGAGCAGGAGGAAGCGAGTGGAGGAGGTGGTCGAAAGCACAATCAAAACTACAGGTTTTAAGGAGGCGATAGATGGGCGAGATAGATGGACTTGGGGAAAGGAGGTTCCCAGAGCTCCGTCACAGATGGCGAAGGGCGGGGAGGGGACCGGACGAGAGTCTGAGCGGTGATGGGGAGACTGAAGGAGCGGCAGTAGGGAGACCTGTGGGATGTGTCCGCTCTGAAGAGGTTTGGGAACACAGTGTCGCACAAGACTGAGCACGAGCGAGAACACCTCCCCCTCCCTGCAAGGCTCAAACCGAGGGGTTTGCTGTTGGGAAACAGGGGAGAGAAAGAGACGACGACCCTTTGCCAAAATGTCGACATTAATAACACACATTCCAATGATCAGACAGGGTAATTCTGGTGCCGCTCCACATTCAAACCCGTCTGTCTCTTCCAGACGCTAACTGACCCCCCTCAACACCCACCGCCCGTGTAACTCCGACATTGTCATTCTTATTTCTAACTTCCAGCATTTGCAGTTTTAATTTTTATCTGAAACACTGTGCTTTTAATGCTCATGATCAAATATAGAGCTTCACTACACTGCCCTGGTAATGAGCCACAGCAACATTCTCCACTGTCTCTTGTGTGACAATTTGTGCCAAATGTGATTCAATTTTGTGATGTAAACGCGTGGACTGGGAGTTGAATTGAGACACTGACTAAACTTCAAGGGACCTAAAATATTTAAGTCGAATGTTCGAGAGAAACATTCTTTCTTTTCATATGTTTGAGTTATTTTCTTTGAGATGAACAGTTTTTATAATTTATTTAACAAGGCGACTTACAAGGGAGATGAACGTTTACTCAGCAAATCGGGAGCTGCATGGCTGTCCATCTCTGTGCAAATTGAGAAAACTTAGTTGACGGGCCGAGGTCAAGGTAAATCTGGCGGTTGTGGTTAGGTAATACCCAGCTTCAGTTTCAAAAGCTTGTTGAGAGGGATGAGAGAATGAGGGCGCCACAGTTTGGATAACACGTGACCACCCCAGGACCTTGGGTATTAGAAAACGCTGACGATTGGCTGCCTCGACAGATTCGAGCTAAAGTCTACGAGCCATGATGACAGGACAGTTGCGGGTTTGGTCTCGATCCGTGCTGTATTTGTAGATCTCAGCCGGCCAATGGCAGGGGTGCTATATCTAACCACAGCACCTCTAGTGCAGAAATGTCTGGAGGTGGGGGAAATTGGCTAGAGCCCCCACTCCTGAATATGATACAGGGGCTGTTTCCCCTGGCTGGAGTGTCTAGAGCTATGGGATAGGATAAGGGTTGGGCCATTTACGGCAGAGATGAGGAGGAATTTCATCACTCAAAGGGTTGCGAAGCTTTGGAATTCTCTGCCCCAGAGGGCTGCGGATGCTGAGTCTCTGAATATAGTCAAGGCTGAGACAGATAGATTTTTTGGAGTCTAGGGAATCAAGGGAAATGGAGATCGGGTGGGAAAGTGGAGTTGAGGTCGATGATCAGCCGTGATCTCATTGATTGGCGGAGTAGGCTCGAGTGGCCGTAGGACCTATTTCGTATACAGAAAAACCTTCTAGAAGTGTGCGGTGTGGAAATCAGGCAAGAACTGGAGAACTGACTACATTTCAAAAGTACTTCATTGGCTGTAAAGCGCTTTGAGACATCTGGTGGTCGTGAAAGGCGCTATATAAATGCAAGTCTTTCTTTCTTTGAGTTCTACATATTTTTAATACAGTTCTTTCTCTGACAAAATTAGTGCCCACCCTCAATGTGCTTGGTCTTGTTAACTGTGCTGTTGAGAGGATATTCAGGGAGCTGGTTCCCAGTCCACCGATACCCTCTTAAGTTGGCACAAGCAACAGCCCAGGCACAAGCACCCAGTCGGATTTGCCAACCCTTCTGCAGGTTGGTACTCCATGGTTTCAGCTCAGGACCTCTACACTTGAGAGTGACTCCGATTGAGTGAGGATTGAGCCCACGTGCATTTCAGGGCTCTGTGTGTTGCTGCATTAACACTCAGTGCTACTGCTCTGCAGTCCCACCATCGGTCATGTCGGGTCTGAAATCAAAACGGTAATCCTGCTTATTTAACCATCAAAATATACTCGGATATCTTATCAATTAGCAAGAATGGGAAAGATTTTGCTTGATGAGCTTGAACATCCAAAAGACGGAAATAGGAACATGGATTAAAATATTATTTGTGTGCAGGTATAGGAGGCCCCTGTTGACAAAATGCTTGGACAATCTTGGCTTGGTGGGTAACTGTACCACCTTGTGACATTCAGCTCCGTAGAACAGAAAGTCCCAATATTTTATTTCTAGTCTGTGCTACCTACCATCACTCACTGGTTAGACTCACATATGAGGGATAGTCACTTGGACAGGTAACTGTGGGCTGATGCTGCCCCAGCATCAGTGTCTTAAGAGGGGAGGAAATAGGAGAAAATATTTTTCAGAAAGAACCTGAGTACCACTGCTCCGCTAGTGCAGTGTTGAGCTCAGTACAGCACTACAAGCCATTCAGTGCTCTTGTAAACTTAAAAAAAAACTGCTGGTACTCAGAGGACTAATAAAACTCATCTAACAGCTATGGAGTAAACAAAACAGTGAACTAACAGCAATGCAGCATAGGGCTAATTGGAGCAGTGTGCGAAACTAATGACTCCAAGGCAATCAAGTTACATGTTAGGTTGGTCTCACCAGAGTCTAACCCAGCATTGTTAATACATCAGTGTCACTGCCTTGAAGCACTACCTACCAAGGCTAGATTTGTGCAGATGTTACTATCTGAGGGGTGATTCGTCTGTCAACTCTGCCAGATGTTAGTTTGTCATTAGAAGTGGGGGACTATCAGCCTTGGCAGGGGTGTCTGGACGCCTATCTCCATTATAAATGTGTTAAGGCATCGGCTTTGAGAATCCGAAAATTAAAGCTGGAATGTTAATTGTAGGACTTCCAACTGTTGGCCCAATGGAGATGCATTAACTCATTACAGACCGGGGACTGAATCAGCAGTTCAATGCTCAGAACCATTTGGCAACTGAGCAGTTGAGTTTTCTTTCCCCGTGTCAGCCGTGGCTCAGTGGGTGGCACTCTCGCCTCTGAGCCAAAAGGTTGTGGGTTTGAGCCCCACTCCAGAGACTTGATCACAAAAATCCAGGCCAACTGCATTGTCAGAGGTGCCGTCTTTCGGATGAGACGTTAAACCGAGGCCCTATCTGCTCTCACGGGTGGACGTAAAAGATCCCACGGCGACAATTTTGAAGAGAGGCAGTGGAGTTATCCCCGGTGTCCTGGGCCAATATTTATCCTTCAATCAACATCACTAAAGCAGATGATCTGGTCATTATCACGTTGCTGTTTGTGGGAGCTTGTTGTGCGCAAATTTGCTGCCGCGTTTCCTACGTTACAACAGTGATGACACTTCATGAGTATTTCATTGGCTGTAAAGCGCTGTGGGACATCCTGAGGTTGTGAATGCAAGTCTTTCTTTTTTTTCCCCCAGTCTCACGGTCATGGCTCGCACGTGTAAGAATAACAAATGGTGTAAGCTACCCAAAGGGTACACCTGCAGGAGAGGAGTGGTGTAAATTGAAAAAAAACCTAGAGGGGGTTCAAGACTGGAGCCAACATCCAGAGCAAGAGCATTACTTTCCCTCCAGTGGTGTGATTTTATATACTCGACAGTGACCTTCAACTGGTTCAACATGCACTACTTAAGGAAGTAGCACTATTCCAGCCTTATTTTAAGGATTCTCAAAGCCAATGTCTTAACACATTTTTAATAGAAACAGGTGTTCAGACACCCAATGCAAGGCTGATAGTTTGTAATTTAAAGTCGGGACTAACATCTGGCAGAGTCAACAGAAGAATCACCCCTCAGACAGTAACATCTGCACAAATCTAGCCTTGGTAGGTAGTTCTTCAAGGCAGTGACACTGATATATTAACAATGCTGAGTTGACTCTGGTAAGACATACCTAACGTGTAACTTGTTTTTTTTTGTTGGATAAAACCCTACACAAATCCCAAACTCTGCGGCTATGAACCTCAATTTGCTCCTAGTATACTGGTAACCAAAATGTCTGTGTGCGGGCCTGCATGAATTAATACTTATCTTCTCTTGCCATGCCTTATGTCATGACCAAGAGGGTGGTCAGATGATCTTTTTTACGAAGTTGGCTGCCACATTTCCTTCAACAGTGACCACACTTCAGAAAGTACTTCATTGACTGTAAAGCACTTTGGGCTGGGGTTAAAGTTCCCTTAAGTAGTGCATGTTGAACCAACTGTCTAGTATCTAAAATCACTCCACTGGGGGGAAAATAATGCTCGGAGGTTGTGAAAGGCGCTATATAAATACAAGTTCATTTTTTTGTATAAGTCTTGCTAACCTACAATACGCAACAGTGAACAACCTGTAAATAATGTTTTTACCTTCTTTCCTGTTGAGGATTCAGCCTCCAACCATATAGCTGAAACCAGGAACTTGGCTTATTAGGGGGGTGGGGGGGGGGGGGGAAGCAACCACCATCAAATCCCCTCTTGCCAACTCAACTGCACAATGCGCCTCTTTATATATCCCTTCTCCAGTTTTTTTTCTCTGAACACTCCTCCCAAGGCACTTAATTATGTTGGGCACGCCCAATCCTCTCCTTACTCAATAGAACATAAGAAATAGGAGCAGGAGTCGGCCATTTGACCCCTTGAGCCTGCTCCGCCATTTAATAAGATCATGGCTGATCTGATCATGGACTCAGCTCCACTTCCCTGCCCGCTCCCCATAACCCTTTATCGCTCAAAAACTTGTCTATCTCCACCTTAAATATATGCAATGACCCAGCCTCCACGGCTCTCTGGGGTAGAGAATTCCACAGATTTACAACCCTCAGAGAAGAAATTCTTCCTCAGCTCAGTTTTAAATGAGCAGCCCCTTAGTCTGAGACTATGTCACCTAGTTTTAGTTTCCCCTATGTGTGGAAATATCCTCTCTGCATCCACCTTGTCAAGCCCCCTCATTATATGTTTCGCTAAGATCACCTCTCATTCTTCTGAATTCCAATGAGTATAGGCACGACCGACTCAACCCATCTTCATAAGTCAATCCTCTCATCTCCGGAATCAACCTAGTGAACCTTCTCTGAACAGCCTCCAAAGCAAGTATATCCTTCCTTAAATTCGGAGACCAAAACTCTACGCAGTACTCCAGGTGTGGCCTCACCAATACCCTGTACAGTTGTAGCAGGACTTCCCTGCTTTTATACTCGATCCCCCTTGCAATAAAGGCTAACATTCCATTTGCCTTCTTGATTACTTGCTGTACCTGCATACTAACTTTTTATGTTTCATGCACAAGGACCCCCAGGTCCCTCTGTACTGAAGCACTTTGCAATTTTTCTCCATTTAAATTATAATTTGCTTTTCTATTTTTTCTGCCAAAGTGGATAACCTCACATTTTCCCACATTGTACTCCATCTGCCAAATGTTTGCCTACTCACTTAGCCTGTCTATATCCCTTTGCAGATTTTGTGTGTCCTCCTCACAATTTGCTTTCCCACCCATCTTTGTATCGTCAGCAAACTTGGCTACATTACACTCAGTTCCTTCATCCAAGTCATTAATATAGATTGTAAATAGTTGAGGCCTCAGCACAGATCCCTGAGGCACCCCACTAGTTACGGTTTGCTAACCTGAAAATGACCCGTTTATCCCGACTCTCTGTTTTCTGTTAGCATGGATAGAGGATTGGCTAACTAATTTATTACCCCCAACCCCATGAACTTTTATCTTGTGCAAATAACCTTTTATGTGGCACCTTATCGAATACCTTCTGGAAATCCAATTACACCACATCCACTGGTTCCCCCTTATCCACCCTGCTTGTTATATCCTCAAAGAACTCCAGCAAATTTGTCAAACATGATTTCCCTTTTATTAAAACCATGCTGTCTATGCTTGGATTGAATTATGTTTTTCGAAATGTCCTGCTGCTGCTTCCTTAATAATGGACTCCAGCATTTTTCCCAACGACAGATGTTAGGCTAACTGGTCCATTGTTTCCTGCTTTTGGTCTGCCTCTTTTTTTTTTTAAATAGGAGCGGTACATTTGCGGTTTTCCAATCCACTGGGATCTCCCCAGAATCCAGGGAATTTTGGTAGATTACAACCAATGCATCCACTCTCTGCATATCTCTGCAGCCACTTCTTTTAGGACCCTAGGATGCAAGCCATCAGGTCTGGTGGACTTGTCTGCCTTTCATCCCATTATTTTACCAGGTACTACTTCTTTAGTGATAGTGATTATATTAAGTTCCTCCCTCCCTATAGCATCTTGATTATCCACTATTGGGATGTTTTAGTGTCTTCTACTGTGAAGACCAATACAAAATATTTGTTCGAAGTCTCTGCAATTTCCCTGTGCCCCATTATTAATTCCCCAGGGGGCAAAAGGAAATGAACAGATACAATAGAATGCCAGAGATTGGGAGGAAGGCCCTTAAGCTGATTTGTCATCATCTTAGTCTAGATGCGCTGAAGGCACATTGTAGGAAGCAGTATGTCTGAGCACCAGTGTACATGTGCCTGATAAAAATTGGTCTTGAAAGTGTTGTGCGGGAGGGAGGGAGAGAATGCACACAAGCAAAGCCCCAACTTTACATTTATAGACGGAGAGCCATACTATCTATAATAACTTGACCCCGCAGCCATATTGTACCTCCACAAAGTTAGTGTGTTTGGCATCACGGACAGTCACCACAGCGTGAACCTCCTCAATGAGCTTCTGTTTCTCATCATCGTCAAACTGCATGTACCACTTAGCCAAGCGGGTCTTCCCGGCACGGTTCTGAATGAGGATGAAACGGATCTGAAAAGAGAAAAGTAAACTGCTAAACTGACTGTGGAGTCATCTTGCAGGTAGTAAACCTTTTGTAGCAACCTCTTATAGGGGGACCAATGTGAGAATTAAAGCAGTCCTTAGCTTGTACCCCTTGCATTTTTTTCCCCCCAAAACATGTGCCCCTTCAATTTGTCCATGTAACAGTTGTGGCTGAAGGGCCCAGTAAACAAACTGTTCCCAGGCCTCTGCTAGTGTTCTTAGGAACCAGCCTCACAGCAGGACAGCTGAAATTGTGAACTCAACAGAGTTGGGGGGGGGAGAGAAATAGAACCCTCTACTTGAGACGTATAAGATTATGAGGGGGCTTGACAAGGTGGATACAGAGAGGATGTTTCCACTGATGGGGGAGACTAGATCTAAAGGGCATGATCTTAGAATAAGGGGCCGCCCATTTAAAACAGAGATGAAGAGAAATTTCTTCTCTGAGGGTTGTAAATCTATGGAATTTGCTGCCTCAGAGAGCTGCGGAAGCTGGGACATTGAATAAATTTAAAACAGAAATAGACAGTTTCTTAAACTATAAGGGGATAAGGGAAGTGGACCCGAGTCCATGATCAGATCAGCCATGATCTTATTGAATGGCGGAGCAGGCTCGTATGGCCTACTCCTGCTCCTATTTCTTATGTTCAACATCCTATTGTATCTGTTCATTCCCATTTCCCCCTTTTTTTCTTTTCTGTCCTCTCCAGAAGCTGCCAACACTTTCTGGGGTCCCATTGCATGGGTGCCAGTGGAGCGATGCTCTGCCCAAGTGTCCATGTGAGCACCGAGGCAAAGTGACTATGATGATTCACAGTGAGTGCCAGCTATTTAAAATCTTGGGATGCATCTCAAAGGGGTCTGATCCTATCTTCACCTGGCGTCACTCACCCAGTTTCCAGTGAGGTCACCGGGTAGCAATCAGGTGCGGGTAAGCTAACGGACCTTCCTCTCCCTCCTGCAGGAGTGCGGAGATGAAATGAAGCAACACCCACTGCTATCCTGGCCGAGATTAACCATCACAGCACAGACCAGGGATCAAATCTGGAATTACGTTGGTCTTTGTGGTCCAGTAAAATGCTCATTTTTTAAAAAAAAGAAAAGCAGTTAAAAAGTAGATGCACAAAACACAAGTGGGAAACCAGCTAACCACTAATATCTTTAATCCATGTTTAATGGGTTTGCATTGGATAAACGGTTCCATTGAGCTGGGTTTAATCTATACCAACAGCAGGAGGTTGTGCTCAATCTACTCAAATAGAATATTTCCGACAAATGTTGCAGAATCGTAAAGCAGGCATCCACAGTTAAATAGCTTCTATAAATTAGCAACATGCCCCTTAAATTGTCTTTCAAAAACCGAGATGGAAGTTACTGCGTTGACAATTGGTTGACGCCATTCTGGTCTCTGGAGTTGTGTAAGAATTGGATTCTGAGGTGGTTGGGATCTATACAATGAAGAAAAATGAGAAAGGTTTCTCACAGTAAAAAGAGGTTTTGTGTGGATCTACTATCACGTGTATTATGTTTGTACTGTACCTATGAATGACTCCACGAGGCAATGTGTTGTACTCAAACTGTAGTGACCTTGGTCCTTTATTCCTAACCCCAGAGTGAGGCAGCCGCATGGTGGCTCCCCTTTTATACAGCCCCTGCCACCAGGGCAGGAAACCCCGGTCTCCATTAGTGGTGCCAGCTTGTATATACACAGTGTAAACCTTATTGATAGTACATCAGGTAAACAAGTCTCCATCTTATGCAACTATACAGCGACTACACAGAGAGTATCTCTATAGTCTGCATATAAAACAACGTGGACATGCCACTGAGAACGCTCTTCCAGCAATTCTCCACCACTGGACAGGATACAAAGAAAAACACATCCTTTCTTTGCTCATCTCTTTCTATTTTTGTCAATACAGTACTAACATAGTCAGTGCACCTTTGAAGTGTTCTCATTCTTCCTGTATGTAGCTGCATCCTAAATGCTCCTCCTTCCGCCTGAATCTTTACTGTGTTGATATCAAGACGTACTACCCTGGCTCCTATTCCAGCAGGTTTACATGGAATATACAGCACGGAAACAGGCCATTCAGCCCAAAGAGTCCATACGGCTCCACTAGAGTCAACTCCCTCTCCAGATAGATTTCTCAATTGAAAGTCACACAATAGTTTGAACACAAATTTGGTTGCTCCAAGGCAGCCTGGTTCTCTGGGTCACACGCTCACTTCCAATGCAGAACATTGTGGCTTCAATCCACATTATGGACTTCAGTGCATAATCTAGACTGACACTCCAGTGCAGCACTGAGAGAGTGCTGCCTTGTCGGAGGTGCCGTTTTTCATCGGAGACATTAAACTGAGGCCTGTTTAGGTGGATGTAAATGATCCACTGCAGAATCTGAAGAGCAGGGAACTTCACCTGGCATCCTGGCCAACATTTAACCCTCAATCAGCACCACCAAAACAGCTTAATTAATACTCTCATTGTTATTTGTGGGACCTTGCTCAGCACAAATTAACTACCAACAGCAATAGCGCTTCAAAAGGTCATTAATTGAAAGGTGCTATCACAGCTGTGTGGGATAAGCTGGATGGACATTAGGTAATTTCCTGTCTGTCATTTTTCATGTTTGTATGACAGCATAACTAAAACTGCCTATTTCCACCTCCATAACATTGCCCGCTTCCACCCCAGCCTCAGATCATCAGCTGCTGAAACACCCAACCATGCTTTTGTTACCTCTGGACTTGACTATTCAAACGCACTCCTGGCTGGCCTCCCATATTCTAACCTACGTAAACTTGAGGTCATCTAAAACTTGGCTGCCCGTGTCCTAACTCGCACCAAGTCCTGACCTACATAGGCACCCAGTTAAGCAATGCCTCGATTTCAAAATTCTCATCCTGGTTTACAAATCCCTCCATGGCCTCGCTTCTGTATTCTCTTCCAGCCTTACAACTGCCCTCCCTCCCCTCCGGAGATGTCTGCGTTCCTCTAATTCTGCCCTCTTGAGCATCCCTGATTATACCTGCTCAACCATCGGTGGCCGTACCTTCAGCTACCTGGGCCCTAAGCTCTGGAACTCCCTCCCTAAACCTCTCCGCCTCTCTTTCCTCCTTTAAGACGCTCCTTAAAAGCTACCTCTTTGACCAAGCTTTAGGTCATCTGCTGTAATTTCTTATGTGGCTTGTGTCAAATTTATCGGTTTTGTCTTATAACAAATGCTGTGAAGCGACTTGGGACGTTTTACTACGTTAAAGGCGCTATATAAATAATTGTTGTTGTTGCTGTTGTAGGATAGCCGTTTCACTCGAGTACGTCCAAGTGGCCATTTTGTAATGTGCCAGCATAGACAGCAAGTGACAGCGGGCTGTTCGATCGCAAACAAGCCTAATCCTGCCCTCCCGCGATGTCCACACGCATGCACTTTACAGCAGGAAACACTGGACGGTGATAAGGACCTGTAACCTTGGATGACCTTTCTCCTGGTTGAGACCAATACTGGCCTCTACTGTACTGCCAATCGGACTCAGCTCAGCGAACACAAGACAGTCCACAGAACTGATGGCTGATCACACTTACTGCAGAATTTCTTGGTTGCCTCCAGATGGGGGGGGGGAACGGGGAAGCAAGGGAGACACGGGGGGCAGGATGGCGAGAGAAAGCCATGCAGGGTAGAGAGAGAGAGACACGGGCACCATGCAGGCACCCTTTCCAAAGAGGGATCATTGGAAATCAGTCAGAAATGGCAACCCCAGCCAATATGATTTGCTGCTCCCCCATCCCCCCTCCTCTCCCCTGAATATACTTTTGCCAAACAATTCTTTAGGCAACATATTCCAGGTGATTCTGATATCCTAAGCAAACAAGCAGTTAATGTAGTCTGTGTAAGCTCAGATTGTACTACAGCACGTCTCATTTCAATCCAATCATATAAATATAAAATCCAGGAGTTCATGTTCAATCGCTGGTGTCTGGCCAGCAATAAGATTGCTAGCAACTGGCCGTAGAACTCGGAGCATGGCGAGGGAGGAGGATAAATCAGCCAGGGTTCCTACTTCTGATCTTAATCCACTTGAGCCTTCTGCAAATCACATATCTGTGGCTATCAGAATGACTTTTCCGGTGAAGCCAACCATGAGGCAACAGACTGCGGAGATTTACTCTGACATTCACATATGAAGGAAGACCACTTGGGTCATATACCGAAGAGGCCATTCAGCCCCTCGAGTTTATTCCGCCACTCACAGCTGATCACCATTTATCTGCTTTTGTTCCATAGCTCTTGATAATCTTACCCAACAAAGATCTAGCTGTCTTAAAAGCTTCGATTGACCCTCAGCCCTTTGCCTTGGGGGGGGGGGGGGGGGGCAGTGCACTAGGTTTCCACTAATCTTTGTGAGGAAAAAAGTGCTTCCTGATTTCGCTCCTAAATGGCCGAGCTGTAATTTTAAGATTATGCCCCCTTGTTCCGGACTCCCCCCACCAGAGGAAACAATTTAATAACCAGCACCTGTAACCGTGCTCCAGCAAGGAGTCAGTGGACTCTGGGGAGGAAAAGGGGGAAAAAATTGGAAGGAGAAAAATATAAACACGGGGCTAAGACCCTCCCCGTTTAGCTGCAGGAGTAGAAAATTGCAACTTCCATTTCTAAGGATCATTTAAACTTTGCATCATTTGGATCGGATTGTTAATCTTTTGAGAAATGTTCTTAACCATTTGTAACAAGTTTGGGGGAAAAAGGTATTGCATGTTCAAAAGAAAAGGTTCAATTGAACATGACATGCACTCAAAAACCACCCTCCTCCCCAAACAAAATACACACACACCCTATTCCTTCGAATCCCTAAGATGAAATGCTTTGTGGGTGTTCAGGCTTTAGTGTCTAATTAAATGCAACATTCTACAGATTAAGATAATACATGTCTGAACACTGTCATTACTTAAAATTTTTCAATGGATTAGGTTTTAGTTCAGCATTTAAGACGTCACTTTGTCTTGGCCCAAGTGCACCCAATTTGCTTACCTGTAATTATTATAATAATATAAGTGACTGGGCGGTTTATTCACAGTGCAAGAAATGTTCATTTTACAACACGGTTACGGTCTTTTTTTTCTAAAAATACAAATGATTCATTTTCTTCCACCGTCTACAATATCCATGTCAATTGTACAAGAGCTGTCTGGGCTGAATTATTTAACTCAATACCCTGATCGGTTCGTGGATTAAGCACCTGTACATCCCAATATTCTCTTCTGAGCACTATTTAAGAACTTAAGAAATAGAAGCAGGAGTAGGCCAGACGGCCCCTCAGGCCTGCTCCGCCATTCAATAAGATCATGACTGATCATCGACCTCAACTCCACTTTCCCACCCGATCTCCATATTCCTTGGTTCCCCTAGATCCCCAAAATCTATCGATCTCAGCCTTGAATATATTTAGAGACTCAGCATCCACAGCCCTATGGGTCAGAGAATTCCAAAGAGTCACAACCCTCTGAATGAAGAAATTCCTCCTCATCTCTGTCTTAAATGGCCGACCCTTTATCCTGAGACTGTGACCCCTGGTTCTAGACACTCCAGCCAGGGGGAAACAACCTCTCAGCATCTACCGTCAATCCCCTTCAGAATCTTGTATGTTTCAATGAGATCACCTCTCATTCTTTTAAACTCCAGAGAGTATAGGCCCATTCTACACAATCTCACATTATAAGACATGCCTTTCATCCCAGAAATCAATCTGTTGCACCGCCTCCAAGGCAAGTATATTCTTCCTTAGATAAGGAGACCAAAATTGTACACAGTACTCCAGGTGTGGTCTCACCAAGACCCTATACAATTTCCTAGCTCTTTTAAGCCACAAGATTACAGTGGAACCAAGCCCCAATTAGTTGCGTGCTCTCGTTACTGTGAATGCTGGTTTGCTTCTTTTATTTTCGCGCTCTCGTTACTGCAATTGCAGGGACCAATACTGCTCCAACAGATGTTCTGAAAGTGGGTCCCATCTGAAATGTCACCCTTTCACTTTCAGATTGTGGTCTAGCCTGTTCTACATTCCCACAGTGTTGGTTTTATTTCGGATTTCGACCGCTTGGTTTTCCGCTAAACATACCATTCACCATTTGGGTCTTGAGTAACTCAACATACAATCATATGGCACGGAAGGAGGCCACTCGGCCCATCGTGTCCACGCCAGACATACTAACACCCATGGCATCCATTTAAAGAAGAATTGTACAACTGTCATCAACTAACAACAACTTGTATTTATATATCGCCTTTAACGTAGTGAAATAGGAGTATTGAGATAAATAATTTGACACCGAGCCGCACAAGTAGAAATTAGTGCAGGCGACCAAAAGCTTGGTCAGAGAGGAATGTTTTAAGGAGTGTCTTGAAAGAGGAAAGAGAGATGGAGAGGCGGAGAGGTTTAGGCAGAGCTTGGGGCCTAGGCAACAGAAGGCACGCCACCGATGCTCGAGCGATTATAATCAGGGATGCTCGAGAGGGCAGAATTAGAGGAGCGCAGACATCTCAGGGGGTGGGGAGAGATTGTGGGGATTACAGAGATAGGGAGGGGCGAGGCCATGGAGAGATTTGCAATTAAGCTTTATGATTGTCCTGCATTTTTGAATCAAGCCCTGCTGGACATTGAGTTTGAGGCTAATTTGCAAAAATTGACACATTTGCCCTGCAAAAAGTAGGATAATAGCATAAAACTCTTTTTAAAAAAAGCATTAAGCCAGCTCTTCTTTCCATTCAAGAGTTTCCATAAAATGTTGGCACTGGCCAGGAAGTCCTGTCTGCTAACTCAGGGGCACAGGACACAATGCTGATTGAGCCTCTCATTAGACTGGTGGTTGGTAATGTAGGGCGGGAGAATTCTGCTTCAAACTAGGAAATCCTCAGGAAAAGTAACAATATCCTAAATAACAGCCCTGGAAATGGATCGCACTTCACTTAAGACTTTTAAAATAATGTATACTTGTGATACCCACTATTGGACTAAAGTAAAAGTGAATATACTAAACGATTCAGTACAATTCTGGTGTTTTGGGAAGGGGCAGAGAGCAACCTTTTTTTTTGGTGAACTTTTTGTAACATCAAGGGAAGAGGGGTGATGGGGGATACTCCCCAAAGCCTTTCCACCATCTACAAGGCATAAGTCAAGAGTGTGATGGAATACTCTCCACTTGCCTGGGATGTGTGCAGCTCCAACAACACTCGAGAAGCTTGACACCATCCAGGACAAAGCAGCCCACTTGATCGGCACCCCATTCACTCCCTCCACCACCAGTGCACCGAGGTTGCAGTGTGTACCATCTACCAGATGCACTACAGCAACTCACCAAGACTTGATAGCACTTCCCAAACCCACAACCTCTACCACTTGGAAGGACAAGGGCAGCAGGTGTATGGGAACACCATAACCTCCAAGTTACACACCATCCTGACTTGGAAATATATCACTGTTCCTTCATCATCACGGGGTCAAAATCCTGGAAGTCCCTCCCTATCAGCACTATGGGGGTACCTTCACCACATGGACTGCAGTGGTTCAAGGCAGCAGATCACCACCATCTTCTCAAGGGCAATTAGGGAATAGCTGTCCTGAACAGCTTGGCTAGAGGCACGGCTAGTTGTAGAGCACAAGTCATCAGCTCTATAGCCGGGGTGTTGTCAGGGCCTATAGCCGTTTCTTGATAATCAAGTGGAGTGAATCGAATTGGCTGAAATCTGGCATCTGTGAAGTTGCGGACCTCAGGAAAAGATGGATCACCCACTCGGCACTTTCACCAACCTTTCAGGCAGTGCATTCCAGACCATCATAACTTGCTGTATAAAAAAATTCTCATCGCTCCTCTGGAATTACTGTAAAGGAAATTAAGGTGAAGAAAATATACAATACAATCCAAATGCACCTCAACTTAAAAGTACAGGGCCATCAGAACTTAATATCCTTTAAAAAGATTGTTACCAATGATTCCTGAAAAACAATAGATTGAGATAATTATTGAGTCTTTGCAGTGAGGGACTTCAGTTATGTGGATAGAGTGGAGAAGCTGGGGTTCTCCTTAGAGCAGAGAAGGTTGAGAGGAGACTTGATAGAGGTCATAGAATGGTTACAGCACAGATGAAGGCCATTCGGCCCATCGAACCCGTGCCGGCTCTCCAAGAGCACTGCAGCCAGTCCCACTCCCCAGCTCTTTTCCCCCCCCCCCGTAGCTCAGAAATGTTTTTCCTTCAGGTACTTATCCAATTTGCTTTTGAAAGCCACGATTGAATCTGCCTCCACCGCCCTCTCAGGCAGCACATTCCAGATCCTAACCACTCGCTGCGTAATTCCTTTCTTCTGATACAGCCTTTGGTTCTTTTGCCAATTAAAGGTAATTGTCAAAGGGTGTTCAAAATCATGAGGCTCCAGACACAGAGTAGAGAGAGAAACTGTTCCCATTGGAGGAAGGGTCGAGAACCAGAGGACAAAGATTTTAGGTGACTCATAGAATAATACGACACAGAAGGCCATTCGGCCCATCGAGTCTGTGCCGGCTCTTTCGAAGAGCAATCCAGTTAGTCCCACTCCCCCACTCTTTCCCCATACCCCTGCAATTTTTTCTCTCCAAGTATTTATTATTCCCTTTTCAAAGCTACTAAGACAGTTTGTAGCTACTGCTTGTGGATATGGTGCCAGCTATCTGCAACAGTGCATATCCATACATGCCTGTTTGACTAATAAGCCATTGGGTTAAATAGGAAAATATGATTTTTACTCTGACAAAGTGTTATTGACCCGAAATGTTAACTCTGCTTCCTTTCCACAGACCTGCTGTGATTTCCAGCATTTTCTGTTTTTATTCCAGATTCCAGCATCCGCAGTATTTTGCTTTTGTGCTTCTTGCTTTGGGTGGTCCAAGAGTTTCTGCTGCAGCACTGCAACTTTTTAAACTCAGTGATTAGTTAAGCAATACAGCTCAGTAAAGCACCATGTTTAATCTCCAGTCTGTGCTAAGTTAGCTGATCTCAGGCGTTCTGGCAATGGGAATGCTAGAGTTAGTGGCCCTAGGGCAGGGAGGGGAATATTGTCCAGGATTCCAGCTGTGATGCCCTCCTCAGATACCAACACGCATTCACTGTCGAGGCTCACATGGATATGGTAGCATAGTGGTTATGTTACTGATCCGATGTCACGAGTTCAAATCCCACCATGGCAGCTAGCGAATTTAAATTCAGTTAATTAAATAAATCTGGAATAAAAAGTTTGTATCAGTAATGATGACCGTGTAACTACTGGATTGTTGTAAAAATCCATCTGCCGCCCTTACCCGGTCTGGCCTTTATGTGACACTCTGAAATGGCAAAGCAAGCCACCCAGTTATCAAGGAGGTAGCAACTCTCCAAGGCTTCTTCGGCAGCACCTCCCAAACCCGCGATCTCTAGCACCGAAAAGGACAAGGGTAGCAGGCACATGGGAACACCACCACCTCCAAGTTCCTCTCTAAATCGCACACCATCCAGAATTGGAAATATATTGCTGTTATTTCATTGTCGCTGGGTCAAAATACTGGAACTCCCTCCCCCTAACAGCACTGTGGGAATACCTTCACCACACGGGACTGCAGCGGTTCAAGGCGGCGGTTCACCACCACCTTTTCAAGGGCAATTCGGGGTGGCCAATAAATGCCAGTCTCGTCAGCGATACCAACATCCCGAGAATAAATAAAACATGAGAATAGTCTCTTGGACATGCTAGTAAAGGGCAGTCAAACAGTACGCCAGCAGCAGCCAGTGCCTGTCGGGTGGGAGAAAATTGGGAAGAAAAATAGTGTTGAGAACCTTCGTACAGGCATCTGACACCCCCTCAACTCTTAGACAGCCCACTTACAACAAGGCAACTGGAACTCTGCGCCAGAGATTTTTCAGGTTCTATTTTACGCTATATTACAGTACACCCATTACAGAAGTAATGAAGTTCTCAAACAAAATGCTTAGCTCCTGGAGATTGAAATCAACATATACCTCCTCTAATCCAGCTTGTTGTACATGCTGAGCGTGATGCGGTCCCCTCTGGTACTGGCAAATGGGTAAATGTTTTGCAGAATTCCTTTTCGTCTAGAAGCGTGACCCTCCACCTCCGTGTGGCTCACCACTTGGACCTCCTCCACACTCGCTCTGCCCGCAACATTTTTGGCCCATAACCAGGCTCATTGTAAACTTCAGCAACAATATTCCATCTTCTTCTTAGGCACTCTTCAGCCTTCTGGACTCAGCATCAACTTCGTCCCTTAGCCATCCCTCTTGTTTTCAGTGGTTAGAATGTGGAACTCGCTGCCACAGGGAGTAGTTAGAATAGAATGGTTACAGCACGGAAGGCGGCCATTCGGCCCATCGAGCCCGTGCTGGCTCTCTGCAAGAGCACCTCAGCTAGTCCCACTCCCCCGCCCTTTCCCCGCAGCCCTGAATTTTTTTTCTTTCATTTTGTTCAGCCATGAACTCATTGAACGGCAGTGCAGGCTCGAAGGGCCGAATGGCCTACCGCTGCACCTAATTTCTATGTTTCTATATATGTTTCTATGTTTCAGGTATTTATCCAACTCGCTTTTGAACGTAGTGATGGAGTCTGCCTCCACCACCCAATCCTAACCACTCCATGCAAAAAAGTTTTTTCTTATGATGTCGCCTTTGGTTCTTTTGCCAATCACCTTAAACCTCTATCAAATCTCCTCTCAACCTTCTTTGCTCCAAGGAGAGCAACTCCAGCTTCAGGTTGAGGCAAATAGCTTAGATGCTTCCAAAAGAAAACTAGATGAGTACATGAGAGAAAAGGAAATAGAAAGATACGCTGAAAGACTGAGATGAAGTAGATGGAATGGGAAGAGACTCCTGTGGAGTATAAATAACAAGTATAGGCTAGTCAGGCTGAATATCCTCTTTGTGCTGTATATTTGATGTAATTATATGCAATCCAGTTAGAGGTCATTGACAATCTGCTTAAAACTTCCATTTTGGAACCAGATTTGACTAATTCCTTTGTCTTTCACATTTCTGTATCTACCTCCTGAGGTAGCCTCCATGTGCTATCGGCTAGTAAATTAGTGGCTCCTTTGTGAAAATAATGAATATATCAGAACTTTTGACAACTTACTGGTAACCTCCCCATCCCTTTTCCTCGGAAGCATCTCAACTTCCCGTTTGGCCGTGACAGTTCTGATGAAGAACCTACATCCAAAACATGTGAGACAAATTTGCTGGAGTTCTTTGAGGATGTAATGAGCAGAGTGGATAAAGGAGAACCAGTTGATGTCATATATTTGGATTTCCAGAAAGCATTCAATAAAGTGCCACACAAAAGGTTACTGCACAAGATAAGAGCTCACGGGTTTGGGGGTAATATATTAGTGTGGATAGAGGATTGGCTAACGAACAAAAAAAGAGTTGGGATCAATGGGTCACTTTCAGGTTGGCAAACTGTAACTGGTGGGGTTCCACAGGGATCAGTGCTGGGGCCTTAACTATTTACAATCTATATTAATGACTTGAATGAAGGGACTGAGTGTAACATAGCCAAATTTGCTGATGATACAAAGATAGTTGGGAAAGCAAGTTGTGAGGAGGACACAAAGAATCTACAAAAGAGATATAGATAGGCTGAGTGAGTGGGTAAAAAATTGGCAGATGGACTATAATAGGCGAAAATGTGAGGTTATCCATTTTGGTAGGAGAAATAAAAAAGCAAATAATTATTTAAATAGGGAGCTATTACAAAATGTAGTTGAGGGGGATCTGGGGGTTCTTGTATGTGAAATGCAAAAAATTAGCATGCAGGTACAGCAAGTAATCAGTAAGTCAAATGGAATGCTGCCCTTTATTGCAAGGGGGATGGAGTATAAAAGTAGGGAAGTCCTGCTGCAACTGTACAGGGCATTGATAAGACCACACCTTGAGTACTGCATACAGTTTTGGTCTCCTTATTTAAGGAGGTATATACTTGCATTGGAGGCAGTTCAGAGAAGGTTCACTAGGTTGATTCCTGTGATGAGGGGGTTGTCATATGAAGAAGGATTGAGCCTATACTCCTTGGAGTTTAGAAGAATGAGAGGTGATCTTATTTAAACATATAAGATTCTAAGGGGGCTTGACAGGGTAGATGCAGAGAGGATATTTCCCCTCATGGCGGAATCTAGAACTAGGGGGCATAATTTCAGAATAAGGGGTCGCCCATTTATGACGGAGATTAGGAGGAATTTCTTCTCTCAGAGGGTTGTGAATCTTTGGAATTCTCTACCCCAGAGAGCTGTGGAGGCTGGGTCACTGAATATATTTAAGGTGGCGATAGACAGATTTTTGTATGATAAGGGAGTCAAGGGTTATGGGGAGCGAGCGGGGAAGCGGAGATGAGGCCAGGATCAGATCAGCCATGATCTTATTAAATGGCGGAGCAGGTGCAAGGGGCCGTATGGCCTACTCCTGCTCCTATTTCTTATGTTCTTACGTTCTTATGAACTCATCTTTTCCCCTTTCAGAAAATGCTGGAATTACACAGGTCCTCAGGAAAAGATAGGTAAACTTCTCGGGTCCAGAGCCCTTGTCAGTTCCGAGGTAGAGTCTATACCCGAACCATCAACTTGTCTTTTTTCATATGCTCTTTTTTTAAACTGATCCAGAGAGGACACTGGGTTCAACAGAAAAACAAGTTTGCACATGCCCCTTTATTTTAAGAAGGCACAACTAATAAGAGAATTGAAACATTTCAACAGAACCGAAAGGAAACTTAGAAGAATAAAACACAATGTTATTGTGTATCTATTAGTCTATTCCCTGGTGACTGACCTGCTGTCCATTTGCAGCATTTTGCATCAGTTTTTGGATTTACACAGTATTTATAGCACAGAAACAGGCCATTCAGCCCCACTGGTCCGTGCTGGTGTTTATGCTCCACACAAGCCTCCTCCCACCCTTCATCTCATCCTATCAGCATAACCTTCCATTCCTTTCTCCCTCATATGCTTATCTAGCTTCCCCTTAAATGCATCGATACTATTCGCCTCAACCGCTCCCTGTGGTAGCAAGATCCACAATCTCACCACTCTCTGGGTGAGACCTCGGTGGCATGGTACATCAGGCATTGAAAGTTGGCATACAGGTGCAGCAGGCAGTTAAGAAAGCAAATGGCATGTTGGCCTTCATAGCAAGAGGATTTGAGTATAGGAGCAGGGAGGTCTTGCTGCAGTTGTACAGAGCCTTGGTGAGACCACACCTTGAGTATTGTGTGCAGTTTTGGTCTCCTAATCTGAGGAAGGACATTCTTGCTATTGAGCGAGTTAGCGAAGGTTCACCAGACTGATTCCCGGGATAGCAGGACTGATATAAGAAAGACTGGATCATCTAGGCTTATATTCACTGGAATTTAGAAGAATGTGAGGGGATCTCATAGACGCATATAAATTTCTGACGGGATTGGACAGGTTAGATGCAGGAAGAATGTTCCCGATGTTGGGGAAGTCCAGAACCAAGGGTCACAATCTAAGGATAAGGGACCGAGATGAGGAGAAACTTTTTCACCCAGAGAATTGTGAACCTATGCAATTCTCTACCACAGAAAGTTGTTGAGTCCAGTTCGTTGGATATATTCAAAAGGGGGTTAGATGTGGCCCTTACGCCTAAAGGGATCAGCAGGTATGGAGAGAAGGCAGGAGTGGGGTACTGAAGTTGCATTGTCAGCCATGATCATATTGAATGGTGTTGCAGGCTCGAAGTGTCGAATGGCCTGCTGCTGCACCTATTTTCTATGTTTCTATGTAAAGAAGTTTCCCCTGAATTCTATATTGGATTTATTAGTGAATCTCTTATAATTATGGCCAAACGTTCCCCCTCAGTCGCGCGACTGTCTGCCGACCCCGCACAGCCTGGAACTGGCTTTTCCAATGTACAATGTCATGTATGTGCAAAACTTTGAATGCCCGGGCACCACAAATTTAAAAATTGGGGGAGGGGGGGGAAAAGAAAGAGACACGTTGTTTTGGTCTCCCTTACATCTTCTTTACCACTACCCTTTCATAATCTTAAAAGACCTCGATTAGGTCACCCGTGGTCTTCGCTTTTCAAGATGAAAGAGACCCCCAGCCTGTTCAGCCTTTTCTGATAGGTATGACCTCTCAGTTCTGATGTCACCTAAAAAACACTGTCATTGCTGTTTTTGAAAAATGCACACACAGCTGTATTGCTCCAAACAAAATGTGATTCAAAATAATTCACAAACCCCTCTGAATGCTTTGGGGAAAGGTGACCAGGCCTCTTCAGCCATATTCATCTCCAGTGCTGTCAAACACTCAGCAACCATTGAAAATATCACCAACCTTTGCTTTTTTGTGAAGGATTTAACAGCCAATGGATGAAATGAAATGCTTTATTTCATTATAAATATAAAAACCCTTCACTGTGCATCTCAGCTCAGGCCTCGCGCTGCAGTCAATTCGTTCAAAATATAAAGATTCTCCACTTACCATTCTAACGCTCCTTCACGGCTTGTGTGCGATTTTCTTTTATAAAAGCTACACTCTGTGGTTTATTTCTATGTGTTTTTTTCAATATATTATGAGGTTTTATTTCTGAGGCGACGCTTTTGCCCCCCCCTCGGCTGCCGCTGACTCTGACTCTGACTCAAACCCGCAGCTGCTCACTGCGGCTGCGCAGCTCCAGCATTTCCCAGCCCAATGGGCTCTGGGAAATGTAGTCTCCTCTGCACCCCTCTCCTCTTCCCTCCTTCCCTTTCCTCCCCGCTCCACCCATCCTCACCCCACTCCTCCTCTATCCTCACCCCACTCCTCCTCTCCCCCTTTCACCTCCTCTCCCCTCCCCTCTACCCCTCTTCCCCTTTCCCCCCCACCCCTCTACCCCTACCCCTTTCCCCCCCACCCCTCTACCCCCTTCCCCCCCCACCCCTCTACCCCCTTCCCCCCCCCACCCCTCTATCCCTTCTCACTCCTCCTCCCCCCTGCATTACAACAGTGACTACAGTTCAAAAGGAACCAACAACCCTGAGATTAAGAGTCTCATGCTCTCCTGACTGAGTTAGCTGGGCCTGATATGGGGATAGTGCAGGAACGTAAGAATATAAGAAATAGGAGTAGGCTATTTTGGCCCTCGAGCCTGCTCCACCATTCAATAAGGCTGATCTGATGATGGTCTCAGCTCCACTTCCCTGCCCGCTCCCCATAACCCTTTATTCCCTTAAAATCTGTCTATCTCCACCTTAAATATATTCAATGACCCAGCCTCCACAGCTCTCGGGCACAGAATTCCATAGATTTACAACCCTCAGAGAAGAAATTCCTCCTCATCTCAGTTTTAAGTGGGCGGACCCTAATTCTGAGACTATGTCCCCTAGTTTAAGTTTCCCCGATGAGTGGAAATATCCTCTCTGCATCCACCTTGTCGAGCTCCCTCATTATCTTATACACTTCAATAAGATCACCTCATTCTTCTTAACTCCAATGTGTATAGGCCCAACCTACTCAACCTATCTTCATAAGTCAACCCCCTCATCTCCAGAATCAACCTAGTGAACCTTCTCTGAACAGCCTCCAATGCAAGTATATCCTTCCTTAAATACGGAGACCAAAACTGTATGCAGTACTCCAGGTGCGGCCTCACCAATACCCTGTACAGTTGTAGCAGGACTTCTCTGCTTTTTATACTCTATCCCCCTTACAATAAAGGCCAAGCAAGGCTTTTGCCTTCTTGATTACTTGCTGTACCTGCACACTCACTTTTTGTGTTTTATGCACTAGGACCCCCAGGTCCTTCTGTACTGCAGCACTTTGCAATTTTTCTCCATTTAAATTATTATTTGCTTTTCTATTTTTCTGCTAAAGTGGATAACCTCACACTTTCCCACATTATACTCTATCTGCCAAATTTTTGCTTGTCAATATCCCTTTGCAGATTTTTTGTGTCCTCCTCACAATTTGCTTTCCCACCTATCTTTGTATCATCAGCAAATTTGGCTACATAACATTCGGTCCCGTCTTCCAAGTCATTAATAGATTGGAAAGTGTAGTTGATGTAGAAGCAGGAAAGTGTACATCAGCCATGATCTTGAGGTACCATATGGCCTACTCCTGTTCCTATTTCTGATGTTCTTATGTACTTCATTGGCTGTGAAGCACTTTTGGAAATCCGGTGGTCGTGAAAGGTGCTATAGAGATGCAACTTTTTCAAGTCTTTCTTTTAGTACTGCGGGATCCTTTACGTCCACCTGAGAGAGCAGATGGGGCTTCAGTCTAATGTTTCATCTGAAAGACGGCACCTCCGGCAGTGCGGCTCTCCCTCAGCACTGCACTGGGAGTGCCAGCCTGGATCGTTGTGCTCAAGTCTCTGGAGTGGGACTTGAACCCACGACCTTCTGACTCACTGAGCCAGTGGCTGAGCACAATCATATGTATTATAATCGACTTCCTTTGGGCACTCAAGGAGACAAGTCTCAAGAGATTTCCACTGGAAGGGAAAAAAACAAGAGATGCACTCATGTAGATAATTAGGAGTCTTAAATTCTTTCTCTAAACACAAGCCATGTTAAAACAGCCCATCACTTATCTGAATGTTTAGATTTTATATACAAAGTGAGAAAAATGGCATTAAAGGTGTCTGATCTGAACAACATGAAACTCTTTTGGAGTTCACCTGCAAAACATAAAACATTAAACGGTGACACTCCAGACATTTACAAGGCCCTTTTTTTCCCCCCCTTTTTTTTGTTTTTTTTTGTGCTGAACAACATGAATGAACTAAATCAGACAGAAGCAACTGCTTAAAATCAACACACATACCAGAGAACTACAATTCCCAGCGTGCCCTGCCACCTACATCACGCCCCCAGTTTCCGGTCCGCGCAGGCCACATCCTGTCACTCCCACACCTCGCAGAGGAGCTGGGGGGGCGGGGGTCCCGCAACCGAAAGTGCTGAATGAAATGCCGGCGTTGATTGACAGCTCGGGCCGACCAATCAGCTCGGCGATCGCCAACCCCGCCCGGCCAATGACAGCGTCGCGAGCGCCGCGGCGAAGGCGGGAGCGAGAGAGCAAATCAGCAAGTTCGGTTGGCGGATCCAAAAAAAAATCTTCCCCTTCATTGTAGAACATTTATATATATATATGTGTGTGTGTGAGGGGAAAAAAATGCTTTAGTCGAGGCGGGAGCGGCTGTCGGTCGACATTTCTGACTGAAAATCGGGGTCGGCCTAGCGAATGGTGCGGTTTTTATTCTCCTTTCAGCTTTTGAAATAGGAATTTTAATTATTTTTTTTTGTGAGCGAGCGGCCTCCATGGCGGCCTGAGAAGCATCATGGGCGAGGCCTGCTCCTGGGGGGGAAGCAGCAGAGCAAAAAGTTGGTGAAGGGGAGGGGAAGGAGTCCTGGAGAGAGAGAGGGAGAGAGAGGAGATATCCGCCATTTCTGCGCCGTGTTAGACTTCCAAGAGGCAGAGCGAGGGAGAGAAAAAGCAAATCACTTTTAATCCACACCACATTCCCTCCCCTCCAGCCCCTTTTCCATCTGTCCTGTGATTCCAGGAGAAAACAAGATGTCTGCTGACCATTAATTTCAAATTCCCCTTGGAAAAAAAAATTCTATATTTGTGTCTCATCCTGCAAAAGGTAGGTAGATTTTTTTTTTCTTTCCTTCGATTTCTAGATAATTTCTCATTTAATTTCTCATTTGAGCCTTAATTTGTATTCCAGGCTTGCGCGCTCTATCTATCTCTTTTTTTTTTGTTGGCATATAAATATATATATTTTTGTCTCTACCCACAAGATTGATTTTCTTGGAAATATTTCATTTTTCCCTTTTTTTTTGTTTGCGTGTATTCACGAATGACTTTTAAGAGGGATAGCATTTTTGTGGACTTCTCGTGTATTTTTGTGGTCGAGTGAGCCATGTGTCAAAACATGTAGAAGAAATTATTTCTTTTATTAGTCAAACAAAATAATCAATGCAAGGCATATTGCTCTTCCAAGAACTGATTTGAACGTTTGGCGGAATTCTGTATGGAAAGTTTAGAAGGTCTATCTGTTTCGGACGCTTATTTTTTTTACTCTTTTTTTTGTTGCAGTTTTTGATTGTTTAAAAAAAATGTATGTAAGCTTTGTTTATGGAATTTTTAATACAATCCTTCTATAATCGTTTTGCAGTCATTTGTCATAACATAACGAAAGGTTTGAGAACACATTTTACAGAATACCAGGTTTGCTACTTCAGGTCAATCCAACATTAAGGATATTTTTGGGAAAAAACAATTTCTATAGAATTAGGAGTGAAAAATGTGATTGGTTTTGAATAATGTGTTACTGGTTATTTTGCATGTGAAATTTTTAGGCAATTTATTGTGTTCGCAAAAAATCTAGAGGTATTACACTGCAAAATGGAAAAATATTGTATTGGAAAAAAAATGGGTGGGTTTTTTTATTTTGCTTTTTACTCTACCATCTAAGGAGTGTGTGTGTATATTCTGGCATTAAACATAGTACAGTCACGGATGTAATGGTATCTGCTTTTACTGTGAAAGTCTACAAACTCTATCTGAACCCTCCTCCTCCCCCTTTAGAGTATATGTGGAATATGTCTTGACATGTTTGGTATCCATTGCATTAAGCACATGTTTGTAGTGGGGTTCCAAAGGTACGATTTCTGGTTTATTATGGCAAAGTGAAGTCATGTGGGGGAGGTCGGTGAAGGTTGGGGTGAGGGGAACTGTTTGTGTTCAGCACAGTACTGTGGAGGAAGGGGATATTCTCAAGTGTGTTGCAAAGCATTAATAGGTCAAGGGGTTGAGATGATATCATTGAGTTTTGCTCCATTTTATGCAGGTGTTTTGAACCTGCCTACCTATCTCATATTTTAGAACCGTATTGCCAGTAGGATTCAACAAAGTGTAATTTTGTGTGAAATCCCCTCCCACCCCAACCTCTGTCGTAATGTTTCTTTAGTGTTGATTCAATTTATGCCTTCTAGTTACCAACTCTCCAATCGGTGGAAATAATTTCTCTCAATTTACTGTTATCAAAACCCCTCATGATTTTGAACGCCTCCATCAGATCTCCTTTTGGCACAAGAAAATGGCAAAATCTATATAATATGCCAGTATTAAAACTGCACACTAAAGTAATATAACTCGAGTAGGCCCAGGTTTGATTTGTGGTCTGTGGTGAGTTAGCTAACTTTGGCCACAACAGCAGGTGGCTATTGAGGGGAAAGAAAGACTTGCGTTTATACAGAGCCTTTCACGATCACCAGACGTCTCAAAGCGCTTTACAGCCAATGAAGTACTTTTTGAAATGTAGTCACAACTGTAATGTAGGAAACGGGGCAGCCAAATTTGTGCACAAGCAAGCTCCCACAAAAAGCGATGTAGTGTCCAGATAATCTGTTTTTGTTATGTTGATTGAGGAATAAATATTGGGCAGGGATAAACTCCCCTGCTCTTCTTTGAAATAGTGCCATGGGATCTGTTACGTACGCTTGAGAGAGCAGATGGGGCCTTGGTTTAACGTCTCAACTGAAAGATGGCACCTCTGACAGCGCAGCACTCCCTCAGCACTGTCCTGGAGTGTCAGCCTAGATTTTTGTGCTCAAGTCCTTGGAGTGGGACTCAAACCCACAACCTTCTGACTCCGAGGTGAGAGTGCTGCCAACTGAGCCACGGCTGACACTGGGAGGGGAGGGTGGGAATGGAGGCGGGCGGTGGTGGCTGAGAGACGGTGAAATTCAGGCAGAGTTTCCATTCCTGATTGCCAACCAATGGAAAGTGGGTGTGTGTAGACATAGGGTGAGGAGAGGGACAGGTCTCGGCTGTGATGCCCAATGTGAATGAATAGGATACTGAAGTTCACCCTCGTGGCTCACTCATCAAGAATGACTTGGTTGCTAGCTGTGGAATCATACCCTGCATGAATCGGCACCTTCAATATAAGGAGAGGAGAAAATGTATTTCTTTTTAAGATATTTTTGTGTCTCTGTACCACTGTTGTAGTAATAAACTTCCACTCTTCCTTTCTTCCCCATCCCACCTCAAAAAATTAGACTAATGAATGTTTATGCAGCAGGAATTTCAGACAGGAACTCATGAGGCTCTGTTCCATTCTGAAATTATGGATCATTTGTAATCTTCAAATTTCAGTGTTAGCATTTGCTCGTGCTGATTTATGTCAAGATTTATTCTTGTTCTTTGTCCTTTTTTTAAGCTCAATTCTTGGAGCACATTCGGCCCCAAATAACTACACTGCTGCAGTGTTTGTCCTCATGGCTACACATTTTGTTAAAAGGATTTTGTGATGAATTAATGTATGAAGTCATGGCCACTACAGATGCTAAAAAATATCATCAGTAAATCAGATAATTTTAATCAGTGGGTGAATTTAAATAAGGAATTGATGCTAGTAGGCACGACCAGCCCGCTGTGCATTGTAGTAAGTGTCATTTTCTCCAGAGTGAATTCTTGATCTTTGAATCCGGAGGGATTGCTAACTGAAAGATAGGATGTTGCCCATGGGTTTGGAGGGGGGGGGGGGGGGTGGTGGTGGAGTGCAGGAATTGGAGGGCCTGTCACACTGTGATGTTCTCGTGCACTTCCATCTGCTTAGAATAGATCCCTGGGGGGAGGCAGGATGCTTGCCTGCCTTCAAGGTTTGTGAATGACTGCGTCTGAACTTTGGCATAATGTTGACCCTGAGCTCTGCTTCTCTCCCTGCATCTGATCAGTTATCAAAACTGCTTTCTTCTACTTTCAAATGTTGTCTGCCTCTGTCTCTGCACTCTCCCTCCTCCTCTGCCCCCCACCGCCACCACGCACCTCCTGCTGCCAAATCCCCACATCTATACCTCTCTCATTCTAGCCTCGTCTATCCCTATATCCAATATCCTCGAATCCACATCTTGAGCCTTGTCTTCTTCAGTGCTCTCCACAAACGGTTATTGATTTAGAGTACCGCAGTCCGGGACCTCATTGGCAATGCGGCACCTCCACTGGAGAGCGCATGTAATCAAGTGCAACAGGATCACAGAGGCCATTTCCATTACTGTATCACATGAAATTAGAATTTATGATGGCAAATGTTGTTAGGGAACGCATGCAGAGGTAAGATTGCTACATATGTTCTAGGATAAACCTTCAACTGCTGAGTTGACAAATGGGCTAGCAGTTTCAATTTTAATCTGGAGTTTTATACTTGAGAGACTGAAATATCGGCACTATACAGGTGTGTCATTGGATTGTGTGTGAACTCTTAGTGAGCGCTATATTTTAGACTGCTTGTTACATTTGCCGTGCCACTATATAGACGATACTGAAGGAGATCCAACCATCTGATATTCTGTCTAGGTGCAACTATTTTTTGTTAGTAATGTAACTTTAGATGCTTTTTTGGTTAATGTGAGTATGGTGCAGCACTGAAATATAGAACAGATAGGTCCTCCGTTCAATCTCTGGGTTGGGCTGTGTTGATGGATCTCAACCGTGACTGTTGGGGTGCTACAATTCTCATTTGTATCGATACAGCAAAAACAAAATGCTTCATAAGTCATAGGCCATTCAGCCCCTTGAGCCCACTCTGCCATTCAATAAGATCATGGCTGATCTTCTACCTTCACTCCACTATCCCCATATCACTTGATTCCCTTAATATTCAAACAATCTCGGTCTTTAATATATTCAGCGATTGAGCATCCACAGCCCTCTGGGGTAGAGAATTCCAAAGATTCACCACCCCCTGAGTGAAGAAATGGCTCCTCATCTAAGTTCTAAATGGCTGACACTTATTCTGAGACTGACCCCTGGTTCTAGACTCCCGCCAGTGGAAAAATCCTCCCTACATCTACCCTGTCAAGCCCTGTAAGAAATGTGTGTTTCAATTAGATCAGCGCTCATTCTTCTAAACTCCAGAGAATATAGGCCCAGTCTGCTCAATCTCTCCTCATAGGACAATCCCCCCATCCCAGGAATTGGTCTGGTGAGCCTTCGTTGCACTCCCTCAGTGGCAAGTATATCCTTCCTTGGGTAAGGAGATCAAAACTGTACACTACTTCAGGTGTGGTCTCACCAGGGCCCTTTATAATTGCAGTAAGACATCTTTACTCTTGTAATAAAGGCCAACATTACATTTGCTTAATTGCTTGCTGTACTTGCATGTTAACTTTGAGTGATTTGTGTACAAGGACATGTGGGGTTCTCTCCCGATATCAATACTGTAAAGTATTTGAGGTGAGGACTGGATCATTGGGCTGCGATGGGATTGGGCTTGGCTGTAACAGCACAGTGATTGAATGAAACTTGCTGACACTCAGTGCTGAGGCATTTACCTGGACAATGGTTGAGTGAGATACTGGCGGATATGTGTGAAACACTACCTGAGCAAATTGCCTTCGTGAGGAGAGGCGCGAAGGCCATTACTGGTATTCAACCAGTTGTGAGGGAAGTTGGGGAAAATCTTTTCCTATTCCAGGTCTATAAAGGAGAAAAGCAGCAGATACAGTTATTCAGAACATATGAGCATGATTCCCCACCCACAATCATAGAAATATAGAAAATAGGTGCAGGAGTAGGCCATTCGGCCCTTGCCTGCACCGCCATTCAATGAGTTCATGGCTGAACATGCAACTTCAGTACCCCATTCCTGCTTTCTCGCCATACCCCTTGATCCCCCTAGTAGTAACGACTACATCTAACACTTTTTTTTTGAATATATTTAGTAAATTGGCCTCAACAACTTTCTGTGGTAGAGAATTCCACAGGTTCACCACTCTCTGGGTGAAGAAGTTTCTCCTCATCTCGGTCCTAAATGGCTTACCCCTTATCCTCAGACTGTGACTCCTGGTTCTGGACTTCCCCAACATTGGGAACATTCTTCCTGCATCTAACCTGTCTAATCCTGTCAGAATTTTAAACATTTCTATGAGATCCCCTCTCATTCTTCTGAACTCCAGTGAATACAAGCCCAGTTGATCCAGTCTTTCTTGATATGTCAGTCCCGCCATCCCGGGAATCAGTCTGGTGAACCTTTGCTGCACTCCCTCAATAGCAAGAATGTCCTTCCTCAAGTTAGGAGACCGAAACTGTACACAATACTCAAGGTGTGGCCTCACCAGGGCCCTGTACAACTGGAGTAACACCTCCCTGCCCTTGTACTCAAATTCCCTCGCTATGAAGACCAACATGCCATTTGCTTTCTTAACCGCCTGCTGTACCTGCATGTCAACCTTCAGTGACTGATGTACCATGACACCCAGGTCTCATTGCACCTCCCCTTTTCCTAATCTGTCACCATTCAGATAATAGTCAGTCTCTCTGTTTTTAACCACCAAAGTGGATAACCTCACATTTATCCACATTATACTTCATCTGCCATGCATTTGCCCACTCACCTAACCTATCCAAGTCACTCTGCAGCCTCATAACATCCTCCTCGCAGCTCACACTGCCACCCAACTTCGTGTCATCCGCAAATTTGGAGATACTACATTTAATCCCCTTGTCTAAATCATTAATGTACAGTGTAAACAGCCGGGGCCCCAGCACAGAACCTTGCGGTACCCCACTAGTCACTGCCTGCCATTCTGAAAAGTCCCCATTTACTCCTACTCTTTGCATCCTGTCTGACAACCAGTTCTCAATCCACGTCAGCACCTTACCCCCAATCCCATGTGTTTTAACTTTGCACATTAATCTCTTGTGTGGGACCTTGTCGAAAGCCTTCTGAAAGTCCACCTACACCACATCAACTGGTTCTCCCTTGTCCACTCTACTGGAAACATCCTCAAAAAATTCCAGAAGATTTGTCAAGCATGATTTCCCTTTCTCAAATCCATGCTGACTTGGACCTATCATGTCACCTCTTTCCAAATGCGCTGCTATGACATCCTTAATAATTGATTCCATCATTTTACCCACTACTGATGTCAGGCTGACCGGTCGATAAATCCCTGTTTTCTCTCTCTTCCCTCCTTTTTTAAAAAGTGGGGTTACATTGGCTCTCCTCCACTCCATAGGAACTGATCCAGAGTCTATGGAATATTGGAAAATGATTGTCAATGCATCCGCTATTTCCAAAGCCACCTCCTTAAGTACTCTGGGATGCAGACCATCAGGCCCTGGGGATTTATCGGCCTTCAATCCTATCAATTTTCCCGACTAATAAAGATTTCCCTCAGTTCCTTCTTCTTACTAGACCCTCTGACCCCTTTTATATCCGGAAGGTTGTTTGTGTCCTCCTTAGTGAATACCGAACCAAAGTACTTGTTCAATTGGTCTGTCATTTCTTTGTTCCCAGTTACGACTTGGAGGCTAGAGTGCTGCCAACTGAACCAAGTGTGTCATGGAGTAGTGTGTTTCTGCATGGAATTTGATTGAGTTTTAGCCATATAGGGAAGAAGAGCACAGGATGAAAGAAAAATATTTCACTGGGACGGCAAGGAAAATCAGGAGTGCATCAACCCTAGACTAGCATGCAAGTTATAACCATCAGGAAAGGAGAAGGCTGAGGGGTGACTTAAAAAAGAGGTCTTTAAAATTATGAAAGGTTTTGACCACAAAAGAGTATTTCCACTTGTGGGGAAGAGCAAATCCAGGGGCCATCAATTTAAAATCGTCACCAAGAAATCCAATAGGGAATTCAGAAGAAAGCACTTTACCCAGAGAGTGGTGCGAATGTGGAACTCACTACCACAGGGAGTGGTTGAAGCAAATAGTATCGATGCATTTAAGGGGAGGCTAGACAGGTGTATGAGGGAGAAGAGAATAGAGGGTTATGCTGATAGATTTAGACGAGGAAAGACGGGAGGAGGCTCCGTTGGACCATTAATGCCAGCACGGACTGGTTGGGCCGAATGGCCTTCTGTGTTTCTTTTATTTGTTCTAGGATGTGGGTGTCGCTGGCAAGGCCAGCATTTATTGGCCATCCCTAATTGCCCTTGAGTAGGTGGTGATGAACTGCCGCCTTGAACTGCTGCAGTCTTTGTGGTGAAGGAACTCCCACAGTGCTGTTAAGGAGGGAGTTCCAGGATTTTGACCCAGCAACGATGAAGGAATGGCTGATATATTTCCAAGTCCGGATGGTGTGTAACTTGGAAGGAAACTTGCAGGTGATGGTGCTCCCAAGCGCCTGCTTCTCTTACCCTTCTAGGTGGTAGAGGTCGTGGGTTTGGGCGCTGCTGTTGAAGAAGCCTTGACGAGTTGCTGCAGTGCATCTTGTAGATGGTGCACACTGCAGCCATGGTACGCCGGTGGTGGAGGGAGTGAATGTTGAAGGTGGTGGATGGGGTGCCAATCAAGCGGGATGCTTTGTCCTGGATGGTGTCGAGCTTGAGTGTTGTTGGAGCTGCACTCATCCAAGCAAGCGGAGAGTATTCCACCACACTCCTGATTTGTGCCTTGTAGTTGGTGGAAAGGCTTTGGGGAGTCGGGAGATGAGACACTCGCCGCAGGATACCCAGCCTCTGACCTGCTCTTGTTGCCATGGCAGTTATGTGGCTGGTCCAGTTAAGTTTCTGGTCAATGGTGACCCGACCCCCCCCCCCCCCCCCCCCCCCCCCCCCAGGATATTGATGGTGGAGCACTTGGCAATGGTAATGCTGTTGAATAACATGGGGAGGTGGTTAGTCTCTCGTGTCTTGGAGATGGCCATGGTCTGGCACTTGTGTCGTGTGAATGTAATTTGCTATTTATCAGCCTAAGCCTGAATGTTGTCCAGGTCTTGCACGCTGGCATGGACTGCTTCATTTTCTGAGGAGTTGCGAATAGAACCGAACACTGTATATCCTGTGTAATCATGATAGATTTAAGAACAGCATTGGTGTGCTTTGGGAGCAGTTTGGCAAGCTTAGTCAGTGATTTAATAGGAAATAAAATGGGAAATTGAAAAGTTAATAAATTTTTGACTCATTGTTTTTAAATCATTCAGAAACTACAGTTACTTGGTGGTTGTTTTTTGGTGTGTTTGTGTTGCCAGCTCTCGACACCACTTGAGCTAGCGACTCTAGTGCACTCTTAAGCCAATAGAAAACTAGTTGTAGTTCAAGTTGATCCTTCGTATTGGAGCTGTTTCTTTCCAGACCTATTTTAAAAAAGAAAATGAAAGTTAATGGCCCTTGAGAGTTTCGTTCAGATCCTTTCCTTCTAGTGCCATAGATTAGTTCAGACAGGGTAATCGCAAGGATGGTTACATGTTGGCTCAGAACTGTTTAACTCATCTTATTTCCTTCAGTGCTCCCTGCCTTCTGTAATATATGAGCTTCTAAAACTTAAGCTTGCTGCACCAAATGAATCGCTGATTTATTTTTATCTCAGCACCTATTCTCTTCAACCATGGCATTGTTCTGCAGTATGGGCTTGCGTCCTTAATTTGTTCTCCTTCCTGCCCCTTCCCAAAAAGCATAATGGCTCATTTTTAGCTTGGGAATATAGGATCAGGAGTAGGCCATTCAGATCCTCTAGCCTGTTCCGCCATTCTAACATAAGATCATAACATAAGAAATAGGAGCCTGAGTAGGCCCTGCGGCCCCTTGAGCCTGCTCCGCCATTCAATAAAATCATGGCTGGTCATCGAGCTCAACTCTACTTTCCTGCCCGATCTCCATAATCCCTTGATTCCCTTAGACTCCAAAAATCTATCTCTCTCTTGCCCTTGAATATATTTAGAGACTCGGTGTCCACAGCCCTCGGGCAGAGAATTCTAAAGATTCACAATTCTCATCTCTGTTTTAAATGGCCTACCCCTTATCCTGAGACTGTGCCTCCTAGTTCTAGACACTCCAGCCAGGGGGAAACAACCTCTCTCTTGTCAATCCCTTTCAGAATCTTGTATGTTTCATGAAGATTGTGGCTGATCTGACCTCCACTCCATTTACCCACAGTTGATCTGTAACTCTTGATACCCTTGCCTAATTTTAAAAAAAAATTAGCGATCGCAGTCTTGAAAATTTCAATTGACCCAGCACCTGCAGTTTTTTGAGGTAGAACGTTCCTGAATTCAAGTGCTCTTTACTTACTAAATTCAAGCTCCAAGATTATACCCCTTTGTTATTTACTTTCCCCACCAGTGGAAATAACATCTCTATATCTACCCTATTAAATCCCTTTTTTTCATTTTAAAGACCTCAATTAGATCATCCCTCGACTGTCTAAAAAAGGAATACCAGCCACGTTTTCGCGACCTAGCCTTATGCTTTAACCTTTTAAGCCCCGATGTAGTTCTGGTGGATCTATACTACACCCCCTCCAAGGCCAATATATCCTTCCTGTGGTGCCCAAAACTGAATGCAGTACCTCAGCTGGGTCTGACAAAGGCTCTGTGTACAACTGAAGCATCACTTCTTCCCTTTGTATTCCAGCCCCCTTGAGATGAAGGCAAACATTCCGTTATCCATTTTGTTTGTGTTTTATACCTGTACACTCGCTTTCAGTGATTTGTGCACCTAAACACCCAAATCCTTTTTCTCCCTCCATAGTTCTTCGTCTCCCCGTTCTGAAAAATTCCGATTTGTCGTCAATCCAAAGTCGACGACCTCACACGTCCCCACAAGGAAGGTAGTGCAGGGGTCCCCTGTGGTCATCCCCCTGCAAAACGGATACACCGTTTTGAGTACTGTTGGGGGGGATGACTCATCAGGGGAGGGCGTCAGGAGCCAAGTTCATGGCACCGTGGCTGGCGCTGCTGCACAGGAGGGCAAGAAAAAAGAGTGGGAGTGCGATAGTGATAGGGGATTCAATGGCGAGGGGAATAGATAGGTGTTTTTGCGGCCGCAACCGAGACTCCAGGATGGTATGTTGCCTCCCTGGTGCAAGGATGTCTCGGAGCGGGTGCAGGACATTCTGAAATGGGAGGGAGAACAGCCAGTTGTCGTGGTGCACATTGGTACCAACGACATAGGTTTAAAAAAAGGGATGAGGTCCTACGAAACGAATTTAAGGAGCTAGGAGTTAAATTAAAAAGTAGGACCTCAAAAGTAGTAATCTCGGGATTGCTACCAGTGCCACGTGCTAGTCAGAGTAGGAATCGCAGGATAGCGCAGATGAATACGTGGCTTGAGCAGTGGTGCAGCAGGGAGGGATTCAAATTCCTGGGGCATTGGAACCGGTTCTGGGGGAGGTGGGACCAGTACAAACCGGACGGTCTGCACCTGGGCAGGACCGGAACCAATGTCCTAGGGGGAGTGTTTGCTAGTGCTGTTGGGGAGGAGTTAAACTAATATGGCAGGGGGATGGGAACCAATGCAGGGAGACAGAGGGAAACAAAAAGGAGGCAAAAGCAAAAGACAGAAAGGAGATGAAGAAAAGTGGAGGGCAGAGAAACCCAAGGCAAAGAACAAAAAGGGCCATTGTACAGCAAAATTCTAAAAGGACAAAGGGTGTTAAAAAAACAAGCCTGAAGGCTTTGTGTCTTAATGCAAGCAGTATCCGCAATAAGGTGGATGAATTAACTGTGCAAATAGATGTTAACAAATATGATGTGATTGGGATTACGGAGACGTGGCTCCAGGATGATCAGGGCTGGGAACTCAACATCCAGGGGTATTCAACATTCAGGAAAGATAGAATAAAAGGAAAAGGAGGTGGGGTAGCATTGCTGGTTAAGGAGGAAATTAAGGCAATAGTTTGGAAGGACATTAGCTTGGATGATGTGGAATCTATATGGGTAGAGCTGCAGAACACCAAAGGGCAAAAAACGTTAGTGGGAGTTGTGTACAGACCTCCAAACAGTAGTAGTGATGTTGGGGAGGGCATCAAACAGTAGTACTGAAATTAGGGGTGCATGCAATAAAGGTGCAGCAGTTATAATGGGTGACTTTAATATGCACATAGATTGGGCTAACCAAACTGGAAGCAATACGGTGGCGGAGGATTTCCTGGAGTGCATAAGGGATGGTTTTCTACACCAATATGTCGAGGAACCAACTAGGGGGGAGGCCATCTTAGACTGGGTGTTGTGTAATGAGAGAGGACTAATTAGCAATCTCATTGTGCGAGGCCCCTTGGGGAAGAGTGACCATAATATGGTGGAATTCTGCATTAGGATGGAGAATGATAGTTAATTCAGAGACCATGGTCCAGAACTTAAAGAAGGCTAACTTTGAAGGTATGAGGCGTGAATTGGCTGGGATAGATTGGCGAATGATACTTAAGGGATTGACTGTGGATGGGCAATGGCAGACATTTAGAGACTGCATGGATGAATTACAACAATTGTACATTCCTGTCTGGCGTAAAAATAAAAAAGGGAAGGTGGCTCAACCGTGGCTATCAAGGGAAATCAGGGATAGTATTAAAGCCAAGGAAGTGGCATACAAATTGGCCAGAAATAGCAGCGAACCTGGGGACTGGGAGAAATTTAGAACTCAGCAGAGGAGGACAAAGGGATTGATTAGGGCAGGGAAAATGGAGTACGAGAAGAAGCTTGCAGGGAACATTAAGACGGATTGCAAAAGTTTCTATAGGTATATAAAGAGAAAAAGGTTAGTAAAGACAAATGTAGGTCCCCTGCAGTCAGAATCAGGGGAAGTCATAACGGGGAACAAAGAAATGGCAGACCAATTGAACAAGTACTTTGGTTCAGTATTCACTATGGAGGACACAAACAACCTTCCGGATATAAAAGGTGTCAGAGGGTCTAATAGGGAGGAGGAACTGAGGGAAATCTTTATTAGTCGCGAAATTGTGTTGGGGAAATTGATGGGATTGAAGGCCGATAAATCCCCAGGGCCTGATGGACTGCATCCCAGAGTACTTAAGGAGGTGGCCTTGGAAATAGCGGATGCATTGACAGTCATTTTCCAACATTCCATTGACTCTGGATCAGTTCCTATCGAGTGGAGGGTAGCCAATGTAACCCCACTTTTTAAAAAAGTAGGGAGAGAGAAAACAGGGAATTATAGACCGGTCAGTCTGACCTCAGTAATGGGTAAAATGATGGAATCAATTATTAAGGATGTCATAGCAGCGCATTTGGAAAATGGTGACATGATAGGTCCAAGTCAGCATGGATTTGTGAAGGGGAAATCATGCTTGACAAATCTTCTAGAATTTTTTGAGGATGTTTCCAGTAGAGTGGACAAAGGAGAACCAGTTGATGTGGTATATTTGGACTTTCAGAAGGCTTTCGACAAGGTCCCACACAAGAGATTAATGTGCAAAGTTAAAGCACATGGGATTGGGGGTAGTGTGCTGACGTGGATTGAGAACTGGTTGTCAGACAGGAAGCAAAGAGTAGGAGTAAATGAGTACTTTTCAGAATGGCAGGCAGTGACTAGTGGGGTACCGCAAGGTTCTGTGCTGGGACCCCAGCTGTTTACATTGTACATTAATGATTTAGACGAGGGGATTAAATGTAGTATCTCCAAATTTGCAGATGACATTAAATTGGGTGGCAGTGTGAGCTGCGAGGAGAATGCTTATGAGGCTGCAGAGTGACTTGGATAGGTTAGGTGAGTGGGCAAATGCATGGCAGATGAAGTATAATGTGGATAAATGTGAGGTTATCCACTTTGGTGGTAAAAACAGAGACAGACTATTATCTGAATGGTGACAGATTGGGAAAAGGGAAGAACAGAGACAGACTATTATCTGAATGGTGACAGATTGGGAAAAGGGAAGGTGCAACGAGAACTGGGCTTGTATTCACTGGAGTTCAGAAGAATGAGAGGGGACCTCATAGAAACGTTTAAAATTCTGATGGGTTTAGACAGGTTAGATGCAGGAAGAATGTTCCCAATGTTGGGGAAGTCCAGAACCAGGGGTCACAGTCTAAGGATAAGGGGTAAGCCATTTAGGACCGAGATGAGGAGAGACTTCTTCACCCAGAGAGTGGTGAACCTGTGGAATTCTCTGCCACAGAAAGTGGTTGGGGCCAATTCACGAAATATATTCAAAAGGGAGTTAGATGAAGTCCTTACTACTCGAGGGATCAAGGGGTATGGCGAGAAAGCAGGAAGGGGGTATTGAAGTTTCATGTTCAGCCATGAACTCATTGAATGGCGGTGCAGGCTAGAAGGGCTGAATGGCCTGCTCCTGCACCTATTTTCTATGTTTCTATGTTTCTATCTGCCCACTCCTGTAATGTCTGTGTTCCCATGTAACTTTCTGCTTCCAGCTACACATGTTGCTGTGCCTTGCAACTTAGTGCCTGTGGGCCAAATTTTGGCCATGACTTGCTCCAATCTTTTTGGAGCAAGTTGGTTTTTCTGGCGTAAGTTTAAAAAAACGCCATTTTCCACAATAAACTTGCTCCAGAGTAATTCAGTTAGGTATGTTTTTTTTTCAAAAGTGGGCGTTCCCAGCCATTTATGCCACTTTGGCCTGCTAAAACTTACTCCAAATCGTCTTAGGTCAGCATATGTGGCCAGCTCTGAAAACCAATGCAGACAGTTAAGAATTCGTCGCAGGTTAGTACATTTAAAACACAAAAATAAGCATTCAAAAAAAAAAATACAAGGAAGCTGAGAGGACCTGCACCAAGACTTACAAAGCACAAAAAGTAATAAGCAATCAATCAGTAACAAATAAAAAATAGAAGTCCTACATTTATGCCAGAAACAATTTTTTTTAAGTTTCTCCCCCCCCCCCCCCCCCCCCCAAATCAAAACTCTCCTCACTAAACAAAGCACAACCATCAATAAATAAAAAGTAAAATTCCAGTCCTACCTCGGCCTGGGAAGTCAGCGGGCCGGCTGGCCTGTGCGGGAGGCCACTCGACCGGGGATAGGGGCTGCGAGCATCGGGTCCTGCTCACAGGCCGCAGGACACGCTGGGAGGACGAGAAGCATGCCCGTAGCTGCCGGCAGTGTTTCCTGTGCTGGGCTGTTGCTCCGCCCCCCCCATTGCACTATGTACACCACGCTAGGTCACGGGAGACTTGGCAGAGCGGGCAGGATGGGGCCACTTATTTTTGCCGCCGTTTCCAGCATGCAAAGTCGGCGCATTTAGGGAAAGTGCGCCGAGAAAAATTGGGCCCTGTCATCTGTAAACTTGGATGTGCAACTTTCTTCCTTCATCCAAGTTATTGATGTATAGGGTGTAAAGCTGAGGCACCAGTACAGATCCCTGGAGAGTGTTACTTGCCATGTGCTGTCAATCACAGTAAGTTCCCTTTATCCCTACTCTCCTATTTTCCAACCAATGCTCAACCCATGTCACTAGGATACCTCCAATTCCGTGTGCTTTTATTATTGCTAATCTTTTGTGAAGAACTGTATCAGACACCTTCTGGAAGTCTAGAAAGACAACAGCGATAGACCCTCTCCCGTCCACTGTGCTAGTGAGCTCCATCTAGATCAGTCTGACATGAACTGTCCTTCACAAATCATTGCTTCTTCTTGGATCAGCTCAAACTTGACACCCACTCTTTCCCTGATGGTAGATTCCATTAACTTCTCCACAACTGACAGCTCTCCAGATTTCTCATTTCTATCTCCCCTCATAAATAATGGAGTGACATTTGCAATTTTCAACCTAAAGGCACAATTCTGTAATCTAGTGGCTTTGGAAATTTATTACTCATCCATCTACAATTTCCTCACCTATCTATTTTAGTTCCCTTGAATGGAAACCATCAGATCCTGGAGATTTGTCTTGAGTCCCGCTATTTTTTCCTTCACCGGTTCTTACTTTTAAGTCCAATAATATCCTCCTCTTGACTTATTTTTATATTCCCTTGTACCGATAGTATTTTATTCTCTTCCTCTGCTGTGAAGACAAATAGAAATTATTCATTTAACAAGTTTGATTATTCATTATCAAGTTATTTCCTTATTGTCCATTTATAGTCTCATCTGAATCTGTCTTTAATGGGCCCATATTCTCCCTTTCTCAATATATTTATGAAAACCTTTGCTATTACATTTGAAATTCATTGCAAGTTTTAAAAAAATATTCCCTCTTGCTACTTTTGCTCTCCCTTTTGTTGCTTTTTATAGCTCTCCCAGACTGCTTGATTATTTTCTTGCATTTATGTAAACCTTTTCTTTTAGCTTCACATTGTCTCTTGCCTCACTTGTTGAGCAAGGTTGCTGCACTGCAAAAGTGGATTTTGCCTTTTAGGGATTGGTACTGGTTTTGCATTGTACCAAATACTTCATTGAATTCTTCCCACTGTTTGTTGGTATAACCATTAACAGTTCAGCCCAGTTTACTCATCACTTTGCAGTTTGCCTTACTTAAATTTAAAATTTTGATTTGTGACACTCCCTTCTCCCTCAAACCCAACATCAAATTCAGTCATTGAAAAAAAAACCACTTGCATTTATATAGTGCCTTTCAGGGGTGATCTGATTGAGGTGTTTAAGATGATTAAAGGATTTGATAGGGTAGATAGAGGGAAACTATTTCCTCTGGTGGGATTGTCCAGAACAAGATTAGAGCTAGGCTGTTCAAGAATGGTTTCAGAAAGCAATTTTTCCATATATAGGGTCGTGGAAATCGTGAATCTGCTTTCCTCCCCACCCACCCCAACAAAAAAAAATGTTGCGACTGGGGGCCAATTGAGTTTGATGGACTTGTAATCGGTAAGGGTATCAAGGATTATGGAGTTAAGATGCAGATCAGCCATGATCTAGTAAAATTGCAGAACAGGGTCGAGGGGCTGAAGGGCCTGCTCCTGTTCCTATGTTCCTTTCATGACCTCAAAATGTCCCAAGGTAATTTACAGCCAATGATGTACTTTTGAAGTGTAGTCACTGTTGTAATGTAGGAAACGTGCATACCAAAGTCCCACAAACAACACTGAGAATAACCAGGCAATCTTGTTTAGGGATAAATACTGGTCGGGGCACTTGGGTGTTCTTTGAAATAGTGTCATGGGTTGATTTTACGTCCGCTTGAGAGGGCAGGTTTAATGTCTCATCCAAAAGATGGCACCTCTGACAATGTAGCCCTGCATTGGGAGTGTCGGCCTAGATTTTGTACTCCGGTCTCTGGAGTGGAACTTGAACCCACAACCTTCTATCTCAGAGCTGAGAGTGTTACTGCTGAGCCACAGTTGACATTTCATACGATGATCACAAGTCACGAGATGTCATTTTACTATCAGATTGTTAACTAATTCTGGTTTGTTGCTTCTCACTAAATCTAGTATGACCTGTCTTGTCAAGATGTATTGTTCCAGAAAACTGTCCCAAAGATATTTTAGTCAGCTGCTTTCTGACTGGACCTTCTCCCAGTCGATGTGAAATGTAAAATCACATCATTATAACCACATTGTTTTCTGCTACATGTTTCCCTGATTTCTGTATTTATATACTGTCAGAAGGTTTGTTGATAGTCAAGGGCTGGCCTGTCTCCCAGCAGTAAGTTACTGAGTGGTATTAATATACTCCTGGTTTGGAAACGGCACGAAACATCAGGGGAGGAAAATGTCCAAAAATCAACTTGCTGGTGAACATCATAAATGAGCATATTGTGCAATTTATCCTAAGTCTTTGTGGCAGCACTGATGTTGCTTTTTTAAAAGCAGGAAACCATAAATATTTAGATTTCTAAAAAAAATACTTGTAGTTGCAGTAACATATGAAGATATTTGAAGCATGCTAAACCTATTTGATTAAATTGATGGTATCACTTCAATTTCATTTTGATACTGGGTGGTATTTGATACTTGTGAATTATTGGAATCTGTGTACTTTTGGCTGCTTAATAGGTATGTCTATCTGGGACTTCAGCACAGCCCTGAATTTGCTGCTTTGTGAATAAATGTAATCTCTGCAATAGAAACTATGGAAATTGAATTGTTGATGTGTTTGCAGCAGGATATCATCTTTTGTGTCTGCAGACGGGAGTCAATGATTTAGTAATCTTCGCAGAAGAAAATTAGACTAGATACCTCAATATTTGGGAGCATTTCTATTATTTTTTGCTAATTTTTTTTGTTTTCTTTTTCCTCTAAGCACTGACATTTGCTGTGGCAAGGTTCCATCTGCAATCAAAGGTTCAAAGATCTTGCCCAATTAGCCATTCTTGCAGAGGAGGCTTTAGCGATAGAAATCTCACGGCAGATGTTGATCCACTTGTCTGTTGAGTGATCCGACTCGTGTAATCTGGCAGTTGACTAGTGGTAATCATGCAGTGCCCAACATATACTAGCCATGAATTTCAGGATCTAAAGCATGGACTGTAACCTAGAGATACTGACATTTAAAATATGGCCTTTTTAAGGCTAAATAGAGTTTGTTAAAATCTTGACCTATTATCCCAATCTTGCACTCATCAGTTGACATCCTGCTCCTCCGAGCGAGGTACAAGTCAGGTGGCACTGAGCCTCTTGCTAAATATAGGAACAGTAGTTGTCCATTCAGCCCCTCGAGCCTGTACCTCAAATCCATTTACCTGCCTTTGATCTATATTCTTTGTTCCCCATACCTAATAATAAAAACAAAATCTGTTGATCTCCATCTTGAAAATTTCAATTGATCCGGTATCCACCGCCTTTTGAGGAAGAGGATGTCGGGGGAGGAGGAGAATAAGCGCTTTCTGGTTTCACTCCTGAATGGCCCAAGTCTAATTTTAAGATTTTGACCCCTTGTGCTCAATTCCCCAACCGGCAGAATTTTTTTCCCCCTATATCTACCCTTTTAAAGACCACAGTTCGATCATCCCTCAACCTTCTAAGCTCGGGAATACAAGCCAAGTTTATGCGACTTGTCCTACATAAGGACATAAGAAATAGGAGCAGGAGTCGAACATGCAGCCCCTGAGCCTGCTCTGCCATTCAATAAGATCATGGCTGATCATTGACCTCAACTGCACTTTCCTGCCTGTTCCCCATAACCCCTACAATTCAAGAATCTGTTTATCTCTGCCTTCAATATATTCAATGACTCAGCCTCCACAGCTCTCTAGGGCAGAGAATGCGATAGATTTACAACCTCTGAAAGAAGAAATTCTTCCTCCTCTCCGTCTTCAATGGGCGACCCCTTATTCTGAAACTATGCCCCTGGTTCCAGATTCCTGCACAAGAAGCAAGCAACATCCTCAACAACTACCCTGTCAAGCCCCCTCACAATGTATGTTTTAATAAGATCATCTCTCATTCTTATAAATTCTAATGAGTACAGGCCAAACCTGCTCAACCTTTCTTCATAAGACAACCCCTTCATCCCAGGAATCAACCTCGTGAGCCTTCTCTGAACTGCCTCCAATGCAAGTACATCCCTCCTTTAAATAAGGACATTCTCTTAATTTAACAATTATGATGAAGCTGCGCTGTTTCCCTTCTAAGGTCAGTCTATCCTTCCTGAGGTGCGGTGTCCAAAACTAAATGAAGAGCTCCAGATGGGATCTGACCAAAGATCTGTACAACTGAAGTATAACCATACCCGGACACACACATCCCTTTTTGTTCTCCACTGCTCCTAATCTTTGCCTATTGAAATATTCACATTTGCCTTTCTTGGATCCAAAGTGGATGACCTCACAGTTTCCCACATTTTGAAATCTGTCTGCCACAGTTTTGCCCGCTTAGTTAATCTGTTTGCCCCTTTGTAACATCCCGCTCCCATTTGCACCGTTTACTATGCCTCCTAACTTGGTATCATCCGCAAACTCATCCTTACAACATTCTTCCTTCATCCAAGTCATTGATACGAAAAGCTGAGTCACCAGTGCAGATCCCTGGGGAACACCACTTGTTACATGCCGCCAATCAGTGTAGTCTGTCACCTACCTCCCAACCCGTGTCACAAGATTGCCTCCAATTCTGTGCCCTTTTATTTTTTACCAGTAAAACTTGTGTGGAACCTTATCAGATGTGTTGTAGAAGTTTACATAGTTGACATCCATAAACTCCTGTGTCTACAATGTTTTGTGAACTCCTCAAAAAATTCAACTGGGTTACACAGACATGATCTACACTTCATTTTCTACATTCAAAGCACAATATGAATGCAATTGTCTCAGCTCATGTGAAGATTGACCTGTGTGAGGACGTGGTACCTATGGAATCATCGCTTGCGGAGAAAAATTACAATTTTTAAACTTGTTAATACTGCTGTTCAATATTTGTTTCTGATCTTGATGAGCTATCTGAGTTCTGAGTACCCGTCTTTTTTTCTGAATAGAAAATTCATTGCTTCTGCTTGTTAATGTTTGGGGTGGGGGGAGGGGACGGGCGAGGAAAGGAAGGACTTCAATTTGTACATGTTGGAGCGGCCGGGAATGATGCCAGATGAGTGGTGGTGCCGGATAAGGGCATCCCGGATAAGGAGGTTCAACTTGTACTGCCAAAATCTATGCACGTTGCCTTTATACTCAGTCGCAGATTCAACATCTTGGTTTCAGTGCTGACCAGCGTGGAACCGCCTGCCATACCAAAACCTCTTAGTGGGGCACCATCACAGCCATCCTGTGGTTTTATGTTTATTGCATTCAAAAACATTTCTGCCTCCATTTGAAAGAAAGACTTGGATTTATATAGCGCCTTTCACGACCACCGGACGTCTCAAAGCGCTTAACAGCCAATGAAGTACTTTTGGCGTCGAGTCACTGTTGTAATGTGGCAAACATGTCATTCAATTTGCGCACAGCAAGCTCCCACAAACAGCAATGTAATAATGACCAGATAATCTGTTATGTTGGTTGAGGGATTAATATTGGCCAGGTCACTGGGAGAACTCCCCCTGCTCTTCTTCGAAATAGTGCCATGGAATCTTTTACATCCACCCGAGAGAGCAGACGGGGCCTCAGTTTAACATCTCATCCGAAAGACGGCACCTCCGACAGTGCAGCACACTCTCAGCACTGCACTGGGAGCGTCAGCCTAAATCTTTTTTTGTGCGCAAGTCCCTGGAGTGGGACTTGAACCCACAATCTTCTGACTCTTGAGGCGAAGGTGCTTTTTTTGGTTGGTGCTCTTGATAATGGCTTGAATTTGTACAATTTATTTTTTTCTTGCAGAATTTTGTACATTCCCAATTCTAATTGATATACTGCAAGCTGCAGCCCCCCCCCCCTCCCCCGGATTCTTTCTGTACCTTCCTTCCCTCTCCCTTGAACCTGCCACACAAGATTCCTTCATTCAGGCAGTCAGTTCCCCTGACAGTTTCAACTGTACTGCCTCTAAATTGGACCCTACCTGGATCTCGCCCATAGATTATGGGGTGGCGGGTGGGGGGGGGGGAAGGAAATGGTGTTGAGGATGTTCCTTTTATGCAGAGAGCAGAAAGTGACATCGAATTGGTATTTGGAGCGAGTTTTGCTCTCCAACTGTTGATTTCAAGCTTTTGAGTTTGCTTCCATGCTAACTCCTCCATTCTCTTTCCTTCTCCTTCCCCACCACCACCTTGGCATGCAAAACACAAAAATTCCAGGGTGTGAAATCTGGTCCTGCATACCAATGTGCTCCACAGTGAGAGAGATTCCCCCGAACTATTTATAAGCCGTTCAACAATAACCCTCTTCATTCTTGTCATTTAAACATTCTCTGATGCAAACTGCTAGTGCCACAGATGTGAAAAGATGCAGAATGTTACACAAACTTTGCTCTGGCTGTAAAGCGCTTTGAGGCGTCCGGTGGTCGTGAAAGGCGCTATATAAATGCAATGCAGTATAATGTAGATAAATGTGAAGTTATCCACTTTGGTGGCAAAAACAGGAAGGCAGAATATTATCTGAATGGTGACAGATTGGGAAAAGGGGAGGTGCAACGAGACCTGGGTGTCATGGGACATCAGTCATTGAAAGTTGGCATGCAGGTACAGCAGGTGGTGAAGAAGACAACTGGTATGTTGGCCTTCATAGCGAGGGGATTTGAGTATAGGGGCAGGGAGGTCTTACTGCAGTTGTACAGGGCCTTAGTGAGACCACACCTTGAATATTGTGTACAGTTTTGGTCTCCTAATCTCAGGAAGAACGTTCTTGCTATTGAGGGAGTGCAGCGAAGGTTCACTAGACTGATTCCTGGGATGGCAGGACTGATGTATCTGAAGAAAGACTGGATCGACTATGCTTATATTTATTGGAATTTAGAAGAATGAGAAGGGATCTGATAGAAACATATAAAATTCTGACAGGATTGGACAGGTTTGATGCAGGAAGAATGTTCCCGATGTTGGGGAAGTCCAGAACCAGGGGTCACAGTCTAAGGATAAGGGGCAAGCCATTTAGGACCGAGATGAGGAGAAACTTCTTCACTCAGAGAATTGTGAACCTGCGGAATTCTCTACCATAGAAAGTTGTTGAGGCCAGTTCGTTAGATATATTCAAAAGGGAGTTAGATGTGACCCTTATGGGCTAAAGGGATTAAGGGATATGGAGAGAAAGCAGGAATGGGGTACTGAAGATGCATGATATTGAATGGTGGTGCAGACTCGAAGGGCACCTATTTTCTATGTTTCCACTTTATTTCGTATCTTTACTATGAAGATGCTCTTGCCTTTGCACTCGCGACCTCCCTCCACCCTCAGATTCTCCGATAGCTGCTGGAAAATCCAAGTGGTCAAAGCTTGTGACTAAGTGCATCATTTCCTACCTTACAACAGTGATTACACTTTCAAATCATCATTGGGAGTCCCTCGAGTCGAGGATGACTTGCTTCCATACTAAAAAATTCACAGGTGTTTCAATGAAGGACCTAATATTCCAGGTCCTGAACGAAATCTTGAAGGGTGGAAGATGCCTGCGCGTGGATTTTTTTTAACGTGTGGTGGCCGTTGCACACCAGCCACCACACGGGTTTGACAGTGCGAGGTCTTGGTCCAATGACGAGGGTTATCCAAGACGACTGGAGACCTGCTCTGCTGCACAGGCCTAGTCCGCAGTGTGGGCTGGCCCGTGCTGCCCCTGGGCCCTTGCCTCTTGGCCTCGAACTCGCGCCTCTCCTTGACCCTGATCAAGCCCTCTACAATCTCTCGCCGCTCCTGTTGTACCTGCCCACACTCCAATCACTGACCTGGATCTTCATGACGTCCAATCCAGCCGCCCTCTTCTTTGCCATTGCTCTCCTGCTCCAGCAAGTGCTGCTCCCTGGAGTTCTATGCCACCACGCTGCTCCTTCCGCTCCCCGGCTTGCTCCAATGATGCTCTCAGGCCGGGGGCCGCGCAGACTGCTGGGCCAGGTTGCCACGCTGCTCCTTCCACTCCTCAGTCTGCTCCGATGGTGCTCGCAGGCTGGGGGCTTGTCAATGAAGTACCAGATGGACAGTGGAACCATAACCCAAGCATGAGTCAGCAATTTCAGGAGACATGGGGAAACTCGAGTCCTCATCACCGGCCGCTCACCACCTCCGTGGGCACCGCACTTCCACTCAAACAACCCCTGCCCTGACCCTCCCACCCACCTCCCCTGCTCTCTTATCCCCCCCATCTGGAGATCAGTACGGTCAATGCCGCGCGCTCATTTCTCCTCTTGTCGTCAGCCGTCCGTCTGCTCCCGCTCCGCTTGTGCCTCCCTCGGCTCGGTGGGTGAATATACTGCTTGTTGCAGTAAGGATTTGAATAATTTGCATTTATATACTTTATCTCTCCAAGGTTTTTAATGTACAATTAATTATTTTAAAATTAAGTGACCTTTGTAATGCAAGCCATTTTGCCATCAAGATGCCACAAACAGCTACGTGACAAATACATCCATTTTTGGTGGTAGCAGTAGTTGCGGGAGAAATATTCACCAGGACACAGAATGACTTCCTGCTCCTCTTCAAATTGTGCCTTCAATGTCCATATTAACAGGGAGGCGGCACATAGGCATACACCATCAATTAAATATCCACTGTGTGATTCAGGAGTTTCTAATTAAATACTACTCAGAAATTCCCATTCGGCCGAGAACCTTTTATTCAGAAGCTGCCCTGACTAACTCCATCTACTGCGCCTGATGCAATCTAGTCTTTTAAGTTCAACGGGATAATCGAGACCTAGGGTTCTCAACCAGGGGTCGAGAAGGTTATAAGGGGTCTGCCAGATCCTGCCCCTCACAAACTCCGATTGGTTGGAGGGCCCACTCAGTCCTCCAAGCCCTCTTCCTATTGGTCCGGATCTCTCATCGATTACCCGGGCAGTGCGCGCTCCACATGCAAGGAGAGTGCTGCCTGTTGAAACTTGGCAAGCAAGAGGTCTGAAGGGAGCAGGTTAATAAACCCCAGGGGTGAAAGCGCCAAGCTCTGAGAGCACCTGTAAATGATGGGGAAATGGTGACTGGTCAGGGAGCAACTAAGTGAAGTGAATTATTTTATAATAAAGGAAGGGGCCTCAGGAGCACCAAAGTACTCATTAGTGCCCTCGTCCAGGCTAACATCTCCAGCATTGAAGCACTGACCACACTCGATCAGCTTCGCTGGGCAGGCCACATGGTTCGCATGCCAGACACGAGACTCCCTAAACAAATGCTTTATGTGGAGCTCCTTCACGACAAACGTGCCAAAGGTGGGCAGTGGAAACATTACAAGGACACCCTCAAAGCCTCCCTGATAAAGTGCGACATCACCACTAACACCTGGCAGTCCCTGGCCGTGAGTATCACGTGTAGCGAGTTGGTCGTACCGCAGGGAAAGGGTCCACAGCCAGATAGGGAATGGAAGACCAACAGGAAGAGCAGTGCAAGGAAGGTGGTGCAGGAGTCCCCTGTGGTCATCCCCCTGCAAAACGGATACACTGCTTTGTGTACTGTTGAGGGGGATGAGTCATCAGGGGAGGGCAGCAGCAGCCAAGTTCATGGCACCGTGGCTGGCTCTATTGCACAGGAGGGCAGGAAAAAGAGTGGGAGAGCGATAGTGGATTCAATTGTAAGGGGAATAGATAGGCGTTTCTGCGGCCGCAACCGAGACTCCAGGATGGTATGTTGCCTCCCTGGTGCAAGGGTCAAGGATGTCTCGGAGCGGGTGCAGGACATTCTAAAAAGGGAGGGAGATCAGCCAGTTGTCGTGGTGCACATTGGTACCAAAGACATAGGTTTAAAAAAAGGGATGAGGTCCTACGAAACGAATTTTAGGAGCTAAATTTAAAAAGTAGGACCTCAAAAGTAGTAATCTCGGGATTGCTACCAGTGCCACGTGCTAGTCAGAGTAGGAATCGCAGGATAGCGCAGATGAATACGTGGCTTGAGCAGTGGTGCAGCAGGGAGGGATTCAAATTCCTGGGGCATTGGAACCGGTTCTGGGGGAGGTGGGACCAGTACAAACCGGACGGTCTGCACCTGGGCAGGACCGGAACCAATGTCCTAGGGGGAGTGTTTGCTAGTGCTGTTGGGGAGGAGTTAAACTAATATGGCAGGGGGATGGGAACCAATGCAGGGAGACAGAGGGAAACAAAAAGGAGGCAAAAGCAAAAGACAGAAAGGAGATGAAGAAAAGTGGAGGGCAGAGAAACCCAAGGCAAAGAACAAAAAGGGCCATTGTACAGCAAAATTCTAAAAGGACAAAGGGTGTTAAAAAAACAAGCCTGAAGGCTTTGTGTCTTAATGCAAGCAGTATCCGCTGGGCCTGGGTGTCATGGAGCATTGAAGGTTGGCATGCAGGTACAGCAGGCGGTTAAGAAGGCGGGTGGCATGTTGGCCTTCATAGCGAGGGGATTTGAATACAGGGGCAGGGAGGTGTTGCTACAGTTGTACAGTGCCTTGGTGAGGCCACACCTGGAGTATTGTGTACAGTTTTGGTCCCCTAACTTGAGGAAGGACATTCTTGCTATTGAGGGAGTGCAGCGAAGATTCACCAGACTGATTCCCGGGATGGTGGGACTGACCTATCAAGAAAGACTGGATCAACTGGGCTTGTATTCACTGGAGTTCAGAAGAGTGAGAGGGGACCTCATAGAAACGTTTAAAATTCTGATGGGTTTGGACAGGTTGGATGCAGGAAGAATGTTCCCAATGTTGGGGAAGTCCAGAACCAGAGGTCACAGTCGAAGGATAAGGGGTAAGCCATTTAGGACCGAGATAAGGAGAAACTTCTTCACCCAGAGAGTGGTGAACCTGTGGAATTCTCTACCACAGAAAGTAGTTGAGGCCAATTCACTAAATATATTCAAAAGGGAGTTAGATGAAGTCCTTACTACTCGGGGGATCAAGGGGTATGGCGTGAAAGTAGGAAGGGGGTACTGAAGTTGCATGTTCAGCCATGAACTCATTGAATGGCGGTGCAGGCTAGAAGGGCTGAATGGCCTGCTCCTGCACCTATTTTCTATGTTTCTATAAGGTGGATGAATTAACTGTGCAAATAGATGTTAACAAATATGATGTGATTGGGATTACGGAGACGTGGCTCCAGGATGATCAGGGCTGGGAACTCAACATCCAGGGGTATTCAACATTCAGGAAAGATAGAATAAAAGGAAAAGGAGGTGGGGTAGCATTGCTGGTTAAGGAGGAAATTAAGGCAATAGTTCAGAAGGACATTAGCTTGGATGATGTGGAATCTATATGGGTAGAGCTGCAGAACACCAAAGGGCAAAAAATGTTAGTGGGAGTTGTGTACAGACCTCCAAACAGTAGTAGTGATGTTGGGGAGGGCATCAAACATGAAATTAGGGGTGCGTGCAATAAAGGTGCAGCAGTTATAATGGGTGACTTTACTATGCACATAAATTTGGCTAACCAAACTGGAAGCAATTCGGTGGAGGAGGATTTCCTGGAGTGCAGAAGGGATGTTTTTTTTTTAGACCAATATGTCGAGGAACCAACTAGGGGGGAGGCCATCTTAGACTGGGTGTTGTGTAATGAGAGAGGATTAATTAGCAATCTCGTTGTGCGAGGCCCCTTGGGGAAGAGTGACCATAATATAGTGGAATTCTGCATTAGGATGGAGAATGAAACAGTTAATTCAGAGACCAAGGTCCAGAACTTAAAGAAGGCTAACTTTGAAAGTATGAGGCGTGAATTGGCTGGGATAGATTGGCGAATGATACTTAAGGGGTTGACTGTGGATGGGCAATGGCAGACATTCAGAGACCGCATGGATGAATTACAACAATTGTACATTCCTGTCTGGCGTAAAAATCAAAAAGGAAGGTGGTTCAACCATGGCTATCTCGGGAAATCAGGGATAGTATTAAAGCCAAGGAAGTGGCATACAAATTGGCCAGAAATAGCAGTGAACCCGGGGACTGGGAGAAATTTAGAACTCAGCAGAGGAGGACAAAGGGTTTGAATAGGGCAGGGAAAATGGAGTACGAGAAGAAGCTTGCAGGGAACATTAAGACGGATTGCAAAAGTTTCTATAGATATGTAAAGAGAAAAAGGTTAGTAAAGACAAACGTAGGTCCTCTGCAGTCAGAATCAGGGGAAGTCATAATGGGGAACAAAGAAATGGCGGACCAATTGAACAAGTACTTTGGTTCGGTATTCACTAAGGAGGACACAAACAACCTTCCGGATATAAAAGGGGTCGGAGGGTCTAGTAAGGAGGAGGAACTGAGGGAAGTCCTTATTAGTCGGGAAATTGTGTTGGGGAAATTCATGGGATTGAAGGCCGATAAATCCCCAGGGCCTGATGGCCTGCATCCCAGAGTACTTAAGGAGGTGGCCTTGGAAATAGCGGATGCATTGACAGTCATTTTCCAACATTCCATTGACTCTGGATCAGTTCCTATGGAGTGGAGGGTAGCCAATGTAACCCCACTTTTTAAAAAAGGAGGGAGAGAGATAACAGGGAATTATAGACCAGTCAGCCTGACATCGGTAGTGGGTAAAATGATGGAATCAATTATTAAGGATGTCATAGCAGTGCATTTGGAAAGAGGTGATATGATAGGTCCAAGTCAGCATGGATTTGTGAAAGGGAAATCATGCTTGACAAATCTTCTGGAATTTTTTGAAGATGTTTCCAGTAGAGTGGACAAGAGAGAACCAGTTGACGTGGTATATTTGGACTTTCAGAAGGCTTTCGACAAGGTCCCACACAAGAGATTAATGTGCAAAGTTAAAGCACATGGGATTAGGGGTAGTGTGCTGACATGGATTGAGAACTGGTTGTCAGACAGGAAGCAAAGAGTAGGAGTAAATGGGGACTTTTCAGAATGGCAGGCAGTGACTAGTGGGGTACCGCAAGGTTCTGTGCTGGGGCCCCAGCTGTTTACACTGTACATTAATGATTTAGACAAGGGGATTAAATGTAGTATCTCCAAATTTGCGGATGACACTAAGTTGGGTGGCAGTGTGAGCTGCGAGGAGGATGCTATGAGGCTGCAGAGTGACTTGGATAGGTTAGGTGGTGGGCAAATGCATGGCAGATGAAGTATAATGTGGATAAATGTGAGGTTATCCACTTTGGTGGTAAAAACAGAGAGACAGACTATTATCTGAATGGTGACAGATTAGGAAAAGGGGAGGTGCAAAGAGACCTGGGTGTCATGGTACATCAGTCATTGAAGGTTGGCATGCAGGTACAGCAGGCGGTTAAGAAAGCAAATGGCATGTTGGCCTTCATAGCAAGGGGATTTGAGTACAGGGGCAGGGAGGTGTTGCTACAGTTGTACAGGGCCTTGGTGAGGCCACACCTGGAGTATTGTGTACAGTTTTGGTCTCCTAACCTGAGGAAGGACATTCTTGCTATTGAGGGAGTGCAGCGAAGGTTCACCAGACTGATTCCCGGGATGGCGGGACTGACCTATCAAGAAAGACTGGATCAGCTGGGCTTGTATTCACTGGAGTTCAGAAGAATGAGAGGGGACCTCATAGAAACATTTAAAATTCTGACGGGTTTAGACAGGTTAGATGCAGGAAGAATGTTCCCAATGTTGGGGAAGTCCAGAACCAGGGCACACAGTCTAAGGATAAGGGGTAAGCCATTTAGGACCGAGATGAGGAGGAATTTCTTCACCCAGAGAGTGGTGAACCTGTGGAATTCTCTACCACAGAAAGCTGTTGAGGCCAATTCGCTAAATATATTCAAAAAGGAGTTAGATGAAGTCCTTACTACTAGGGGGATCAAGGGGTATGGTGAGAAAGCAGGAATGGGGTACTGAAGTTGCATGTTCAGCCATGAACTCATTGAATGGCGGTGCAGGCTAGAAGGGCCGAATGGCCTACTCCTGCACCTATTTTCCATGTTTCTATGTTTCTAAGACCACCCTAGGTGGAGAAAGTTCATTGAGCTCTTCGAATCTCAACGCCAAGAGCGTGAAGAGGTCAAGCGCAGGCAGCGGAAGGAGCGTGTGGCAAACCTGTCCCACCCACCCCTTCCCTCGGCGAATGTCTGTCCCACCTGTAACAGGTCTATGGCTCTCGTCTTGGACTGTTCAGCCGCCAAAGAACTCACTTCAGGAGTGGAAGCAAGTCTTCCTCGATTCCGAGGGACTGCCTATAATGATGACGACTCATTGGCTGTAAGCCGCTTTGGGACGTCGAGTTCACGAAAGGCACTATATAATTGCAAATTATTTTTCCTTTGAGTTAGCTAAGTTGTATGTAAAGGATTTTGACAGGCGGTTTACCTGAAATAACTATCCTTTTTTAGTATGGTAGAAACAATATAAATAAAATGCCAACACAGCATGATGTATAAATCTTCCTTTTAATATTTGGTTCGATGGAGACCTCCTTCTTGAGCCAAACGTTATGGGAGCAGGTGGGGAAAAAGGTTTTCGTTTGTTCATTCATGGGATCTGTGCATTCCTGGCATTTATTGCCCATCCCTAATTGCAGCGAGAAGGTGATGGTGAACTGCCGCCTTTGAACCGCTTTAGTCTGTATGGTGAAGGTACTCCCACAGTGCTGATTTTGTTGTAGTGGTTTGATATAATTAGGCCAGTTTAGAGGGCAGTTAAGAGTCAACCACACAGCTGTGGGTCTGGAGTCACTTCGGCCAGACCGGGTAAGAGTGGCAGATTTTCTTCCCTAAAGGGCATTAGTAAATCAAATGGGTTATTATGTCAAACTGTTAGTTTTATGGTCATCATTACTCATACTTGCTTTTTATTCCAGATTTGTTTATTTAACTGAATTTAAATTCCCCCAGCTGCCGTGGTGGGATTTGAACTCGCGTCTCCTGATTATTAGTCCAGGCCTCTGGATCATTAGTCGAGTAACATAACCACTGTTACTGTGGCAAGTTTTGTGATGGCTAAGAGCCAGGGTGGTTTCGAGCAATGGCTTGGTTTTATAGCCTATTGCATTGGTCACAATTTGCTTACAAAAGCTGAGGGCTTGCTTACAGGATGAATGCAATACTGCTCCAGGACCAGTAGCTGTTTTGAAATGATTAATATATTAATCTAGGTCTAGATCAGGGGTTCTGAACCTCTTTGCTCCTGAGGCCCCTTCCTTTATTATAAAATAATTCACTTCACTTACAGTTGCTCCCTGACCAGTCACCATTTCCCCATCATTTACAGGTGCTCCCAGAGCTTGGCGCTTACACCCCTGGGGTTTATTAACCTGCTCTCTTCAGACCTCTTGCTTGCCAAGTCTCTGAACAGACAGCACTGTCCTTGCATGCTGAGCGCTCACTGCCCGGGTAATTGATGCGAGATCCGGACCAATAGGAAGAGGGCTTGGAGGACTGAGTGGGCCCTCCGACCAGTCGGAGTGTGTGAGGGGCAGGATGTGTAGAATCTGGCGGACTCCTTGTAACCACCTGGTTGAGAACCCCAGGTCTAGATCATCCCGTTGACCTTTTTAAAAAAAACTAGATTGCAACAGGCGCAGTAGATTGAGTTAGTCAGGGCAGCTTCTGAATAAAAGGTTCTCTGCCGAATGGGAATTTCTGAGTACTATTTAATTAGAAACTCCAATGTTTCACGTAGAGGGTATTTACTTGATGGTGTATGCTTATGTGCCGCCTCCCTGTTAATATGGACGTTGAAGGCACAATTTGAAGAGGAGCAGGAAGTTATTCTGTGTCCTGGTGAATATTTTCTCCCGCAACCACTTGCCACCAAAAATGGATGCATTTGTCTTTCATCTCATAGCTGTTTGTGGCACTTTGATGGCAATATGGCTTGCGTTATAAAGGTCACTTAATTTTAAAATAATTAATGGTACATTTAAAAAAAAAAACCTTAGAGATCAAGTATATAAATGCAAATTATTGAAATCCTTACTGCAACAAGCAGTATATTCACCCACCGAGCCGAGGGAGCCACGAGCGGAACGGGAGTGGACGGAAGGCCGACGACAAGAGGAGAGATGAGAGAGTGGCATTGACCGTACTGGTCTCCAGGTGGGGGGATAAGGGAGGTGGGTGGGAGGGTCGGGCCAGGGGGTTGTTTGAGTGGAAGTGCGGTGCCCACAGAGGAGGAGAGTGGCCGGTGATGAGAACTCGAGTTTCCCCATGTCTCCTGAAATTGCTGACTCATGCTTGGGTTACGGTTCCACTGTCCATCTGGTACTTCACTGACGAGCCCCCGGCCTGCGAGCACCATTGGAGCAGGCTGGGGAGGGAAGGAGCAGCGTGGTGGCATAGCACTCCAGGGAGCAGCACGTGCTGGAGCAGGAGAGCAACGGCAGAGAAGAGGTCGACTGGAATTGACATCACCAAGGTCCAGGTCGCTGCTTGGAGCGTGGACAGGTACAACAGGAGCGGCGAGAGATTGTAGAGGGACTTGATCGGGGTCAAGGAGAGGCATGAGTTCGGGGCCCAGGGGCAGCACGGGCCAGCCCACATTGCAATATTGTGCGCACTCGGCCTGTGCAGTAGAGGAGGTCTCCAGTCGTCTTGGATAACCCTTGCCACTAGACCAAGACCTAGCTCTGTCAAACCCGTATACCACACGTTTTTAAAAAAAAAAAAATCCACGCACAGGCATCTTCCACCCTTCAAGATTTAGTTTGGGACCTGGAATATTAGGTCCTTCGTTGAAACACCTGTTAACTTTTTGGTATGGAAGCAAGTCATCCTCGACTCGAGGGACTGCCTATGATGATTCCCCCACCACCCACAAGGCCATGGATTAAAAATTCTAAAACCTGATTTCTCTTCCCCTGGTAAAATCAGTACCTTGAATAATTGTGGGTTATTGAGAACAGACAGATTAAGTCGGTGATTTATGAGAAACAGCATTTTTATTGATCTATGATGCATGTGTCATGGAAGCTTATTGGTAAATGAATAAAAGTTTCTCCGTGAGTGAGCAATAATTGCTCTATTGCAGCAGTGTTTCATTGTTTAATATATAAAAAGTACATTGAAACGTAGAGTTTTTATTCCATTATCTGAGTATGTGGGAAGCAGGTTCTGTTATCTTGAAGTTATCTTCCACCAATTCATCCATTTGAATCTGCATCACTAACTTATACAGTCTCTGGGTCTCCTCTTCAATTATTGATTTTAAGATTTATGGCCTGATGATACCCGGACTCCAAGGGTTAAATTACGAGGAGGGATTACATAAATTAGGGTTATCTTCCCTAGAATTTAGATGGTTAAGGGGTGATCTGATTGAAGTTTTCAAGATATTGAGAACAGATGGGATAGATAGAGATAAACTATTTCTGCTAGTTGGGAAGTCTAGGACTAAGAGGCATAGTCTAAAAATTGGAGCCAAACCTTTCAGGAGTGAAATTAGGAAATACTTCTACACACAAAGGATGGTCGAAGTTAGGAACTCTCTACCGCAAACAGATTTAAAATTAATTGATGATTGCTGGGTTTTGTTAACTAAGGGATTTGAGACAAAGGCAGGGTATATGGAGTTGGGTCACAGATCAGTCAATACCTCATTGAATGGCGGAGCAGGCTCGAGGGACTAAATGGCCGCCTTCCTATGGCAGTATAGCACATGTACCAGGCTTGATTTCTGCTCATTTAACTGCTAGATACCTGACTCATAGAAGGGGTGCTGCAACCTATGGGCTTGGGGGAAATCCCTCCAGAGTTCCTACTGCTGCTCATCGTCCAGCGAGTTCTGCTGGAAAGTGAGCAGCTGTGGACACAAGGTAAATTGAGGTCTGGGTTTGGCTCTCTTGAAGACTTAGAAGACTTGGCAGACGCTTGATGTCTAGATTCATCAACATAGCAAGAATGACCACTTGGGTGAGCTATCGGAATCCCAGCACTTGTGACACTTTTAGGAGAAGCTGGATAAAGTAGGTGATAATTGGACAAAAAAAAATTGTTGTATCTGTTTTGACAGAATTGTACTAAAATAGCTGTTAAAATATTGAATACCAGCTGCTAATTAAAACAAATGCGAAGAAGTTGTAGGGCCCCATAGCTTTCATTTTGATGCATAGGTAGCAGTGGAGCTGTTGCTTGAAAGGGGATTTAATAAAAACATTCTGGAGATATCTATTTGAATACGTCTAGTGTTGACTTCAAACATTAGCTTCCCCCTCCTCCCAACATTGTGGCTTAGAGGTAGGCAGCGCAGTTACTTCATGAAGGCTATTGTAAATCAGGAACATTTAAAAAGAAATCCAATTCATTAAATTTAAATGAACTTTTCATTTAATTTTAGTCCAAAACACAACTGATGTTTGTGATGCTAAATTCCCTTGCCTCCCTTATCTCTCTCTCTCCCACGTTTCTGAAGTTATAGTTCATTGGGGGCCAACAGTTTTGGTCTCCTTACCAAAGGAAGGATATCATTGCCATAGAGAGAGTGCAGCGAAGGTTCACCAGACTGATTCCTGGGATGGGGGATTGTCCTATGAGGATTGAGTAGACTGGGTCTATATACTCCAGAGTTTAGAAGAATGAGAAGTGATCTCATTGAAACATACAAAATTCTTACAGGGCTTGTCAGGGTAGATGCAAGGAGGATGTTTCTTCTGGCTGGGGAGTCTAGAAGCAGGGGTCACAGTCTTAGAATAAGGGGTCGGCCATTTAGGACTGATGAGAAGAAATGTCTTCGCTCAGAGGGTGGTGAATCTTTGACATTCTCTACCGCAGAGGACTGCCTAGGCTCAGTCATTGAGCGTATTCAAGGCTGAGATCAATAGATTTTTGGATATTAAGGGAATCAAGGGATATGGGTACAGTGCAGGGAAGTGGAGTTGAGGTCGAAGATCAACCATGATATTGAATGATGGAGCAGGCTTGAGAGGCTGAATGGCCTTCTCTTACTCCTAATTCTTGTGTAACAGCACTCCACTGGCCACATTGATCATTTGAAAGTCCAAACCTGCACCGAGACTATTTGATCATGGCGATCATTGCAGTCCAGCCCGATCCTGTTCCTGCACAGATACTTTCCAATGGGGTCTCCGAATAGCTGAAGGAATGGGAGCTGTGCCTGACTATTTCTCTTTCTTCCACCCCTCCCCCCTTCCTTACCCTGGGTACTACATCAATTATACTACGTTGAATGCCCACCAGACTGAAATAAGCTAACTACACATCGACCTGGAATTGAACTTTGGGTGATGTAACTCCCTGTCGTAACAGATGGTACATTTCCCCACTAAACCACCTTGTAAGTCTCAATCCAGATTTTAAGGCAGTCTCTATTTTCATAATTTCAATCCCTTGATTCAACACTGGTCTGCTTGCCTGACGCCAGTATCTTCGCTAGTAGATCTACAAAAGTGGAAGTATAACTTTCTGAAAGGGTCGGTGAATGTATTCCTATATCCTGATGCTGTCCTGCTTTACAGGAAGCTTCCTGAACAAGCACTTATTAATTGCCTTCAGCAACTAGCTGTGTGAGCTCGTATAACATGTATGTGAATGTATTTCAAATATGACCTGCCAAGTTGAGTTAGTTTCTTGTTTTGTTACTTTGCAGCCTTCATTTTGGTGTGTGTTGGTGAAACATCATTGGAATTTTCTCTTATCTGATGCTGATTGACCTGTTTTGTATCTCCAGCATTTTCTGTTTAAATTTCTGTCTTGTATCTCTCCTTCCTGCTGTTAAATTAATTGTGGGATCCTCTTTGGGAGATAGAGGAGGATGTGATCTGACCTGAGGTTTAAGCTGTGCATTACTGCTGTGACATCTGTAAGTATGAAATACTGCAGAATTCCTTGCTTTGATTTGCTCCGGCTGCACTGGAGAACAAAGTTGCAACAAAACTATTGCTTGTTGCAGTAATGCTTGACTTTGTTACACAAATCTTTATTGCGCTGGTTTCATAGAGCCTTGATGGAGGAAGATTGGGCGTCACCTTTCCTCTCCCAACCTAATCAACCTAACAATTGGCTGAACATCTGAAGATAAGATGACTCACTGTTTGTTTGGAAGTCCTATTGGCTGATCTCACTAGAGCACATTTGTCACTTGTTTATTGAAGAAACTGATGCAATAATGTCTATTTAGAAATACCTGGGACATGTTGACGACAAATAACCTCTTGCCCTCCCCCATTACGCCTGGAATTACCCTCTTTAAAAGATGCTTGTGCTGCATTTCCGCGCAAAGCTTTGACGAGATGGCTTCATTAAATAGGCACTGTTTATTTTTTTTAAGGAGGGGATTACAGTGGAATGAACAGTACCTTTTTTATATTTTTATTTATTGGCTTAGCAGTACCAGAATGAGAATAGGAATAATGCTTGACTGTTCAAGGATTATACTGCAGTTCCAGCTTGTATCTGTCAGGATATCTCCAAGAATGTCAGCTGCATCTTCCAGGGCCCGCATCAGGAAATGAGGCGGATGCCAGTTGGTGTCTGCAGTAGTGGAAGAAGTTAATGAGTTTAAATCAAGGTGTTGTCGCACGGTTTATTTAATGTGCTACTGAAAATTATGTTCAAGCCAATATTCTGCTTTTAAAAATTCTGTTCCATCCCTATCTCTTGATGATTTCTTGCGCATAGAGACTAGGGCCCCAAGTTTCGCCATGATTTGCTCCTGATTTTTAGGAGCAACTGGTGTAGAACGGAGTTTCTTAGAAATCGGAATTCTCGCCATTTAGTTTGCTCCAGTTCTAGTCAGTTAGAACAGTTTCACTTTGGAACAGAATTTTTTTTTCAAAAGGGGGCGTGTCCGGCCACTGAAGCCTGTTTTCAAAGTTTCGTCAGTGAAAACTTACTCCAAACTAACTTAGAATGGAGTAAGTGAAGATTTTTGTACGCTCGAAAAAACCTTGTCTACACTTTAGAAAATCAGGTGTAGATTACAAATCAGGCATAGGGAATGGGGGAGGGGGTTTAAAGGGAAGTTTACAAACATTAAACACTTCAGTTTTACAAATAAAGAGCCATCAATAATAAATTATAAAACATCAATAAATCAACCAATAAATCAATCAAAAAAAAAATGAATTAGCAATAATTTTAAAAAAAAATCAATAAATAAAACATTTTCTACTTACCGACTGCAGCACCGGGAGCCCTCCAACAGCATGCTGGGATGCCCCCCCCAGATTTTCAGGTAGGTGGCGTCGAGGGGAGCGCGGGTCGGGGGGGGTGGTGGGAGGGAGGTCAGGTTGGGGGCGGGGGGGGGAAGCGGGAGTCGGGTCCGGTCCGAGGCGGGCGGGAAGCGGGAGGAGGGTCGGGAGGAAGCAGGAGCTGGGCGGGGAGGAGCCTTATTCACGCAGCCCCAGTGAAGGCCATTCGGCCAGGGCTAGGGGCTGCGTGCTTTGGCCCCTCCCACACAGTTTTGGATGCCTGGAGCTTACTGCACATGCGCGCCCACTGCAGCGCGCATGTGCAGAGGTCCCGGCACTGTTTTCAGCGCAGGGACCTGGCTCCGCCCCCTACAGCTCATGCTGCGCTGCGCCGAGCTGCAAACGACCTGCAGGGAGCTGGAGCACCTGCACCAAGTGGTCATCATTCACATGTCAATCTAGACGACGAGTGTTATTCCACAGTGGTGCATCCCACTAAGAGTATAATCCTGTCTCTGCCTGATGCCCACAAAGACGCATTTTCATGCAGCGTTAGATGGACATCAGTAACAGGAACCGTGGTAAATAAGAACATAAGAAATAGGAACAGGAGTAGGCCAAACGGCCCCTCGAACCTGATCCGCCATTTAATACGATCATGGTTGATCTAATCATGGACTCAGGTCCACTTTCCTGCCCGCTCCCTATAACCCCTTATTCCCTTTATCGTTTAAGAAATTGTCTATTTCTGTCTTAAATTTATTCAATGTCCCAGCTTCCACAGCTCTCTGAGGCAGCGAATTCCACAGATCTACAACCCTCAGAGAAGTTATTTCTCCTCACCTCAGTTCTAAATGGGCGGCCCCTTATTCTAAAATCATGCCCTTTAGTTCTCGTCTCCCCATCAGTGGAAACATCCTCTCTGCATCCACCCTGTCAAGCCCCTTTATAATCTTATACGTTTCGATAAGATCACCTCTCATTCTTCTGAATTCCAATGAGTAGAAGCCCAACCTCCTCAACCTTTCCTCATAAGTCAACCCCCTCATCTCTGGAATCAACCTAGTGAACCTTCTCTGAACTGCCTCCAAAGCAAGTATATCCTTTCGTAAATATGGAAACCAAAATCGTCTTTCTTTGATGTTGCTCTAATTGTAGCCCTTCTGTAGTTATAATTCCGAATCTTCAATTGCTTCTACCATCAGTGACTGTTTAGCTACTGTAACTTTGCTGTAATGTAATGATTATACAACCACAGCTTGTATTGATATAGCGCCTTTAAATTACTGAAACGTCCCAAAGCACTTCACAGGAGTATTGTGTGATTTAAAAAAAAAAAAAAAAAAATTTACACTGAGCTGCATAAGTAGAAATTAGCACAGGTGATCAAAAGCTTGGTCAAATAGGTAGGTTTTAAGGAGTGTCTTGAAGGAGGTAGAGCGGCAGAGAGGTTTAGGCAGGGAATTCCAGAGCTTGGGGCCAACAGAAGGCACGGCCACCAATAGTCGAGCGACTACAATCAGGGATGCTCGGGAAGGCAGAATTAGAGTGCAGGGAGGAAAGAGGATGTGAGAATTAACCGAAAACCAATGTAGGTCAGCGAGCACAAGTGATGGGTGAATGGGATTTGGTGCGAGTTAGGACACGGGCAGCCGAGTTTTGGATCATCTCTAGTTTACGTAGGGTAGAATGTGGGAGGCCAGCTAGGAGTGCATGGAATAGCCAAGTCTAGAGGTAACCAAGGCCTGGATGAGGGATTCAGCCTAGGCAAGGGCGAAGACTAATGTTCCGGAGGTGGAAATAGGCGGTCTTAGTTATGCTGCGGATATGTGATTGAAAGCTAATTTCAGGGTCAAATATGACACCAAGGTCTGGTTAAGTCTCAGACAGGAGTTGGGGAGAGGGATGGAATCGGTGTCTCGGGAACGGAGTTTGTGGCAGGGACTGAATACGTCATAGAAACATAGAAAATAGGTGCAGGAGTAGGCCATTCGGCCCATCGAGCCTGCACCGCCATTCAATAAGATCATGGCTGATCATTCCCTCAGTACGCCTTTCCTGCTTTCTCTCCATACCCCTTGATCCCCTTAGCCGTAAGGGCTATATCTAACTCCCTCTTGAATATATCCAATGAATTGGCATCAACAACTCTCTGCGGCAGGGAATTTCACAGGTTAACAACTGAGTGAAGAAGTTTCTCTTCATCTCAGTCCTAAAGGGCCTACCCCTTATCCTAAGACTATGTCCCCGGATCTGGACTTCCCCCAACATCGGGAACATTCTTCCCGCATCTAACCTGTCCGGTTCCGTCAAAATCTTATACGTTTCTATGAGAACCCCTCTCATCCTTCTAAACTCCAGTGAATAAAGGCCCAGTTGATCCAGTCTCTCATATGTCAGCCCAGCCATCCCTGGAATCAGTCTGGTGAACCTTCGCTGCACTCCCTCAATAGCAAGAATGTCCTTCCTCAGATTAGGAGACCAAAACTGAACACAATATTCCAGGTGAGGCCTCACTAAGACTCTGTACAACTGCAGTAAGACCTCCCTGCTCCTATACTCAAATTCCCAAGCTATGAAGGCCAACATACCAGTTGCCGCCTTCACCGCCTGCTGTACCTGCATGCCAACCTTCAATGACTGATGAACCATGACACCCAGGCCTCATTGCACCTCCCCTTTTCCTAATCTGCCGCCATTCAGATAATATTCTGCCTTCATGTTTTTGCCCCCAAAATGGATAACCTCACATTTATCCACATTATACTGCATCTGCCATGCATTTTCCCACTCACCTAACCTGTCCAAGTCACCCTGCAGCCTATTAGCGTCCCCCTCACAGCTCACACCGCCACCCAATTTAGTATCATCTGCAAACTTGGAGATATTACACTCAATTCCTTCATCTAAATCGTGAATGTATATTGTAAAGAGCTGGGGTCCCAGCACTGAGCCCTGCAGCACTCCACTAGTCACTGCGTGCCATTCTGAAAGGACCTGTTTATCCCGACTCTCTGCTTCCTGTCTGCCAACCAGTTCTCTATCCACGTCAGTACATTATCCCCAATACTATGCGCTTTGATTTTGCACACCAATCTCTTGTGCGGGACCTTGTCAAAAGCCTTTTGAAAGTCCAAATACACCACATCCACTGGTTCTCTCTTGTCCACTCTGCTAGTTACATCCTCAAAAAATTCCAGAAGATTCGTCAAACATGATTTCCCTTTGATAAATCCATGCTGACTTGGACCGATCCTGTCACTGCTTTCCAAATGCGCTGCTATTTCATCCTTAATGATCGAGTCCAACATTTTCCCCACTGCTGATGTCAGGCTAACCGGTCTATAATTACCCGTTTTCTCTCCCCCTTTTTTAAAAAGTGGTGTTACATTAGCTACCCTCCAGTTCATAGGAACTGATCCAGAGTCGATAAGACTGTTGGAAAATGATCACGAATGCATCCACTATTTCGAGGGCCACTTCCTTAAGTAATCTAGGATGCAGACTATCAAGCCCTGTGGATTTATCTGCCTTCAATCCCATCAATTTCCCGAACACAATTTCCCGCCTAATAAAGATATCTTTCAGTTCCTCCTTCTCATTAGACCCACTGTCCCCTAGTACATTCGGAAGATTATTTGTGTCTTCCTTCATGAAGACAGAACAGAAGTATTTGTTCAACTGGTCTGCCATTTGTTTGTTCTCCATTATAAATTCACCTGAATCCGACTGCACTAATCTTTTTCTCTTCACATATCTATAGAAGCTTTTGCAGTCAGTTTTTAAGGTTCACTGCAAGCTTCCTCTCGTACTCTATTTTCCCCCTCTTAATTAAACCCTTAGGCCTCCTCTGTTGAATTCTAAATTTCTTCCAGTCCTCAGGTTTGTTACTTTTTCTAGCCAATTTATATGCTTCTTCCTTGGTTTTAACGCTTTCCTTAATTTCCCTTGTTAGCCACGGTTGAGCCACCTTCCCCGTATTATTTTTACTCCAAACAGGGATGTACAATTGCTGAAGTTCATCCATGTGATCTTTAAATATTTGCCATTGCTTATCCATCGTCAACCCTTTAAGTATCCTTTGCCAGTCCATTCTAGCCAATTCACGCCTCATACCGTCGAAGTTACCTTTCCTTAAGTTCAGGACCCTAGTTTCCGAATTAACTGTGTCACTCTCCATCTTAATAAACAATTCTACCATATTATGGTCACTCTTCCCCAAGGGGCCTCGCTCAACAAGATCGCTAATTAATCCCTTCTCATTGCACATCACCCAGTCTAGGATGGCCAGCTCTCTAGTTGGTTCCTCTACATATTGGTCTAGAAAACCATCCCTAATACACTCCGGGAAATCCTCCTCCACCGCATTGCTACCAGTTTGGTTAGCCTAATCAATATGTAGATTAAAGTCACCCATGATAACTGCTGTACCTTTATTGCACACATCCCTCGTTTCTTGTTTGATGCTGTCCCCAACCTCACTACCACTGTTTGGACTGTGCACAACTCCCACTAGCGTTTTCTGTCCTTTGTATTCTGCAGCTCCACCATACCGATTCCACATCATCCAGGTTAATGTCCCTCCTTACTACTGCATTAATTTCCTCCTTAACCAGCAATGCCACCCGCCTCCTTTTCCTCTCTGCTTGTCCTTCCTAAATGTTGAATACCCCTGGATGTTGAGTTCCATGTCTCCATGATGCCAATTACATCATATCCGTTAACTGCTATCTGCGCAGTTAATTCGTCCACCTTATTACGAATACTCCTCGCACTGAGGCACAGAGCCTTTAGGCTTGTCTTTTTATCACACTTTGCCCCTTTAGAATTTTGCTGTAATGTTGCCCTTTTTGTTTTTTGCCTTGGGTTTCTCTGCCCTCCACTTTTACTATTCTCCTTTCTATATTTTGCTTCTGCCTCCATTTTATTTCCCTCTCTCTCCCTGCATAGGTTCTTGTATGCTGACCCTGCTGGAAACAGTGCAGGTACAGGCAGGCGAGGATACGTTTGGCTTAGATGACCCTTTTGGGCAAATTCACTCTTTAGGCTGCGTACTGAGAATAACCAGAGGCGAGGTATTTGAGAGTGATCATTACCCATGGAATTGTACTCCTTGGGGTGGGGTGTTAGTTAAAATGTAGCTACTTTTTCATTTTTCTGTCCTCCTGTATTGTGCAGGTGCTAATACAGTCTCTGCTTGAGTCAAAACTTGAGATAGTGTGTTCAAGGCTGAAGCAATTTATTCAAGTGAGCGATTTACTGTAATTGCATTTAACATTTTGCTGTCTGCTTTTTTCCTCCTGCTATTATTGATGTCTTGTTCTGGTGGAGGTGGAATGTTTCTGCCCCTGAAGCTATTGTGAATTAATCACTTTTTAGCTGTGTGATAGGAAGAAAGAGTAGGACTGATACCTTTCCAGCAGATTGCAGAATATTAATATCCTCTCTCTTGTGGCCAGTTTTATCCACTGTATAATAAAATTAGTTTTGCCAATAGGATTTCAACGACTATTACTAACATTTAAAGATGTTTTATATTGCAAACATACGAACAATGACTGATAGGTAAAGTCCATCGAGCCTGCCCCACACAATTGCAATACATTGTGCATCACAAGATATCAACTACACCTTACATGAAACCACGTGATCTCAGGCTAATTTGGGAGGAAAAAAATCTGGGAAATTCCTCTCAGACCCATCTCGGTAATCGAAACTTATCCAGGAGATCACGCTGACCTTAAATTCCCTGCAGTACATACCTTCTGTAGGAGGTGATCGCCATCGCAGCCAGAAATAAATCCAGCTTTCGCGTGAAGGAATTCAGTGAGTCTGCATCCACCACACGAAACAGCTTGTTCCATAGATCTAGCCCTATACAACTTAAATTTGTGGCCCCTGGCTCTGCCTAACCTATTTAATTGAAATAAACTATCAGCTGGAACACCATCTATTCCTTTTTGTTATCTTATAAACCTCAGTCAGATCCCCCCTAAGTCTACACTGCTCTAATGTAGAGTTCCAACTCTTTTTGCCTACCTTGATAACTAAGATGCTTTAGACTTTGAATTAGTCTAGTGGCCCTCTTCTGCACCCTTTCCAGAGCCTCAATATCGCCCACCTTGAGGAAACCAAAACTGGACACTGATTTCCAAGTGTGGCCGTACTCCGGTCTTGTACAGGGACAAAACAGTACGCCTTGTATTTTACTCAATTGTCCTAGGAGTGCACTCCAACAACCTATTTGCTCTAGCTATCGCTGCACGGCATTGCTCATGTACCTTTTTAAGGATGTATGCACTAGAATGTGTAAAATTGCTTTTTTAAGGCTGAAATCCTGGTGTCTGGGAGCTAACTCCTAGAATTGATAGTCAGCCGTGGCTCAGTGGTTGGCAACCTTGCCACCGAGATCGAGTTCAAGTCCTATTCAAGAGACTTGAGTGCACAAATCTAGGCTGACACTCCCTCAGTACTGGGCTGAGAGTGCTGCACTGCCGGAAGTGCCGTCTTTTGGATGAGATGTTCAACCGAGGCCTCGTCTGCTCTCAAGTGGATGTAAAAGATCCCATGGCACTATTTTGAAGAACAACAGGGGTGTTATCCCTGGTGTCCTGGCAATTATTTATCCCTCCACCAACATCACTAAAATAGATTCTGATCATTATCACATTGCTGTTTGTGGGAGCTTGCTGTGTGCAAATTGGCTGTCATGTTGCCCACATTATATAGAAACATAGAAAATGGGTGCAGGAGTAGGCCATTCGGCCCTTTGATCCTGCACCACCATTCAATATGATCATGGCTGATCATGCAACTTCAGTACCCCATTCCTGCTTTTTCTCCATACTCTTTGATCCCTTTAGCCATAAGGGCCACATCTAACTCCCTTTTGAATATATCTAATGAACTGGCCTCAACAACTTTCTGTGGTAGAGAATTCCACAGGTTCACAATTCTGAGTGAAGAAGTTTCTCCTCATCTCTGTCCTAAATGGCTTACTCCTTATCCTTCGACTGTGACCCCTGGTTTTGGACTTCCCCAACATCGGGAACATTCTTCCTGCATCTAACCTGTCCAATCCTGTCAGTACTTTAGATGTTTCTATGAGATCCCCTCTCATTCTTCCAAATTCCAGTGAATATAAGCCTAGTCGATCCAGTCTGTCGTCTTATGTCAGTCCAGTCATCTGGTGAACCTTCGCTGCACTCCTTCAATAGCAAGAATGTCTTTTCTCAGATTAGGAGACCAAAACTGTGTACACTATTCAAGGTGTGGCCTCACTAAGGCCCTGTACAACTGCACCTCCCTGCTCCTATACTCATCCTCTCTCTATGAAGGCCAACATGCCATTTGCCACCTTCACCGCCTGCTGTACCTGCATGCCAACTTTCAATGACTGACGTACCAGGACACCCAGGTCCCGTTGCACCTCCCCTTTTCCTAATCTGTCACCATTCAGATAATCTGCCTCCCTGCTTTTGCCACCAAAGTGGATAACCTCACATTTATCTACATTATACTGCATCTGCCCACTCACCTAACCTGTCCAAGTCACCCTGCAGCCTCTTAGCATCCTCCTCACAGCTCACACTGTCACCCAGCTTAATGTCGTCTGCAAACTTGGAGATATTCAATTCCTTTGTCCAAATCATGAATGTATATTGTAAAAAGCTGGGGTCCATGTACTGAACCTTGAGGTACCCCACTAGTCACTGCCTGCCATTCTGAAAAGGACCCGTTTATTCCTACTTTTGTTTCCTGACTGCCAACCAGTTCTCTACACGTCAATACATTACCCCCAATACCATGTGCTTTAATTTTGCACACTAATCTCTTGTGTGGGACCTTGTCAAAAGCCGTGACTACAGTCAAAAGCCTGGTCAACAGTGACTACACGCCAAAAGTACTTCGTTGGCTGTAAAGCGCTTTGAGACGTCCGGTGTCGTGAAAGGTGCTGTATAAATACCCGTCTTAATTTTTGTTAAGTGTTTTTTTTGTAGACTGGCAGCAACCTTATTGATCCAGACTTGTAGTCTGCCATCAGTCTTTGGAAACCATATTTAGTAAAACAAATGCCAGGAGTTGGCATGTGTATACTGGGCTCCCAGAATCTGATGAGAGCTGTTTTATAGTGCATTTAACAATAGAATCATCGAAATTTACAGCACGGAAGGAGGTCATTTTGGCCCATGTCCGCACCGGCAGGCAAAGCTATCCAGCCTAATCCCACTTTCCAGCTCTTGGTCTATAGCCCTGTAGGTTACGGCACTCAAGAGCACAGCCAAGTACTTTTTAAAGTAGTGGGCAAAATGATGGAATCAATTATTAAGGATGTCATAGCAGCGCATTTGGAAAGAGGTGACCTGATGGGTACAAGTCGGCATGGATTTGTGAAAGGGAAAGCATGCTTGACAAATCTTGAATTTTTTGAGGATGTTTTCAGTAGAGTGGATAAGGGAGAACCAGTTGATGTGGTGCATTTGCACTTTCAGAAGGCTTTCGACAAGGTCCCACACAAGAGATTAATGTGCAAAGTTAAAGCACATGGGATTGGGGGTAGTGTGCTGACGTGGATTGAGAACTGGTTGTCAGACAGGAAGCAAAGCGTAGGAATAAATGGGTACTTTTCAGAATGGCAGGCAGTGACTAGTGGGGTACCGCAAGGTTCTGTGCTGGGACCCCAGCTGTTTACATTGTACATTAATGATTTAGACGAGGGGATTAAATGTAGTATCTCCAAATTTGCAGATGACATTAAATTGGGTGGCAGTGTGAGCTGCGAGGAGAATGCTATGAGGCTGCAGAGTGACTTGGATAGGTTAGGTGAGTGGGCAAATGCTTGGCAGATGAAGTATAATGTGGATAAATGTGAGGTTATCCACTTTGGTGGTAAAAACAGAAACACAGACTATTATCTGAATGGTGACAGATTAGGAAAAGGGGGAGGTGCAGCGAGATCTGGGTGTCATGGTACATCAGTCATTGAAGGTTGGCATGCAGGTACAGCAGGCGGTTAAGAAAGCAAATGGCATGTTGGCCTTCATAGTGAGGGGATTTGAGTACAGGGGCAGGGCCTTGGTGAGGCCACACTTGGAGTATTGTGTACAGTTTTGGTCTCCTAATCTGAGGAAGGACGTTCTTGCTATTGAGGGAGTGCAGCGAAGGTTCACCAGACTGATTCCCGGGATGGCAGGACTGACGTATCAAGAAAGACTGGATCAACTGGGCTTGTATTCACTGGAGTTCAGAAGAATAAGAGGGGATCTCCTAGAAATGTTTAAAATTCTGATGGGTTTAGACAGGTTAGATGCAGGAAGAATGTTCCCAATGTTGGGAAAGTCCAGAACCAGGAAACCAGGATAAGGGGTAAGTCATTTAGGACTGAGATGAGGAGAAACTTCTTCACCCAGAAAGTGGTGAACCTGTGGAATTCTCTACCACAGAAAGTTGTTGAGGCCAATTCACTAAATATATTCAAAAAGGAGTTGGATGTATTCCTTATTACTAGGAGAATCAAGGGGTATGGCGAGAAAGCAGGAATGGGGTACTGAAGTTGTATGTTCAGCCATGAACTCATTGAATGGTGGTGCAGGCTCGAAGGGCCGAATGGCCTACTCCTGCACCTATTTTCTATATTTTTATGTTTCTATGTTTCGAAATGTGGTGAAGGTTTCTGCCTCTACCACTCTTTCAGGCAGTGCGTTCCAGACTCCCACTATGCCTAGGTGAAGAAATTTCCCCTTGTATCTCCTCTAAATCTCCCCCTTAATGTAGCAAGGGGCTTCATAGTTGGTGGTTAAACCCAGGCAGGCTTAGAAGGGAAATGGGGGGCAGATGGGCTTTGAAGGTGGGGAGAGATCCAGCAAAGCAGAAAGACTTGGGGAGTTCCAAGATAGCTGATGCTCTGCCACTGGCAGGGAAGGAGCCGGAATATATTGCAGACCAGAGTTGGAAGAAAACAGGGCATGGGCAAGAATTTTGGGCTGGAGGAATTTGCAGAGTCTGGATGGAGGGTTGCTTCAAGATGGATTTATAAATGAAGTTGCTGTACTGAGGGCTGGAAAGCCCCTGAGGTTGACATGGATAGGTATAATAGGTGAGCAGGATATGATATAGATGACTTGAGTTCTGGATGAGTTGACGTTCAAGAGCTGGAACTTGTGGCCAGCGAGGAGGTTGTTGCAAATGTTCGTCATATATATAAATCCACACACACTGTGCAGAACACCGAGCAATATAATTATAGATGTTGATCTCATTCGGATTGTATCTAGAAGAGAGCATTTTGAATTGTATAATTGTAAGAAAGTTTATTGCTGGTTACTGTCTGTCACTGGTGATGGTAGGAGCGAGAGCAATTTAAAAGTATTATACCTGAAACCTATCACGAGACGAGCCTTGAGACAACCGAAATAGCATTAGTGTGTTTCTTAATTCTTTTGTCGAACATCTGTTTTCATTAGTCGAAATCTTGAGTTTCTGATGACGCAAGCTGTGAGAATGCAGCCAGGGTGGTTAGAAAATCTTGGGAACCATTGGATTTGTTTGTGAAGCAACAAAACCATGCAGATGTTTTTGGTTGAAATTATGCATTGCGGGTTTCTTTTACGATAGATTGGCAGTGTGGTATTAATTTCTTATAATGTATTGTTATTATAGTCCACTCTTTCACTGCCCCATGTCAACTTTTAATCCCTTTTCTCTCTTCCTGAAGTTGCTGACTTGTGCTAGGGCACAGTTGGACCATTTTCACAGTGTGCAGAGGAGATTTCTGAAGATGTTGCCTGGACTGGAGAATCTTGGCTATGAGAAAAGATTGGATAGGCTGGGTTTGTTTTCTTTGGAACAGGAGAGGCTGAAGGGAGACGTTTTAAGGTTTATAAAAATTGAGGAGCCTCGAAAGAGTGGAAAGGAAGAACCCATTTCCCTTAGCAGAGGGGTCAACAACCAGGGGGCATAGATTTAAAGTAATTGGTAGGAATTTGAGGGGAAATTTCTTCACCCAGAGGGTGGTGGGGGTCTGGAACTCACTGCCTGAAAGGGTGGTCGAGGCAGAAACCCTCACCACATTTAAAAAATATTTGGATGTGCACTTGAAGTGCTGTAACGTACAGGGCTACGGACCAAGAGCTGGAAAGTAGGATTAGGCTGGATAACTCTTTGTCGGCTGGCATGGACACGATGGGCTGAAATGACCACCTTATGTGCTGTAAATTTCTATGGTGAGTATCTGCGAGTTATTCCAGCATCACAGAGGAGACCTGTCCTTAGCTGATGTCCACACGAGCACTTTTCAGCAGTGACTGCTCCATGGCTCCGAGTGCTGAAGACAGTTGTGGGCTGTCGTTGCTGCCCTAGCAGAGATGAGCTTACAAGTGCAGGCCAAGGAATCTGGCACCTTGTGGTCTGAATAACTGCGCACCACATCCAACATTGTATTCAGCCACTGAGGGAGTTCATCCTGGCCCATTTAGCAATGAGTCAAGTCTGCCTGATGAAATATATGGCTGCTTGGTGGCCAGTTAATGGAAGCAGTAGCATAAATATAGTTTGCCCAGAATTGAAGCTCTGCGTTTTGACTATGCGGCCACTGTGATTAAAATTGTGCATCCGACCTTGCACAGTGAGCAGTAATTTGTGACCAGTACAGATGTGAATTTAATATAACATCCAGTTCAGAGAAGTTGCATTAAATCTCCTTTGGAACAGATTTGAGCAACGGATCAAATGCCTTAATGGGAGTTTCTAAGCCCCCTCTCTGGTTTATAATCAAATTTAAAAAAAAAAAATTTAAACTTCTGAATACTAAAATCACACACAGTTCTGAATGTGGGGAGGTTAGCAGCTGGGAGGAGGCTGATTGGAACCTAGGTATTTTATTGCAAGAAAGGTTGAGTGGTTTTGAGCAGTTCATAGAATCGTACAGCAGCGAAGGAGGCCATCTGGCCCATCATGGAAAGAGCTATCGAATTAGGCCCACTCCCCTGCTCTTTCCCCAAACCCTCTTTATATTGAATTCCCTGTTGAAAGTTACTATTTAATCTGCTTCCACCACCCTTTCAGGCAGTGCATTCCAGGTAATCATAAAACACTGCGTAATTAAAAAAAAAAAAATTCTCATTTCCCTTCTGATTCCTTTGCCATTTATCTTAAATTTGTGTCCTCTGGTTACTGACGCTTCTTACCACTGGAAACCGCTCCTTATTTATTCTATCCAAATCATTCATAACTTTTAACACTATTACATCTCCCCTTCACCTTTTGCTCGAAGGAGAGCAATCTCTGCTTCTCATCTATCCACGTAACTGAAGTTCCTCATCCCTGGTATCATTCTGGTAAATCGCCTCTGAACCTTCTCTAAAGGCCTTGACATCCTTTCTCGAGTGTAGTGCCCAGAATTGGATACAATACTCTAGCTGAGACCTAACCAGTGCTTTATAAAGGTTTTGCACTCTGTGCTTCTATTTAGAAAAAGTGGGCCCAAGTTTCGGGCTGCGCCTAGAACGGCGCAGCCCCGACCTGGATGCCCGTTTTTCGCACCACAAAGTGCGCCTAAAAAAAACTTCCAGATTCTCCGGCTCCCTGCAGGTCCTCTGGCCCTCGGCGTGGCGCAGCAAAAGCTGTAGGGGGCGGAGCTAGGTCCCTGCTCTGAAAACAGTGCCGGGACCTCTGCACATGCGCGCTACAGTGGGCGCGCATGTGCAGTAGCTCCAGGCGCCCAAAACTGTGTGGGAGGGGCCCGAAGCACGCAGCCCCTAGCCCTGGCCGAATGGCCTCACTGGGGCTGCGTGCATAAGGCTGCCTCCCACGCCCAGCTCCTGCTTCCTCCCGACCCGACCCGACTTGACTCCCGCTCCTCCTCCTGCTCCCCCCCCCCCCCCCGACTGATTCCTCCCCTCCCCTCTGCCCCGACCCAACCCGCGCTCCCGGACCCGACACCACCTACCTGTCAATCCGGTAAGTCTAAGCTCGAAGTCTTGGGCTCTCTCTCTCTCTCTCTCTCTCTCTCTCTCTCTCTCTCTCTCTCTCTCTCTCTCTCTCTCTCTCTCTCTCTCTCTCTCTCTCCCCATCCCTTCTCTTGCCCCCTCCCTTCCCCCACCTCCCTCCCTTGTCACCCCCACTCCCCACCCTCCCCCTGCTGTCAGAAACAGAGTGAGAGACACTGACAGAGACACACTGGGGGGCATCTCAGCACGCTGTTGGAGGGCTCCCGGTGCTGCAGTCGGTAAGTAGGAAATGTTTTATTTATTGATTTTAAAAAAAATTATTAATTTTTTTGGATTGATTTATTGATGTTTTTATCATTTATTATTGATGATGGCTCTTTATTTGTAAAACTGAAGTGTTTAATGTTTGTAAACTTCCCTTTAAACCCCCTCCCCCCATTCCCTACGCCTGATTTGTAACCTACGCCTGATTTTCGAAAGTGTAGACAAGGTTTTTTCGAGCGTACAAAAATCTTCACTTACTCCATTCTAAGTTAGTTTGGAGTAAGTTTTCACTGCCTAAACTTTGAAAACAGGCGTAAGTGGCCGGACACGTCCCCTTTTGAAAAAAAAATTCTGTTCCAAAGTGAAACTGTTCTAACTGACTAGAACTGGAGCAAACTAAATGCTGAGAATTTGAATTTCTAAGATACTCCGTTCTACACCAGTTGCTCCAAAAAAATCAGGAGCAACTGAGGCTGAAACTTGGGCCCAGTGTGTGAACTGGTTTTCTAATCACATTTACTGAATAACTTGTCGTTATTGGCAGCAGTGATGTCTCTAGACTTGGGTATGGCATTTGGAATATGACTTTAAAAAAATCAGTAATAGAAGTCAGCATATGATTTTAAAAACTCCATTTGGCCAACAATAAATGTGTAATTTAATAAAAGTACTGGATCCTCCGTACCTGAGGTACAAGCACACGGTCACTTTCATTCTCTGCTGGATATGAAGCTTATTTAATAACATTCACACCTCTGTTGCGTACATCTGAGTATCCTGTTAAGCTCAAAAGGCTTGCAACAAACTTGCCTAGTTGAAAAAGACTGCATTTTAATCATATACAGTTGAAACTTGTGCAAAATTTCCAGTCTATCTATTATTACAAGTCCTGTGCCTTGATGGATGAATGAATGTACAGCACCACATCTCAGTCAATCTCTCTCTTTGCATTCCAGAGACCACTGCCCTTTCGGCCAGTCATGATGCACTGCGCATCCCCTACCAGTAGGTCAGCTGCTTCTGCTAATGGGTTTTCCAGAGACCAGTGAATTCCTGTTTATGAAGACCTGATTTTAAATTGGCGAATCTTCCAACTTGCTGCAAGCAATGCCATTGTAGATTAGCTAGTGTATAAACTGCGGATTGGTTTCCCTTATGACCCAACATGAAACCAGAAACATAAATAGGTCTTGGGTTTGATTCCTAGGCTGTGTGGAGTTAGTTTTCAGCTGAGGCTGGAGATGAGGTGGCACAATTGGAATCTGCAACCCTTGGGCTATGGAAAATTAGACATGACTGCTGATCCTGCTTGCTTTGCTGTCTTGTGACTCCCACTGGAAAATGTATGTATAGACATCGGATGAGGACAAGATTGGGCTCGCTGTGATGTTCTGTGGTCTTTGGTCACTTCATGTCTTGACATGCACATTAAGCAAGGCCATTTTCCAATCCTCTCTGGCTACAGGTGTGATACTGGAGAACTGCTAATGTTGCACCATTATTTAAAAAGGGAGAAAGGGATAGACAGAGTAATTACAGGCCAGTCAGCCAAACCTCAATGGGAAAATTATTGGAAAAAATTCTGAGCGACAGGTTAAATCTTCATTTAGAAAGACACTGATTAATCAAGGATAGTCAGCATGGATTTGTTAAGGGAAGGTCATGTCTGACTAACTTAATTGAATTTTTTGAGGAGGGTCGATGAGGGCAGTGTGTTTGATGTAGTGTATATAAATACTTAGCGAGGCTTTTGATGAGGCCCCACATGGCAGACTGGTCAAGAAAGTAAAAGCCCATGGGATGCAAGGCAAAGTGACAAGTTGAATCCAAAATTGTCTAAGGCAGGAAGCAAAGGATAATGGTTGAAGGGTGATTTTGTGAATGGAAGGCTGTTTCCAGTGGGGTTATGCAGGGCTCGGTACAAGATCCCTTGCTTTTTGTGGTATATATCAATGATTTGGACTTGAATGTAGGGGGTATGATTAAGAAGTTTGCCGATGATACAAAAATTGTTCGTGTGGGTGATAATGAAGAAGGAGGCTGTAGACTGCAAGAAGATATCAATGGACTGATCAGGTGGACAGAACAGTGGCAAATGGAATTCAATCCGGAGAAGTGAAGTAATGCATTTGGGGAGGATTAACAAGGCAATGGATTACACAATAAATGGAAGGACACTGATAAGTATAGAGGGACTTTGGAGTGCATGACAATATATCCCTGAAGGTAGCAGGACAGTAGAAGAGGTGGCGAAGAAGGCATGCAGAATACTTGCCTTTATTAGTCGATGCATAGAGTATAAAAGCTGAGAGGTTACAAAACACTAGTTAGGCCACGGCAAGAGTAGTGTGCGCAGTTTTGGTCACCATTATTATAGGATTGCAGTAGAGAGGGTACAATGGAGATTTACAAGGATGTTGCCTGGACTGAAGAATTTTAGCTATGAGGAAAGATTGGATAGGCTGGCATAAAGGAGGCTGAGGGAGACCTAATTGAGGGGCCTAGATAGAGTGAATATGAAGGACCTGTTTCCCTTAGCAGGGGGGCATTTGAAGTGCTGTAACCAACAATGCTATGGACCAAGAGCTGGGAAGTGGGATTAGGCTAGGTTGCCAGTGCAAACGATGGGCTGAATGGCTTCCTTCTGTGCTGTAAATTTCCATGATTCTATTTGTACCTTCGGCTATTTTAACCATTCACTGCAAAATAAATGTGCACTTTAAGATTGGTGGTGGAAAACATTTTTATTCTCCCTTCCTAATGACTGACTAGCCTGTCAATACTCACTATCTAGAGTCACAAGTAAAGATTTCTTTTTAAAAATATGCTAATTTGTGTGAGGTACTGGGGTTACTGGTGCCATTGAAACTTTAGCAAAGGGGACAGGGGGAGGAAAGAACTAGAGGAGAAAATCTGACTTTGTCATAGCCATAGAACATGTGCTTCTTGTGACTTGGGTGAGTATTTTACAAAAGCAAAATACTGCAGATGCTGGAAATTTGAAATAAAAAAAAATAGAAAATAATGGAAATACTCAGCAGTTCAGGAAGCATATGTAGGGAGGGAAACCAAGTTACTGTTTCAGGTCTGACGGAAGGTCATCAACCTGAAATGTTAACTCTGTTTCTCTCTCCACGGGTGCTGCCTGACTTGCTGAGTATTTTCAGTGTTTTCTGTCCACAGAATGTAGTCTAACTTCACTTGCAGCTTCGACTCTTTCCGAGGAGGAGGGCTGGCAGTGTTCTCGAAGCAGCTCATGTAAGGAAAGCGCAGTTTCACGCTGCACATGTTTTGGAACTGCAGTGGCATGACCTTGTTTAATACTTTCTCCACCATTTCCTGCCTTGTGTTTAACTAAGTACAGCTATAAATATTTTTAAGGACTCACTTCCTTGATTGCACAAAGTTAAATTGAGCAGCATGGTGGTGTTTTGTTTGGAATTAATCTGCAATGCTGATGGATAACATCGAATAATTGAGTAATTGGATAACGTAAGCTACAGTGCCTCCATAAACATTCCAGTGTTTTTGACTTTTGTTTGGAACTGTTTTTAACCAGATAAGAGAAAAAACTGCAAAGTTCGTGTGCCTAAAGACTGGAGCAAAAAAATGACAATGACTTGCATATAACTGTTTTAGGCAAGGGTGGCACTGAATTACTGAGGGCGCAGCTTTGTTGCTGCGGTTCCTCATGAGGCGATTCCGTCTTGGGTATGCTATCTTGAGGATTCGGCAAGTGTCGGCAAAGTTTCCTCTCCTCCTCCTCTCACCCAGTAGGTTGCAAAAATCGGAGGGAGGGAGCCATTTCTGTTCTTGAGCTCCAACGCAGCTGGGTTGAGAACTGCCCAAGAGTAGCCAGCTGTCCACCATTGTGGTCAGCAGATGGTGTCCTCCGTGCATGAGAAGCAAGTTCAGACAGCGATGGTAATTGTGTTAATTTTATTTTGTAAGCCTTTCGAAGAAACACACGCACTAGCCATTTTAAATGTGTCTTGGGCTGTCCCCCGGAGTCATTGATGACTTGCTTGCACACTAATGAGTTCTAAGGTGACTAATTCCAATGTCGGATCTTCAGTCTCTGTCACAGGTGGGGCAAATGGTGGTTAGAGGGACGGGTGGGTGGGGTGCTTGAATTGTCATACGCTCCTTCCACTGTTTGTGCTGATCTTCCGTGTGCTCCCGACGAAGAGACTCTGTTCGGCGCCTTCTCAAATGCTTCTCCTCTACTTTGAGCGGCCTTGGACCAGGGATTCCCAAGAGTGGGTGGTGATACATTTTTTCAAGGAGGCTTTGAGTGTGTCCTTGAAGCGTTTTCTCTGCCCTCCTGGGGCTCGCTTGCTGTGACGGAGCTCGGAGTGCTTGTTTCGGGAGTTTTGTATTGGGCATGCGGACAATGTGGCCTGTCCATCAGAGCTAATTGAGTGTAATCAATGCCTCGATGTTGGCCCGAGAGAGAGCACTGACGTTGGTGCGCCTATCCTGCGAATCGATTTGCAAAATTTTGCGGAGGCAGCGTTAGTGACACATGGAATTTAGTTCCAGTGAATTGATTTTTTTTTTAAAGTATCAGTTGGTTTTGTTGTTCCTGACTGGAGATTGTGTACGGCATAGAGAATTTAGATCCTAATCTACACAATACTGGAACTGGTGGCCAAAATATGTGTAGAACATACACATACAGGAACTAATTACACCATAATGCTGGCCTGACTCAATGGATGTTTATTTTTGGGTAAATCAAATTGTATTTACCTGTTTATGGACTTGTGGAATCTTTCAAGTAGATTGTTTTGACCTGTTCATTGTTTTGGTAATGGCCTGGCTGCACATGCGTAAGTACAGGTTTGCAGGAGGTGCGGCTGTTTGAAGGAATGTATACTACACCACTGAAGAAAGCCATCTTACGATGTAGTCGGTGGAAAGAACCAAGAACAAGTGAATGGGAGGAATGAAAGTAACCAAGAATGGGAAAGCTGTAAATTTTATAGGAGGTTATTTCAAAGTTATATTGCTAGTAATTTTACTTTTATTGTTGGGGAAATGATGTCTCTGTGTCTGTACAAACTAGTGCCCTTCGGGTGCAAAGTCATGTAAATCCTATGCAGGGAAACAGTGTTCAATCACTTTGGAGTTCAACTAAAATTTATCTGCAATTCAATTGCCCTGTATCCTGTACTGCACCAAGTCACTCTCCTATTCTCCCCGTTATTGCTGGTTTCCTGTCCCAGAGTACAATCATTTGAGATCCTCGTTCTCCTCCTCCAAACCCTGAACTGCCTCGCCCCAACCTGTCCCTGCAACCTCCTGCATTCCATTCCCTTGCATGTGGCAGTGCTCAGACTGTGGCTTTTCATGCAAATGTCTTCCCTTTGTCCTGTATTGGTGGGAGAGCCTTTGGTTGCCTTGGTTGTACTCTCTGGAACTACCACTATACCCTTTTGCTTTTTTCACTTCAACTTCAAAAGCCTTCTCAAAACCTTCCTTTTCTAGCAAGCTTTCATGGCTTGGCATCTTGGGATGTCTTCTATTTTAATGGTGCTGTATAAATGCACTAGTTGCGGTATAGTTCAAATCTTCGGGTCACTCTCAACAGGTGCTGGTCTCAATTGGTACCTGTAGTATAATTGTGCTCCTAATTAGCGGTTAAAGTGAGTGCCTAACTGATGTACATGTGTTGCCTGAATCTGGATAAGTTGTCCACGCAGAAAAATAAACTGCCCTTTTCCACTCCACGTGTGTGGCATGGTTTTGATGGTCAGTTGCACCATTGGCTGGGAAATTCTAGCACTAGGTCATGCTTGAACTCGTGCAATCTCCTGTTTAGATGTATAGGTAGTGTCTTGGAAGTTAATGTATTGAAAGTCCCGCCCCAAAATATAGTCATCTCAAGAACCTTTCGCAAATAATTTAAAATTCAGCATAAGGGTCGCACACTTAAAATGGAGATGAGGAGGAATTTCTTCTTTGAGGGTGGTGAATCTTTGGAATTCCCCAGAGAGCTGCAGAGGCTGGGTCATTGAATATATTTAAGGTGGAGATGGACAGATTTTTGGACGGTGGGGTTATGTGGAGCAGGCAGGAAAGTGGAGTTGAGGCCAAGATCAGATCAGCCATGATGTTGAATGGCAGGGCAGGCTCAAGGGGCCAAATGGCTGACGTCTGCTCTTAATTATGTAAAAATTAAAAATTTAGCTTCGAGTTAAGTCACCAGGCCCAGATGGCCTATACCCTAGACTATTGAGATGTTTGAGGAAATAACAGAGGTACCTGTACTAATAATTTGCCCAAACATAAATAGCACTAAAAGACCGGCAAAAGTTACACCCCTGATTTTAAAAAAAATAGGGATAATTTGGGCAACTGTACACAAGCTCAAATTAGTAATGAGGAAAACAGAGTACATGAGGATAACTTTAGAAAGGAGTGAACTAATTAGGGTATGGTTACACTGATCTTTATAAGCAAGATTATAGTCAAAAATGGTTATGGAAAATGGGATTCTGGACTTTGTATCGGAGCATTGAATACAGAACTAAGAATGGTGTTGAATCTGTACAAAGCATTGGTTAAGCTACAATTAGTGTACAGTTTCGGGAACCCCTCATTAAAAACTGAACACAGGCAGTTTAGATGCATTGGGATGATACCAAGGATGAAAGGGTCGAGTTGTGATGAGGCATTTGGGTAAAACTAGGGCTGTATTCTGCAGAGAATGTTATGCTCTAATTAAAAGTTTTCAAAATTATGGAAGAATTTGGGGAGGTCAGTAGCTGAAGATTATTTTCACTGGTGAATCAGTAGCAAAGAACATACATTTAGGATTCTTACTAAAAAATCTAAGGGGAGATTTAGAATTTTTTTTCCATATAAATATATTGGAATGTGGAGTTCCTTATCAGAAGCTGATCAGTGAGAATTCAATACTTGAAGAAAAATATTAGCGGTACAGGGTAATATGGGACTAGAGCAGGTAGCTCCTCCGATGGCAGCTATCAGTGGAATAGATAGGCTGAACTCTCTGTGCCTTCTGTACTTAATGTTTTGTTAAAATGTGGAATGATGTGTAAAGGTGCAGTGTTGGCTTTTTATACAAATGCTGTTTTTGTCGTTTTCATGAAAATACTGTTTTAAGTAGATCTGTTGAAAAGATTTGCAGTTTTGTGTTGTGTATAGCACTTGCTCTTGGATGTGACTGGGGCAGTTCTGAGCTGTTGACCATAATTTGATACTTACACCTGGTGCTTAATGTAAAATGTTTTTAATAAATAAAAATTAATACTTGTCTTTGACCTTTCATTCTCCTGTATTGTATTCCATTTCACCTATTAAAACTGTTTTGAGAGATTCTGACCTGGTTGAATTGGCTGCGTTCCACCTGCTTATTCCATTGTTCAAGCATTTTCTCCAGAACCAAAAAGTTCTAGTTATTGCCTCTGAGACACCTATTGTTGATTAGTGAACCCTTCTGTTTGTCCTTGTCATTCCCTTTCTGCCTGTTTTTACTTTAGGGCGTGGAGGAATGGCATGGGTTTGGTTAAGGTCTTATCTCATCTCTAATGTTCAAAACTGCTTTGCATGAAATTAAATCGCCTTGACATGTAACTGTTGAAATTTAGGAAAATGTGGTAGTCTTTTGCACACAGCAAGATCCCAGTACAAGGAGGAACTCCTGTTCCTCTTCGAATAATGCTGTGTTTATTTTGTAAATTAGATTCTCAAGGAAGTCATTCTCATTCTCATTTTATATACACAGTCTACTCTTAATTCAGAGTTTCATGATTACAAATGATTTTTTTGGCACAAGAAATTGCAGGTATTTTGAGTTATTGGGAGCAGACTGTATATTTTATGTAGCACCGTTCCCATCTTTTAACATCCATCCAAATCACTGGAACAGACAACTGGGCCTCAACATCTCATCGAAAGAACAGTGCAGAGTGAGACTTAAACCTATAATCCCTCATCGCTAGAATGCTTTCAACTGAACCAGGCTGCTGCAAACTGCTAGAGGTGGGGATTGTGTTGTTGCACTATTAACTGGGAGGTGATGTGAGCTTGATCATGTTTTATATATTCTCCTGTCGACCCTAGGAGCCCTACTACCATAGCTTGCAAAATTTGGAATGTACAAGGTATATCCCGTTTTTCCCCCCCCCCTTCATTCTGAAAAGGAGCATGTGCCAATTCCTGTGGCGTTGCTGATGAAACCTTTTTTATACTCTGTGCTCTGTTCCATCACACTGCACAGGACAAAGGCATCCAAATTAATCTTTATTTTGAATGTGAGCAGAGACTAAATGTGGCATCTTTGTGTGGGGCTGCTGCAGTGGGGCAGCTCCAGTGCCTCTGGCAGTATTTAATGCCCTCAATGAAGACATCAAGTCGATCAATCCAGAGGGCAGCCAGGGGCTGTTAGATTTCAACTGAGAAGCATACTCACTCAACCTACCCATCAGGCCAGCACTTTAATGTCATGGAGAGCCTCTGTGGATTGCTTTACCACTGGAGTGCCTTGTGATTGATCATCTGAAAGAGCTTCAAATGCTCCAGTCAGCAGTGCACATTCACTGTGAATACAGCAGTCTGATCCTTTCTGCTTAAAAAGTTACTAAAACAGTGTCAGTACCTTGTATTGCATAATCTGCATTGGGACTTTACTTGCCATTGATTCACAGTTTAGATGCCATACGCCTTCATGCCACCGTGTGGCCTTTGACTGAGGCCACAGCGGCAACATGTTCCCAGCCCTTTGTCAGTGCTGTTGTTGAATTGACTAGTGGCAGTGATGCTTGGGCACTTCATATTTTTGTCTTACTCTGTCTTTCTACCTTGTGATACACTTGTCACGTGGGAAATTGTGGGCATGAATGGGTGCCCTGGTGCCAGTATGTCAAAGCAGTGGTTCTCAAACTTTTCTAGTTGAAGGACCCCTTTTTCAAATGGATTAGTAATCACTGACCCCCCCCCCCATCTAAATTATAATACTATAATACAAAACTGCAAATAATAATTTAAAAATATATTATTGCTTTACTTATTTTTTAAAAAAAAGTTGTATATTTCAATTGAAACAAAGACTTGCGTTTATACAGGAGTTCAATCCGCATGTCAGTCATGCACTTCGATCCCGCCTCCAAGCTCTCACATCAAGCTCGCCTTTGGCCACCGCTTGTTCGCTTATGCTTGGTGCGAGGCGGGAGCGGAGTGTGACTGCCAAGTGTCCTAGAAGGCCAGCTCTGCTCAGTACTCATTATTTCGCAGAGCACCCCGGAAAGTCCCTTGCGGACCAAAGTTTGGGAACCACTGTGTTAAAGTACAGCAACTTGTCATAAGAACATAAGAAATAGGAGCAGGAGTCGACCATCTGGCCCATTGAGCCTGCTCTGCCATTCAATCAGATCATGGCTGATCAGATCTTGGCCTCAACTCCACTTCCCTGCCCTCTCCCCATAACCCTCGACTCCCTCATCCTTAAAATCTGTATCTCCACTGTAAATTTATTCAATGACCCAGCTGTCGCTGTACTTGTACGCTGTTTTACTTTAGACCTGAGTTTGGAATGCGTGTGACTCATCTGGCAGCAGTGATTTCCTTTCCCCACCCTCCCCGCCCAATTTCTCTCCTTTTCTGAAAATGCAGACTCATACTAGCAGGCCTCTCGTACCTCACCCAATGGCCATTCTTCATGTGGGAATCTCGATAGTCTGTCAGCAGGTTATTGTACTGAAGGGAGCATCATAACTGAACCTGACCTGGTTCTTGGCTTACATGCATGTTTTTTAAATTTGTTCTTGGGATGTGGGCTTGCTGGTAAGGTCCCATTTATTGCTCATCCTTGGTTACCCTGAGGCAGAGGCTGTGGGCCTTCTGTAGCAATTGTTTCACAACTGAGTAGCTTGCCAAGCTAATTCAGAGGGCATTCAGAGCTAGTTGGGTTTTTAGTGAAAATCCAGCAGTTTCTATGGTGCTAGCTTACCAATTACCTGGTTTAGTGAATTCAGTTTCATAACACGCTATGGTGGCATTTCAACTCACGACCTCTGGCTTGTTAGTCAAGTACCTATTATCATGTGTGCATTTTCCAGAAGGATGCAGTGGATTGCAGAAAATAATACGGCCCCAACCTGACATTTGCCTCTCCACCCATTCCGGAGACCGTGAAGCCAGTTGTAGTGACCCACTGCTGCTCCAAACTAAATTAGCTGACTCCATACCAGCCAGCATCAAACCAAGTAGATTTCTCGTCAGTTTGGCTCAATACCACAGAATCTTAATCTACTCACTGAGACATCAATGGATTTTGGTAATGATTTATTCATACAGGGTATAATGTATGTGTATGTTGGTTGGAGGTGAATTGACTGTTCATTGTTTGTTTCTGCTTCAAAGGGAGGCAAGAAAAAAGGACCAGAGAACAAAAATAAGTGAATTTAAAATGGATGTTGGGAGAAACATCTTTATTCCAAAGTGATAAATGGTTGGACAAATCTGCCGGGCAGGGTAATGGAGGCAGGAACTTTTAGGTTGTTCAAATATTTTGTGCAATTCACTGCACCCTTCTGGAAAGTGCACACATGATAATCGGTACTCGACTAACAAGCCAGAGGCTGTGAGTTGAAATGCTAGCATAGCATGTTGTGGTGGTATAATGCAAGAGTACTGTAAGGTTGAGCTTTGATGGGCAAAACAGCCTTTCCTTAGCAGTTTTAACTTTTCTTACGCACTTCTCTTTACCTACTGTTGCTTGCACCTGTGCAGTCTGACCTTTATTCTTGGGTGTTGTGATTCAACCTTGCTTGTCAATCGATACCACTTTCAGACCAAGACGTGGCACTGAAGTGAAGTGTTGCTGCTTCGGTTGTGGGTGTGTCCATGGAATTGTTAAAAATATCTGAGCAGATTCTTTCTGTATAAAGTTCAAATATTAAAACTCATTGATGTAGTTCTTAAGGATATGTATTTTATGGTTTTAAACATCTACAACTGAATTTAATCTCGCAATAATGAGTGCTGAATATTTAAATGGGACTGCGGCGGTATTTGTACATGATTAGCTGATGTAATTGAGCAAGTAGGAAGGATTGCCACAGGATCAATTAGTTAAGTTGAACTTTTAACATTATTAAACCCTCTTTAAAAATTCTGTTCCTACTGTAGCTCTGCAAATTTTTTTGGTTAAAATGTGTTGGCTGTAAACTTTAAGGATGCAGCAACTGGAAAACTCTTATTTTAAGGGTTGAAAGATTGTAATTCGTGCTAATTGCAGTTTTCCCTGCTCTGCCACAATGAGTTAACTCCAACCTCGAGCACCCCTTCCGTTGCCAGTGTTTAGGATTTCAGTGAAACGCAATATTGGGGACATAAACATTTTGTACTTGGTCCAGTTGAGAAATGCAATTCTGGAAATAGAAACAAAATGTTGGAGTGCGCAGTAAAGAGAAAAGATGGGTTGACATTTTGAGTATCAACTCGTCAGCATGGCAAATTGTTCCCCAGTCAAGTCCCGGTAAAGTCTACATGTATAAATATTAACCCATCTTTTCTCTGAATAAATGCACAAGTTATGCATTTCCAGCACTTTTTTTATTTTCAACACTTTGCAGTTCTATTTCATTTTTATTTTTAGCAGTGCAGTTAGATCCTGTCCTGTTGCGTCAGGCGAGGGGAGTTTGAGTGACATAATGAAGCACAGGTGGTTACAGCTCTGTCACTGGTGGTGGTTGTGGCGGGAGTAATTTGAGGTGATAAATTAAGAATGTGACATGAGAAGGAAATTGGTTTTAAGTGCAATTTTTCAGAGACTAAATAAGCCCAGTGAGAACACTGATTGGCTACTCATGTTGCCTGATTCTAAAAGACTGCCAATTTTTCACTCAGTTGTGATTTTTTTTTTCTTGTGGGTTATGCTCCGTTGTAATTTGCTGTTTTATGGAGCTATGAAAGTCCTAAGTATCAGAATTGTATTTAGGTAAGGCTTCTCTTGCTCTCTGGTTATGTGCATATACACACAGTATAAATTGTCTCTGGGAACTGTGGTCCCATGCATATTACCATTTGTGTCCTGTTTCTATCTCAATGCTCAAATGTAAATACATTAAAAATTCTATTCTGGTCTATCCTGTGCATGACTGAATTAGTTGGGAGGTTTGTAAAAGCAGTTTGCCATTTTTTTCCTGTTTGGGGAAAAAAAAATACCCAGTACTCAATTCCTCTTGAATTAAACTGGAGATCAGTAATCCTTGGGGGAACTTCTGAGTGGGCTAGCTTATCTATTTAAAATTGCACCTGTAAATTTTTTGTTGAATAGCTGCCGTTTGCAATATCAAGTTATTCCGTCCCTGGAATGGGAGCAAGTGCAGTCCCCCTGCCACTTACGAGACCCTGTAGCCAGTAGTAATTTATCATGTACACAGACTGTCTGAACACTTGCACGGCATAATTGAGTTCTTCATATTGATCCCTGAAAGAATTAATGTGAGTCTGATGCGATTTTTCTGCTGTGAGGGCTGGACGATGGCCTTGATGGTGCATTAGTTCTTTGCAAGCAGTCTCCCATTGTTAACGGTGGTGGTTAGTCTTATGGATACTAATAAGACCCACAGGATTAATCTGACCATAATTCGTCTGATATGTTGCTGTGATGTTTAATAGTTACGTTAAATGAATTCCACAGATTCCACTTAAATACTAGTCTGTTGAATTCATTTCCCCCAAAATGCCAAAATTAAACTCTCTCCCCCTGTCGGGTGATTTAAAGGCATCACCCAGTACAATCTATATAGGCAAGGAAATTGAGGTTTAATTCCCAGCGTGTGCTAAGTAAGCTGGTCTCTGCCATGCAGCTTGTAATTGTGCAAAATTAATGTCAGCTCAGCTGTGTCATACGTGGCTCGCCTCTGAGTCAGAAGGTTGTAGCTTCAAGTCAGCAACTTGAACACACAATCCAGGCTGACACTCCAGTGCAGTACTGAGGGTGAGCTGCACTGTCAGAGGTGCCATCTTTCAGATGAGACGTTAAACCAAGGCGCTGTCTGCCCTCGTGGACGTAAAAGATTCCATGGCACTATTTTAAAGAGCAGCAGGGGAGTTATCTCCTTTAGTTGAGAGATAAATATTGGTCAGGAGACATCACTAAAACAGATTATCTGGTCATTATTACATTGCATTTGAGAGAGCTTGCTGTGCACAAATTGGCTGCCGCATTTCCCACATTACAACAGTGACTGCACTTAAAAAGTACTTCATTGGCTGTAAAGTGCTTTGGGACGTCCGATGGTTGTGAAAAGCACTATAGAAATGCAAGTCTTTTCTTTTATTACTAGTACACATCTTTAAGCAACCAGCACCAGAGATTCTGTGCCTGTCCCGTTGGCGAATACTGTGGTAGAGTGGAAGGCATTGATCCCAATAAGGGGAGAGAATATTTACAATGAAAAATGAATTGCCAGTCTTAGCTTTGCCATCACATTGTTCTCCTTGTAAACATGACATAGAACAGGACTTTGAAACTTACTGTCCATCCCAGATGTAACTGTTATGTCTGATCAGAGCCATGTGGAACCGTTCAGAGTTTAAAATATTTCTGGGTTACAGACCGAGTTGCAGCAATCTTGTTTTTTATGTTTAAGCTTCTCTGATCTTTCCCCAAAAGCAATTTGATTTGCAAGAGCCATAGGTGCCAATAAAATCTTGTGCTGATTGAACATGAAGGCCAAAGTGCTTAAGGTGGACAAGTCCTTTTAGTACTAAATGTTCTTGACAAGTGGAGACAATTGACGTAAATTGTAAACCTAATCTTTTAAGTATAAAATATTTAATTCTTCAAATAATTTGGTAAAGTTCGTTATAATGGAAATAGTGATTGGGTACAATTCACGGGTTGATTTGGAGCAGTGATCAAAATTTATACTTGTCCCAGTTTTTGTGCAGCGATTGCAGCAAATCAACATTCTCCAAGCCAAGTTCCCTATCTCTACCCAGTTACCTAGTTTTGGCAAGGGTCATTGCGGAGCAGAGGCTAGTGGCATCCTTGCCACAGGAGATGTGTAATAAGAGGATAGAGAGGCACTGGAGAAGGTGCAAAAATAATTTACAAGGATGATACCAGAGCTGAGGGGGTGCAACTATGCTGTATCAGGAAAGACTGGGCCTCTTTTCTCTGGAAAAGAGGCCGGGGGCTAACTAGATAGTGGTCTTTAACATTCTGAGAGGGTTTGATGGGGTAGATGCAGAGAGGATGCTTTCACTTGTGGAGAAGTCTAAAATTGAGGGTCATTCACAAATATAACATAGTTACTAATAAATCTAATGGGGAATTCAGGAGCAACTTCATTGCCCAGAGATTGGTGAAAATGTGGAACTTGCTACCACAAGGAGTAGTTGAGGCAAATAGCGCAGATTCATTTATGGAGAATCTCGATAAGTACATGAGGGAGAAAGGAAGAGAAGGGTATGTTGACGGAGTTAGATAAGGCAAGGTGGGAGGAGGCTTGTGTGGAGCATAAACAGTGTCATGGACCTGTTGGGCCAAATGGCCTGTATCTGTACTGCAAAATTTCTGTGAACTTGTGTGTGAAAAGTAGCCAGCAGTACAATTAGATTATTGATTTTGTGCTTTCAAGCTTGGGCTGTCTGGAGAGCTTTTTAAACTGTGTAACAATAGGATGACGTACTGGTGGAGTAGTGAGGGAGCAATGAGATGTTGAATGAAGAATCAGACCCATAGATATTCCAGCTTCGAAGCAGGCCATCCAGCACACCAGGTTTGCACTATAAATACATTGCACCCTGTATTTCACAATGGCCTGGAATTTGTGGTGGGTAGTGATGGCAAACTAACAGTGTTTTGCCTTTATTACCCCTCCTGAAACTGACTGCAACGCATCGCGGAAATCCTTAAATTGCAGTTAGTCATTGCTGGCTGAATTGTGCCCCCTCCCCCACTTCCCCATAGTCGCTAATCAGTAAAACTGATGAAAAATAGGTTTCTCCGTGGTGATATTGCTGCTGTTAAATGCCCCATTAAATGTTAAACCTTATTGGAATAGGTGTAACTGGGTTCCTTTTTTACAAGGTATTGCTTGATGAGCAAACATTCTGGCCCTGAATGCTAATTTTTATATTTGTAGAGTGTCAAATTTCTTATAACAGTTACATTTTTTTTTAAAAACATTAACATTTATGTTGGCTGCTTAGACAGCTTGTCGATGTCACTGCAGCACTGCACTCTGGATTCCCATTACAGAGCGCTGAAATCAACTGAGCGTCAAAAAAGGCAAACTTCTACCCGGGCAGCTTTCCTCGGGGCCAAGAGGCAAGGGTCTTTGCTTTGCTGCTGACTGTAAATTACCGGCCAGTGCATTTTCCAGTGGTGACCTTACAACCTCTTGCAGTTCTTCCCATTAAGGAATTATTTAATGGGAAAAGGCTATCTCGCCTGTCCCCCATCTCTTTCTCCCCCACCCCCCCACCCTCCCCAACATTTCTTAATGGGAAAAGGCCATCTCGCCCATCCTCCCCAACATTTCTTAATGGGAAAAGGCCATCTCGCCCATCCTCCCCAACATTCCTTAATGGGAAAAGGCCATCTCGCCCATCCTCCCCAACATTCCTTAATGGGAAAAGGCCATCTCGCCCATCTTCCCCAACATTCCTTAATGGGAAAAGGCCATCTCGCCCATCCTCCCCAACATTCCTTAATGGGAAAAGGCCATCTCGCTCATCCTCCACAACATTCCTTAATGGGAAAAGGATATCTCTCCCATCCCCCAACATTCCTTAATGGGAAGAACTGCAAGAGTCACCACTGGAAAATGCATTGGCCTGTAATTTCTAGTCAGCACTGCTTTAATTGTCATTAGCATTGAAATATAATACAGAATGTTTGAAAAAGACAGAGATTGAATAAAAATATAATTTAAAGCTTAGGATTCAGATCCTATCCAGAAACTTTGCTATTGTGTATCTGATGCCTTTTTGAATCCATATATTAAATTAGTGTTACTAAACATCTATAGCAATTTTCTGTATACAAAATTACTTTTTAAAAAGTGAGGCAAAAATCCTCATTTTATCTTCGGCTTTAATAATCATTCTCTCTCTTTTACCAGCATGAAATTCACTCGAATGAGTAGAGGATAATTGGTGAATGGAAGTGATATCGAGACATAATCCCACCCACAAACTGAGTGAAGGTAAATACACTAAGTTTGTACTGCCTGTGGGATAATTTCCCATTGTTGACTGGTGTTATGAGTGGCCATGGCATTGTGCTCCATTACTCAGTAATGGCATAATCACTAGAAGGATTACGTATATGATACTGCAATATTACCAGAATTTAGTTTACTCTGGTAAATATTGTAATCGTTCAAACATCATCGGAACTGTTTTATTTATCTGGTTTTCTCCACTCTTTAGTCTTGGAGTCGTCCTGCACAATGGACCTTGTCCCATCGCTTACATTAATTTAACAAAAATGGTAGAGCAAGAGAGTTAGATTAAAGAACCTGGAGGTTCGTGTCAACACAAACTTTAAACTTCGAAGTCAACAGCAAGAAATGATTTGAAATCTTCACTAACATAATGTAAAGTATTCCCTTTGTCGCTGATTTCATTAGTAAGCCACACAGACCAGGAGGATCCCAAATGGTTTTGGGCTTGTCAGCACTCGTGGTGCTACAGCTAGTGTCATTGCCTCTGGATTGGGGAAGAGAAAATTGTCCAGGAGTTCCTGATCTTGATCACTATGGCGTGACTCTTGCTGGATGTGTGCATAAGTTAATTAGTGATTCGGCGTGATTGTGATTCCTGCTGCGATCAAATATCCTGCTGATTGTGACCGTTTTGGTTCATGCATCAGTAATTTAAAAAAAAAATTGCTTCTGGGATGCAGGTGATGCTGACAAAGTCGGCATTTATTGCCTCATCCCTAATTGCCCTCGCAGGTGGTGGTGAGCCGCAGTCTTGAACCGCTGCAGTCCATGTGGTGAAGGTACTTCCACAGTGCTGTTAGGGAGGGAGTTCCAGGATTTTGACCCAGCGACGATGAAGGAACGGCCAATATATGTCTCGAGTTGGGATGGTGTGTGACTTGGAGGGGAATGTGGAGGTGGTGGTGTTTCCATGCGCCTGCTGGCCTTGTCCTTCTAGGTAGTCGAGGTCGTGGGTTTGGGAGGTGCTGTCGAAGAATGGCCACTTGGGTGAGGTATCCTAGAACTGTCCAGTGTCTATGACCATACTCCAACCAGGAGTTAACACCTTCTGGAAAGGAATGGAGAAAATTATTGAAGGAAACTTCTAGAAACTGGATTTGAAACTGGAAGATGGGACATAGAGCTAACTTAAGCATTTGACTTTTGGTGGTAATATTGATGAGGGGCAGAGACGTGTACCTCAACTGGTTCTTAGTCCCATATCCCACCATTATTTGCATGGCAACCTCACTCAGCAGAACAAAATCACCATTGTAGCCCTGTAAACTAATTATCTTGTTTGACTTCTAGAGTTCTAGTGCTGTACAGTTGACTTGAGATTAGGTTGCGCATATTTAGCATATTGATAAAATGCCCTATTGGAAATATTGCACATTAACTAACTAAAAAAAAATCTCACTTTAATCTTTATGAATTCATCGCCTTCAATTGCTACTATCACTGGTAACAGCCCTGTAACCACTCGTATGTCATCCGTGTATTGAGAGCACCACAAGTTTGAAATCTATATTTACTATTATGTAATTTTTCAAAAAGTTCAAATGGATATAGAATACACTTTCTCACCATTTTGCCTTCATTTTCTAAACCTAATGAATTTTTCTTTGTCTTGTTTTCTCTTACAGGGAGTTCTTGGGACCATCCATTTTTAACTGTTTGGAGCACGAAGGATAGTAACACTGGGGACCACGAAGACATGGGATCTGAAGTTTGTGTTGCAAAAGGTGTCTGTCTGTAACTCGACCCCTTTCAGATCACTAGCAGTTCTATGGTGGTGCTGTACTGGGAGTAGGTACAACTACTAACATGCTGTTGACTGTATCAGGATGATCGGATAATTATGATGGCAAAAAAACAGGATGTGCGGATCCCAAACTACAACATCAGCGTCGTGGGATTATCCGGAACAGAGAAAGAGAAGGGACAGTGCGGAGTTGGGAAGTCATGTTTCTGCAATCGATTTGTGCGCCCTAAAGCCGACGAATTTCATCTCGACCACACATCTGTCCTCAGCACAAGTGACTTTGGGGGCCGTGTTGTTAACAATGACCATTTTTTGTATTGGGGCGAGGTTGGTCGGACGGTGGAGGACGGAGTGGAATGGCGAATTCACGTGGTGGAACAAACGGAGTTCATTGACGATCAGACTTTCCAGCCCCATCGGAGCACCGCCCTGCAGCCCTATATTAAACGCGCTGCAGCGACCAAATTGGCATCCGCTGAAAAGCTGATGTATATTTGCACTGACCAGTTGGGCCTGGAACAAGACTTTGAGCAGAAGCAGATGCCAGAAGGCAAGCTGCTGATCGATGGTTTCCTTCTCTGCGTGGATGTCAGCCGGGGTATGAACCGGAACTTTGAGGAGCAGCTTAAGTTTATCACAAACTTGTATAACCAAATAATCAAAACGAAAAAGCCAATTGTGGTGGTGCTGACAAAATGTGACGAAGGTGTGGAGCGGTACATACGTGAAGCTCACTCCTTCGCCATGACTAAAAAGAACCTCCAAGTGGTGGAGACATCAGCTCGATCGAATGTCAATGTGGAACTGGCCTTTAGTACTTTAGCGCAGCTAATAGACAAAAGCCGGGCAAGGCCCAAAATAACTCCATATTATGAAGCTCTGAAACAACAAAGTCAACTAATAGCGCATGGGAAAGATAAGTATGAATTTATCATTAACCACTGTGTCACCCATCATAATGAAAGTTGGACGAATGCCACTAGGAAAATGCAGATGAAACCTGAATTCCAGGAGTACGTGTATCTAGAAGGAACTCCGAAGGCCAAAAAACTTTTCTTGCAGCATGTTCTGATGCTCAAGGACCGGCACATTGACCAATTAAAGATCAAGTACCTCAATAGACTTGTCCTAGCTCTGGATGCCCTTTTCTCTGATCTGAACGAGATTGAACACTTGAACTGGCCCACGGCACAGCAGCGGTTGAAGACCAAGCCGGACTTCTCGACCTGGTTTGTCGTCCTGAGCGAGACGCCATGGGATAAAACCGATTACATTGAAGAAAAGAATAACGAGCGGATTCCATTTGACTTGCTGGCCGGAAAATGCTCGGACGATCAATTCCGAAAGCATTTGGAAAAACTGAAGAACGAAAGAAAAAGAGCCGAGTTGAGGCGGGCTTTTAAGGAAAACCTGGCATCGTCGCCTTTCATAATCCCTGGAAAACCATGGGAAGAGGCTCGAAGCTTTGTTATGAATGAGGAATTCTACCAGTGGCTCCAAGAGCACGAATACCAAGATATTTACAGTCGACACCAACGCGAGATCATAGACAAGGCCAAGGACCAGTTTCAGGAACTGCTTTTAGAGTACTCCGAGCTGTTTTATGAATTGGAGCTGGATGCGAAACCCAGCAAGGAGAAAATGGGTCTCATCCAGGATGTTTTGGGAGAAGAGCAGCGATTTAAGGCACTTCAAAAGCTGCAAGCCGAGCGAGATGCCCTCGTGCTGAAGCACATTCATTTCGTGTACCATCCGACAAAAGAGACGTGTCCCAACAGTCAGAATTGTGTGGACAGCAAAGTTGAACAGTTGTTGGCCGCTCGATTTTATCGATCCTCCGACCGGAGCCATGTGAACTCTCATTCGGACTCCAGCGCTGACAAACTCAACCTTGTACTCCTCGGCAAGGATGGACTTGCGCACGAACTGGCTAACGAGATTCGAGTGCTGTGTACCGACGACAAGTACGTGCTCGAGGGCAAAATGTATGAACTGTCATTACGGCCGATCGAAGGCAACGTGAAGCATCGGGTTAATTCTTTTCAGACGCCGACGTTTCAACCTCACGGTTGTCTTTGCCTCTATAACTCCAAAGAATCGCTGTACTACATAAGGGAGAGCTTAGAGAAACTGAAAGAGTCGACTTTAGACCGAAGGGACAATCATTTAGCACAGCTGCCTCTAACTCTAGTTCTAGCAAACAAAAGGGAGAGTGGTGGCGAAACACTACAGACTCTCAGGAACCATGGCCAACAACTTGCCAACAAATTGCAATGTCTTTTTGTTGATGTAACTTCTCACAGCGTGGGTTCCGGACGAAACTTCAGTGAATTGCAAATCAACCAGGCTTTGAAAGGCTTGTTGGATACCATGAAGCGCAATTTGAATCTCGTAAGCTCATCCCCAAGCATTAAAGACTTGACTGATGCAGATCTTCGAATAGTAATGTGTTTGATGTGTGGTGATTTATTTGGCGTGGATGAGGTCCTCCTTTCCATCATTCAACCTCATTTTTGTAGCTCATTGCATCCTGGGAACAGCAACTCCGTAATGCTTGAATTGGCAATCGGAGCAGTGCGTAAGCGTATTGAACTATCGGTTCTCTCCTACCATTCCTCTTTCAACATAAGGAAAAACCAGTTAGTCCATGGGTACATTATTTTTTATCTGGCTCGGCGCAAAGCTTCCTTGGTGATGCTCCGTGCCTTCCTGTCCGATGTGCAGGACATCATTCCGATTCAGCTGGTGGCGGTCACCGAAGGAGCGGAGGTGCCGGAGAGCGAAGTCTCGCGAGAGCAGCTTGAAGAAGGCCAGGAGATTGCTCACGAGGTCTGTGGCAAGTTTACTGTCATCTCCAGTGGGCAGCCCTTTCAGCACAACGTGGAGATTTTTGCTCCGTTTTTCAGAGATGCAGCTGAGAAAAAAACCATCGTTGAAGCTTCGCACATGTACGACAACGCAGCAGAAGCGTGCAGCAACACGGAAGAAGTGTTCAACTTTTCTCCCAGGCCTGGCTCACCTCTCAACAATTCCAACTGCTTCGATTTCGACGAGGACATTGAAGGTCCACCACCCTATGCTGCACTCCGAGATGAAACTTCTGGGGCTCCAGTGACGAAAGAGCAATCTAAGCTCCTAATGGACCTTGAAGGGAATGAGAACTATTCACTGTACAGCACGCTCGGCTCCTTTGAGAAGCTAAATAACAAAGTACCTCCTCCCGTAAAGCCAAAGCCAATGGTACATTTTGACAAACTGATGAAGAAAATGGATTCCTCTGAGGGCAAAGAAGCCGGCAGCAAAGAAATGCAGCGAAAGCCTTCAACTGTAAGTTGGGCACCTTCTGATGATGGGTCATACACCTCTGACTACGCAGAACCAATAGACACCTTGGTGAGGCCAAGAGGCGATGAAGAGAATATCTATTCAGTACCACACGACAGCACCCAGGGCAAAATTATCACAATCCGGAATTCTATTTCTGCCAAGTCTCAATCGAATGGAAGCGGGAATGGATCCGACAGCGAGATGGACATCAGCTCTTTGGAGCGCCAGAGGAAACTTTCATCTGTCAGTAAACCGTTGTTGTACAGGGACCGGTCCAAAAAGTTAGGCAAGTTTGCAAGTTATCGAACCAGTTTTACTGTTGGTAGTGACGATGAACTTGGGTCTCTGTCATCACAGAAAAAAGCAGAAGCTGATTCTTCTCTGCCGAAGGGAGATAGTACAATCAACACTTACGAACCAGATGGAGATGATTCAAAACGAGGGAAGCTTCTACGTAGCTTGAGAAGGCCAGCAAAGGTAAGTGTCCTTATTCCATGACCAAATTCTTTGGCTCACATGTACTGTTGGAAAGTGCTCACCTCCCCTGTCCTGATCATTCAAAGTATGGGGAATTGATTAGGTCAAAATAAAATTGGACCTCTTATTAGCACAGTGCATTTTCTAAAAATTGCCAGACATGTGGTTAGTTTAGTGTTTTCAAATCTATATTCAGTAAAATATAACTTTGTGAATTTTTTAGTGTCCAATTAACCTGAAGAGATTCTGTCGTACAATTCATAGATGTTGCTCTTTGAAACCTACGTTGTATGTACCTGGAGAGAGTATTTTGAGCTGTATAACCAGTTCAAATATTGGCGGTGACAAATCTCACTGTTGGCAAGAGTAATTTGAAGCGATTAATTGAGTATCACCCACCGAGCGTGCTGGGACAGCAATAAAGCTGCTTCGCTTAAGTGCAATATCTTGCAGCAAATTGGTACACTAAGATAAGGACAACTTGCACTTGTCAGCATTGTTAAAGTCAGAAAATGTCCCAAGGTTTTCACAAGGGCATAATCAAACAAACATTGACACCGAGCCAAAGGCGAGGGTAATAGGACATTGGGGTGGGTGACAAAACTTGATCGAAGAGGTAGGTTTTAAAGAGAGTCTTAAAGGAGGAGGGGGTGGAGCGGCCTCGGGATCGACAGCTGAAGGTATGGCCACCTAAATAAATGGGTCCTTTTCGGGTTGGAAATCGGTGGTTAGTGGTGTGCCACAGGGATCGGTGCTGGGACCACAACTGTTTACAATATACATAGATGACCTGGAAGAGGGGACAGAGTGTAGTGTAACAAAATTTGCAGATGACACAAAGATTAGTGGGAAAGTGGGTTGTGTAGAGGACACAGAGGCTGCAAAGAGATTTGGATAGGTTAAGCGAATGGACTAAGGTTTGGCAGATGGAATACAATGTCGGAAAGTGTGAGGTCGTCCACCTTGCAGGGGGGGGGGAAAAACCAGTAAAAGGGAATATTATTTGAATGGGGAGAAATTACAACATGCTGTGGTGCAGAGGGACCCGGGGGTCTTTGTGCATGAATCCCAAAAAGTTAGTTTGCAGGTGCAGCAGGTAATCAGGAAGGCGAATGGAATGCTGGCCTTCATTGCGAGAGGGATGGAGTACAAAAGCAGGGAGGTCCTGCTGCAACTGTATAGGGTATTGGTAAGGCCGCACCTGGAGTACTGCGTGCTGTTTTGGTCACCTTACTTAAAGAAGGATGTACTGGCTTTGGAGGGGATACAGAGACGATTCACTAAACTGATTCCGGAGATGAGGGGGTTACCTTCTGATGATAGATTGAGTAGACTGGGTCTTTACTTGTTGGAGTTCAGAAGGATGAGGGGTGATCTTATAGAAACATTTAAAATAATGAAAGGGATAGACAAGATAGAGGCGGAGAGGTTGTTTCCACTGGTCGGGGAGACTAGAACTAGGGGGCACAGCCTCAAAATACGGTGGAGCCAATTTAAAACCGAGTTGAGAAGGAATTTCTTCTCCCAGAGGGTTGTGAATCTGTGGAATTCTCTGCCCAAAGAAGCAGTTGAGGCTAGCTCATTGAATGTATTCAAGTCACAGATAGATAGATTTTTAACCAATAAGGGAATTAAAGGTTACGGGGAGCGGGCGGGTAAGCGGAGCTGAGTCCACGGCCAGATCAGCCATGATCTTATTGAATGGTGGAGCAGGCTCGAGGGGCTAGATGGCCTACTTCTGTTTCTAATTCTTATGGTGGAGCGAAGGGAGTGGGTGATGCACAAGAGGCCAGAATTACAGGAACAGATTTCGTGGAGGGTTGTCGGGCTGGAGGAGTTCAGAGATTGGGAAGGGCCCGGCAATGGAAAAATTTGAATATGAGGATGTGAATTTCATTTTACTGAAATGTCAGTTTAATAGCTATAAAATGCACCTGTGATGAATAGCACATGCTGTTGAATATTCAGTAAAATGTCTTAGCTTCACGTGATGAATCACTTGTGTGGTGCTGCAACTTATGTAAGCAAACACCAATTTTTCAAAAACAGACAATTTTTCTTTTTGATGCCACTGATTTGAAGGAAAGGTTTTTAGCCAGCACATTGGAAGAACATCCTGCTCTTTTGTGAGTACTGCCATGGAATTTTATTTTCCAGCAGTATTAAGCAGATGGATCCTCAGTTTAACATCGCATCCCTCAGTGTTGCACAGAGCCGAGATTATATGTTCAAGTCCTGATGGATGGTTGAAACCCACAACCTTTTAAGTTTGAGGCAAAACTGCTGCCTGCAGAGCCAAGCTAATATTCGGCTATATTCGTACACCATACGAGATCTGTTTCGCTAAACAACATCACAAGTGTTAGTAACAGCTGCTTTTGTTGGAAGAAAATTTGAAAGTTCTTCTGTGGTTGCCAACTGCTTTAATACTAAGCTTCAACTTTGAAAAGATACTGCACAAATAGAATAATAGCTCGACTTGAAGGTACAAAAGACTGTTTCAGAAGATTGTGAATTTCACTCTCGTGGTGCATGAGCGGTTTTATAAAATCGAGTGAATTTCTACTGGTTTTAGCACCTCGTCAATTAAAACCATTTATTTTATAAAGGGGAAAAAAAATCCGATTCCATTTTCTTGACTTTAGGGCTGGCTTTATCTTGTTTGCAGTTTGCTGTTTCTGGCCCTGTGATCAAGCAGTCTCACTTACACTTGCTCTTTTTATCACTTTTTATTATTCTTGGCCCCCTCCCTCACCTCTGTCTCTCTCTTTCTTCCTTTCTCTTTCTCTTTTTCTCTCTCTTCCCATTCTTCCCCCTCCTCCCCCTCGGCTCCTCCCCTCCCTTCTCTGTCCTTTCTTTCTCTTGACACCAAGCCACGTAAGTAATGAGGCAGATGACCAAAGCTTGGCCAAAGAGGTAGGTTTGGATAGACTGGATGCGGGGAGGCTAGAACAAGGCTGAGAAGGCTAGAACAAGGTCACAGTCTCAGGATACGGGTTAGGAAATATAGGACAGAGATGAGGAGAAATTTTTTCTCGGAGGGTGGTAAACCTGTGGAATTCTCTACCACAGAAGGCTGTGGGGGCCAAGCCACTGAATATATTTGAGGAGATGGATAGATTTCTGGAAACAAAGGGCATCAAGGGGTATGGGGAAAAAGCAGGAATATGGTGTTGAGATCGAGGATCAGCCATGATCGTGTTGAATGGCGGTGCAGACTCAAAGGGCCAAATGGCCGCCTACTATTTTCTATGTTTTTATGTTTTTTAAGGAGCGTCTTGAAGGAGATAGAGAGGCGGGAGAGGTCGAGGGAGGGAGTTCCAGAGCTTGGGGCCCAGGCAGCTAAAGGCACGGCCACCAATGGTTGAATGATTTATAATCCGATATACGCGAGGGCAGAATTTGAGGAACGCAGAATTTTGAGATTGTGAGGCTGAAGATGATTAGAGATGGGGATTTTGTTAAGTTACTGAGTTACTTCCTTGTTTGGAAAAGTGACAGCGATACAGAGACTCCGTGTAGGAAAGAAAATATAAATGGGAGAAGAACAGTTCCTCTTCCGCCAGCAGTTTCTTCCCATTTCTGAAGGTACTATTAGTTCGCGGGTGCTGGCAGCAATAGGTCCAAGTAGTTATTCTTCATTGGAGGCGGGAGTGAGGTGAGCAAACACAACACTTCTTCCTACGGTGACAAAATTTAGTTGATCTCCGTGTAGAAAGCAGAAATGTTTGAAACTTATTTGCTATTTGGATGCAATAAGAATACATTAATGCTGGTAATGAGATTCCAGGAACAATCTAAGCATGTGTTTGGCATCGAGAGCGATCCTTTTCTCGTCCGTTAAAACTTGTACCCAATCATTTTTTTGACCTAACAGGATACAAGCAGTGGGTTAGTTATTCTTAATTAACTTGAGGCCGTGGCAATCTAGAGGGTGCTAATGGTGTGATTTGAGATCATTGTATTTTGTAATTTTATTTAATTTTTCTCCTGTGAACGATAATAGTCAAGAAGAGTGGAACATTTTCCACCTTTGGCAACCTGTGCTGGTATTCAGCATGCCTTGTTCCAACATAGTCGAGGTTAGATACAGAATAAAGCTCTTGGTACTCTTTCTCCATTAATGTGCTTTAACCTTGAACTTCAGAGGAGCACCCCCATACTGGCTGGACAACTCTGTCTCTGAGTAAGGCTGCCAATGTGCAATTTACATTGGACACTTGTCATTTCTGTCCTTGGGGGTTGGTGGGGTACCTGCACAGAGGTCGGAGGTAGCAAATTGAGACTTGGTAGACTTTCCAAAGTCACTCCTCGAGCCTCCAGGACTGCAGAGACCGACCAGGGCTGCCGCCCACCCGACTTTTAACCCTTTTTGGGCAGGAATTTTTTCCCTTTTTGCCCATTTTTCAGGTTTTTGGTCGGGCTTTAAAAGCGGCAGCCTGGCAAAGGCTGGGGCTTCGGCTCCCTCGCGTGAGAGACCGCAGAAGATTCCATTTAGCCCTGAAAGGTTTCGGGAAATCGGCCGACCCGCCCGAGTTTATCCCTGGGGGAGATTGGGGCGGGAGTGTGGACTTGCACCCACTGTTCACAAGATTGAAGGGAGCTCAAACCTATGCTAGTGAGGACATGGCAGCTGCATTGAGAGGAAACTTTCATTCCATTAGTCTGGGCTTGTTTCCCAGGTACCAGAGGTCGAAGGCCGGTGTTGTCAACAACTGTGTCTCCCAGTTCCCGAGTGGGTAACGATGATTAAATCTCTGCGTGATGCAATAGTGCTTGAGTTACAAGGCTCTGCATTCCAAGGGAAAATATATTGTTCGATTTAGGATCCCATTTTCTATTGCGTTGCTGCCTGGTATTCCAGCCAGTTAGATCCAGATGACATCAGTTCTGTTTTCTATTGCACACTTCTGTCAATTGGACCATGTTGTGCACAATTATTGGACACAGTGCGTGCTGATTATTAGCAGCACAATTTGAGACTTAATTGAGCACTTTTTTTAACTTGGTAATTTTAGAATATTTTCTTCAAAATGGAAGCATTGCCAGGTTATGTTGGAGGCCAATGTTTATGGTGCGACAGTCGGCTGCTCATAGCATGCACCTCACTGTCGCACTATTCCCAACATGCCGGCTGTCGTGCTTTTTCCATTCATACTTGCACATCCTTTTAAACTTTCCTTCATTGACGCCTCCCAGTTCTCTCCAACTCTGTGCTGTGTTCAACCGTTCCACTGCCAATTTACTTTTAACCAGCAATTCTCTCATTCCCAACAATGCCTATAATCCACCAGCACAATAATACACACTGACACCATCTGATCTTCCTCTGCTTTTTCAAAAGAACTTGCATTTATATAGCGCTGTTCATGATCTCAGGACATCACCATGTGCTTTACAGCCAATTAAGAACTTTTGAAGTGTAGTCACTGTTGTAATGTAGGAAACACGCCAGCCAATTTGAGCACAAGAAGTTCCAAAAACAACAATGAGATAAATGACCAGATAATCTATTGGTGATGTTTCTTGAGGGGTAAATATTGTCCAGGACACCGGGGATAGCTGCCCTGCTCTTCTTAAAAATAGTGCCATGGGGTATTTTATGTCGGTTTAACATCTCGTCCGAAAGATGTGCAACACTCCCTCAGTACTGCACTGAAGGGTCAGCCGAGATTACAATTGCACGGCTCTGGAGCGAGATCAAATGAATTTGTATACATATTTGTACATATCATGGAATTTGAGCCTGACCATAATTACTGACACACCCACAATTTTCTAATTAAAAACACAATTTCAGTTACACACTTGCCATAAATTAGTGGCCATGATGTTGTTACATGGGATAAGAGTCGTCCTCCTCGTCATGCGATCTCTGTGCACTTGTACAACTTTATAAAAAGCCAGCATACTCTCTAACTGACTTGAAAATCTGCCCAAGAATAATTACCCTCCAACTGACCCAGGAAGGCACAGCATACAAGAACATAAGAAATAGGAGCAGGAATAGGCCATAAGGCTCCTTGAGTCAGCTCTGCCAGTCAATAAGATCATGGTTGATCTGATCATGGAATCAGCTCCACTTCCCCGCCTGCTCCCTATAACCCCCTTATCCCCTTATCGTTGAAGAAACTGTCTCTTTCTGTCTTAAATTTATTCAATATCCCAGCTTCCACAGCTCTGAGTCAGCGAATTCCACAGATTCACAACCCTCAGAAGAAATTTCTCCTCATTTTAGTTTTAAATGGGCGGTCCCTTATTCTAAGAGCATGCCCTCTAGATCTAGTCTCCCCCACCAGTGGAAACATCCTCTCTGCATCCACCATATCAAGCCCGCTCATATGTTTCTATAAGTTCACCTCTCGTTCTTCTGAATTCCAATGAGTAGAGGCCCAACCTACTCAACTTTTCCTCATAAGTCAACCCTTCATCCCGGAATCAACCGAGTGAACCTTCTCTGAACTGCCTCCAAAGCAAGTATATCCTTTCGTAAATATGGAAACCAAAACTGCTTGCAGTATTCCAGGTGTGGCCTCACCAATACCCTGTACAGCTATAACAAAACTTCCCTGTTTTTATACTCCATCCCCTTTGCAATAAAGGCCAGGATTTCATTGGCCTTCCTGATCACTTGCTGTAGCTGCATACTAACCTTTGGTGTTTCATGCACAAGTACCCACAGGACCTGCTGTATTGCAGCATTTTGCAATCTTTCTCCATTTAAATAATAACTTGCTCTTTGATTTTTTTTTTCTGCCAAAGTGCATGACCTCACACTTTCCAACGTTATACTCCGTCTGCCAAATTCTTGCCCACTCACACTATTGTTTTCCTAACACAGATGAGGCTGCACACAGGGAGGTTAAAGTAACAGTGACCTCAGTCTTTAATAAGACACTCCAGAGTGACGAACCGGCCTTAGGGGCCGGCTTATATATGCTGGGATCCCTTGGGACTTCAGGGGATGAGTTCCCTGGTGGCAGAACATAGGAGTGCATGCTTTACAGATACACATCACTAGTCTTTCTCCCCCTCTTTCTCTCTTCCCCCCCCCCCAAAAGTCAAAGTGAAACTATTTACAAGGTGTGGTGGTCAGGAGCCTTTCATTCCCTGGTGGACTGCCTCGGTACAAATGTCTATTCTGGTGTGTTGGCTGTACCCTCACTGGGCTGGCGTGTTGTTGGCCCTGCAGGGCTGCTGGGTGAGCCGAGCCTTGTTGGGCGTGATGGGTTTGATTTCCTGATCCGGTGTGGTGTCGTTGATCCTTTGGGTGTGTGTTGTGGGCTCAAAAAAGGTGGTGTCTGCTGTGGGTTGTTCAGAGCAATCAGTGAACCGCAGCCTTATTTGGTCCAGGTGCTTTCTGCAAATTTGTCCCTTGTCTAGTTGACGACAAATACTCTATTCCCTTCTTTAGCTATCACCGTGCCCGTGATCCACTTGGGACCATGTCCATAATTTGGCACATACACAGGATCATTCTGATCAATTTCCCGTGACACGACCATCGTTTACATTTTGTTGCTGCCGCCTGCTCTCTACCTTATCATGCAGGTTGGGGTGAATCAGCGAGAGTCTGGTTTTAAGTGTCCTTTTCATGAGTAGCTCAGCCGGGAGCACCCCTGTGAGCGAGTGGGGTCTAGTGCGGTAGCTGAGCATACTCGGGACAGGCGGGTTTGGAGTGAGCCATCTGTGACTCGTTTAAGGCTCTGTTTGATGGTTTGTACTGCCCGCTCTGCCTGCCAATTGGAGTCTGGTTTAAACTGGGCCGAGGTGACATGTTTGATCCCATTGCGGGTCATGAATTCTTTAAATTCGGCACTGGTGAAACATGGCCCGTTGTCACTGACCAGTATTTCAGGCAGGCAAACATGGCCCTCAGGCTTTCAATGGTGGCAGTGGCGGTGCTTCCTGACATTATTTCAGAGTCAATCCATTTTGAAAAAACATCCACCACCACCAGGAACATTTTACCAAGAAACGGGCCCGTATAGTCGACATGGATCCTCGACCATGGTCTGGAGGACCAGGACCACAAACTTAGTGGTGCCTCTCTGGGCGTGTTGCTCAACTGAGCACATACGCTGCATTGCAGTACACTGGACTCTTAAATCAGATTCGATACCGGGCCACCACACGTGGGATCTGGCTATCACTTTCATCATTACTATACCCGGGTGTGTGCTGTGGAGATCGGAGATGAACATCTCCCTGCCCTTTTTTGGTAGCACTACACGGTTACCCCATAACAGGCAGTCTGCCTGAATGGACAGCTCATCCTTTTGCCGCTGGAACGGCTTGATTGGCTCTTGCATTTCAATGGGGATGCTGGCCCAGCTTCCATGCAGTACACAGTTTTTTTTACTAGGGACAGCAGAGGGTCTTGGCTGGTCCAAGTCCTAATCTGGTAGGCCGTGACAGGTGATTTATCATTTTCAAATGCTTCCATGACCATCAACAAGTCTGCGGGCTGCGCCACCATCAACAAGTTTGCAGGCTGCACCATTTCCACCCCTGTGGTGGGCAATGGTAGTTGACAGAGTATCGGCACAGTTCTCGGCGCCTGGCCTATGGCGGATGGTGTAGTTATATGCTGATAGCGCGAGTGCCCACCTTTGTATGCGGGCTGAGGCATTCGTATTTATCACCTTGTTTTCAGCGAACAGGGATGTGAGGGGCTTGTGATCGGTTTCTAGCTCAAATTTGAGGCCAAACAGGTACTGATGCATTTTCTTTAACCCCAACACAAACGCAAATGCCTCTTTCTCAATCATGCTGTAGGCCCCCTCGGCCTTAGACAAGCTCCTGGAAGCATAGGCGACAGGTTGCAATTTCCCAGCAACGTTAGCTTGTTGTAATACACACCCGACTCCGTAAGACGACGCATCACATGCTAGCACAAGTCTTTTACACGGGTTATACAATACAAGCAGCTTGTTGGAGCATAAAATGTTTCTGGCTTTCTCAAAAGCAATTACTTGTTTTTTTTTCCCCCCATACCCAGTTCTCACTTTAGAGCCCCTACATGTGTTATTGCGCAAAGAGGGTGCTTAACCCCGGTAGGAAGTTACCAAAATAGTTGACTGTAGCTCCGTGACGTCCTGGGTGCATTCCTGATAGCCTGTGTCTTGGCGTCGGTGGGCCGAATGTCATCCGCCGCGATCTTTCTCCCCAAAAACTCCCTTTCTGTTGCCATGAAGACGCATTTCGACCTCTTCAGCCGCAGCCCTACGCGATCCAGTTGCTGGAGGACCTCCTCCAGGTTTTTGTAGGTGCTCGGCAGTGTCCCGACCCGTGACCAATATGTCGTCCTGAAAGACCACAATGTGTGGTATCGACTTGAGTAGGCTCTCCATGTTTCTCTGGAAGATTGCTGCAGCCGACTGAATTCCAAACGGGCATCTGTTGTAGATGAACAGTCCCTTGTGCGTGTTGATGCAGGTGAGGCCCTTCGAAGACGACTCCAGCTCCTGCGTCATGTAGGCCAAAGTCAGGTCGAGCTTGGCGAACGTCTTGCCTCCTGCCAGCGTCGTAAATAGGTCGTCTGCCTTAGGTAGCTGGTATTGTTCCTGTAGCGAGAAACGATTAATAGTTACTTTATAATCGCCGCAAATCCTGACCGTGCCATCACTTTTGACTACTGGAACAATCGGGCTGGCTACTTGACGAATTCCACTGGGGAGATGATGCCCTCGCGTTGCAGCCTGTCCAGCCCGATTTCCACATATTTCCCCCCCTCATGAGGTACCGCTCTGGCCTTGTGGTGACTGGGTCGCGACTCTGGGACCAAGTGGATCCGCACCTTCTCCCCGGAAAAGTTTCCAATGCCTGGCTTAGAGGGAAGGAAATTTGTTAAGAACCTGGGTATATGAGGCCTCATCGACATGTGATAGCGCTCAGATGTCATCCCAGTTCCAGTGGATTTTGCCCAGCCAGCTCCTTCCAAGCAGTGTGGGGTAATTGCCCGTGACAATCCAGAGTGGCAGTTCGTGCACCGTGCCCCTCGTAGGTGACCGTGACCATGGCGCTACCCAGGACAGTGATAAGCTCTTTGGTGTACGTTCTCAGTTTCATGTGGATGGGGCTCGGGGTTGGTCTGAATGCCTTGTTGCATCACAGTCTCTCAAACATCTTTTTACTCATGATGGATTGGCTAGCGCCAGTGTCCAGTTCCATGGCTACGGGTAAGCCATTCAATTTTACGTTTAGCATTCTAGGTAAACATTTCGACAAATGTATGCATCCCGTGTACTTCAGCATCTGCCTCCTCTCTCTCAGGCTCGAAATTGCTTTGATCCACCATGGACCGATCTTCCTCTGCCACGTGGTGGTTGGCAGGTTTTGCAGAGCTTGCAGCTTGTTTGCAAGCTCGTTGGAGGTGCCCCATTGTTCCACAGCTCTTGCAAACATACCCTTTGAAGCGGCATGAATAGGCTGAATGGAAGTCTCCAACGCCAACAAGATGTGAATTGCCTTGCATTCATCCTTTGTTAGGGATTCTGAGTCATCTGGGTCACCTGAGGCCTGCTGGCAGTTGCAGACTCGTGGTTTCTGCCCTCTACATTACTGCTCGCAAACACAGTTCCAGTTAATTTATGAACATTGCTGGCACTTGTGTGCTGAGAGATGTGTTTGGTGTTATCACTGGTGGGCATAAACGCCTGTGCTATCGCAATGGCCTTACTGAGGGTCGGTGTCTCCAGTCAAAAGTTTTCGTAGGATGGTCTCGTGGCCAAATGCCCAGTACAAAAAAGTCTCTGAGCATTTGCTCCAGGTAGCCATCAAACTCACATTGTCCTGCAAGTCGCCTTGGGTCGGCGACGTAGCTCGCCACTTCCTGACCTTCAGATCGCTGGCACGTGTAGAACCGATATCTCGCCATCAGCATGCTCTCCCTTGGGATAAGATACTCCTAGACCAGTGTACACAGCTCCTTATACAACTTATGTGGGTTTCACTGGAGCCAGAAGATTCTTCATGAGGCTGTAGGTCGGTGCTCTGCAGACTGTGAGGAGGACTGCTCTCCTTTTTGCAGCGCTTCCTTCTTCGTCCAGCTCATTGGCTACAAAGTACTGGTCTAGCCATTCGATATAGGCTTCCCAGTCCTCGCCCTCCGAGAGCTTCTCCAGGATGCCCACAGTTTGCTGCATCTTTGTGTTGGATTCGTATTCTCGTCGTCAGTTATTGTGTTCCTAACACAGATGAGGTTGAAGTAACAGTAACCTCGGTCTTTAATAAGACACTCCAGTGTGAGGAACAGGCCTTGGGGGTTGGCTTATATACAGTGCTCCCAAAGGATGCTGGGATCCCTTGGGACTTCAGGGGATGAGCTCCCTGGTGGCGGAACATGGGAGTGTATGCTTTACAGATGCACAACACACTTAACCTTTCTATGTCCTTCTGCAGTCCCTGTCCTCCTCACACATTGCCCTTCCTCCCATGTTTGTATCATCGAACTTGGCTACGTTACACTCAGTCCCCTCTTCCAAGTCGTTAATATAGATTGTAAATATTTGGGGTCCGAGCACTGATCCCTGCGGCACGCCACTAGTTACTGATTGCCAACCAGAGAATGAACCATTTATCCTGACTTTGTTTGTCAGCCAATCCTCTATCCATGCTAATATATTACCCCCAACACTGAATTTTTTTCTTGTGCAGTAACCTCGTGTGGCACATTGTCCAATGCCTTCAAGCTTGAGAGAGGCACACTGAATTACAGAGGCAGAATAATACATGTGGCATTTGGTATAGTGCTCCTCTGCTTCTAAAATGGCTTATCTGCTACCTTTTAATGTGAGCAGTGCCGAGGAGGCCCACTAATATATAATTTTGTAAAATGGTCCGTGCAATAGCATATCCTCAATATGTAAGTATTGTAAATTGTGTTTGCAGAGAATATTAGGTTAATCTAATGAGGTCAGTACTGCACGCTGTGTCTTTGGAGTTAGCTGTTTGGTGTGTTGAGCTTTTGTTTCCTCCCCCCTCGAATGGGCTGCCAGTTGCTGGGGTACGATTCCATGGGCACCAGCAGCCCTTGAGTACTTAGTCAAGTGCTCATCTTGTGGGGTCTGGAAACTGTTGCCCAGGTCTGTGTATGTGTGAGATTCATCACAACGTGATCCTGTGCTCACTTGATGCCCACAGGTTTACTTTGCAACAGGGCTGGGGATACTGTAGTTTGCCTTGGCGTTCCTCGATTATGGGCACAAAAACTAGCCAGTTTCCTCTCCTGAATGCTATGCACAATATTTGCTTTCTACGTTTTTACTTAAGATCTCTTTTTTTAAAGAAGGAAGCCTCTTCCCATACCACTGTGTTTGTTTGTTTATTTCTTAAACAAATCGTTTAAAACCACAGTGCTTTAGCTTTATTTGCCTTGTTTATTTTCTTGGTCTATTTACGCTGGTTGGTGTGTGTGTGTGTGTGTGTGTGTGGTTTTATGTCTGAATTTTTTTTTTCAATCCTGAGTGCTAAAATCCCAAGTGAGAGGGGTGGTTACTGAAGTATTGCTCAGGGGTGATGAACTGGCTGGGAATTATTCCCAAATGCGGCTGAATCGATGGTCATTATTGATGAAGTGGTTCAGCGATTATAAATTCATCCCCCTTCCAGGCAGCTTTCCTCCTCCCTGATGTCATCACACACCACTTGCATAAAAGTGTGTTTTTAATTTGCCAGCTAAGAAAATGAGGCCAATTATAAATGTAATTTCTTTAATCTGTTTCGTCGTCCCAAGCTTTAATGGTGAAATACTGCTTTGTCCACACCTATCTCACACTGAATACCCCCCCACCCAGTCACCATTGTGCCTGTTACAGTAATTACCCGTTTAATACCCTAAGTTTGAAACAACTACAGTGGCTTTCTGCACAGAAGAAACAAAATAATGTTAAAACTACTGGAATCTGCTCCTGAGCCCATTTTGATGCTGAGCTATAATTACTAGGCAGGTTCCAAGTTTAATCCTGGGTTGATTTTGCTGATCTCATATGTTGTGCCAGCAGCGTTGCTGTCTCATCAGCTTTTAAGGAGGATTGAGTGGCGAGAGAGGAATTGGCTCGGGTTTTGCTTGGGTGGGGGCAGCATTGAATTTGAGTGTGTTGCCCCCACACAGTGTGAACTTGGGTCCAGGAATCTACCTCATTAGTAAGTGCTTTCACAACATCTACTTGTATTTATATAGCACCTTTTAACATAGTAAAACATCCCAAGGCGCTTCACAGGAGTGTTATAAAAGCACAACTTTGGTACCAAGCCACAAGGAAAAATGAGGGCATATGACCAAAAGCTTGATCGAAGAGGCAGGTTTTAAGGAGCGCATCAAAGGAGAAAAGAGGCAGAGGTTTAGGGAGGGAATTTCCGAGCTTGGGCGGCCTAGGCAGCTGAAGGCACAGCCGCCAATGGTTGACCGATTTTAAAATCAGGGATGCTCAAGAGGCCAGAATTGGAAGAGCGTAGATATCTTGGGTTGTTGTGGTAGAGGAGATTATAGAGATAGGGAGGGGCAAGGCCATGGAGGGATTGCAAACCAGGATGAGCATTTTTTTTTTTAAACACTGTGTTGCTTAACTGGGAGCCAGTGTCTGTCTGCGAGCACGGGGGTAATGGGTGAACGGGACTCGGCAGCCAAGTTTAGGGCTGAAGTTTAAAAAAAAAATTAGATTTTCATTAAACGATTGGATCACAGGCCCAGGATTAAACTTGGAACCTGCCTAGTAATTATGGCTTGGCACCAAATTGGGCTCGGGAGCAGATTCCAGTAGTTTTACATTATTTTGTTTGTGTTGTGTTGTGCTGTACATTGCTGATGGTGACTACCTTTTAGACCACTTTGTACAGGCAATCTAATTTGAAATCCATTAAGTTCTTAACTCCCTTCAGTCGCGTCTAATGACACTAGTGCATGTGGAACCCACTGATGTTTGACTGATATTTGACCTGCGAGCAGGTCCGCTTGTTCGGGAGCTGATTGTTTCTCTCTGACCGAGTACACACAATGAACCCTAAAATAAGTGTATTTTATTTTTTAATAAGGAAACTTTTTAAGTCTGGATCCCTATTAACTGTTGGGACTGAGGGTTGAATTGCATTACTTTAATGACTGACTGACTGAAATTCTAATGGAACCTTAATGAGTTTTATGAGGCTGTGTCAGGACAGCTTCAGCAGATTAGACAGCTGGTGTAGAATTTGATGAACCATATTTGTGGAGTGACTTACTTCCCTTGGAAATGGGAGAATGCTGCTTGATTCTGGTGGGTGACCACAGAATTTTTTTCACCCAAAGAGGGGAAGAAACAGGATGGTCTATGTAACACTAAACATCAATTCTTCGTAAAAGGCGGTATTTATTTAAAAAAAAATGAGGACTTCTAAGGCACTAAATTCAGTGATCGGTACAATATATGGGCATTTTTGCATATTTTAGTTCAATTTTTTAATGTGCAGAGTGGTGATGGCAGAGGAAATGAAGTCTCATTAATCAAATCTGTTTGCGATTAGGTTTTGTGTAGTGCAGACCTTTACTGCATCTAATTATTCAGTAATACCAAGATTTATACCAAGGGCAAGAGCACAAAAGTTACGGTTCCACTCAGTCCACACATTTTCAAAATAAGTTGCTATTTGCTAATAACGAAGTGTGGCAATTATCAAGTGATCCTGGCTAGTAAAGAAAAAGATTTGCATTTATATAGCACCTTTCACGACCACTGACCAGCTCAAAGCACTTTACAGCCAATGAAGTACTTTTGAAGTACAGTCACTGTTGTAATGTGGGAAATGCAGCAGCCAATTTGCGCACAGCAAGCTCCCACAAGCAGCATTGTGCTAATGACCAGATAATTTTTTAATTTTAATTAAGGGATAAATATTAGCTAGGTGAACTCCCCTGTTCTTCGAAATAGTGCCATGGGATCTTTTACGCCCACCTGAATGAGCAGACTGTTTAACGTCTCATCCGAAAGACGGCACCTCCAACAGTGCAACGCTCCCTCGACACTGTGCTGGAGTGTCAGCCTAGATTTATTTGTGCTCCAGTCCCTGGAGTGGGACTTGAACCCGCAACCTTCTGACTCGGAGGCGAGGGTGCGACCCACTGAGCCACAGCTGACCCGAATGGGAATATCCAGTACTGAAAGATGCTAGTGTATGAATGCTGGGGATGAGCCTGAGATGTACTTGCCTGCCACGGTTAAATAGTCAGCAGCTGCATGAACATCTGGGGTTAAATGTGAAAAATGACTGCCTTGGGTGAGCTACTGGATGCCACATGACATCTGTGGAACCCTACCCCAGCCACGATGAGGGTCTGTAGCAAGGAAATAACTTACACAATTAATTGAACTGTCAGGAAATTCATCCAGTGATGGGTCCTCAATATCCGCACTGCACTTATCATAATTACTGTTTGACCCCACTGGTTTGTGGGGGTCTCCTTCATGCAGGGTTAGGCTCCAGAAATCTTGATATTTTATAATCACTGGCCAGATGGAAAGGCAACTGATGTTTCAGTACACCTGAAGAGACACTTTAGATTTATGCCCATTTTCATTGTCAGTAATAATTCAAGAAGGAAGAGCCAGCCTTCTGACTGGAGAATGCTTTCTGTTAAAGCAAAGCACCAAATAACCTGGAGGTTAATACCATGCCACATGAGGCTATTGTCTTTAGTGTATGTAATGGGGAGGAGGGGTTGGGACCAGTAAAGAAGGTTAGGGTGAGCTTGTGGTGTGGTTTATTACATTTGTTTAGGGCATGATTTTCTTTCTCCTCTTCCCTCTTTCTCCCCCGTTCCCCAGCTCGCCCAAAAAAGGTTGCCCATCTCATTTGTATAGAATATCACTCTACCTTAAGTGAGATGTAGCCTGTTCTAAAAGTGACCCATCTCATTTATAATGTATCACATGCTCACTTTCCCTTTCTAATACTTTATTATTTGTCCATCCAAAAAATTTCAAAGTCTAAATTTCACATATTAAAAAAAAAAATGATTCGGACAAGTTTAAACAAATAGTATTTTGCCCAGTGGCAAAAGATAAATGCCTACAGTTGCAGCAGGCAGTGTGAGTCATAGTCGTCACGGCGCAGAAAGAGGCCATTCGGCCCATCGAATCCATGACTGCTCTCTGTAGAGCAATCCAGTCAGTCCCATTCCCCTGCTTGAGCCCCTTAGCCCTGCAAGTTTATTTCCCCCAAGTATCTATCCAGTTTTCTTTTGAAATCCTTAGTCGTCTCCATTTCCATGCTCGTTGGTAGCGAGTTCCAGGTCAATTACCACTCACTGTTAAAATGTTCTTCCTCTCATCCTCTGTATCTCTTGCCCAAAACCTTAAATCTGTGACCCTTAGTCCTTGTCCCATCAGCTAATGGGAACAGCCTTTCTCTGTCTAGCTTATCCAAACCCACCATAATATTGTACACCTCTATCAAATCTCCCCATAACCTCATTTGCTCCAAGGAAAACAACCCCAGCTTTTCCAACTTAATATTTTTGTGGTCTGCTTTGGGCAGAGAAGATTGGCTTTGTTGGTGATCTGCCTGGTATACTGAGGAATTTGGCTTCCTCTACATACTGTCTCCAGAATGACTAAATGCCATACTAGATATGAGGTTTGGGTATTCAGTTTATTTAATGCATTTGGTATCTTAATAGTATGACTAAAATCATTACAGCTTTGGTGAAATACTTCCTTAAGAAAATTGATAAAATTGCTTACTGGAAAATTTGGAAATGGCCTTCCACTGAATTTACTGGCTTGGAAGACTCAAAATAGTACACATTTATATTGAATATTGTCATAATTAACTCTCCTTAAAAAATCAACGGGTGTGTACACAATCTCTTCCAGATCAGTGATAGAAATACTACAATTAGCTGGAAGGAGGAAGATTACAGCTGAGCTCCATTAGAAACTGTGGATATTGGGCACATGTTGAATGGGGCTTAGTTGTTGACAGGATCACAACATGCTCTGTCTAGACTCGCACCTGAGCCACTTAGATGAGGTAGTGGTGGGTTTCTTGGTCCATGGAGATGTAACCCCAGCATTGTGAGTCAGCATATTCAGGAGAGGAAGAGAGAAATTCACAAAGCAAAACACAAAAAAAAATGACTATCAAGAAATCTTAGACATTTTGTCTTTGTTTTTCTAATGCTCTCATGGCCAGCCTCCCTCCTTGCATCCTCTGTAAACTTGAGCTCATCCAAAACTCTGCAGCCCACATTTCAAGTCCCATTCTTTTATATTCACTGGAATTTAGAAGAGTAAGAGGGGATCTCATAAAAACATATAAAATTCTGACGGGATTAGACAGGTTAGAGGCAGGAAGAATATTCTCCATGTTTGGGAAGTCCCGAATCAGGGGTCACAGTCTAAGGATAAAGGGGTAAGCCATATAGGATCGAGATGAGGAGAAACTTCTTCACTCAGAATTGTGAACCTGTGGAAATCTCTACCACAAAGTTGTTGAGGCCAATTCATTAGATGTATTCAAAAGGGAGTTAGATGTGGCCCTTGCAGCTAAAGGGATCAAGGGGAATGGAGAGAAAACAGGAATGGAGTACTGAAGTTGCATGATCGGCCATGATATTGAATGGTGGTGTTGGCTCAAAAAGGGCCGAATGGCCTACTGCACCTATTTTTTATGTTTCTATGTATTCACCCGTCGCCTCTCTGCTCGCTGACCTACAATGGCTGCCGTTCTGGCAACGTGTCTCTCTTTTATTAAAATAAAATCTCCTTTTAAAAATCCCTCCATGACCTCACCCCTGCATGTCTCTGGCCTGTTTCTGTACTATATATTGTGTGCCACCTCCTCAAGCCCTACAATCCTCCAATCTCTGCGCTTCTCCAATTTTTAGGCTCTTGCGCATCCCAGATTTTCATTGCTCCACCATTGCCTTCAGCTGCCGAGGTTCTCGGCTCTGGAATTCCCTCTCTAAACCTCTCCACCTTGCTCTTCCTTTTTAAGAGACACTCCTTAAAACCTACCTCTTTGACCAAGCTTTCTCCTTGTGTGGCTTGGTGTCAAATTTTGTTTGAATACCCTCCTGTGAAGTGCCTTGGGCATTCTACATTAAAGTTACTATATAAATACAAGTTGTAGCATGATGCTAATATGAGGGAGCTGAATTATCAGAATCGGTAGCTTCTTGAAGAGATGCTTGTTTTTTTAAACACAAGTATCATCCACCTTGGGGGGAGAAAAAAAACAGTAAAAGGGAATATTATTTGAATGGGGAGAAATTACAACATGCTGCGGTGCAGAGGGACCCGGGGGTCTTTGTGCATGAAACTCTTTTTGGAGTTTATCTGCAAAACAACAAAACATTAAACCGTGCCACCCGACCTGGGTGACACACCAGACATTTACAAGGCCCTTTTTTTCCTTTTTTTGTTTTTTTTGTGTTCTTTTTTTTGGGCACTAATCCCAAAAAGTTAGTTTGCAGGTGCAGCAGGTAATCAGGAAGGCGAATGGAATGTTGGCCTTCATTGCGAGAGGGATGGAGTACAAAAGCAGGCAGGTCCTGCTGCAACTGTACAGGGTATTGGTGATGCCGCACATGGAGTTTTGGTCACCTTATTTAAGGAAGGATATACTAGCTTTGGAAGGGGTACAGAGACTATTCACTAGGCTGATTCTGGAGATGAGGGGGGTTACCTTATGATGATCGATTGAGTAGACTGGGTCTTTACTCGGAGTTCAGAAGGATGAGGGGTAATCTTATAGAAACATTTAAAATAATGAAAGAGATAGTCAAGATAGAGGCAGAGAGGTTGTTTCCACTGGTCGGGGAGACTAGAATTAGGGGGCACAGCCTCAAAATACGGGGGAGCCAATTTAAAACCGAGTTGAGAAGGAATTTCTTCTCCCAGAGAGTTGTGAATCTGTGGAATTCTCTGCCCAAGGAAGCAGTTGAGGCTATGAATATATTCAAATCACAGATAGATAGATTTTTAACCAATAAGGGAATTAAGGGTTATGGGGAGCAGTAGGGTAAGTGGAGCTGAGTCCAAGGCCAGATCAGCCATGATCTTGTTGAGTGGCGGAGCAGGCTTGAGGGGCTAGATGGCCTCCTCCTGTTCCTAATTCTTATGTTCTTATGTAAGTATTTCGAAGAATATTGTACCATAAAACAGTTTTGATTTTAGTCCTGTTATTGTAATGCAAAGCTTGGTACTGTACCTGACTGCCACAAGGAGTGCTTGATAGAACCACCAAATGGAAATTGCTGTTTTTTCACTGTTTCTCTAATTGTGTTTAAAAGATCCACATATTCCAGCTTTGAGGTGTTGGCATGTTTTTGCATTGGCTAGTCACAATTTCTGTCGCAATGAGTTATCGTAGCAGTAAGGTTAACCAGGCCTTGTCATTTCCAATTTTAAAAAACTCAACCGTGACAAGCATGGCTTGGAACTGCAGAGGAAAAGACTAACTTTGGAGGGAAGTGCTCTCATTAGCCTGGTTACTAGATGGGTTTTTGGAAGGCGAGTAGGAACCAGAGGTTTTGATGGAAACTGAACTCTGCAGAAATGATTGCGGAAATCATCTGAAAAGCGCTTTATTTTTAACTGAGTGACATTTTTGATGGGTTTAGAAGTAAAAAGGTAAGCCAAATTTCATGGTGTTGACTGCAATTGTGATTTAATAGGGATGTGGATGTGAATTTTTATAGTATTTGAAGTCTTGATATTTGGCTGTAGGTCAACTGGCAGGATGAGGCAAAGATTTTTCTTACTACTTCCATTGCTGTCTCCTGCTCTTTCCCCCTCAGTATGAAAAGAATCACTTGGCCACACCAAGTTGGGGGGGGGGGGGGGTAGCACTGAGGAATCAATATTTATATAATTTCTACTTTGCTAAAGGTGTTTAGAGAATAAAGAGCAGTTCTGAGAAAATGAAGTGGTGGTAAATATTATTTGTATTTTAAAGCTCCATGTTTTTTTAATTAAATTAGTTCCTGGGATGTGGGTGTCGCTGGCAAGGCCGGCATTTATTGTCCATCCCTAATTGCCCCTTGAGAAGGTGGTGGTGAGCCGCCGTCTTGAACCGCTGCAGTCTGTGTGGTGAAGGTGCTCCCACAGTACTGTGAGGGAGGCAGTTCCAGGATTTTGTCCCTGCGACGATGAAGGAACGGCCGATATATTTCCAAGTCAGGACGGAGTGTGACTTGGAGGGGAACTCTGAGGTGGTGGTATTTCAGTGTGTCCCATCCCCTTATCCTTCGAGGCGGTGGGTTTGGGAGGTGCTGCCCAAAAATACTTGGCGAGTTGCTGCAGTGCATCTTGTAGATGATACACACTGCAGCCACGGTGTGCCGGTGGTGGTATGTTTGGGAGTAGTAAGGCACAAGTCCATGTGATATCACATTGTGGCAGGATTCATGAAGTTGACTCGTATATATTTCTAAACTATCCTTCAGAGATGCGAGTTTATCACACTTGAAATGTTAACAAGGGAGCATCGGCTTTGCACACTTGAGATGTTAAGTGGCAGTATCCCATTATGGTTGTGATGTTTATGTTCAAATTTATCATCCATTCCTGTCTGTTTCTGTTCAAGAGTTATTAAATGTTTTTTGAGTAAGGAGTGACCTCATTGGGTGTTGACTAGAAGGAGTTCCTAGTGCAGTGAGATGAATTTACATATAGTCAGAGCTTTGTTATTTCAATAGTGTGTGTTAACCCAGCTCTCCAGCACATTATGATTCAGTAGCTCACTAAGCTAGTTCCCTCACACTAATGCAATTTCACTTTGAGTAAAGATATTTAATTTTGGTTAGATTTTTAATCAATAATTTAAGCTCTTTTCAAAGGAGTAATTCTTATGAATATTGTCCAAATCCTTGTCTTTATTGGTGTCCCTTACCCCATGTTTATCAGTCCATGAATCTTTTAAGTCAGAAAATAAAGCGTGGACTGAGAAAAAGCCCTTCTGCCTGTAAATCTCTCTCCTTCCACAGGTCATGTACAATCTACCCTATTGTGAAATTTACACTAGTTATTTCATCTTCTAAGGGAAAGTTCTGTATAAATATCTCCTGAGCTGCAACGATAAGCGAGTCAAATCCAGAATATTTATTCTGCTCACTATTCAACTAAGTTCACTCAACAGTTGCAGAAAGAAAACAGATGAGAAGGACCTGGAATAGTACTTCTATGTACTCGTAAAGAAAGACTTGGATTTATATAACGCCTTTCACGACCACTGGACGTCACAAAGCACTTTACAGCCAATAAGCACTTTGAGTATAGTCACTTGTAGTGAAATCATAAACCAGTTTTTAAATATTTTTCCACACCAATTGCACAGAGGAAATCATTGCTCATTATGGAAGTAACTTAGCAAAAGCCTTTCATGTAAAAAAAAAAATGAAACAGTTTTATTCTTCACTGCATTAGATTGCAGGCCCTTAAAAGTGACAGTAGGAAACCCCTGGAAAGGTCTTGGCTACAACACTTTTTTCTCTACTGTACAGTCCTGATCTAATTATCCCCAAGACTGCACTCGTTCCCGATTCCATGTGCTGCACCACAAGCGATTGACTTGCATGTCTTGAGTTTTATTCTTAATGGTAAAAGAAATACTTTTTTTTTATATCGTGCTTTTCACTGCCACCGGACGTCCCAAAGCGCTTTACAGTCAATGAAGTACTGTTTGAAGTGTAGCCACTGTGATAATGTCGAAAGGATTTGATTTTAAGAATGTAGTCATGCATTCTTTAGGTGCTCGTAGATGAATTCTGGATTTTCTTTGCGATTTAATAATGTTAGCTTTGTAATTGTACAGTCCAGGGAGATTGGTTTAACATGTTGCTAACTGCTAAAATGGATACAAGGTAAATTTTGCTACGGTAAAGTACTCCAGTGCATGGTGTGACTGTCGGGCTGAGTTTGGGTAATGCGCCTTGAGTGAATAATCACAGCAGTGCACACTATCAGCATTACAATCCCAGCATCAGTGTCCAGGCCACTTTGGAAATGCTACCAGGATGTGGGCTTCACTGGTGAGGCCATCATTTATTGCCCATCCCTAATAGCCTTGAGAAGATGGTGGTGAGCTGCTGCCTTGAACCACTGCAGTCCTTGTGGTGAAGGTGCTCCCACAGTGCTGTTAGGGAGGGAGTTCCAGGATTTTGACTTGGTGACGATGAAGGAACGGCGATATATTTCCAAGTCGGGATGGTGGATAACTTGGAGGGGACCTTGCGGGTGATGGTGCCCCCAGGAGCCTGCTGCCTTTATCCTTCTTGGGCGGTAGGGTTTGCGGGTTTTTGAGGAGCTGCTGAAGAAGCCTTGGGGAGTTGCTGCAGTGCATCTTGTAGATGGTACACACTGCAGCCACGGTGCGCTGGTGGTGGAGGGAGTGAACGTTGAAGGTGGTGGGTAGCGTGCCGATCAAGTAGGCTGCTTTGTCCTGGATGGTGTCGAGCTTCTCGAGTGGTGTTGCTTCACTCATCCAGGCAAGTGAAGAGTATTTCACCACACACCTGACTTGTGCCTTGTAGATGATGGAAAGACTTTGGGGAAACAGGAATTGAAACACTCGCCACAAAATACCCAGCCTCTGACCTCTTGTCACAGTGTTTTTGTGGCTGGTTCAGTTAAGTTTCTGGTCAATGGTGACCCTCAGGATGATGATGGTGGGGGGTTCGGTGATGGTAATGGTGTGGAATATCAAAGGGAGGTGGTTGTATTGCACACCACTGAATTTTGCATTCTATAAAGTGCAACGTACAAAATTGGGTTAAAACCAAATTGTAGTTAAATATTTTTAAGCAGATATCTCCGCAGTTCTGATTATAAGCAGCATGCTGTGATGCCCAGCAACCAGTGACAAACTCCTTGACATGATCAATCACAATTTTGTCCGTAGGCTGTTCAGATTGTTATGGTTCAAATAGAGTATTCCACTTTTTTTTAAAAAAGTGTACATTTGCAAATTTGCATCACTGCAAATTTACATGAATTGCTCTTGAATATATAACTTGAGTACATGTGTAAGGATTGTGTGCCTGTAAAATGGTGCTATTTGTGCAACTTGTCGGGTTACCCCAGTGGTGTGTGAGATGGTTGTAAAGAGAGAGAAAGATGCTGCATTGCAGTGAACATCTTGCTTGCTAAATTTAAAAAAGACTTGCATTTATATAGCACCTTTCATGACCTCAGGACATGCACAAAGTATTTTACAGCCAATGAAGTACCTTTTGAAGTGTAGCCAATGTTGTAATGTAGACTGTCATTATTGACTGAAATCAAGATGAGTTTCAAATGATGTATGGATCAAGAGCTTTTGAAAGGGAAAATCTCAAGAAAGAGAGCATGAGTAAGCATGATGTGGACTTTCTTGCATAGTTTAATCTGTCGAACTTACCAGCCCTCAACACTTTTCTGGCAAGCGTGCTCTGAATGTCGATTCCTCTGTTACTAAACATTCTGCATGTTTCCTTCATCCACAGAAGCCCAAGCCCAAACCTCGACCTTCCATTTCAAAGAGTACTTGGGAAAGCAATTATTTTGGAGTGCCTCTGACTTCTGTAGTGACAGTGGATAAGCCTATTCCTATCTTCATCGAGAAATGCATAGACTTTATTGATTCTACAGGTAAGACCACATTTCTGATATCGTGCATCTGATTCTTTCAGCAACCATTGTAACGTGTGGGCGTCAGCGCATGCACCAAAGCTTAAATCTTGTATCTCGTTTTGCTGATAAATTAGAAACTGAATCTGCACAGCATGACTGAACACATTCTCTCAATTCTTTAGCAAATTGTGCAGGTTTATTTTCACCAATATAAAATAGCATTTGAAAATTATTCAGACTTAAAGAACGATGAAAGTCCCACAAAGTTTCAATTTTTTGTTTGAGGTTGAATCAGTTTAATGAATGGAATGTACCAAGATGCAACAAGGAGCTTTGTTTCTTCACTAATGCTTTGAGAACATTGTAAAGATTACTTCATCTTGATCATGATATGACTGAACTGAATATTACCAGAAAATGCCGGGTGCAGTGATGTTCAAGGGGGGGTTGGGTAGGTGGATGTTTGCCTGCTACACTCCTACAATTTCAATTCTTTGTGCAAATGCCTGCTCCTTCTGTATCGGCGATGTCCCTAATCTACAATGGAAGGGGCTTTACCAGCTCACAACTGCTGTTGAAGCATCAGTGGTGTAAATGTATGTGTGCAAACTCTCTGATCTTAATGCTGGTTTCAATACAAGCCGTCCTCTCCCTGAGAGACACTGGTGCTATGCGACAGTGGCAGGATACAGGGGTTAAACCGAAAATCTTGGCTGCGCTGTTGGCAGAGAAAGCAAGTATCCATGAAAGTTTCTCCAGAGGGAACATTTGGGGGAAGATTCGAGGTTGAGCTCTTGTACGCTTGTCTCATCCCCAGACACCACCAGCTGGATCAGGAGTAACATTGGCAAAGATATTGGCTGTAAGATGCCAGTTTTCATTCTTGAGCAGTAAGGCTAGGGGTGGGGCAGTAGAAAAAGAGAAAGGAACCAAAAGAAAGATTTTTTTTTAAATAGACATTTTAAACCGTTGCAATAAATTCAGTGTGACTAGTGGGGCGGTGCAGACAGGTCAAGCTTCACACTGATATCGCACATGGCATGTGGCCACCTTGCCCTCCTTGCCCCTCGATCTCAACACTGAGAAGAGCAGCATCATCGTGAAAACACCATCACCCCCAGCTTACACGCCACCTTGACCTGGACATATATCGCCGCTCCTTCATCGCTGTTGGGGTCACTTCTGAGCTGAATGCCACCTGTTCGAGGGGGTGGGTCGTGATGTTTGTCTGCTGCACGCCTGCAATTTCAATTCTTTGTGCAAATGCCTGCACCTTCTGTATGAGCGATGTCCCAAATCTGCACTAACTTACACCGACGGTTACAGGAAAAGGACTATGGAATTGTGAAATATTTACTTGTTTTCTTCCTGATGGGGCACGATATAAAGGTATGGAATCCAATTACTGTCATTTCACACTTGCTGGAAGCTTTAGACTAATAGAAATTCATCTGTTCTTCCATAAATTTAGTTTTTTTTTAAATATAATTCTGTTTGGTTTAATAACTGAGTTTATGGAGAGATATTGGTATTTTTTTTGACCTTTGAGAATGTTGCTTCTAGTGTTTCCCAAGATTGACCACTGTCCATCTATCTGAGCTATGGGGAAAGGCAGGCAAGTGAATGGGCAAGAACATGGCAACTAGAATATAATGTGAAGTTTTCCACTTTGGTAGGAAAAATAAATGGTGAGAGATTGGGAAATGTTGGTGTTCAGAGGGACCTGGGTGTCCTTGTATATGAATCAGTTAACATGCAGGTACAGCAGGCAATTAAGAAAGCACATGGCCTTTATTTCAAGAAGATTTGAGTGCAAGAGTAAAGACATCTTATTGCAATTATATAGGGCCCTGGTGAAACCACACCTGGAATATCGTGTACCGTTTTGGTCTCCTTACCGAAGAAAGGATATACTTGCCATGGAGGGAGTGTAACGAAGGTTCACCAGACCAATTCCTGGGATGGGGAGATTGAGTCGACTATGTCTATATTCTCTAGAGTTTAGTAGAATGAGAGGTAATCTCATTGAAACATTAAAATTCTTACAGGCCTTGACAGGGTAGACGCAGGGAGGGTGTTTCCACTGCCTGGAGAGTCTAGAATCAGGGGTCACAGTCTCAGAATAAGGAGTCGGCTATTTAGGACTGAGATGAGGAGAAACTTCTTCACTCAGAGGGTGGTGAATCTTTGGAATTCTCTGCCCCAGAGGCTGTGGAGGCTCAGTCATTGAGCATATTCAAGCAGGGGATCGATAGATTTTTGAATATCAAAGGGATATGGGGATAGTGCAGGAAAGTGGAGTTGAGGTCGAAGATCAGCCATGATCTTTGAAAGGCGGAGCAGACTCGAGGGGCCATAATGGCAGCCTTCTCCTATTGTGTTCTTATGAGCTGGGGTAGTCTGTGTGTACAAGGATCTCTAACAAAGTGTTGGGAAAAATTGAAACTAAGGAGAAGGATAAAATTGGCTTTGGTTTTCCTTGGGCAATTTGAGCCAAAGGAGATGGTTGCATGGGTAGCCATTCCCAATTGCCCAAGAAGCTTTTCATAATGTCACCACATTACAGGAAAGATGTGATTGCACGAGAAAAGGTACAGAGGAGATTTACAAGGATGTTGCCAGGGCTGGAGAATTTTAGCTCTGAGGAAGGATTGGATAGGCTGGATTTGTTTTCTTCAGAACAGAGGAGGCTATGGGGAGATTTAATTGAGGGGCTTAGATAGAGTGGATAGGAAAGATCTGTTTCCCTTAGCAGTGTGGTCAATAACCAGGGGGCATAGGTTTAAGTAATTGGTAGAAGGATTAGAGGGGTATTGAGAACTTTTTTCTCCCAGAAGGTGGTGGGGGTCTGGAGCTCACTGCCTGAAAGGGTGGTAGAGGCAGAAACCCTCATTCCATTTAAAAAGTACTTGGACATGCACTTGAAGTGCAGTAACCTACAGGGCTACGGACCGAGAAATGGAAAGTGGGATGAGACTGGTCAGCGCGCTCTTTTTTTTGGGCCGGCACAGACCCAATGGGCCCAATGGCAGCCTCCTGTGCCATAAATTTCTATGAATCTATGATTCTAATCTTCATACTTGGAATGCATAAAGTTACAATGAAAATATCCAGCATCCCAAATGTTGGGCAAGCTACTTTGGCTTTGCCTGACCCACTCTAACCAGTTTGCTTCACTTTGCACACTGTTTCCTTTTGAGAAAATGGCACTTTTCTTTTTCCTATCCCAATTGTGATAGAGAAGAAATGGGGACATTATTGTTGGATCCTTTTAATGAAGGAGCTGTTGGGATAATTACAGGAGAAATGGCTGCATAGCAGAGATTGCTTTCAACCTTTCTGCTCACTGCATGTACATGCCCTGACCAGCCTTGGAAGGTGTAGAAATCCAAACGCTGTGATTACAGCTGTTAACCGTTTCACTGGCCAATTCTGATCATTTAAATGCTCTTCGCAGTTGTATAATCCCAGATATTTGCATTCTCCATTAATGACTGGGCTTTTTGCTCATCATCCCTTCTTTCTGCTCTTCTCCCTAAAGCTACTGCCATTTGCTTCGATTACAGTCCTACGGGTTCCCTCCTGTTTCTTGTCCAAGTCACATCTCCCTGAAGGCAGTGCTGAGGGATCTATTGTACCCAAACTCGTCCCCATCCTCATCCAATATCTACACATCAACATGAGTATCTGGAAGACTTGTATTTATACCATGTGTTTCAGGATGTCCTAAAGCGCTTTACAACAAATGAAGTACTTTTTGAAGTGTAGTCACTATTGTAACAGAAAATGCAGCAGCCAAATTGCGTACAGCAAACTCCCACAAACAACATTGAGATAGTGACCAGATTATCTGTTGATTTAGGGATAAATATTGACCAGGGCTCCAGGGATAAATATTGACAAGACACCAAGGATAACTCCCCTGCTTTTCAAATTAATGCAGCAGAATCTTTTGCGTCCACTGGAGAGGGCAGATGGGGCCTCAGTTTAACGTCTCATCTAAAATACAGGACCTCCAATAGTGCAGCACTCCTCAGTACTGCACTGGGAGTATCAGTCTAGAATACGTGCTTAAGTCTCTGGAGCAGGAAAAAAAAGAAAGACGTCTATTATATAGTGCCTTTCACGGCCTCAGGATGTCCCAAAGCACTTTACAGCCACTGAAGTACTTTTGGAGTGTAGTCACTGTTGTAATGTAGTAAAGTCGGCTGCCAATTTGCACACAACAAGCTCCCACAAACAGCAATGTGATAATGACCAGATAATCTGTTTTAGTGATGTTGATTGAGGGATAAATATTGGCCAGGACACCGGGAATAACTCCCCCTGCTCCTCTTCAAAATAGTGCCATGGGATCTTTTGCGTCCACCTGAGAGATTAGACGGAGCCTCTGTTTAATGTCTCATCCGAAAGACGGCACCTCACAATGCAGCACTCCCTCAGCACTGCACTTGAGTGTCAAGTCGCTGGAGTGGGACTTGAACGCATGACCTTCTAACTCTGAGATAAGGGTGCGACCATCTGAACCACGGCTGATGCTGTGATTTTTGGTCGATTTTTCTCCTTCCCAGCCCCGGGGCCACTGATGCCAGTTACAGCATTCCAACTGTAACAGACCAAAACAGATCATGTATTGAACCTGGCACCTTCCTACTTGCAGAGCTCCTTCATACACTGCCAAGCAAACCACCAGGGATGCTGACACACAATATTTTCCTTCAGCTAAAATTCTTACTGGAAAGCATCCATTCAGTTCTCAGAATGCTGCCTGATTGTGGCTCATTCCAATTTAAAAAGAAAATTAAGGTAGCTATACAAACTGAAATGTAGCTTACTGCCATTGAGAGTTTATTTTGTTCAAATCTAATCGGTTTCTGCTGGTGGAGGGGTTAACCCTTCAGGGTGTACATAATGTTCAGAATTTCTGGTCAACGTTTGGTATTAAATACTGCGAAATTCTGAATTTTAGCCTGTACTGACTGACTCATATGTAAGGGATTAATGTAACTAGACATATTTCAATAAACCCAGGGCTTTTTAATCTAAAAACAGAAAAAGCTGGAAAGCTCAGTGGGTCAGGCAGCATCTGTGGAGAGAAACTGAGTTAACGAAGGGTCATCGACCTGAAACATTAATTCTTTCTCTCCACAGATGCTGCCTGACCCGCTGAGATTTCCAGCATTTTCTGTTTATTTCAGATTCCAACATCTGCAATATTTTGCTTTTGTATTGGGGCTTTTTAATATTGTGCAATATGTTTCTTTTTGTGATCTTAAATCATCACAAATTGCTGCCAGATTAGTTAGATCTATAAACAGCTGTTCACTGCTGTTGTTTAGTTTACATTGTATCTCCAGACAGGACTCAAATTTGAAAAAAAATCAAACTCCAATTGTATTACTGGGAATTTTCCACAATTTAAGTGCATATAGCATAAATGTTTCGTGCACGTCTGCCATTGTTTCCCTGAAATACCAATAACACTGGACTAGATTGCATTTGGTGCACTACAAAGAAAATAATGAATACCTGGGAGCGATTTAAAAGACTAATCTTGTCGAGAGGTTTGAGTGCCGTCATAAACTGCAGAGGAGAAGCTTCAGCGATTTATGTCTAAGTCTGTAGGTTGGATTGCGGCTTCAAACCAACTCAATGAGATCTCTTTGTAAATCAGCTTTTTGTTTATCTGTTAAGCAATTCCTAGGTGATCTGTGCCTTTTTCCATATTGCGCATTACATGAATCGTAGCGAATTCGATGATGGCATAGAAATCTAAATTTGCCGCTGGCATTGTAATCATCATCATCCTAGGCAGTCCCTCTGAATTGAGGAAGACTTGCTTCCACTCCTGAAGCGAATTCTTTGGTGGCTAAACAGTCCAATACGAGAGCCACAGGTGGGACAGATAGTCGTTGAGGAAAGGGGTGGGTGAGACTGGTTTGCCGCACGCTCCTTCCGCTGCCTGCTCTTGATTTCTGCATGCTCTCGGCGATGAGACTCGGTACTCAGCGCCCTCCCAGATGCACTTCCTCCACTTAGGGTGGTCTTGGGCCAGGGACTCCCAGGTGTCAGTGGGGATGTTGCACTTTATCTGGGAGGCTTTGAGGGTGTCCTTGTAGCGTTTCCGCTGCCCACCTTAGGCTCATTCCGAGTAGAGCACTTGCTTTGAGAGTCTCGTGTCTGGCATGCGGACTATGTGGCCTGCCCAGTGGAGCTGATTGTTTGTAAGCAGTGCAGATGAAAGCATAAAATGACAAAGGGATATCGGTACGTTAAGTAAGTGGGCAAAGCTGTGGCAAATGGATTTCAATGCAGGAAAATGTGAGGTCATCCACTTTGGACCTAAAAAGGATAGAACAGTGTACTTTCTAAATGGTGAAAAGCTAAAAATAATGGAGTTCCAAAGAGACTTGGGGGTTCAAGGTACATAGCTCATTAAAATGTCATGAACAGGTACAGAAAATAATCAAAAAGGCCAATGGAATGCTGGCTTTTATATCTAGAGGACTAGAATACTGCGAGGTCGAAGTTATGTTGCAGCTATACAAAGCCCTGGTTAGACCACACCTGGAGCACTGAGCAGTTCTGGGCACCACACCGTAGGAAGGATATATTTATCTTGGAGGGAGTGTCGCATAGGTTTGCCAGCATGATACCTGGACTCAAAGGGTTAGATGACACAAATTAAGGTCATATTCCCTGGAATTTAGAAGATTAAGGGGTGATTTGATTGAAGTTTTCATGATATTAAGGGGAACAGCTCGGGAATCTCTGCTGGTTGGGGAGTCTAGGACTAGGGGGCATAGTCTCAAAAAATTAGAGTTAGACCTTTTGGGAATGAAATTAGGAAACACTTCTACACAAATGGTGGTAGAAGTTTGGAACTCTCGCAAACGGCAATTGATGCAAGATCAATTGTTAATTTTAAATCTGTGATAGCTTAAGGGATATGGGGTCAGGTCACAGATCAACAATGATCTCATTGAATGGTGGAACAGGCTCGAGGGGTTAAATGGTCTACTCCTGTTCCTTTGTTCATAATTATAAGCCTCATTCAGCTGAGCAGTTCTGTTAAACCGTTTTATGATTTACTTTCTAAATATCAGCAGAACCTTTTGGGATGAGATTTCCTTAACTGTGCTGTTTGTTCATCTGGTTTTTAAATCTGGAGTAATGGATGTCTTGCGGATTGGTCATGATCAGTCAGACCAGGCTATATTTTACAATGCACTAAAGCCCAACACCAACAATACCTCCCCACTCTCTGCACAAACACATTCTTCCCTGACCCCTCAAAGAGGAGTTTCCTGCTTTTTTTTTTCACCCCCTTCTCCCCGACCACCCACCCTCCTCTTCTCCCCGACCGTTCTCCCCTCTTCTCCCCGACGTTCCCCCCTCCCTCTTCTCCCAGACGTCCCCCCCCCTCTTCAGCCCGACGTTCTTCCCCCCCCCCCTTCTTGTTCTCTTCCCCCACCCCCACACACATTGAACAGAATATCTTGTCTCGTGTTTTGAATACTTCAATGAATTCGTGAATGAAATGGCTTGCAAGGCATAAAAGTATTAAATTGTGCAATAACATCAGCATTTTTTTAGTATTTAATAAAACAGCTACAGAGACTAAAACTCCATGTAACCTGCTACCGGTACTGATTTTTGGTTGAGGTATTCTAAGCAACAATGGAACGGACTGACTATCAGGAACTGAGTATAACGGCCGCTGATCTGATACCGCCCGTTTTACACCACCGCCTAACGCGAATTTCGAGGCCATTGTTTTTAATCCCACAATCTCGAAGAAAAATTGCTTTTTGTAATAAATAAAAAGGACCAAATTTGGGCAAAAATAAAGCTTTATTTTACGTGTCCCGGGGGTGGGGTGGGGGGGGTGGTGTGAAGAGAATAGCAATCGGAAGCCTTAGTTGAGTGCGATGTATTCTGCACAGAATACTGACTGGGTGTGGTCACAAGACCTTCACCTAATTGGGAATTCAGATGATCTCATTAGCTGTGAAAACAAAGCCAGAAGATCCGAACACGCTCGGCTCTGAGGTTAGATTTGCTGCATTACAATCGCTTACTGTTATCAGCTTGCCGTATGTCCTGGATCCACATTTGTGAGAGGTTTTTTTTTGTGCCAGGAATGGATGGCTTTGCAGTGCATGCACCAGTATTCTTCTTGGTTCATGTTGCTGCACGATGTGATGCTCAAAGACAGGACGATTGAAATCAGCAGTGTGTAGATTTATCAGAAATATCTACAGTCATTTCGCAGGGAATTTTTCTGGTTTCGTGCGAGCTAGGAGATTATTCAGTCAAATGACAAGCCTCCTGTGCCGTTTAGCTTTTCCTTGCTAGCTTATACGGTTTATATGTTTTAATTTAAAAAATTTGTCTCTTGTTCTCCACAAGCTGTAGGCGAGGCAGATCAGCCGGGAGTAAAATGCCTGGGAGAGTGCTCCTCTCGGGTAATTTTCAACTGAGTCATGTGATCTCTCGATGTAATTGCAGCAGAACATTGCCTGCAAACTGGCATTTGTTGTTCTCCCTTTTGCCACTGGAAAGTCTCATGGTTTTAAAAACTTCCAATCTGGCATTGGATAGTTCCCTCATCTCAATCGATACATTGCTTCCTGATTTGTATAATCATTCCACCTTGTAGTATAACAACTTGTATTTATATAGCGCTTTTAATGTCGTAAAACATCCCAAGGCGCCTCGCAGGAGTGTTGAGACGAAAATAAATACATTTGACACCAAGCCACATAAGAAGAAATTGCGGCAGATGACCAAAAGCTTGGTCAAAGAGGTCGATTTTAAGGAGCATCTTAAAGGAGGAAAGAGAGGTGGAGAGTATACTCAATGACCTAGCAACCCAGTAGTTTTCATCACGTGTGTGTGTGTGCGCTCACTCCCTATCCAGTTCTCTGTTGAGCTGTTTTGACTCCATTCCCTATAAAGCCTTTTCTTGTTGCGGCTCAAGATCAGTTGGTAACAAACCCCATTGAGAAATGTGAACGAAATCTGATCCGGCCCTTGCTTGATGCAGGAAGTGATGGATTAGAAGGGAAATCTCTATTTACAGTTTGCTTAACCTGAGTAATCGGAAACCTTCACTTCAGGAGGGCCTGTAACTCCAGCTACGATCCTGTTCATTTCCCTCCTTTTCAATTAACTTAAGTTACCCAGGAATGGTAGACAGCTCAACAAAATGGCTGGGTTTGAACTTTGTTTAATTTCTCCTGTTTAGGCATTTTAAATTACCTATGTGTTGAGCATCACAAGTTTTAAAAACCAATCCTTAATTTCGAAGGAGCGTCTCCTTGAGAAAATGATAGTTTAGATACTATGATTAGATACCAAGTTCTAAGCATAATTTAATGTTTCACCTGGATCAAAATAAGTTAGTTTACATACAGTAAAGCCATCATTATCTGTCTGCCATTATCCATATTTATCATTATCTACAAACTGGACCAATGGGAGTGGTGGTGTTTGGTGCGGTCATGTTTTTCAACTGCTGGGCTGTTGTTACTGGTCTTTTTGCATCTACTTCATTCCAAGTGCTCTGTGCGCTCGCTAAAACTTTCAGTCGAGGGTTTGATTTGAGTATTTTATTAGCGTTTGGTTCCTGCTTGTGCACTGTAAGGGCTAATAATGGGTTCCTGCCTACCTGTGAAAACCTTCACTGGTTGGGCAAGTTCGTGGCCAGCATATTAGCGTCGCAAATGTGTCTTCATAGAAAAAGTCTTGTACTTGTATGTACGTGTTTTGGTGTTACCAAATCTGCCCCACATTATAAATTTTCTGGAATTGTCGCAACACAACTAGGTCAAGCCTCCATCAGAAGTGAACTTTAATATAACTCAGGCATTCAACTAATTGGTATCCAGTTTTTGAATTGAATTAAATATTGTCCATTGTCCAGGTTATTTTGCATTCTGCTCAGTATCTCGGATGAGACGTTAAACCGAGGTCCCGAGGGGCGAAAAAACCTGTAAAAGGACACAGACAGGCTAAGTGAGTGGGCAAAAATTTTGCAGATGGAGTATAAAGTTAGAAAGTGTGAGATCATGCACTTTGGCAGAAAAAAATTAAAGAGCAAGTTATTATTTAAATGGAGAATGATTGCAAAGTGCTGCAGTACAGCGGGACCTGGGGGTACTATGCAGAATAGTATGCAGGTACAGCAAGTGATCAGGAAGGGCAATGGAATCTTGGCTTTTATTGCAAAGGGGATGGAGTATAAAAGCAGGGAAGCCTTGCTGCAGCTATACAGAATATGGTGAGGCCACACCTGGAATACTGCGTGCAGTTTTGGTTTCCATATTTACGAAAGGATATACTTGCTTTGGAGGCAGTTCAGAGAAGGTTCACTCGGTTGATTCCGGAGATGAGGGGGTTGACTTATGAGGAAAGGTTGAGTAGATTGGGCCTCTACTCAATTGAATTCAGAAGAATGAGGTGTGATCTTATCAAAACGTATAAGATTGAGGGGGCTTGACAAGGTGGATGCAGAGAGGATGTTTCCACTGATGGGGGAGACTAGAACTAGAGGGCATTATCTTGGAATAAAGGGCCGCCCATTTAAAACAGATGAGGAGAAATTTCCTCTGAGGGTTGTAAATCTGTGGAATTCGCTGCCTCAGAGAGCTGTGGAAGCTGGGACATTGAATAAATTTAAGACAGATAGTTTCTTAACCGATGAGGGGTTATGGGGAGCGGGCGGGGAAGTGGACCTGAGTCCATGATCAGATTAGCCATGATCTTGAATGGCGGAGCAGGCTCGAGGTGCTGCATGGCCTACCCCTGCTCCTATTATGTTCTTGTATCCCGTCTGCCCCCTCAGGTGGACGTAAAAAATCCTGTGGCACTATCTTGAAGATCAGGGGAGTTATCCCCGGTGTCCTGGCCAATATTTATCTTTCAATTAAAATAACAAAAACATTATATCACTGCTGTTTGTGGGAGCTTGCTGTGCACAAATTGAAAGCCGTGCTTCCCACATTACAACAGTGACTGCGCTTCAAAAGTACTTCATTGGCTGTAAAACGCTTTGGGGCCTCGGGTCGTGAAAGTCGCTATACAAATGTAAGTCTTTCATATAGAATTAAGAGCATTGGCTGCATTAGGCTGAGATCTTGCTGTTTTTTTTTAAAAAGTATTACATAAGCTTTGTATTTTCTCAATGGTAAGTGTTTGGAAAGGGAACCATATTGATATTTTCCCTTTGCTACATAGTTCCTGTCAATCAAACATTATAAAATCCTGCACTAACTGGCAATTGATACCTTTCATGATCAGTTGGATCATAACGAGGAAAAATGATTTCACGTTTAACAGCAGTATAAAAAAATAATTAGCAGAAAATATGCATATAGTCATCACAGCTATCTGACGAAGGGGTTAAACACGCTCCGTTTGCTGGCCGGAGAGGGTGGGAGGAGGAGGTTATATGAGCCGCACGTGACCCCACAAGCATTAACTGACGACGGTCACTCCAGTACAGATGAAAGGAAGCCAGAACTGCCACTCCATGCGAACCATTGTGATGAATCCGGGAGCATGAATGTTTGCTAATCCAGTTCTATTCATACTGCAGAAGTTGTCTGCGAGGTATTGACTAAATACTGTCGTGATCTCTGAAATGTGTTATCTGGCTACCCGTGAAGCTCCCCCCCCCCCCGCCCCTGACTATGTAGGAATTGCTAAACAGCAATGATAAAAATTGATATCTAACTGCGGCCATTTATCACTTAATGACTGGTACTGCATGACAGAGTGTATTTGTAATAATTCTTAAGTAATATTGACATTGTCGGTGTAATTTAATGGCAACTGTATTCATAAAGGTTCTCTCACTTGGGCAATAGAGCGATGCAAGTCACTTGTCCCTGTGGCGCTTCTGATTTACAGGTCTCTTGAATTCACTGCTTTTCTAACGTATAATGATTCAAACGGTGTCTCGTATTTGTGCTCCTAAATTTGTGACTGATTTGTGAATTCAGCTCAAATCCTGATCAATAAACTCGCTATTTCAAACCAAGTACTTTGAAGGAGAAAAGAAAGTCCGGCGGGATCATTGTTATTTTCGATGTTGCATCAAAACTGGGCTGAAAATGTTTTTTGTAGCTCCCCTGATGGCTCAACCAGTTAATGCAGTGTGTAGCTGAGCCACTTAAAATGGGAGGTTTCAATCTGCAGTTTGGGATGCTGCAGTCAGTCTCCGGGCACCTGTGCTGAGGAAGGGAAAAATCAGACAGGTATGCTGCTCCTCATTATTGTCCAGTCACCACTTCTGGCAAGTTTGATCTGGTGAAGGCCAGATTGGGCCTAACTGTGTGTCAGCCTTGGCTCAGTGGGCAGCACACTCACCTCTGAGTCAGAAAGTTGTGGGTTCAAGTCCCATTGCCGAGACGCGCAAAAATCCAGGCTGACACTGCAGTACATCTTTTGGATGAGACGTTAAACCGAGGCCCCGTCTGCTCAAGTATACGTAAAAGATCTCATGGTACCATTTCAAAGAAGAGCAGGGGAGTTCTCCCCGGTGTACTGGGCCAATATTTATCCCTCCATCAACAAAAACAGATGATCTGGTTGTCATCACATTGTGCACAGCAAGCTCCCACAAACAGCAATTTGGCTGTGGCATTTTTTTACATTACAGCAGTGACTACACTTCAAAAAGTACTTACTTGGCTGTAAAGTGCTTTGAGATGTCTGGTGGTCATGAAAGGCGCTATAGAAATGCAAGTCGTTTTGTGAGGCTATCCATGGTGGAATAGCCTATCACTAATTACTATCTTTAGACTGCATTTGAAGAATGTCCACTTGGGTGAGGTATTGGAGGGTGATGTGCACCTCCTGGCACTCTACCCTAGCAAGAGGTAGCACCTTCGAGTTGAAAAGGCATGGAGGGAAAGGAGAATTAACAAAAAATAACCATAACTTAATACATTTTCTTTTTACCATAGCCCAGGTGTTTGTTTTTTTTCTGGGATTGGAGACTCCAAATCTACACCTCGGCAGGTCCAAAGTGATGCTGTTGGAGGAGTAATTTTTTTTAGCTCCGAGACTGTTTTTAGAAACGGGTATAATTTTAAATACACACTAGAGTCCTTGGATTAAAATGTATTTCCTTTCCCCCACCACCCGCCATGACTTTCCTTCCTGTTTAACTATTTATCCCACAGACTGGATTTGCAGCAGCTGTCTGTGCTTTAAACCAGGAGAAAAGCAAAAGGCTGTTGGCGGTGATTCTAATTCTTTGTACCATTTCGGCCTGTTTGTTTTTCCCAAAGGGGTCTTGATGTTGTCTCCAATTAAAGCAGATTTACTGCACTCGCAGTTCATTACATCTTGATTAGCTCGTCATGGCGTTTCAGGAGTCTGATGGTGTGCAACATTCAGAAAAGGTTTAGTTGTGTCTTCCCGAGCCATGTAGAGCAAAAGGACATAGTCTTTACCAACCTGGAACCATCTATATCTTGTAACAACTCATTCAGCCGGCCAGTCGGGAATAATAGTCGTCATCTGAGAAATTGTGAAAATGAATATTCTCTGTTGCCAAATTGCAAGGATTCGATCTTTAAATTGTAAATACTCTCCGATATTAATGAAAGACTGCTGTCGTCTTGGGGGGTGGGGGGAAGCTATGCGTGTTCTGATGCTTAACAGGATGAACCCGGAAGATCCCAAATTCAAAACTTGAACTTATGAATTTGCCCATCTCTTCTAGGGAGTTTGTGGGGCATTAGTTAATTTCAATGTACCCAGGCTAGGAAGGCAGATCTCCTCCTCCTTTCTCTCTCCCCCCACCCCCCCCCCCAAAAAAAAAAGTCAGAGCTCCTGTTCCTGTTTGGCATCAAGTGGCCCCTGCTGGGTGTATGCGTGGGTCTATACCAGATGGTGCTCACCATGGTGGATCCTCACATGAGACGGTTGAGAGATACTGGAGGGCTGTTAATCAAACTGTATCCAACCATAAGTCAGTAACTTCAGGGGAGATGGGGTAAGGCGAGAAAGTGTTGCGCATCTGAATTGCTGAGTCATTGAGAGTCATATTTGTACCAGTCCTTGGTGTCTATTTATACTGCATGCTCAGGAATATGTCGTCAAAACTTCAGACCGACAGGAGGATCTTGGAGTCGAGTGCCCTGCTGGTGCTGGCCTGATATATCTCAAAGCTGTATTAATGATAGTTGTTGCTGAAATAAATGAAAAGAATGGGAGTCCAACTGCAGGTACTGTGAAATTGTGGAAGCGCATGGAAAGATGTTGAAAGGCAGAGATCTTGAAGGAGGAAAGTGAGACTGATCGAGACAGCGACTAAGTGGCAAAAGACATTAGTTTACAAGAGAGAGAAAAATTCAAGATCAGTGGATAGACACAAGTGACATGGGCAGACCAGAGGCTCATTAAATGCTAAGGGCTAGATTTTCATTTGTCGGCACAGAGTAGTTTTATGCCAAAATTACCGTTTTCCCTACACTACTGTTGTTGGGCTTAAATTTCAGCCTTTACTATCGGTAAACTCGGCGTTGCACAAGGATTCGCGACACAAACCGTGAATTTTGGCAAATTTAGTCCGGTAGCGTTGCGGCGGGAGGGAGGGGCAAGGGAGGGAAAGAGAGGAGAGAAAAATTCACAAAACCTTTACCTACTAAATTGCTGAAAAATAATTTACAAATAAAAACTAACTTCCCTTTTTTGCAGGCCTTCATACTTGTCGCTGCTGGCAGGGCAGCACCATAGGTCTGGGCATGGTGGGGAGTGACGAAATTACGCCGGTAACACAATCCACGGCGTTTCACGTCGGCGCACCTCTCCGGTGGGACGTGGAAGCGCTCCTGCGAAAAGGTGCCCGAAGATCCCGCCGACTGGGTTTTCGCTGCAGAGGGTCAAATCGCAGTGAAAACCCAGTTGCCAAGTCGGTGAAATTCTAGCCCAAAGATTTCAACTCTGCTTTTTCAGAAAGTATAAATCCTAGAAGAACTTGCATTTGTATAGCCCTTTTTACGATCTCGGGACGTCCCAAAGCGCTTGAAGTAGGCAGTAACTGTTGTAATGCGTAATTTAAACCGATTTGGTGTCGTCACTGTTGTAAATGGTAGTAACTCGACTGCATTCTAGCATGCAGCTTTCCCAGATTAAAAGGGTAGACTTGGACCTGGGGCTGATGGTGTTTTTATGCAGATGACATTTAAGAACATAAGAAATAGGAACAGGAGTAGGCCCTAGGACTGCTCAGTCCGGCTCCGCCATTCAGTAAGATCATGGTTGATCTGATCTTGACCTCAACTCTACTTTCCTGCCTGTTCCCTATAACCCTTGACTCCCCTATAGTTCAAGAATCTCTCTATCGCAGCCTTGAATATGTTCAATGACTCAGCCTCCACAGCTCTCTGGGGTAGAGAATTCCAAATGTTCACAACCCTTTGAAAAAATAAATTCCTCCTCATAAGAAATAGGAACAGGAGTAGGCCATACGACCCCTCAAGTCTGCTCCGCCATTCAATAAGATCATGGCTGATCTGATCATGGACTTGGCTCCACTTCCCTGCCCGCTCCCCATAACCCCTTCTCGTTTAAGAAACTCTATTTCTGTCTTCAATTTATTCAATGTCCCAGCATCCACAGCTCTCTGAGGCAGTGAATTCCACAGATTTACGACCCTGAGAGAAGAAATTTCTCCATCTGTTTTAAATGGGCGGCCCCTTATTCTAAGATCATGCCCTCGAGTTCTCGTCTTCCCCCATCAGTGAAAACATCCTCTCTGCATCCACCTTGTCAAGCCCCCTCATAATCTTATACGTTTCTATAAGATCACCTCTCATTCATCTGAATTCCAATGAGTAGAGGCCCAACCTCCTCCAACCTTTCCTCATAAGTCGTCAACCCCCTCATCTCCGGAATCAACCTGGTGAACCTTCTCTGAACTGCCTCCAAAGCAAATGTATCCTTTCGTAAATATGGAAACGAAAACTGCACGCAGTATTCCAGATGTGGCCTCACCAATATCCTGTATAGCTGGAGCAAGACTTTCCTGATTTTATACTCCATCCCCTTTGCAATAAAGGCCAAGATTCCATTGGCCTTCCTGATCACTTGCTGTACCTGCATACTATCCTTTTGTGTTTCATGCACAAGTTCACCCAGGTCTTGCTGTACTGCGGCACTTTGCAATCTTTCTCCATTTAAATAATAACTTGCTCTTTGATATTTTTTTTCTGCCAAAGTGCCTCACACTTTCCAACATTATATTCCATCTGCTAAATTCTTGCCCACTCACTTAGCCTGTCTATGTCCTTTTGCAGATTTTTTTGTGTCCTCCTCACACACTGCTTTTCCTCCCTTCTTTGCATCATTAGCAAATTTGGCTATGTTACACTCCGTCCCTTCCAAGTCATTAATGTAGATTGTAAATAGTGGGGTCCTCGCACTGATCCCTGCGGCACCCCACTAGTTACTGGTTGCCAACCAGAGAATGAACCATTTATCCCGAATCTCTGTTCGTTAGCCAATCCTCTCTCCATGCTAATACTACCCCCAACTTTTATCTTGTGCAGTAACTTTTTATGTGGCACCTTGTCAAATGCCTTCTGAAAGTCCAAATGCACCACATCCACTGGGTCCCCTTTATCCACCCTGTTCGTTACACCCTCAAAGAACTCCAGCAAATTTGTCAAATGTGACTTACCCCTCATAAATCCATGCTGACTCTGCCTGACTGAATTTTGCTTTTCCAAATGTCCTGCTACTGCTTCTTTAATAATGGACTCCAACATTTTCCCAACCACAGATGTTAGGCTAACTGGTCTATAGTTTCCTGCTTTTTGTCTGCCTCCTTTTTTAAATAGGGGTGTTACATTTGCAGTTTTCCAATCTGCTGGGACCTCTCCAGAATCCTGGGAATTTTGGTAAATTACAACCAATACATCCACAATCCCTGCAGCAACTTGTCTTAAGACCCTAGGATGCAAGCCATCAGGTCCCAGGGATTTATCTGCCTTTAATCCCATTATCTTACCGAGTACCACCTCCATTGTGATTGTGTTAAGTTCCTCCCCCCACCCCCCTGCCCCCATAGCCCCTTGACTATCCACTGTTGGGATATTGTTAGTGTCCTCTACTGTAAAGACTGATGCAAAATATTTGTTCATCTCCATCTTAAATGGGCAACCTTATTCTGAAACTACACCCCCTAGTTCTAGATTCCCCACAAGGGGAAACGTCCTCTCTGCTTCTACCCTGTCAATCTTATACATTTCAATAAGATCACCTGTCATTCTTCTAAACTCCAGTGACACCAGTCCCGACCTGCTCAATCTTTCTTCATAAGACAACCTGTGTGGTAGTGACAGTGCTGACACTTTATTCGTGTAAAGGACAGGAGCTCTCTGCTGTCAAATGCATCAAGAACCTTGCTCTGTGTGGGTGCTGACAACTGCCAACATAGGCAGTGAAAAATACAACTCTCTGCAATTTGCCTTCTAAACAATCCAGTATAAATGTGGTGTGCATTGCCAAAGAAAAACCAGGACATTGGCACTCTGTGGGGGGCAGTGGATGTTGTGGGTCTCCACATGAGTTGCACTCTCCTGTACCAACAGTGTAAAGATGCTGTGTGCACCAGACATGGCTTGGAGACATGGAGCCCCCCCCCCCCCCTCCCCGATCTTATGTATTTTTTTTCTCTGTTTCCCATGATAGCTGGTAATTATTCCGTCATTCACACCCTATCTAGACTCCCCTTTTTCTAGCTTCTTCCATTACCATCTCAAGTTGGCCCATCATCCCTTTTGTCCCTCAAATCTTGCCTGTCTTCCACCCTATCACAGACCTTCCCTTTTTGTTCTTTCCTCCCCTCCCCCTTTCAGTGCTCTTCAGAATCTGTTACTTTCGAACATTCGCCAATTCTGACAAAAGATCATCGACCTGAAACGTTAACTCTGTTTCTTTCTCTCTCTCCACAGATGCTGCCTGACCCGCTGAGATTTCCAGCATTTTCTGTTTTTATTTCCGATTCCAGCGTCCGCAGTGCTTTGCTTTTGTGTTGCTGTACTTTAGACTTTTCTGATTTAGACAGACTGGAAATTCATGTACACCAGGTGCGACTGCGGTGAAGGAGGAGTATGTAGTAGACAGGCTTATGTTGTTAAATCGAGAGTGAAATGGGTTCCTGCCCGCAACTCACTAAGTGAAATCTGTTCTGTTTCTTCAAGAGCAGTATTTATGATTGGTTTTAATTGCTGTATAATGAGTTATTGCACTTTGAAACCATATTTTACCACCAGTCTGGGTGGATGTGGTCTTGAGTTGCAATGTATTTTGCAATTTTGAGATTGTGGTTGTGACAAGCAACCAATTTTATTCGATATGTAAACTATAGCATTATTCTTTGCGTTCATCATGATTCGATTTGAAAAGCACCTCGTCGTCTCTCTTCCCCTCCCACCACCCCACGGCCTTGTATTTATCAGATGATACCTTTCCTCGGAGTTGGGAGAGCGAGGGACTTTATGTCGGAGATAGGAGTTTAATAGAGTTGCCTAAAATTAGCGGCAATCATTTGCCCTCTAAGTGAGCATAACATACCGTGATTACCGAATTCTAAAGAGGCTCGAGCACAAAATTTAGACGAGAATGATTGGCGTAACTTCTCCGCAGGGATTTATTTCCCATTGAAAAAAGACTTGCATTTATATAGCGCCTTTCACAACCATCGGACATCTCAAAGTGCTTTACAGCCAATGAAGTACTTTTGGAGTGTAGTCACTATTGTAATGTGGGAAACGCGGCAGCCAACTTGCTCACAAGCAAGCTCCCACCCACCGCAAAGTGATGATGACCAGATAATCTGTTCCTGTTATGCTGATTCAGGGATAAATATTGGCCCCAGGACACCAGGGATAACTCCCCTTCTCTTCTTCGAAATAGTGCCCTGGGATCTTTAACATCCATCTGAGAGAGCAGACGGGGCCTCTATTTAATGTCTCATCCGAAAGACGTTAAACTGAGCCCTTAGTTCATTCAAAACCTTAATTCCTCCAGTTTTAAAAGTTCCGAATGAGCTTTTATCAAACTAACATTCTGTTCTGCGATGTGTTGATTCACTGCTCTTCAGTTTACCTGTTGAGAGACTGGCAGGGGCAGTGCCTAGATGTAATAAGAACTTTGTTTCTCTGCATTCTTCCCCGCCATCACAATGCTGTAGTGTCCGTCAATGAAATATCAGTGTGTAGACTCCAATCTGAACGAAATGTACAACTGCTTCTGCAAGAAAACTGGTGTAAAATTCTGAAAGTAAACTACAGAAAAGGAGCTTTCTGTTCACTAACTACTTTGGAGTATGAGATGTATACAGGGCGTTGGTGAGACCACACCTGGAGTACTGTGTACAGTTCTGGTCTCCTTTATTTAAGGAGGGATTGGAGACAGTTCAGAGAAGGTTCACTAGGTTGATTCCAGAGATAAAGGGGTTGTCTTATGAAGGAAGGTTAAGCAGGTTAGAGCTATACTCATTGGAGTTTAGAAGGATCAGAGGTGATCTTGGTGAAACGTGTAAGATTCTGAGGGGGCATGACTGGGTAGATGCAGAGAGGAATCTCGAACTAGGGGGCATAGTTCAGAATAGTTTAAAACTGAAATGAGGAGGAATTTCTTCACTCAGAGGGTGGTGAATCTGTGGAATTCTCTACCCCAGAGTGCTGTGGAGGCTGGGTCATTGAATATATTTTAAGGTGGAGATACAGATTTTTGAATAATAGGGGAGTCGAGGGTTATGGGGATTGGGCAGGGAAGTGGACCTGAGTCCATGATCAGATCAGCCATGATAACATTGAATGGCAGAGCAAGCTCGAGGGGCCAAATGGCTGCCTACTGCTCCAATTTCAAATGTTATGTTTCCTTCACCAAATCATTTCCCAACAAAGGTTTTTTAAAAATTAATATTGTCACTAGATCTCACTGCTTTTACAGTGCAAGAAAAATGTATGCACTTCATATTGTTCTTCCCTGCCCCCCATCGCCCACTCTCCGGCCCAGTGGGGAATTGCTTACTCGCCCTGTCTGTTACAGCAGGTCTGTGTCTGAAAGAACATATGCTTGAGCGGCAGTACTTAATGGTGAACTGCAAGGTCTGTTCATACGCTTATTGTGTCTGTAATGAACACACATTAATATTGCTGGCAACAATTTTTCTTTGGAAACATTCCAATACCTAAAAGAGCCATGCATGAAATAATGGTTGGCCGAGGAGTTCAACCATTTATTTTACTTAACCCTCTAGCTCCAACAATAAAAGACAGCCAAGCAAACTGCTCCTAGGCTTATGTCCAGGTGGTTCTCTAACCAGTCACTGAAATGGACAAGAACCATACATTACTATGTCCTTGCTGAGTTGCATATAGTGTCAGCTGTGGCTCAGTGGGTAACACACTCGCCTCGGAGTCGGAGGGTTGTGGATTCAAGTCCCACTCCAAGGATCTAAGTGCATAAATCTAGGCCAACACTCCCAGTGCAGTACTGAGGGAGCGTTGCAAAGTGGGAGGTGTCGTCTTTCGGATGAGACGTTAAACAGAGGCCCTGTCTGTGCGCTCAGATGGACGTAAAAGATCCCATGGCACTATTTTGAAGAGGAGCAGGGGAGTTATCCCTGGTGTCCTGGGCCAATATTTATCCCTCGATCAACATAACAAAAAACATTATCTGGTCAATATCACTTTGCTGTTTGTGGGAGCTTGCTGTGCGCAAATTGGCTGCCGTGTTTCTCACATTACAACAGTGACTGCACTCCAAAAAGTACTTCATTGGCTGTAAAGCGCTTTGAGACGTCAGGTGGTCGTGAAAGGTGCTATATAAATGCGAGTCTTTTTCTTTATCTGATGAGCTGGCCAATTCACATCGTGCATGTGGAATTGTTATGCTAGAACCTTGCTGCTTCCACTCACTGTATCTGCATCCTATATATGATACACAAGTAGGTGCTGACTTGTATTTTAATAACCCCCTACTTCTGATCCATCACACCAGAGTTAAGGATATTGGTTTGTATTGCACAATTGCCTAAATGGCAATTCCCCAAGCTCTAATCACAAAAGGGTAGGCTATTCCCATCGTGAGTGAGGAAAAGGTTAACCCCTACTTATTGTAGCATGCCTTTTGAACAAAGCCAGGGGCATAGTGCTTTTCCCTGCTTTACACTAGGAATGATGCAGGGAGATTTTAAAAAGGTGATCAAACACAAGGAGAGCAAGTAAGGTTGTCACCAGTTAGGAACATTAATATTCATTCATAATGCCCAAAAGAAGCACAAAGGTATATTTAGATTAAGCTAGATGGTGCAGCATTGTAATGTCCCTTGTGTTTGATGTTTGGCTGGATTTACACTGAGCACTTTGGGAACTCGTATCAGCAATGAGGCAGTCTCCTGAAAGGCGTCTCAATCTCGGGGCTATAGTGTGCATTATAATCTTTACAATGCCAGTTTTTCCTCAGTTAATACCTCAACTTATCTTGCACAGCTGAAAACCCGAGTGTAAAAATGCAGCCTTAATACAGTGTACAGTGTGCGTTCCATAAAAATAATGACATGCCATCGGAGTACAACCTGAGAAAGCATTGTATTTTTTTTTCAGTTTTCTTTGGGTGTTGATTCTCGCTGGGTTACAGTTCTATGTGCACCATTATCCCCACAATAACGTGCTCACTGGCCTTCATGTGTGAGCCTGTGCAGTTAATACAGGCAGCCTATTGGACCATAGAGGGCATCACATCTATTGTGTGCTCATGCTGTGTTGAGCAGGAATTATCGAATAGCAATCAGCAGGAACCTTGCTAGCTTAATGGTGCTGAGGCCAATTGTAACACTATCTGTTCTGGTTGAGGTCAGTGACCTTACTCAGAGATCTAGGACCATCAGGCCAACACAGCTATGGGTGTTGCCATGTTTGTGTGTCAGCCTTGCCTTGCCTCTGAGTCAGAGTCCCACTCCAGAGACTTGAGCACACAAATCCAGGCTGACACTCCTGTGCAGTGCTGAGGGAGTGCTGCACTGTCTGAGGTGCCGTCTTTCAGATGAGATGTTAAACAGAGGCCCCCTGTCTGCTCTTAAGGTGGACGTAAAAGATCCCACGGCACTATTAAAAAGAGCGGGGTAGTTCTCCCCGGTGTTCTGGGGCCAATATTTATTCCTCAATCAACAGCACTAAAAAAAAACTGATTATCTGGTCATTATCAAATTGTTTGTGGGAGCTTGCTGCATGCAGATTGGTTGCCGCGTTTCCCACATTACAACAGTGACTGCACTTCAAAAGTACTTCATTGACTATAAAGTGCTTTGACGTTCTGGACTACATAAATGCAAATATTTTTACCAACTGAACCATCAGAGGAGCTGCATGGATGATTTCTGTGTTCTCTTCCTTTCTTCCCCACCCCAACACTTGCAAGATGATTCCTTTTAACAGTATAACTTATGAGCTGAGCAAACTATAGGAGCTTCTTAGAAGGTTACCGCCAGACCAATAACTGTTTTGTAACATGTACTGGCCTCGATTGCTTAGCGTCCAATGCAGAGTGACTGAACGTTATTGGCAATGACTACAACAGGAAAAAATAAAGAACAGTCTGAGCCAAAATATAGGTTTTGAACAAAATATCTTAAGGAACAAAATATCTTAAGGAACAAAAACAGAAGCCCATAGAGGCTTGATTGGAATGTGCACTTTCCAGCATTGAACTTTGCTCTCCAGGGAGGGTTCCAAAATTGCCACCTGATCAATAATCTTGCAGTGTCTGGTGCAGAAAGAAAGAGACTTGCATTTATGTAGCATCTTTCAAAACCACTGGACGTCTCAATGCGCTTTGCAGCCATTGAAGTACTTTTGTAGTGTAGTCACTGTTGTAATGTGGGAACCCACACAAGAGATTAATGTGCAAAGTTAAAGCACAAGGGATTGGGGGTAGTGTGCTGACATGGATTGAGAACTGGTTGTCAGACAGGAAGCAAAGATTAGGAGTAAATGGGTACTTTTCAGAATGGCAGGCAGTGACTAGGGGGGTACCGCAAGGTTCTGTGCTGGGGCCCCAGCTGTTTACATTGTACATTAATGATTTAGATGAGGGGATTAAATGTAGTATCTCCAAATTTGCGGATGACACGAAGTTGGGTGGCAGTGTGAGCTGCGAGGAAGATGCTATGAGGCTGCAGAGTGACTTGGATAGGTTAGGTGAGTGGGCAAATGCATGGCAGATGAAGTATAATGTGGATAAATGTGAGGTTATCCACTTTGGTGGTAAAAACAGAGAGACAGTCTATTATCTGAATGGTGACAGATTAGGAAAAGGGGAGGTGCAACGAGACCTGGGTGTCATGGTACATCAGTCATTGAAGGTTGACATGCAGGTACAGCAGGCGGTTAAGAAAGCAAATGGCATGTTGGCTTTCATAGCGAGGGAATTTGAGTACAGGGGCAGGGAGGTGTTGCTACAGTTGTACAAGGCCTTGGTGAGGCCACACCTGGAGTATTGTGTACAGTTTTGGTCTAACTTGAAGGACATTCTTGCTATTAAAGGAGTGCAGCGAAGGTTCACCAGACTGATTCCCAGGATGGCGGGACTGACATATCAAGAAAGACTGGATCAAATGGGCTTATATTCACTGGAGTTCAGAAGAATGAGAGGGGATCTCATCGAAACGTTTAAAATTCTGATGGGGTTGGACAGGTTAGATGCAGGAAGAATGTTCCCAATGTTGGGGAAGTCCAGAACCAGGGGTCACAGTCTAAGGATAAGGGGTAAGCCATTTAGGACTGAGATAAGGAGAAACTTCTTCACCCAGAGAGTGGTGAACCTGTGGAATTCTCTACCACAGAAAGTTGTTGAGGCCAATTCACTAAATATATTCAAAAAGGAGTTAGATGTAGTCTTTACTACTAGGGGGATCAAGGGATATAGCGAGAAAGCAGGAATGGGGTACTGAAGTTGCATGTTCAGCCATGATCTCATTGAATGGCGGTGCAGGCTCGAAGGGCCGAATGGCCTACTCCACCTATTTTCTATGTTTCTATTAAAAGCGGCAGCCAATTTGTGCACAGCATGCTCCCACAAACAGCAACATGATAAATGACCAGATAATCTGTTTTACTGACTTTGAGGGATAAATATTGGGCAGGACACCGGGGATAACTCACCTCTGCTTCTTCGAAGTAGTGCCATGGGATCTTTTACATCCACCCGAGAGGACAGACGGGGCCTCAGTGTAACGTCTCATCTGAAAATCGGCCCTCCGACAGTGCAGCACTCCCTCAGCACTGCACTAGGAGTGTCAGCCCAGATTTATGGGCTCAAGTTCGTGGTGTGGGACTTGAAACCACGACCTCCTGACTTGGCGAGTGTGCTACCCACTGAACCACAGCTGTGAACTTCAATAGCAAACAGATCCTCTTATTTATAAACGTTCAGGTGGCCACTTGATTGTTGGAGCAGTCCCGTTGACTGCATAAATCAGGGCTGCTGTTGCCATCGGAAGTTCTACTAATTTAGCGCTGCAAGTAAGCATTGACGTAAATTAAGTTCACCTTTTGGGGACGATATTGCTGCTGAGGCCAGTTTGAAACAACTGCACCTATTCCTTTCTGCAATCAATGAGTAAATTTCTCCACTCCCAGCAGGGAGCCACGCATGAGGGGAACGTGGGTGTACAACATTGTGACCGTGTTTCTGACACCTATCATCATCACCATAGACAGTCCCTCGAAGTGAAGAGGACTTCCGTGCCAAAAAGGAATGAGTTCAGAGGTCCTTCAATGAAGGACCCAATATCCCAGGTCCTGAACTACATGTTGAAGGTTGGAAGATGCCTGTGCGTGAATTTTTTTAGCGAGTGGTGGCCGTTGCACACCAGCCACCACACGGGTTTGACAGAGCTAGGTCTTGGTCCAGTGGCAAGGATTAACCAAGATGACTGGAGACCAGCTCTGCTGCATGGACCTAGTGCGCACACATATTGCAGTTTGGGCTAGCCCGTGCTGCCTCTGGGCTCCAGACTCTCTCCTTTCCTGGGCCCCGGTCACTTCCTTCTACAAACTCTTGACGCTCCTTCGCCCCTCCTGCTGTGCCTGTCCGCACTGCAATCAGCGACCGGACTTCGCAGCCATCGCCCTCCTGCAGTGGTATGTCGCCACACGCTGCTCCCTCTGATGGCTGTGCTTGCATTGAGTGCAGCTTTCTCATTGGGATGGTAAAATTTACCTTGTGGTCATCCTTTACATCTATGTATGTTGCATTTGACCTGGTATGAAGTTGGGATGCATTTGAGTTTTGGGTTAAGACACATATTGGTGGCAGAGTAAGAATACTTTGTCCTATATTATGCCATGCTCCTTGCTGTGCTGCCCAATTAAAGAGTTCCATATCCCTCGGTTAGTCAAATTGCTAATGGTGAGTGGCCACCTAAAGGCAAATTGCTAGCATAGCTTTGGAAAAGCCCGACTTAAGATTACATAAAACAGTATTATAAAATGAACAATCTACTGAGGAGATGTACAGTGTTCCTTGCTTGCAAGTTGCCAACGACTGAAGTTACACAGTAGAAGTGAAGATGATTGGTCCGGGAATGTACTCCGTGTCCTGGGGCTTTTTATTACTGAGGCAGATTGAGGATCCCAGGATGGAAACGGTGAATTCTTTCCATTGATTTGATTTATGAGCTTTCAGTTCTGCCTCTGAAATCCCTCCCCCTGTTCGCACAGTGAATGTTTTAACACTGACAGGTCATCAGTGAAGGAGTTTACCATGAATGTAAGTATTGCCAAGGAAGCTGGGGAGCTATGTTTCATCAAGTACCTTAGCTTTAAACAGTAAAACCATGTCAGACTGCTGTAATGTTGGGATTCAGGGTTTGTGAGATTTAAAAGCATGCTGCTGGTTTGCAGTGAGAATAGTTCCTTTGTGAGTTGGAATGGACTGTAGTAATGAAATCTAGAAGTTGAAGTTCAGACTCTGCTTTTCCTCCCTTCCTGTTGCCTCTATTCCCCTACCAGCCATGTTACTGAATACCACATTCCCCCACCAATTATCTGCTCATCTCTCCAGCAACAGACTGTGCTTTTGCAGTATGTCACCGTGATTTCAGTGAAGCGCAGTGGATGAGCATGTGAAATTTCTGTGCAATGTCCAGTTGAACTGTGAAAAAAGACCCAGCAGCACTTCAATTATCTGTATTGATTCTGGTCTTCCAAACTTGGCTTCTGCCTGGAGAAGTCTTTTTGAACTGCGTAACATTTAAGCTGAAGTGCTGTTAGTTACAGTTATAGCCGGCGGTGAAATCAATTGGAGATTTATTAAAGAAACACTTGGATTTCTATCGTGCCTTGCACTACTACCGGACGTCTCGAAGCACTTTACAGCCAATGAAGTACTGTTATAATGTGGGAAATGGGTCAGCCAATTTGTGCACAGCAAGCTCCCACAAACAGGACTGTGGTAATGACCCAGATAATCTGTATTTGTTATGTTGATTGAGGGATAATTATTGGCCAGGGCACCGGGGATAACTCCTCCTCTTCAAAATAGTGCCATGGGATCTCTTATGACCACTTGAGAGAACAGATGTTTCATAGACCGCACCTCCCAACAGTGCAGCACTGCCCTGGAGTCAGCCGAGATTTTTTTTTGTGGAGTGGGACTTGAACCCACGACCTTCTGACTCAGGCGAGAGTGCTACCCACTGAGCTGCGGCTGATGATAGCATCGCAAGTGAATTTGCACAACATTAAAGCATATTCACTATTTACCAGAAACTTAACTGGACCAGCGCATAAATGCTATGGCTACAAGAGCAGGTCAGAGGCTGGGTAATCTGCAGCGAGTGTCTCGCCTCCTGACTCCTTAAAGCCTTTCTACCATCTACAAGGCACCAGTCAGGAGTGTGATGGAATACTCTCCACTTGCCTAGGTGAGTGCAGCTCCAACAACACAAAGCTCGACACCATCCAGGACAAAGCAGCCCGCTTGATTGGGACACCATCCACCACCTTCAACATTCACTCCCTCCACCACTGGCGCACTGTGGCTGCAGTGTGTACCATCTACAAGTTGCACTACAGCAACTCGCCACGGCTTCTTCAGCAGCACCTCCCAAACCTGTGACCTTTACTCCTAGAAGGACAAGGGCAGCAGGCACATGGGAACACCATCACCTGCAAGTTACACACCATCCTGACTTGAAAGTTTTTCGGCCGTTCCTTCATCGTCGCTGGGTCACAATCCTGGAACTCCCTCCCTAACAGCACTGTGGGAGCACCTTCACCACACGGACTGCAGCGGTTCAAGAAGGCGGCTCACCACCACCTTCTCAAGGGGCAATTAGGGATGGGCAATAAATGCCGGCCTTGCCAGCGACGCCCACATCTCGGAACAAATTTTGATTTTTAATTTGTTTGTGATTATTTCCTATTTAGTATATTAGTATCCGTGTGTTTAGTAATGTTCCTATTGGCTACGATTGCTACTTAGTAGAAAGATCCCTTCTATTTGCTAATGTGGCTTTCAAATGCATGACTACAGGGAGTTACTTCGTCTTTGCTATATCTGCTGTGCACCCATTGCTTTCAGGGTGACCCAGGTGACAGAAAAGTTCCCAGACTGTACAGTCATTCTAACCCAGACTGGAGAAGAAACAGCTGCTCTTTATGCTCCGAGGTGTGATTTGTCATACCTCAAAATGTAATGTAGCTTAAAAGCTGGAGCTCCCCGGATAGCTCAGCTGAGCATTTGGAACTGAGAGATGATGCCTTCTGGAGTGAGAACTGCGTGATGGAGAGTTTTTTAAAAAAAAATCTTGATGATTAACCATCCTAAGGAATGAAAATGATACATTTATCAATTTGTACTTGTGTGGTTTGATTAGCCTATGAAACAGTTTGACTGGGACTTCCTCTGACTTGCACTCCACCGTTTTCAGTTCAGCATTGTGTTTGCTTTGTTGATTCCTTCTCTGCAGCAATTGGGCATGGCAAGCATAGGTTTGAGATCTTTTAAAATAATGACGGGGTTAGATTCACTCCACGTGCAAAGCCTATTTTGAGTTTGATACATTGAGGCCGACCAGGAGCACAAGTATAAGTTGCATAAGCACAGAACTAGTTAGATGTCAGGATTCTTTTCACAGTGTCATCGACGCGTGTAGTGAATACGGATTTGCTGCAGCCGTTCAGAAGGGAGCTAAACGAGTTCCCAACACAAGTGTGTGAGAAACGGAGAGGATAGGCAATGTCTCCCCGTTACTCTGGGGTCCTGGAACTTGTTTGATTGCCTTCAGGGTTCGAGAGGAATTTTCAAGAGGTTTTCTTCCCCCTGGATTGTCCTGGGGAGGGGAGGGGAGGGGCGTTGGGGGGGTTCTCTCTTTGCCTGTCTCAGCAGATTGCGTGACTGGCAGGTGGGGGTCATTGTGTACATGAGTTGCAGTATGGGACAGCCTTGATGGACTGGCCTGCTTTTTCCTGTTTTTGTTTTCATATGTTCTTGTCTACTATAGACTCCTCAATCACTTTTTGTCATAATTTGTAGGGTTCGTGTAGTGCACATTCTCTTTCCCCCGCCCCCCCCCCCCCCCCAATAGATATAGGGCCACATACCATAGTCCAAGTTTAATTTAACCGTACAATAACACCAGTATTGTTGCATGCAAAGTTCTGCTTTGCAACCTCATGCTATTATTTCATATTCGTACACTGAACATTTTTTTTTAAATCACTCCCTTTGTAGGTGTGAAGTCCCTGGCTTGAGATTTTCGCTTGGTGATTTCAGAGCAAAACAAAAGGCTGCCTGTACATTTGTGGGTTTTTCCCAAACCTTTTGCTTTTCCTGAGATTTGCTGTAGCTGGAATATATTTTTAAGCATTGTGGAATATAGTTGCGCATGAACCTTGCTGATGCATTTTAAGCTAAAGAAATCTCTGCGTTCATGCACCAAACTGAGCTGTAATGATTTCAGCTGCCTAGGCCCCAAGCTCTGGAATTCCCACCTCCGTCTCTCAAGCTCTCTCTCCTCCTTTTAAGACTCTCCTTAGGAGATATTATGACAGGATATAGGTTCTATGTGGCTCGGTGTTGAATTTTATTTGATAACTCTCCTGTGAAATGCCTTGCGAAGTTTTACTATGTTAAAGGTGCTATATAGATACACGTTATGATGCATCATAATTGTTTCGGAGTTGCTTTCTAACTAACAAATCAACATGTAATATACACACTTCTCTTTCCGGTATGTCCCAAAACACAACTCTTCTCCAATTAAGATAGATGCCATCGCCATTATTGTTTGCTGACTGTGTGCACCAGCTTGTGCGGCAGTGTTCAGTTGGGTTAATGTCCTTTCTGCTCTGCTACTTGTACTAACCTTTGGGCTTGAACCGTTACCGGTACAAATGAGTTTTTGTTTGTTTTCACATCCCCTCCCCACCTCCCTCCTGCAGAAGCAAATGTGTACGCTTACATTACTGTCTTTCTGTGTGATTTTCCACTTTGGACAAGCACTTGCCTTTAAAACAAGTTCACGTGCCTGCTTCAGTCCATCTCTCATCATTCAGTTGTGTGTGTTTACAAATTAAAAGGTTTGCTAACATTCTGAGCATTACAGGGTAAATTTAGCAATTGATTCTTAGGGTCGTCTCCTCCCCTCACAATAGGGCCCTTTTTTCTTTTGTCTGCTTCATAAGAGCATAACACAAGAATCAGGAGTAGCTAATACCACTCAAGCCTGCTCCGCCATTCATTAAGATCATGGCTGATCTTGACCTCAAGTCTACTTTCCTGCCCGATCCCCATAATCCCTTGATTCCCCTAGATCCCAAAAATCTATCGATCTCAGCCTTGAATATATTCAGACTCTCAGCATCCACAGCCCTCTGGGGCAGAGAATTCCAAAGATTCACAACCCACTGAGTGAAGAAATTCCTCCTCATCTCTGTCCTAAGTGGCTGCCCCCTTATCCTGAGACAATGACCCCCTAGTTCTAGACTCTCCAACCAGGGGAAACAGCCCCTCAGCATCTACCCTATCAATTCCTCTCAGAATCTTGCACGTTTCAATGAGATCACCCCTCATTCTACTCCAGAGTATAGGCTCAATCTCTCATAGGATGACCCTCTCATCCTAGGAATCAATCTAGTTGATTTTCCATTTCCTTTTTACTGCCCCCACCCCACAAAAATTCCTCAAGCTCTGCTTGTTTTCTCTATAGTAATACTGTGTGTTATTAGTGTCGTCACTGGTGTTTCAGCTCCGTGTTGCGTGTATATTTTTGTACTATGTCCATTTGAACTGTAGGGAACCACCCAGTAATATAATTATAGGGTTTGAACAGTTCCTCGAATGGCTTTATGTAGTGGGTAAAGGTAACATTAAACCATTACAGAGGAGGTCCAAATTAATTAGCTATAACTGCATTTAAAATGCTTTGTGATAGAGTTGTGACTAAGAACAAGAGTCCAAGAAATATTGGACTTTGTATGCTGGTATATGATATGAAATTGAGGAATGTGGACCTGATTTACATTCCAATCGTACAGAAATGCTGATCTAACCTTTGATTAGAATCTGTGCGTTCCTGAACATTACTACTTTTGTAAAACAACAGGTCTGCAGGAGTAATCTGATTTCCTTTGGTTGATAGGAATCCTTATCCCTAAAATGTTATAAACCGTAAAATTGCAGTGTTATCTTCCAGCCCGCTGTTGTGCAAACTGTTGCTTCTTCTCCCCCTCTCTTAGTATAAAAACAGAGGCTATACTGACTCTTTGTGACTGGCTGTAGTCCAGCTAAAGCGGAGTATGCAGGCGGGGCGGGGGAGACGGGGAAATGTTCTTCCCCGAAAGCTTGCTTACATTGGAGTTTAAAAGTGTTGCTGAAACCAGGATCACTGTGATTCTGACACTGGAGTCCAATTGCTCTCATTTAGCTAATACTTTGCAGCTGACGTCTTCTGTCGCGCATTAGTGTGAAGGTGATGCACAGACGGCAGTTGCAAATGTTTTCACTTGATGTTGCCGCCACAGTGACCTATTCTAAGTTTTCAAAACTGATCAAAAACTCGGAAGCCCCTGTCCTAACTTGCACCAAGTCCCGCTCACCCATCACCTCTGCTCGCTGACTTACATTGGCTTCCGGTTAAGCGACCTCTCGATTTTCCAAATTCTCCTTTTTTAAATCCTTCTAGGGCCTCGCCTCTCCCTGTATCTGCAATCCCCTCCAGAGATGTCTGCGCACCTCTAATTCTGCACTTCTGAGCATCCCTGATTATAATCGCTCAACCATCGGTGGCCGTGCCTTCTGTTGCCTCGGCCCCAAGCTCTGGAACTCCGTGCCTAAACCTCTCCGCCTCTCTACCTCTTCCTCCTTCAAGACGCTCCTTAAAACCTCCCTCTTTTTTAGTAAGGGGAAAAAGTCACTGGTGGGCGTAGTTTATAGGCCCCCAAATAATAACTTCACGGTGGGGCGGACAATAATCAAGGTAATAATAGAGGCATGTGAAAAAGGAATGGCAGTAATCATGGGGGATTTTAACCTACATATCGATTGGTCAAATCAAATCGCACTGGGTAGCCTGGAGGAGGAATTCATAGAATGTATACGGGATCGTTTCTTAGAACAGTATGTTACAGAACCTACAAGGGAGCAAGCTATCTTAGATCTGGTCCTGTGTAATGAGACAGGAATAGTAAACGATCTCCTAGTAAAAGATCCTCTCGGAATGAGTGATCACAGTATGGTTGAATTTGTAATACAGATTGAGGGTGAGGAAGTAGTGTCTCAAACGAGCGTACTATGCTTAAAGGGGACTACTGTGGGATGAGGGCAGAGTTGGCTAAAGTAGGCTGGGAACACAGACTAAACGGTAGCACAATTGAGGAACAGTAGAGGACTTTTAAGTAGCTCTTTCATAGTGCTCAACAAAAATATATTCCAGTGAAAAAGAAGGACGGTAAGAGAAGGGATAACCAGCCGTGGATAACCAAGGAAATAAGGGAGAGTATCAAATTAAAAACCAATGCGTATAAGGTGGCCAAGGTGAGTGGGAAAGTAGAAGATTGGGAAAATTTTAAGCGACAGCAAGGAATGACTAAGAAAGCAATAAAGAAAGGAAAGATAGATTACGAAAGTAAACTTGTGCAAAACATAAAAACAGATAGTAAAAGCTTTTACAGATATATAAAACGGAAGAGAGTGACTAAAGTAAATGTTGGTCCCTTAGAAGATGAGAAAGGGGATTTAATAATGGGAAATGTGGAAATGGCTGAGACCTTAAACAATTATTTTGCTTCGGTCTTCACAGTGGAAGACACAAAAACCATGCCAAAAATTGCTGGTCACAGGAATTTGGGAAGGGAGGACCTTGAGACAATCACTGTCACTAGGGAGGTAGTGCTGGACAGGCTAATGGGACTCAAGATAGACAAGGCCCCTGGTCCTGATGAAATGCATCCCAGGGTATTAAAAGAAATGGCAGAAGTTATAGCAGATACATTCGTTATAATCTACCAAAATTCTCTGAACTCTGGGGAGGTACCAGCGGATTGGAAAGCAGCTAATAGAACGCCTCTGTTTTTTAAAAAAAAAAAAGGGGGCAGACAAAAGGCAGGTAACTATAGGCCGATTCGTTTAACATCTATAGTGGGGAAAATGCTTGAAGCTATCATTAAGGAAGAAATAGCGGGACATCGCGATAGGAATAGTGCAATCAAGCAGGCACAACATGGATTCATGAAGGGGAAATCATGTTTAACTAATTTACTGGAATTCTTTGAGGATATAACGAGCATGGTGGATAGAGGTGTATCGATGGATGTGGTGTATTTAGATTTCCAAAATGCATTCGATAAAGAGCCACACAAAAGGTTACTGCAGAAGATAAAGGTATGCGGAGTCAGAGGAAATGTATTGGCATGGATCGAGAATTGGCTGGCTAACAGAAAGCAGAGAGTCGGGATAAATGGGTCCTTTTTAGGGTTGGAAATCGGTGGTTAGTGGTGTGCCACAGGGATCGGTGCTGGGACCACAACTGTTTACAATATACTTGGATGACCTGGAAGAGGGAACAGAGTGTAGTCTAACAAAATTTGCAGACGACACAAAGATTAGTGGGAAAGCGGGTTGTGTAGAGGACACAGAGAGGCTGCAAAGAGATTTAGATAGGTTAAGCGAATGGGCTAAGGTTTGGCAGATGGAATACAATGTCGGAAAATGTGAGGTCATCCACCTTGGGGGGGGGGGGGGAAACACAGTAAAAGGGAATATTATTTGAATGGGGAGAAATTACAACATGCTGCGGTGCAGAGGGACCTGAGGGTCCTTGTGCATGAATCCCAAAAAGTTAGTTTGCAGGTGCAGCAGGTAATCAGGAAGGCAAATGGAATGTTGGCCTTCATTGCGAGAGGGATGGAGTACAAAAGCAGGGAGGTCTTGCTGCAACTGTACAGGGTATTGGTGAGGCTGCACCTGGAGTACTGCGTGCAGTTTTGGTTACTTTACTTAAGAAAGGATATACTAGCCTTGGAGGGGGTGTAGAGACGATTCACTAGGCTGATTCCGGAGATGAGGGGGGTTACCTTATGATGAGAGATTGAGTAGACTGGGTCTTTACTCATTGGAGTTCAGAAGGATGAGGGGTGATCTTATAGAAACATTTAAAATAATGAAAGGGATAGACAAGGTAGAGGCAGAGAGGTTGTTTCCACTGGTCGGGGAGACTACAACTCGGGGGCACAGCCTCAAAATACGGGAGAGACAATTTAAAACCGAGTTGAGAAGGAATTTCTTCTCCAAGAGGGTTGTGAATCTGTGGAATTCTCTGCCCGAGGAAGCAGTTGAGGCTTGCTCATTGAATGCATTCAAATCACAGATAGATAGATTTTTAACCAATAAGGGAATTAAGGGTTATGGGGAGCGGGCGGGTAAGTGGAGCTGAGTCCACGGCCAGATCAGCCATGATCTTGTTGAATGGCGGAGCAGGCTCGAGGGGCTAGATGGCCTACTCCTGTTCCTAATTCTTATGTTCTTATGTTATGTTGACCAATCTGCGCTAATTTCTACTTATGCAGCTCAGTGTCAAATTTTTATCTCTACTCCTGTGAAACGATTTGGGACCTTTCGCTACGTTAAAGGTGCTATATAAATACAAGTTGTTTTCAATCAAAAAATGGTTGCAATTAAAGACGACCCATGCTCTGGTTACATTTATGCTGCATGTCCTCTAAATGTGCAGCACCTTTAAAACTACCCCTGAGAGAATGTCTTTTTATACCTTCACTGAATGGTGGGCTTCGTCTGAGTTATGTGCCCTGTTTACACTGGGGAGTGGGATAAGCTGGATCTGGTTTAGGTAAAGAAAAAAGACTTGCATTTATATGGCGCCTTTCACGACCTCAGGATTTCCCAAAACACTTTACAACCAATCAAGTACTTTTGGAATGTAGTCAGTACGTAAGAAAAACAGCAATGTGATAATGACAAGATAATCTGTTTTTGTGATGTTGATTAAGGGATAAATATTGGGCAGTATACTGGGGATAATTCCCATGCTCCTCTTCGAAATAGTGCTAGGGGATCTTTTATGTCCACCTGAGAGAACAGACGGGGCCTCAGTGTAACGTCTCATCCGAAAGACGGCACCTCCGCTGGTGCGGCACTCCCTCAGCGCTGCACTGCAGTGTCGGTCTAGATTTTTTTTTTTTTTTTCAAGCTTCTGAAGTGAGATTTGAACCCACAACCTTCAGACTCAAGCGAGAGTGCTGTCCACTGAGCCACAATGGATGCCAGGAAGTAATGGTGCCATCTGCAAATATTAGCATTCTTGGGTGAAGAGGTGTGTGTGTTTCGGATTGCTGCAATGAGGTGACTGCCAAAGTTACCAATAGATTCATTCCTTTTTGGGTCCACAAATTTTAATATGATTGCAGCTGGGATTCTTGTGGTAGCCACGATGTGATCTCCATAACTAAAACCATTGCACCTCGAACAATGCAGCATTCCCTCGAAACTAAGCCGGACTGTCGCCTTAGATTATGTGTTAAGTCCTGGAATGAGGCTCAAACCTGCAACATTCTGACTTGGAGGTGAGTGTGCTACTAACTGAGCCAAGCTGGCAGGAGAAAGGATAAACATTCAGGAGGGAAGAGAAGAGGAATAATAAATCTCAGGATGTTGTGGGACAGTCTCAATACTTGAAGCATGGTTCTAGACATCCTTCATTGAATAAATGCAAGCTTTGGGAGAAGAGGAGAGAAAATTCATGGGGAGAAGGGAAGAGAATTTATTTTTAAATATTAACCCAAGGTAATCTTGTATCGTAAGGAAAGTCAACCCTGCATAAAATGAGCGCCAGTTTGCCGCACTAAATTTTTTCTAGATGCAGGCACTGGGCTTGCTTGTATTTTTTCATTGCCTCAGATTGCCCATTGGCCAAGTTCATAAGAACATAAGAAATAGGAGCAGGAGTAGGCCATACGGCCCCTCGAGCCTGCTCTGCCATTTAATACGATCATGGTTGAACTGATCATGGACTCAGCTCACTTCCCCGCCCGTTCCCCATAACCCCTAATCCCCTTATCGTTTAAGAAACTGTCTATTTCTGTTCTAAATTTATTCAATGTCCCAGCTGCCACAGCTCTCTGAGGCAGAGAATTCCGCAGATTTACAACCCTCAGAGGAAATTTCTCCTCATCTCTTAAATGGGCGGCCCCTTATTCTAATATCATGCCCTTTGTTCTCGTCTTCCCCCATCAGTGGAAACATCCTCTCTGCATCCACCTTGTCAAGCCCCCTCGTAATCTTATATGTTTCGATAAGATCACCTCTCATTCTTCTGAATTCCAATGAGTAGAGGCACAACCTTCTCAACCTTTCCTCATAAGTCAACCCCTTCATCCCCGGAATCAACCTAGTGAACCTTCTCTGAACTGCCTCCAAAGCAAGTATATTCTTTCGTAAATATGAAAACCAAAACTGCACGCAGTATTCCAGGTGTAGCCTCACAAATACCTTGTATAGCTGTAACAAGATTTCCCTGCTTTTATACTCCATCCCCTTTGCAAGAAATGCCAAGATTCCATTGGCCTTCCTGATCTTTTGCTGTCCCTGCACACTATCCTTTTATGTTTCATGCACAAGTATCCCCAGGTCCCGCTGTACTGTGGCACTTTGCAATCTTTCTCCATTTAAATAATAACTTGCTATTGCAACAAGGCCAACTATCCCGCAATCAGCATCACTAAAAACACATTATCTGGTTATTATCACATTGCTGATTCGTGGGAGCTTGCTGTGCGCAAATTGGCTGCTGCATTTCCTACATTACAACAGTGATCACACTTCAAAAAGTACTTCATTGGCTGTAAGGCGCTTTGGGACGCCCTGAGGTCGTGAAAGGTGCTATATAAATGCACGTCCATCTTTTTTAATGACCCTTTTTTCCTTTCCAGCTCTCAAAAAATACTGTACCTATTCTCTTGAAACTCCGGCTGATTACTTGTTTCCTAACTCGTGCTTAGAACTATCAATTACATGGCACCTGGCTGCTCCCACTTGTCTCTGGGTAACTGCCCGCTCCTCACAGCGAGCCTGCGTCACTTGCTCCTTAATCGTAATTGCAGTGTGAATTTCCATATTGCATAATTTTCCCTTGGAAAGATCAATAACCAGGGGGCATAGATTTAAAGTAATTGGTAGAAGGATTAGAGGGCATTTGAGGAAAAATGCTTTCTCCCAGAGGGTGGTGGGGGTCTGGAACTCACTGTCTAAAAGGGTGGTACAGGCAGAAACCCTCACCACGTTTAAAGATTATTTGAAGTGCCGTAACCAACAAGGCTACGGACCAAGAGCTGGAAAGTGGGATTAGGCTGGATTCGGCTGACACATACAATGGTCTGCATAGACTCCTTCTCTGCCTTAAATTTCTATGATCTTGTACGTAATGTAAATATGGAGCAATCTGTTGATGTGCAGGTTGCATTGCTGTGAATTGCATTGGATTCAAATGAGGTATGTGAGAATGTTTCTTGTAGTTGGGGTATGTTGTGCTTGAAGTCTGCTGTACCCGAGGCCTGAGATGAATAGTGGCGTTCAGGCATGTAGGGACTTGAACTTTTCGTATTGTGAGCACTGAAACTGTTCTAGAATCCACTTCAATCATTCGAGTTTTTGCTTAGATTTTTCTTTCCGTCGAACAATTTTTTGTTCAGGGTGAGATAAACCGGTTTTTCCTGCCGGCTCACTACAGTTGACACTAAATCTGAACAACAGCTGTGAAATTGAAAGTCAGAATCCTTCTGGAAATCAGCCCTTTCGGCACTCTGCATACTGATTTCAAAACATGTTGGAAAATTGTTCTGCCATCCCCCTCGTGACTTGGGTAGTAAATCCCCTGTGTAGTATGGCACCAAGTCGTACGAGATGGCCCCATATTGAACACCTTGCAGCAGTTGCAGTGATACAGTTGCCCTCTGGCCTAGAGAAGGGTCAAATCAGCCAGCTTTTGCATTTCTAATCGATATCCAGAGTCGTCATCTGCAAAGTCCCCTCTAAACGTTGAGCGAGGACTGGGTTAGTCTTGGCTGTGAAGCCCCCATATTCAAATAGCCTACCAACACACACCTTCCAAGTAGACACAACCCATAAACAATAGCCACGTGGGCGAGGTGCCAGAGGGTTGCCGGTACTTGAGAAACTGTCATAACTTAGGTTTCCCTTCCATTTGTGGGACAGGCACCTGTCGAGTCATCCATTATGTCCGTCTTGTCCTCTTCTCCATTTCTTCTGTTTTCCTGCACACACTCAACTGATTGGCGAATCCCAGTTGGTAGCTGACATCAGATTGTGCTACAAGTTTAACAATGTTTCTGCACTTTAACATCCAGAAATTCCTGCTCTGAGGTTAAATAAACATTTATAACCTATTTTAATATTTGTAGACTGCTGTGTACTAGATTGGTTCCCCCCTACCCCTTTTTGCATCCTGAAATTATAGTTTTGCATCACAAAAACATGTGGGGCTGGATTTTCGGGTCGTTTGCGATCCTTTTTTTTGGCATTCCGCAGCGAAAATTGGGGCAGTGAGGTCTTTTGCCGGGTCGTGATTTTCTGGTCGGGTTTTGGTGCAGTGCTTCGAAGCACTGCCAGGGAGAGCTGTACCAGGTGTGCAACACTCTCCTTGCAACACCGCTGTGAATTTTGATTTGGACCCGACCCGTATGCCGCACAACTTGCCCTGCGATAACCGGTCCAGACCTGCTGGCGGCGGTGAGTTGGATAAACTGCAAAAAAGATAAGTTCCAGGTTTTTTTTGTAGTGATTTATGTTGTCAGGGTGTTGGCAATGTTTTAATGTTTGTAAATTTTGGGGGGGGGGCGGGGGAGGGGTTTCCCCCTCCCAAGGCCCCTCTCGGAGTGCTCCCGGCCTCGCACTTTCGTTGGCGAGGTTCCCGTTTCTGCGCAGCAAAAGTCGTACAACGCTGTTTCTGGTTGAGCCCAAAAGGGTCGCAAACCCGAAAATGACTCCATTAATCGCAAACGTTAATCGAGTGGTAAATTTCCTGCTCCGAAAACGGCAAAGTAGAAAATCCCGCCCATTAAATGCAAATCTGGGATTGGATGCAGTCGTCAAACAGTTGTGTTCAGATAAATATTTCTCCAGTCTGAAGTTAAATAGAATATACCAAGCTCCTGTTGCTCCTGTTGACCAGTTCATTACAAACTCATTCCACGTGCTGTTATTGACTGCAGAAGAACTAAAAAGAATGCATAGTTGACCAGTCCATATGTGAAAGAGAAATGCTTATTCATATTTCACGTTGAGACCCTGGTGATTCTGCTGATAGCGTTTTAAGTGTGACCTAACAGCATTTGATAGAAAAGGGGTGTTATTCTAGTAGAGGTCAGACTGCTGGCCTGTGTAAAGTATCCATTAAGATGTGTTGATAAGCACATTATGAATGGGTTTACATAGATCACAGAGGAGCTGCTTTGCATTCTTCTTCGACCCACAGCCCACCCTTCGCCTCATGATCTTTATTCAGTAGTTCCACGCGTATATGATTGCGAGCACATGTTGGTGCCAGAGGTATCATGTGCATCCTCTATGTATGGTTCTGTGATTCTCAAACATGTATGAAATATGCCTTCTTGCAATGTCATCACTCGGATTTCCGTAAAGTGTTAGTGTATGAAGTTTTTAAACAGTCCACTTAAACCTTTTCCACTTGAGCACCCAGCAGTCATCATCATAGGCAGTCCCTTGGAATCGAGGAAGAATTGCTTCCACTCCTGAATTGAGTTCTTTGGTGGCTGAACAGTCCAATACGAGAGCCACAGACTCTGTCACAGGTGGGACAGATCGTCGTTGAGGGTAAGGGTGGGTGGGACTGGTTTGCCGCATGCTCTTTCCGCTGCCTGCGCTTGATTTCTGCATGCTCTCGGCATTGAAACTTGAGATCCTCAGCGCCCTCTTGGATGCATTTCCTTCACTTGGGGCGGTCTTGGGCCAGGGACTCCCTGATGTCAGTGGGGATGTCTCAGTTTATCAGGGAGGCTTTGAGGGTGTCCTTGTAACGTTTCCGCTTCCTACCTTTGGCTCGTTTGCCGTGAAGGAGCTCTGAGTCGAGCACTTGCTTTGGGAGTCTCGTGTCTGGCATGCGAACTATGGCCTGCCCAGCGGAGCTGATCGTGTGTGGTCAGTGCTTCAATGCTGGGGTCCAATTATAAGGACACAAGAAAGAGGAGCAGGAGTAGTCCATACAGCTCCTCGAGCCTGCTCTGCTGTTCAAAATGATAATGGCTGATAATTCGACCTCAACTCTTAATTTCCCACGCGATCCCCATATCCCTTGATTCCCCTCGAGTCAATCAATCGATCTGTCTGGAATGCACTCCGACTGAGCAGCCACAGCTCCCTGGGGTAGAGAATTCCAAAGTTTCACAACCATCTGAGTGAAGAAATTTCTCCCCATCTCTGTCTTAAATGGCCAAGCCCTTATCCTGAGACTGCGACCCCCTAGTTCTCGACTTCCCAGCCAGGGGAAACGACCTCTCAGCATTTACCCTGTCAATCCCCCTCAGACTCTTGCATGTTTCAATGAGATCACCATTCATTCTTCTAAACTTCAGAGAGTATAGGCCCAATCCACTCAATCTCTCCTCGTAGAACAACCTGTCTCATCCCAGGAATCTATTACGCCTGAAGTGTTAACCTAGTCATTTTGCAGATATTGACAGATCAGTGTATTTGCAACATTTTCTGGGGTTTTTTGTTCTTGTGTTCTTCTAAATTTGGATTGTTGAAAGAACAGCTGTAAAATACTTGTGAAGCTCCGATGGTTACTTGATTGTCACTGATGGGAGTGGGAGCAATTTGAAGTGGCAAATTAACCAGATCGTGCTCGAAGTATATTGGCACACTGTTGAAACGTTACTTTTTTCCAATAACATATTTCACTACTTTTAGTGACTATGAATCCTGAAAAAGTTGTAAGTGCAATAGTCAGTCTAAGTTGTTGCATTCATTAGATCCTTATTGACTGGAAGCCCTTTACTCTATTGGTAAAGGGCTTCGAGTCAAATTTAAACATGATTGAACATGTTTAAATTTGACTGGAAGCCCTTTACCAATAGAGTTCATTAAAATATTGTATATACAAACTATTCCTGCTAAGGCACTTCCAGCCGGTCTCCCGTATTCTACCCTACGTAAACTTGAGGTCATCTAAAACATGGCAGTCCGTGTCCTAACTCTCTCCAAGTCCCGCTCACCCATCACCCCTGTGCTTGCTGACCTGCATTGATTTCAAAATTCTCATCCTTGTTTTCAAATCTCTCCATGGCCTCCCCTCTCCCTATCTCTGTAATCTTCTCCAGCCCCACAACCCCTCCACTGCCCCCCCCCCCCCAACTTCCCAAACACCACCCAAGATGTCTGTGCTCCTCTAATTTTGCCCTCCTGAGCATCCTTGATTTATAATTGCTCCACCATTGGTGGCTATGCCTTCTGTTGCCTGGGCCCCAAGCTTTGGAATTCCTTTCCTAAACCTCTCTGCCTCTCCAACTCTCTTTCCTTCTTCAAGATGCTCCTTAAAACCTACCTCTTTGACCAAGCTTTTGGTCACCTGCGCTAATTTCTACTTGATCGGCTTGATGTCAAATATATCTCCTAATACTCCTGTGAAGCACCTTGGGATGTTTTACTATGTTAAAGGTGCTATATAAATACAAGTTGTTGTAAGTTAATACAGACACAAATTGAAAACTAAAATCCAGTTTCTGTAGAGGTTTGAAGTGAATTTTCTGAAATTGGCGCTTATCACGTACTCTTAAATTATAGAAGTTTCCTTCTGTGTAATTAGTTGAATAAAATCTGATCCCGGCCAACTTGCTGTGTACTCAAGTGTAGTGTTCGATTTCCCACTTGGATTGAAGCAGTGCATTTTTTTAACTCCTAATATAAGTGTTGGTTGAACAGTGTAAAAGTGCACCCATAAATTTTACCTGGGCTTGCAAAATATTGATTGGACTGGAACTTGAGCCACACCCACTGGTTTTGTTGATACCAGTCACTGAGGTGCGACTCGGTGTCACCATCGTGAAGCACTACTCGTTTTGCTGCCAGGCCTTCCTTGTTAGACGGTAGAAAGCTGCACTTCCTTCTACAGTTCCACTCTCGATCCAGGACCGTCAAATCTAGGCCACTGTTGAAGGTGTGGAGTTTGATTTTTTTTTATATATATAGTAGTGTGGTGTCAGCTGCAAATGGCGTACAATCCACATAAAAATCACCTTTTACGAAGGAACAGATTTGGAGCAAGCTAAAGGTAGAGTCAAAGCCCATAAAATAACATCAGGAGTAGGCCATTTGGCCCCTTGAGCCTGCTCCGTCATTCAATAAGATCATGGCTGATCTTGGGCTCAGCTCCACTTCCCTGCCTGCTCCCTATAACCCTTCACTCATCATTCAAAAATCTGTCTGTCTCCATCTTAAATATATTCAATGACCCAGCCTCCATAGCTCTCTGGGGCAGAGAATAATGAAAGAGAGACAATGAGATAAATCGGGAAGTAATGCTTAAGTGACACCAAGTTTGAATTTTTAAAGCTTCTCTGCTGTTGGAACAGGGTAAATATATTAATAGTTTTACTGAAAGTTATATTTTGAGGCCGAATGGAATCGAAGAAAAATAATGATGCATATGTTGCAGGATCGCACCAATTTGAAAAACTGTGATAGCTAAGGTTCGGGGTTTACATTTTCTTCATATTTTGTTAGTTTGTTGGCCCAATTCTTGGAGGATTATACATGAGCTGTGCATCGCACGTAGAGCTTCTGCATTCCTGGTCTAAAGTTGCACTTTGCTTTCCTGCTCCCTTTCCAACTTCCATTTGAGACACTTGCTATTGAGGTCTTGTGTTCAGCAAAACCAGAAATGTTCTGTGAATTTGAGAGAGGCAAAGGAAAGAGTTTTTTTTTCACCCCTCAAACTTTTTGTACAGAGCAGTTGTGGTCATTGAATCCAGCAGTGAGCCACTGGGCTTGAAGAACAACTCTATTTCAAAATTAGACTTCAGCTTCCCAGTGCACTGTTGATGGTCAGAAACTGAAGTCTAATTTTGAAATGAGTTTTTTTTTCTTAATTGGTTTGGCACTGTGAAAATGCAGTTTAGATGATCAGAACCCTGCTTCAGTAATTCAAATCGCCCTCACTCAATTCTACCACAAAAAAAAAATTCATGTGTAGGAAAAGCTTTGAGCGTAACCACATTTAATTGCTGTTCCAGCATTTTTCAGAAAGTTGAATTTGAATATAGTGCCTTTTTAATGTAACAAAACATCCCAAGGCATTTCTCACCAGATTGAGACAGCCCAAGTGGTAAAGGATTTAGTTGATTGAAGACAGGTTATAAGATTGTTAAAAGTAGGGAGGTTACAAGGCAAAGATACTTGGGGAAGAATTCCTGGCAGCTGGGGCCATGAAAAAAGAATTAGAAAGACTTGGATTTATATAGCGCCTTTCATGTCCACCAGCGTTTCCAAGCGCTTTACAGCCAATGAAGTACTTTTGGAGTGTAGTCCCTGTTGTAATGTAGGATACACAGCAGCCAATTTGTGCACAGCAAACTCCCACAAACAGCAATGTGATAATGACCAGATAATCTGTTTTTGTGATGTTGATTGAGGGATAAATATTGGTCAGGATACCGGCGATAACTCCCCTGCTCTTCTTTGAAATAGTGCCATGGGATCTTTTACATCCACCTGAGCGAGCAGACTCTGTTTAATGTATCATCTGAAAGATGGCACCTCTGACAATTTAGCGCTCCCTCAGCACTGTATTGGAGTGTCGGCCTAGATTTTTTTTTGTATTCAAGTCTTCGGAGTGGGACTTGAACTCTCAACCTTCTGACTGAGGTGAGTGTGCTACCCACTGAGCGACAGGTGAAGACTGAAAGACCTGCCACAAAGTGAGGATTGTTGGTAGAGGACGGTGCACAGGAGTGCAGTCAGAGGACTGAAGGGCAAGGATTGGGATAGCTGGAGTCCTCACTCAGTAGTGCACTCGGGTTAGGAGCTGAATTTCATTAACCCATCATCTTCTGATTCGAAGAGAGTGCGCTACCAACTGACAATACTGAAATTACAGCAGTCGCTGGACAGTATTCCAAAATGCTTTTCCATTTTTGGTACCAGTGTCTCCCTCCCTGGCCCGGTTCAGCCTGATTTGGGTACAAACCACAAAGGTATCTCTGCTTTGTCCTCTGACGCCCTTCTCCGAAGAAAACCTCCTACTGAATTAGGTGACCTTTCTATTTCCTTCCCAGCTGTCCTTGAAGCCTTGCTGATTGAGAGTGGTGAAATTATAGGGAATTCTGTGTTGAAGACTTGCACTATCAGGATGTGGTTTTAGACTGCCTAAAGCTTGTTTCACTTGGGATTTGTACAGCATGCAATCACTTAGTGAAAGGCAGTCCCTCCAGCCATCCAATCCGTGATGCCATAGATTTTAAAAACATATAATTAAACTTGCATGTTGTATCACTAGGTTTTTAAACCATGTTGCACACCCTGCTAAACATAATCTTTATATAAATGGCTATTTATAGACCTTCAATGGGCCACACTGCGTACACCACTCTCGCTCGCCCACTAACCTGGACACAAGTACATTTGTGTTAATAAATGCTTTGCTATATATGCTCATTCCAGTGGAAGCAAACGTTAGATATTTGTGCTGAATGGTGACTAAAAGCTTACAAATGTCCAGCGCTGCTTGTTTAGTAAATCCTCCTCAATTCTCAGTTTTAAGAAAGACTTGCACTTTTCACAACCACCGGACGTCCCAAAGCGGTTTACAGCCAATGAAGTACTTTTGGTGTGTAGTCACTGTTGTAATGTAGGGAAAGCAGCAGCCAGTTTGTACACAGCAAGCTCCCACAAACAGGAATGTGATAATGACCAGATCATTTGTTTTTAGTGATGTTGATTGAGGGATAAATATCGGCCAGGACACTGGGAATAACTCCCCTGCTCTTCTTCGTAATAGTGCCATGGGCGCTCTTTAAAATCTCATCCGAAAGACGACTTCTCCGACAGTGCGGCACTCCCTCAGTACTGCACTGGAGTGTCGGCCTGGATTTTTGTGCTCAAGTCTCTGGAGTGGGAATTGAATCCAGAGACTTGATTCAGAGGCGAGAGTGCTACCCACTGAGCCTTGGCTGACACCATTTTGCCCCTCGTGCAGTGAAGCCAGCAGTCCTTTCCCCAACCAAGCCGTTTGTTTTCCATTATTTAATGTGGCATGCAACAAAAAAAAAGTATTTTATATTAAGTGTGACTTGTGTAATGGTTTTCCAGTGGATTATTTTCCAAGGTCTCCCTCATGGGCTCGATGAGCTTGTTACAAGAGAAGTCATAGAAATATTTCTACTTAAACTTTTTTAAAAAAACATGAATTTCAAAGTGCAAACCTGATTGGCACAGATTTTTAAGAAATCCCAATTGTCTAATTTTTTTGTGATTTTTTTGAAACTGTTAGTACATGTAAACTGTTCGTGCCAGCTGTTTTTTGAGACAGTCCTGCAAGAAACCTGGGCTTCAGGCCGAGTTTAATCATTCACTCCATCTATAAACTTTGCTGTTTACACAAATCTTCGCTTCGGAGATGTACTGCAGTATGTAAATAAATATGCAGTCGGACCACGAAAAGAGTTCTACTCTTCTGAGAGACACTGGTACACACATGATTAGGTCAGCAGATACAGGCCACTTCAATTTCCTGCGTGCTCCAGCCGAGCCGCAGTCCAGATGTCCAGATTCGAATAGTTTTCCAAGTTGGATAATCACTGTTGTGAAATAAGAAGCTTGTCGTGTTTTGTCTGCACGATGTGTTCTTTCAGTGGAGGAGAAGTTACGAGGGAAGATTGCAACTCCTGTAAGGCAGCCAAGTCGCCGCAGTGATCGAGGGGTGAACTCGCAGCTCACAGTTTGCATGTTCAAATCCTGACCTTCAATGTGCTTCCAACTTCTCTACCCTATTTAGGTCAGGTGTTGTCTTTTCTTGGGGCATGCTTTATCCTTTGGATCTGAGTCAGCTGTGATCCATTTGGTCGCACTCTTGCTTCTGAGTCAAAAGGTTGTGGGTTCAAATCCCACTCCAAAAACTCGAGCACAAAAATCTAGGCCAGTACTCCAGTGTAGTACTGTTGGAGGTGCCATCTTTTGGATGTAATGTTAAACCAAGGCCCCGTCTGCGTGCACTCAGGTGGGCGTAAACGATCCCATGGCGCTATTTCAAAGAGGAGCAGGAGAGTTCTCCCCGTTGTCCTGAGGCCAATATTTATCCCTCAGTCAGCATCACTAAAAAGGATTATCTGGTCGTTATCACATTGCTATTTTGGGAGCTTGCTGTGCGCAAATTGGCTGCTGCATTTCCCACATTACAACAGTGACTACGCTTCAAAAAGTACTTTGTTGGCTGTAAAGTGCTTTGGGGCGTTCGATCATCGTGAAAGGCGCTATATAAATGCAGTTTTTTGGGGGGGGATTTGCAGGTGATGAATTGCGAGGGCTGGTGCAGCTTCTGAAGTAGCACACTTTTTTTCTTGTACAATAGTGGTCTGGTGGAGGCATCTGGGAGGGGAGTAACAGTCATGCAGAGACGATCTGTCCAATTATATTTACTGAAGATTGGCTGCATTCTTTTGGTTTCTTTGTCTGTTTGAGTTGTGTTGGGAAGGAAGAACTGGATCAGGAAAGTTATTAATCTTTACAGTGCAAGTAAGATCATTTGCATTGCACAGCTGAAAGTAACCCAAATACTGACAGTTATTAATCCATGCCTATTGCACTGTCAGACTCAGTATCTCCTCCCAGTCAGCACTCTTGTTGTTGTCCACACTTCCACTGATGTTAGTCCACCTCTGTCACATGGCTGGGCTGAGTGAGTTTCTTCAAAACAATTCTCTCTGAATCCATTTACAATTTATTCCTTAAAGGGATTTTGTAGCACAGAGGAAAGCTTTCTTCTTCAGGTGTTGAGAATCTGAAAAATGTGCATAATTGGCAACCCATGATGATCAAAACCCCCCCCACCCCCAGAAGTGGTATCAAAATATGTGCAAAATCGATATTTCTCAGATTCCGCCATGAGTTTGGTAAGTGAACGGCAATGTATTTCATTCAGTTGCGCTGACCGTAAGGTCTCGTGTTCTTGGTTAGCTGATGTCTGCTTGGGCAACATTGAGTTGCCAAAGTTGAAGAGTACTGTGTGCTTGGCGAAGTTGAAGGGGGTTTGGGTGGTGATATTCAGTCTATTCTCCCACTCCTGTCCAGTGATCCCTGTTGAACTGTGCGTCTGTGTTGATGTGCAGTGAGTTTTGATGTCTTTGTGTCTGCTGTGGCTCAGTAGGTAGCACACTCGCCTCCGAGTCAAGGTTGTGGATTCAAGTCCCACTCTAGGAACTTCAGTACATAAATCTGGGCTAACACTCCAGGGTAGTGCTGCACTGTCGGAGGTGCCGTCTTTCGGATAAGACTTAAACCGAAGCCCCTTCTGCCCCCTCGGGTGGATGTAAAAGATCCCATGGCATTATTTTGAAGAAGAGCAGGGGAGTTATCCCTGGTGTCCTGGCCAATATATATTCATCGATCAACAACAAAAAACGACTATCTGATCATTATCACATTGCTGTTTGCGCAAATTGGCTGCCACGTTTCCCACACTACAACGATGACTACACTCCAAAAGTACTTAATTGGCTGTAAAGTGCTTTGCGATGTCTGGTGGTCGTGAAAAGGTGCTATATAAATGCAAGTTCTTTAAATGGTCTGCTACCGCTACCTGTCGAGGTTTGTAGATGAAGAATGGTCACTTGGTTGAGGTCGGTGCCTCTGTAGCAATACCCCAGCATGATTCAGCATCCTCAAGTGAGAAAGGTGTCAAGGCGGAACAATATTTTTCAGTAGTTTGATATTTAGACACTCAGATTGTGACCAGTTTCATATTGCAGTACATTTTAATGACCCACAAGCATTTGTCTAGTGTTTCATATATTTTATTTAAAAAAAACACAACTCTAAACTCTTGCCTTGAAATAATTAAGGAGATAGCTGGTAAATATATTCACGGTTGTGGTTGCTACCACAGCATGTAAGCAGTTACGGTCAGGTGACTATTGCTTTCCCCTGCAACCTCCTTGATGTCTTTTGTTGTGTTTAAATGATTAATCAATTTCTGACAAATTGAAGCTGGCATTGAGTTTGCTATTATGGTTCCACCAACAAAAGAAAAGGCAATTTAAAATATGTATTTAATGTGCTGGATAATAATTCGCACTTTGCTATGCATTTTTGTAAGATTATTGGAGCTGGGGATTCCAGGCTACATTGGTGCACATTAAGTTCTATGGAAATGACTCTTCCAATGCACTCCTGGCTGTGACCTCCTTAGTTCTACCCTCCATAAACTTGAAGACATCCAAAACACTGCCGCCCGTATCCTAATTCGCACCAAGTCCCAATCGCCCTTCTCCCTGTGCTCGCTGACCTACATTGCCTCCAAGTTGAGCACCGCCTCAAATTTAAAATTCTCATCCTTGTTTTCAAATCCTTCCATGGCCTCATCCCTCCTCCAGCCCCTAGACTCCCCCTAGACCTCTGCGCTTCGCCTATTCTGGCCTTTTGAACATCTCCAATTTTAATTGCTCCACCATTGGCAGCCGTGCCTTCAGATGCATTGGACCTAAGCTCTGGAATTCCCTACCTATACCTTGCTGCCTCCTCCCTTAACTCGCGCCTTAAAACCTACCTCTTTATCCAGGCCTTTGGTCATCAGCCCCAACACATTCTTTATATGGCTTGGTGTCCAATTTTATTTTGAAAATGCTCCTGTTAGGCGCCTTGGATCGTTTTATTACGATAAAGTAGCTATAATATTTGTTGGGTCCTAAGGCTGCCAGTTCTGGATGTGGGTCTCTCAGCCAATGATGAAGTAAACGTGCCAGATTCACCAGCCATGGTGAAGACTAGTTTTATTTAAACTATGGAGAACGCTAGAAATCTCTGGGTCAGGCAGCATCTGTGGAGAGAAAGCAGAAAGGGGCAGTGCTTGTTGTTAATCCGTTCTTTCCAAACACACTCCAGTTCTGATGAAGGGTCGTGGACCTGAAACGTTAACTCTGATTTCTCTCTCAGATGCTGCCTGACCCGTTGAGATTTCCAGCATTTTCTGTTTTTATTCCAGATTCCAGAATCCGCAGTATTTTGCTTTTTTATTTAAACTAGGTCTTCCTGGAGGCTATCTTAGTGAATCTATCAAGTTTACTTGGGTTACCACTAGCTGCTCCAGATCCATATGTCAGGAACTGGTACCTCTGGCACCCTAAGTGCAATAGAGAAGCAGCTTTATTCAACTGCCCAGGGTAACCGTGCAGGCAGCAATTTCTCTGATGTCAACCATGGCTCATTAGGTAACACTCTCGTCTGAGTCAGAAGGTTGTGGGTTCAAGTCCCACTCCAGACACTTGAGTGCATAAATCTAGGCTGACACTCCCAGTGCAGTGCTGAGGGAGTGCTGCACTGTCAGAGGTACTGTCTTTCGGATGAGATGTTAAATCTCAAGTGGACGTAAAAGATCCCAGGGCACTATTTTGAAGAGCAGGGGAGTTATCCCCGATGACCTGGCCAATATTTATCCCTCAAGCCATTCAACAAAAAAACTGATTATCTGGTCATTATCACATTGCTGTTTGTGGGAGCTTGCTCGTGTGAAAATTGGCTGCTGCTTTTCCCACATTACAACAGTGACTACACGCCAAAAGTACATAATTGGCTGTAAAGCGCTTTGAGACATCTGGTGGTTGTGAAAGGCGCTATATAAATCCAAGTCTTTCTTTAGTAATTAAAAATGTTGACTTATACCAACGTGCCCATTGTGCCGCCTGAACTGGTGCTTTCAGATTCAGTAATAGGACATTTCTGCTTACCTGCCACCTGTTTCGCAGATCATTATTGAGTTTGTTAGTCATAGAATAGAATCATAGCAATGTACGGTACGGAAGGAGGCCATTCAGCTGAAAAAAAGCTGCATAGCCTAATCCCACTTTCCAGCTCTTGGTCCGTAGCCTTGCAAGTGCATCTTCAAGTACTTTTTTAAATGTGGTGAGGGTTTCTGCATCTACCACCCTTGAGACAGTGAGTTCCAGACCCCCACCACTGTCTGGGTGAAAACATTTATCCTCAACTCCCCTCTAATCCTTCTACCAATTACTTTAAATTTATGCCCTCTGGTAAGGGAAATAGGTCCTTCCTATCCACGCTATCTAGGCCCCTTGATTTTATAAGCAGTTTGTGTTCTCTCATTCTCTTTCCCCTCCCCCCCCCCCCCCCCCCCCCCAAAAAAAAAAAGGGTGGGCAAGGTGAGCTAGAGGTTTAATAGAGCCGATTTGTCCAAGTCTTGTCCACCCCATAAATGCGTACTCGAGGAGCCTCAATTTAAAGGCCCGTTCTTCTTTGTTCCTGGTACAAATAGATCTTGGTGTTGTGATGGCGCAGTTATCCACCAGTGAGGCAACAATGCCAGGAACAATCCTTTCTCAATCTTCAGGCCCATGAAATTCACAGAACAAATCGGCACAAATAGGACTGAGTTGCCTCGGCTGCGAAGGCCGGGCTTCCGGTGCTGTGGCTGCATGTGGCCCGTGGGCTTTGTTTGGGTACCCTTGCGATGGAACAGCTGAAACAGTATTTAGTTTAAAAGTCTCACTTTTTGGATGCATTGTCAAAATGTGCCCTTATCTTTAAATAACATTCGTATGTATTACCTTTTTTGTGGTGCAGTCACTGTTACGTACTTAAATGATTGCATTGTTATAATTCTGCCCTTTCGACAATTATCCTTTAAAATGCAAAATGTCAGCTCGTATGTTCAATTCTTCACATTTTCCCGAACTTTGAGTACATTGAGGTGAAACGTGTCAGCGCTGAACGATTAACCATTTCCCACTTCTATTTGTACTTTGTATCAGTGCCCAGCACGCTTGGGTCACGTATAGCAGGGTTAGATGCAGAATGAGGCTGCTGCTGCTTCATTGCCCAAACAGGGAGCTTTGACCCCAGCCTGTAAAAGATCAACTCCCACTTGCATCAATGTCCACTTTCCTATTTACCATCCTCGTGGACTCTGAGTAAGGTTGACAGTTCGTGTTAACTATTGTCAGTTTTGTGTTGTACAGGGCATTGCACTGAAGCTAACTCCTTTCATGTGGGACACTTGAGTCAGCACCGAGACTTTTTACCTTTCTCTCCGGGCTTGTTTCAAACCCAGGTCCTAGAGATGAAACGGCAGTAATAACCGACTCATTGCATCATCCAGCCCTCTAGTGAGTCAGGTTGAAAACCTGTATCAGCAATGTGACTCATTTGAATCCAACCCTGTAAATTTAATATCTTATTGTGCATTGCAGTCACCCATCGGTATCCATTATTTTCTGCCCCTTTTTAAGGGATTTCAACATGCTGCTTAGAGAGATGGGCAGCGGAAACGTTACAAGGACACCCTCAAAACCTCCCTGGTAAAGTGCGACATCACCACTGACACCTGGGAGTTCCTGGCCGAAGACTGCCCTAAATGGAGAAAGTGCATCCGGGAGGGCATTGAGCTCTTCGAATCTCAACGCCAAGAGCGTGAAGAGATCAAGTGCAGGCAGCGGAAGGAGTGTGTGGCAAACCAGTCCCACCCAACCCTTCCCTCGACGGATGTCCGTCCCACCTGTGACAGAGTCTGTGGCTCTCGTATCGGATTGTTCAGCCACTAAAAAAGAACTCACTTCAGGAGTGGAAGGAAGCAAGTCTTCCTCGATTCCGAGGGACTGCCTCTGTTGATGATTAGAGAGATGTAGAGGTAGCCCATATTCATAGTGCCTATAGTAGCTTTTACATCCATATGTGCCGCCAACTATAAAGACGTGGGTGCTGCTGGTGCAATAACCTTAGAAAGGCTATAAAACTCTGCACCTCCAGTGGCTGGGATTCCAACTTTTGGAGGCGTGAATAAAACGGGGCTCCATTCTCTTGACTGTCCAAGTACCCGTTGAGGAAGGTTACTAATGACATTCTTAGTGACCAAGACGTTGTCCCTCCTTATCTTCATGGTGTTTGATGCAGTCAGCCACGCCATCCGTGTTTGCACTGCTACCAGTCCCAGCACAACTCCATTATTTCTGGAGTTGCCCATCTTTGGCCGCCTCCTCTTTCTCATCCACATACTGCCTCTCGGTGATGTAATGTACAGGCACAGAGTCAGCTTTAATATACATGTTGAGACCTAGCTCTGCCTCTTTGGCCTCCCCTGATGCCACCATTTCTGTTCCAGCAGACTGCCTGTCTGACATATTATGGATGAGTCAGAATTTCCTTCGGGAAGACCAAGGCCATCATCTTTGGCCCCTGCCAAAAAATTCTGCACTTTTGCTTCAGACTACATCCCTGGCTGCTTGTCCCATCAGAACCAGGCTGTATGCAACCTCACTGTTCTGCTTGACCCAGAGTGAGCTTCAAAACCCATATTTTATCCATCACCAAGGTCACCTACTTTCACCTTGGGAGTATTACCTGCCTCTGGAACCCTTATATTGTGTTCAGTTTTGGTTTCCTAATCTGAGGAAGGACATTCTTGCTATTGAGGGAGTGCAGCGAAGGTTCACCAGACTGATTCCCGGGATGGCAGGACTGACATATGAGGAGAGACTGGATCGACTGGGCCTGTATTCACTAGAGTTTAGAAGGATGAGAGGGGATCTCATAAAAACATACAAGATTCTGATGGGACGGGACAGGTTAGATGCGGGTAGAATGTTCCCAATGTTGGGAAAGTCCAGAATCAGGGGTAAGGATAAGGGGTAGGCCATTTAGGACTGAGATGAGGAGAAACTTCTTCGCTGAGTTATGAACCTGTGGAATTCCCTGCCGCAGAGAGTTGTTGATGCCAGTTCATTGGATATATTCAAGAGGGAGTTGATCCCTTGATCCCCTTGTGGCTAAGGGGATCAAGGGATATGGAGAGAAAGCAGGAAAGGGGTACTGAGGGAATGATCAGCCATGATCTTATTGAATGGTGGTGCAGGCTCGAAGGGCCGAATGGCCTACTCCTGCACCTATTTTCTATGTTTCTATGACCCCATGTCTGCAGATAACCATGTAGATGAGGAAGAGGAGGAGTCTCGGGGCAGATTCTTGGACTCTGGAAGTAACGATACAGGGGCAACATTAGAAGCCATTGCTGGAGATGTCTTGTTGCAATTGGTCAGGTAATAATGTAATCAAGAGAGGGCCATTCCATTGGGCTGGACAACAGAGGAAAAACGTTTGAGGCAGATGGTGGTGTTTACCGTGTAAAAGACTATAGTGGGATTGAGGGGGGATAATATCCTGCAATCATAGAAAGTGCCCCAACCATAGTCACAAATGACATCCTTTGTGCTGTGGCAGGTACGGAAACCTCAATGCAGAGATTCAACCATGGAATTGCAGAAAGGATGCATGGGTTTGGGAGGCAACATGTTCAAAAACCTCATGTTTCTCTTACCAGTGTGTTGGCAAGATAATGGGAATGGTTCAACACTGATGCAAGAGCCCCCTGCAGTGTCTTTAGGACTAGGGACATTGAGAAAATAACATTCTGCTTCAGATTTTTTTTGCCCAAATGACCTGTGTTGAATCACATCTCTTAGCTGGGTGTTGGTTTTAGAAAAGCAAATTTTATACGCTGCACAGACATTAACATTTAAAATATGCCTTGAGTTTTGTATTACAGGCTTCCACTTTGTTATGTAAAATCTAATCGGCCAACTTGTGGTTGAGCTTTTTTTCCATCTCTTCCTGTTGTGGCCTGAAGCCAATTCAAAAATATGTTTTCACTTATGCAAAGTGGGAGATGTGGGTCAGAGAAACATTTCTGGTTCTGTTGTAATCCAAGCAGCAAATCTGCCGTACAGTCAGATTTCTGTTTCGAATCCTGCTACGAGCTGATCTTGACGCGGAAGAATATCCTGGGAAGATAATTCAGGGGTGGAGGGAGAAACATCCCTTTTTCCTTGTGTCATGTGATGCTGTCCCACTGCGAGTGTTTATGTCGTAGCACCTTCAGAACAACTGCAGCACTTGGCAGCTGCACTGAAGGAAACCAGTCGAAGGAGTTTGTTCGTTTGCATCATTAGGGAAAAAAAATAATAGCTGGTTTGGATAGCGTTTGGAGGCTGTAACACGATCTTAAGTGCTCAAGCGTTTCTCTGTTTATGACCTCCTTGATATAAAGCCTTCTATTGTGTCGTAGCTGTTGAATTCTGCCTTTGCCTCCATTAGTCCAGGTAACCTGTACGCAAGGCCTAAAATACTTGGAGGAGAGCAATTCTCCCTCAGATTTTCTCCACTCCTCTCCCAAAGGTGATGACTTTTACTGGGGTAAAGTTCAACAGTTGCCAGCAGCCCATCGATATCATACTTGGGTGGTCATTTGACATGTGAACCATATGATGCCAGCAGGTTATTTGTCCATGGAGGGATTGAATGCACCCCTGCCAAGCCAATTGGTGTCCTTCTGTGGCTCTGAGTTGAATTCTTGTGCACCTTCTGTTAGACTTGCATTCATTTAGCGCCTTTCACGACCACCGGACGTCCCAAAGCGCTTTACAGCCAATGAAGTACTTTTTGAAATGTAGTCACTGTTGTAATGTAGGAAACGCGGCAGCCAATTTGCGCGCAGCAAGCTCCCACAAACACCAATGTGATAATGACCAGATAATCTGTTTTTGTTATGTTGATTTGAGGGAGAAATATTAGCCAGGACACCAGGGAGAACTCCCCTGCTCTTCGAAATAGTGGCGTGTGATCTTTTATGTCCACCTGAGACAGCAGACAGGGCCTTGGTTTAACGTCCCTTCCAAAAGACGGCACCCTTGCCAGTGCAGCGTTCCCTTGGTACCAGAGTGTCAGGATTGGATGTTTTGCGCTCGGGTCTTGAACCCACGACCATCTGACTCAGTAGCGAGGGTGCTACCCACTGAGCCACGGCTGACTCATCTGCGATTAGGTCTCCACAGAGAGTAGGAATGGAACCTGGGACTTTTGGTCTTTATGGCTCAGTACCATTCTGGACTGATCATCTAATATAAGAGCTATTTGCTCATGTCTTAGAAATTTGGCTGCTGTTTTGCTTTCTTATTCATTTGCCGTTAAATCGGAGATCAGCTCAGCTAAGTATGTTTTACCCCAGACATCGTACCCAGAATTACAGTGATGGACATTTATGGTTTTGTATTTTCATTCATGCCTGACCGGTAAATTGCCAACGCAGTTCCGTACTGCAAGTTATTCCGTTTCAAACCGCAATCCAAATTTAAAATACAAGAAACTCAAAGCTGCATTCGCTTCTCAATGTGGTACAAGTTTGAGTCCTGACCAGTGCAGTACAGTGTTCTGAAAGTCTAAGATCTCTTTCTTTAGTTTCACCCTCCTATTCCTAATTTACTTCTCTAAAAATGCACTCGGAATGAGTGTGTTATGAAGAAATAGAAGTTGCTTCCATTTTCTTAACTCTGCAGTTTTTTAGCCCTATTTGATAGCACGTGCCTGCCGAAAGGACCCGTTCTTTATTCTTGAGCGCCCCATGTAGGCTTCATGATCTTTCAAAAATGACTGACTGAGATGACCCAAGTGGGACTAGGAATCCAGTTGAGCCCTTTGCACACAGGAGTCGAGTGCTTTTTGGGATGTAATGATTTTGTTAACCAAAATCTGACTCTTTCCATAATAAAGCCTAGCCTAACTGCATATTTTATATCCAATAGTAATAGTGGAACCTTTCGTAAAGGATGGAGGGATTATCATGATGAGAGATTGAGTAGACTAGGCCTATATTCCCTTGAGTTTAGAAGAATGAGAGGTGATCTCATTGAAACATACAAAATTCTTACAGGGCTTGACGGGGTAGATGGAGGGAGGATGTTTCCCCCGGGCTGGGGAGTCTAGAACCAGCGGTCACAGTCTCCAAATAAGGAGTGGGTCATTTCGGACTGAGATGAGGAGAAATTTCTTCACTCGGAGGGTGGTGAATCTTTGGAATTCTCTACCCCAGAGGGCTGTGGAGGCTCAGTTGTTAACTATATATATTCAAGACAGAGATTGATAGATTTTTGGATATTAAGGGATACTGGGATAGTGCAGGAAAGTGGAGTTGAGGCAGAAGATCAGCCATGATTCTCTTGAATGGCTTGCGGTGCCACATGCTGTACTCCTGTTCCTTTTCTTATGATCTTCTGTAAAGACCAAAAATGCGCAGTGATAATGGTCTGACATATAATGAGTTTGAGGCGCATTCAACCCCAGTACCACGTGGGTGGAATTCCAAAGTACACAGTTGCATGTAATTGTTTACAAAATTGTCAGTCTCTGAGGCCACAGGATGTCTGGTATGGGAAATGGGACTGCCCTGATGGTGCAATTGGGCATGGGTAATCTTTTGGGGTAAGGGGTTATAGCATATTGCTGGTCAGTGTCGCTCCAGTTTGTGTTGACTGCTTTTATATTTGAATTAGGAATTCTAATTCTGGAAGCCTGGTTCTCGGGACCCTAGCTCCTGTTTGGTCCATATTTAATAGACTAGGGTCCCCTCTGACTGCAGAAGATCGATTTTAAATTTCAAGTTCAAATTAGTGAAACGGTATTAAACAGCTACTGTACCTGGCTTTGGGGATGCTTTATGGAACATTATAAAGTAAAGTTAGTTCGCTAACTTATTGCTGAATCCAAACCGTGCTTTGCTTGAGATCATGTTCCAACACCGAGATCAGGCACTTCTTCAGGAAAGAAGAAATGGACTGCTGAATCAATAGGTCCTGTCGTCTTAACAGTCACTTCAATTATTGTCTGGGTATGAAGATAACCGCTTGTAAGGGAGTTCCCCCAGGGTTCAACAATCAGAGGACATAGATTTCAAGTAATTGGTAGAAGGTTGAAGGGATTTGAGGGAGCCTTTTTTCACCGAGGGTGGTGGGGGTCTGGAACTCACTGCCATGAAAGGGTGGTAGAGGCAGAAACCCTCACCACATTTTAAAAAGTACTTGGATGTGCACTTGAAGTGCCGTAATCTACAGGGCTACGGACCGAGAGCTGGAAAGTGGGATTAGGCTGGATAGCTCTTTGTCGGCCGGCACAGAGACAATGGGCCGAAATGACCTGCTTCTCTGCTGTAAATTTCTCTGATTCTCTTGATTTTCTTTCATTGGAGAGGGAGAGCAGTGATGAATTGCACTCTGGCGCTATCTCACAGCTGGGCGAGTTACGGGTGGAAGCCTGGAGATGTGGAGCAGCAAGTGAAGGGGAAATCTTTAACCGTTTACTACCGGCTCGGTTACGAGTACCACTGGTATAGAAGGTGTTGCGGTCTGTATTTAAAGCTGTGCTGCAGCTGATCTGGGCGTACTGATGTTGACTGGGAAAAGTGTGTTGGTAATTAGTGTGTGTGTGTGTGTGTGTGTTTGGATTCATTGCAAATCTGCAATTTATCAGAGTGGAAATATATTTTAATTTCCCAGCGCAGTTCTTTGTCTCTTTAATGAGAGCTAACATAAAACCTGAATCTATTTTCAAAATTACACACGCCCCACTCTTTCAGGCCAGGTAATTTCAACCGTTGCAATTTCTCAAATGGCTAACAAAATTGAATATATCTGTCCTGCATTGTGCCAAGTTTTTGAATCTTGCCACTTAAAGTTTCTTTTCAGTTAATTTAGGTTGCAGTTTTTTTTTATTCTTGCATTATTTTTTCCTCTTGGGCATCGGGTGGCCCCTAATACTTCACCCCTAATACGTGCCTGTTCACCTGTGAGTGTTGACATGCAGCGGATCATCGCTGGCAAATCTGATTCTGCCCTCGCTGTTATCCGTACATACGTGCATTTCCAGCAAGGTCCCTGAACAAGTGAACAGGGACACTAACTTGAGCAATTGTGGTCGAACACTGTGATGGTTCAGTGTTTCTATTTAAATCTTCGAAGCGGCGATGCCAGAGTTTACTTCGATGCCAGAGTTTACTTCAATACCTGAGTTGCCGCTGTTGGAGGAGATTGTAGAATCTGCAGCAAGTTCAGTATGTGTAGCGTAAGCAGCAGACTTGTTGCGAAAGAATTAACTTCTCCTTTTTCTTTTAAAGGTCTGGGTACAGAGGGACTTTACCGTGTTAGTGGGAACAAGTCAGAGATGGAAAGTCTCCAGAGGCAGTTTGATCAAGGTAAGCAGGAGGAAAAAATGTTAAACTATTGACTGGCATTAGCCTGTTTCTATTGGGAAGTAGGGGTATATATGTGTGCCTGTCTTGGGGTGTGTGCGTGTGTTTCACTCTGTCTCTGGGTGTGTTGGTGTGTACCTGTCTCGGAGTGGTGGGGTGAGATGGTCTGTCTGTCTGCCTCTGGGGTTGTCTGTGTGTCTCTGGCGTGGGGAGATGGGGGTGAGTGTGTCTTTCTGTTCAGTGTGGGGGTGGGGGGGTGTCCTCAACTATTTACAATCTATATTAATGACTTGAATGAAGGGACCGAGTGTAATGTAGCCAGGTTTGCTGCTGATACAAAGATTGATGGGAAAGCAAATTATGAGGAGGACACACACAATCTGCAAAGGGATATAGACAGGCTAAGTGAGTGGACAAAAATTTGGCAGATGGAGTATAATGTGGAAAAATGTGAGGTTACCCACTTTGCAATTTTTCTCTCTTTAAATTATAATTTGCGCTTCTATTTTTTTTCTGCCAAAGTACTGCAGTACCGAGGGACCTGGGGGTCCTTGTGCATTTGACACACAGTTAGTATGCAGGTACAGCAAGTAACAAGGAAGGCAAATGGAATGTTGGCCTTTATTGCAAGGGGGCTAGAGTATAAAAGCAGAGAGGTCCTGCTACAACTGAACAGGGTATTGGTGAGGCCACACCTAGAGTACTGCATACAGTTTTGATTTCTGTATTTGAGAGGATATACTTGCATTGGAGGCAGTTCAGAGAAGGTTCACTTGGTTGATATCAGAGATGAGGGGGTTGACTCGTGAAGATAGGTTGGGCCTAGACTCATTGGAGTTCAGAAGAATGAGGGGGCTCGACAAAGAGAATATTTCCATTCATGGGGAAACTAAAACTAGGGGATATGGTCTCAGAATAAGGGGATGCCCATTTAAAACTGAGGCGAGGAGGAATTTCTTCTGGTTGTAAATCTATGGACTTCTCTGCCCCAGAGAGCTGTGGAGGCTGGGTCATTGAATATATTTAAGGCAGAGATAGACAGATTTTTGAGCGATAAGGGAATAATGGGTTATGGGGAGCGGGCAGGAAAGTGGAGCTGAGTCCATGATCAGATCAGCCATGATCTTATTAAATGGCGGAGCAGGCTTGAGGGGCCCATTCCTGCTCCTATTATATTCTGTCTTTTTTTTAAAGTAAATTATAATTAGTGCTTTTTATTTCCTGGTTTGCTGTCTGAAAATTCTTCAATGTGATTGGTTGCTTAGACAGCTTGACGACATCACTGCTAACATATGCTAGGGATCCCCTTTTGACAGCACTTCAATCCAATTAAGGTTGAGAAAGCTAAAGTTTTCACCACCGAGATCGTGACATCTTTGTGGGCAGCTTTGAGGTCGGTTGCGATCGCTGTCGCTTTGCTGCTGACCACAAGTTCGGGGCCATAGTAATTCTACACTTATCTTTTTCCTAATAACCCACCCAATATTTTTCCCTCTTCCGGTGGGACATGGATGCTGCCAACACTCCGATATCTCTTCCTAGTGGCAATCGTTCATGTGTGAACTGCAACACTGAGTCTCTTTTGGCAGGTTATTTGAGCTGGGGTTGTGAGGAGGGAGGGAGAGAGCGGGGTGGGGGCGGGCGGGTGGGTAAAGCAGCCAAGCGCACTACTGACCATTCCTGAAGTTCAACCAACACTGAGGTTAATTGTGCCCCACCCAACTACTGTCTTGGCTGACTGTTCACTCAGCAATGAGCAGTGTTTAAAACTACCTTGGTCTTTTTGATTCTGTTTACACCATAATGTGCAAAAAACTGAGCCATGCTGACTGTTTTTGACAGAGTAAATTTTGGGGGGGTGGGGGGGAGAGGGGAAATATGTCGCCATCATCCGTCCTCTTGAGATTTTGATTCAAATTGAAGGGGAATTTTATTTCAAGGACATATACATTAGGGTCTTATTGAGTATAATGTCATCCTCGTTTCTGATTTGAAATATTGTTTCTTTTTACAGACCACAGCATTCTGCTGCAGGAGAAGGATTATGCGGTGAACACTATAGCTGGAGCAATGAAAAGCTTCTTCTCCGAGCTTCCTGAGCCACTCGTCCCGTATAATGCCCAGGTCGAACTGGTGGAAGTCAATAGTAAGTGCCAGCCCAGAACAAAGTCTACGGTGGCAAGAACATGCCTTTGCACAGCATCTTTCAAGTCCTCAGAATATTCCAAAAGAGTTTCTAGCTGATGGGTTGTTTTTGATGGGAAGTTACTGTTGTTAAATAGACAAACACAACTCATGTGCAACATCCCATAAACAGCATGAATGACCAGCTAATCTATTTTTGATAGCAGTTGTGGAAGGAATGTCGGGCAGAAGAACCAGAGAACTCCCTGCTCCTCTTAAGATTGTGCCATGGAATCTTTTATGCTCACCTCAGGAGGCAAACAAGACTTCTGTTTAACATCTAAACGATGACGACTTGTATTTATATAGCGCCTTTAACGTCGTGAAACGTCCTAAGGCGCTTCACAGGAGTGTTACGAGATAAAAACAATTTGACACCGAGCTGCACAAGTCGAAATTAGCGCAGGTGACCAAAACTTGGTCAGAGAGGGGTTTTGAGGAGCATCTTGAAGGAGGAAAGAGATGAGAGGTTTAGGCAGGGAGTTCCAGAGCTTTGGGCCCCAGGCAACAGAAAGCATGGTCACCAAATATTGAGCATCCCTGATTATAATTGCTCAAGAGCGCAGACATCGCCGGGGGGGGGGGTGGAGGTGGAGGAGATTAGAGTTAGTGAGGGGCGAGGACGTGGAGGGATTTGAAAATAAGGATGAGAATTTTGAAATCGAGGTGTTGCTTAACCGGAAGCCAGTGTCGGTGGGTGAGCGGGATATGGTATGAGTTAGGACATGGGCAGCCGAGTTTTGGATCACCTCTAGTTTACATAGGGTAGAAAGTGGGAGGCCAGCCAGGAGTGTATTGGAATAGTCCAGTCTAGAGATAACAAAGGCATGGATGAGGGTTTCATCAGTGGATGGGCTGAGGCAAGTGCAGAGACGGGCGATGTTAACACCTCTGACAATGCAGCACACTCAGTACTGTGCTGGAATGTCAGTCGATGTGCTGTAATCCATAATGCGCTTGAACCTGCAATCTTCTGACTTGGAGGTGTGACTAACTGAAGGGCAGTTACTGTTGTGAAGTTGGCAAACACAACAGTCAATTCTCTCTTGTGCCATCCCATAAACTGCATGAATGACCAGCTAATCAACCAGTTTGTATTCAAAATATTGTGATCTTTTATCTTCAATGGAGAAATCGCACTGAAGGGCTGATTATCAAAGTGCAGGGCACCACCCAAGGTTAAAAAAACTAAGACAGAAGAGATAGCAATTCACGTCATCATGATTAGGGGACGTCCAGCTCAGTAGATTGCAAGAGGAAGGGAGTGCTGCAGCTGAGGCTCTGGATAGTTTGAGGCTTTGGCAAAGAATGGCTGAGTGGAAAATGGGTCCTGGGAATCTTTAACTTCAGTACAGAGAAGTTTAAAGGAGGTTGAAGAATGTAACATTTCCTACATTACAATAGTGACTACACTTCAAAAAAGTACTTCATGGGCTGTAAAACGCTTTGGGACGTCCAGTGGTTGTGAAAGGCGCTATATAAATGCAAGTCTGTCTTGTATAGGGTGATCTTGCTTCCTTTTGGTCAACCATGATTGCAACCTCAAAGGGGAAAACTCTTTGTGGCACCTTCGGCTTTTTACTCCTTTTGTAACATAACATTTCATTTTCTTTGTACGCCTGATAAATTAGAGGTTTCCTTTTTGAGATCTATTTCCACGACTTCCTTCTGCTCAGTTTATCAATATTGTGTACCACTTGTGGACAAGATGGTAGGTAGCTATTTGATCCCGTGCCACCTCTATTACAGCTCAAGCAGTCACTCTGGGATGAGCAGCCTGGGATTGATTCTTCCATTTCTTCTTTCCTTCCTCCGTTTCCCCCCCACCCCCCTGACTCCGAGGCGAGAGTGCTACCCGCTGAGTCACTGCTGACATGCAAAATTCTCTTTGCAATTTCATTTCTCCCTCTTCCCTTCCGCCCCAACACCCAGATAATAAACTGGCCTCCATTTGCCACCTCCCACTCTACGGGCTAGGATCATTATTGTGCTGTAGTGGGCGTGAGTCTAGTACTACACTCTGACACTGCACGTTGGAGAATCAGTGTGCTGAACCACACACTACGTTAAATTACTCTTTTTCCCCTCAGAATCGCCCGATAAAGAGATGAAGCTGCATGCACTTAAGGATGTGTTGAAGAAGTTTCCTAAAGAGAATTATGAGGTCTTCAAATATGTCATCACCCACTTAAACAAGTAAGTAATTGCTCGGTGCATGCAGTAAAGCTATTATACATTAGGGTTGTAATTATTAATTGGGCTGGCTATATAATTGTGCAGAAGATACCTCAAATGGCCATGAAACATGCTTTTGCCACTGATATATAAATCATTTTACGGGCAAAAAAAATAATTGACCTCTATAGGGATTTAAAGCGTCTACATTCACAGGGATATCCCTTGCTCCATCATCCTGCCTGTGCTGCCACATTAATAGCGCACAGATAAAGCATCATAGGGATGAAATTACAGGCACTGTTTTTTAGATTTTCCTATTGGAGCTATTGGGATATGCTTTCCTAACCTGTTCCTGCACTTGAGTTTAACAAGGTCAGATTAAATTCCTGTGCGTGCTTTAATGCAGGCATTAACTCGCTTATCAAAAAAAACACAAGTGTTAATGCCTGCATTGAAAGCACGCACATATAGGAATTTAATGTGAGAGCATTAGGCATCCGGAGAGAAAGAGCAGGAGTAGGGAAATATATCCCGAAAACCTGGTGCTACTGTGTTGAAATATGAGCTGTCCAAAACTGCCGAACTTTTGTCAAAACTTTTGTTTTAATTCTTAAATGCACTTAAAACACAATGAAACTTCTATTATCCACACTCCAAATATGTGCACAGTTGATTATCCATCAGAACTTTCATCGGATAAAGCCTTGTAGGATACCACTTGATTTTTAACAGCACATTCTCGTGTCTGATGTAAATCAATCTCACGGTCCAAGAAAGATTAAATTTAACTCGTGATATTTTGTATCTTCTTTGTCCTCATTTCTGTATCGGGGCATTGCTGTGCAATGTGATTTGGCCCAAACTCTCAGGACCCTCGGTTGTTTGGGACGGAAAGGGGGGTGGGTAATGCTGGAAAGGGCTCATTTATTAATTCTTGCTATGCAGTTTTGGAGGACACCGCGACATCGTGTGTAGGCCGGACAGGGTTGGGCTGGAAACTCTGTCCCCTCTAATTTTGTTGGGCCCCTTTAAGGCCATTCAATATATTGCGCGAGTATGGTTTTTGTATTGGAAGAGCTGGCTGCGTGGGTTCCATGGAGCAGCTCGCAGGGAACATTGGCTGCCAGGTTCCCTGCTCTGAAGGCTGTTAATGAACCCCTTGGGTTTTTTTTGCATCCATCCTGCAGCTGTTGTAGTCACTTTCTTTCTTTTGCTGCTATTAGTTGAATTCACTTTCTATAATCTGCCATGGTATGGCTTCAACTCATGACCTGCGGGTTGCCATTCTAGGACCAAAAGCACCAAACAACCACGCCCTCCATAATGGAGATCCCACTGCATTGAAAATTTTGATTGTAACCTGATGCAGCAATCCAGGCATGCATCATTTTCTCCTCCTGGGGGTTTGTTGCTTTAGCAATACACTGTTCATTGAATGCACGGCTCGGCAGTGTGGTTATTTTTCCGACAAATGAGGTCTGCAGTATCAATGTTGTGCAAGTATTTTTAAAGCAACAAATTTACTTAGACTCTCACTAGGAACTTTCTGTTCAAACACTCATTGCTCTTGCTAACCCATGCCCAACTGAATCACTTTGCTTTCAGACATTCCCCTGCGGTATCGTACCATGAGCACTGACTATCCTCTGGCACCTCACCCAAGTGACCGTTCATGTGTGATTGTGGACAGGTTATTCAACTGTGAGGAGCATCACAGTTGAGCCCACTCCCCTGCATGCACTTTCCACCAGGGTCACTCGACAGCAATCAGGAGTTAGATCAAGCTGGGTTTTTTTCTGTCTTTCCATTTTCCCCCTTCCCCAGCCTCCTTTCAGGGTGGCATAGCTATTGTTTTACATTAGAATGCAACCATATCAGAAGTTCTCAGCCTGTGAAAAAGAGAGAGACCTGCTCTGATGAAGGGTTACCCTGAAGTGTTAACCTGTGAGTTTAGAAAAATGAGAATTGATCTCATTGAAACATATGTGATTCTGAGGGGGATTGACAGAGTAAATGCTGAGAAGTTATTTACCCTGGCTGGAGAGTCTGGAATTTGGGGGCACAGTCTTGGGATAAGGGGTCGGCCATTTAAGACTGAGATGAGGAGGAATTTCTTCACTCTGGACTTCTCAACCCCAAATGCCTGTGGGTGCATACAAGTATATACAAGACTGAGAGGTTTTTTTGGACTCTAGGGGACTCGAGGGATATGGGGATTAGATGGGAAAGTGGAGTTGAGGTTAAAGATCAGCTATTATCTTACTGAATAGTGGAGCAGGCTCCAGGGGTCATATGGCCTACTCCAGCTCCTATTTCCTGTGTTCGTTTTAGATGCTGATTGACGTGCTGCATGTTTATAGCATTTTGTGTTTAATTTCTTGTGGTATGGACTCGTGCTCCTGGGTTCCAGGTGGTCTTGGGAGATGGGAGAGGAAACTAGGTGTGTTTGTAGTAGCGAGGGAAAGGGCGCTGGAGGGGGCTTCCTCCTTCCCCACCCTCAAGCAGGTAGTGACGTTGGGAGTAAGCAGGCTGCTTTCAGCAAGGAACAGCGAAATGTTTTGAAGATGTCTGTCTTTGCGACCTGTGATCAAAGTATGGTATCGACAACCGGGTTCTGTTTCGTTTCAGGGTCAGTCAGAACTGCAAGTTGAATCTGATGAACAGCGAGAACCTCTCGATCTGTTTCTGGCCCACACTCATGAGGCCCGACTTCCAGACCATGGATGCGCTGACGGCGACTAGGACGTACCAGACCATCATCGAGCTCTTCATCCAGCAGTGCCCTTTCTTCTTTTACGACCGGTCAACCATGGAACTGATCAGTGCCATCCCCAGCTCCCCCACCTCGAACACTGCCTTTCAGTGCCCGTCGCCGGTGACGATGATCCCCTCACCCCCACAGTCGCCTCCCCCGACACCTTAGAGGCCACTTCAGCAACCTCTGTAAACACCGCTGCAGACGGAACAGCCAAGCAAACTGTGAATTGGTTGATTAAAACATACCGGATATCGTGACTGGGTTCTTTTCGAGACTGCCTTGGGTCATGGAAGCCCTTTCTGTTGTGCAGAACAGTGTGGTCGTAGTTTATAACAAGTGATGTGGCACTAAGGAAATTGGTTAAACACCCAAGCACTGCAGTTTTTGAAAGAAAAGTACTGACTGCAAAAGAAAGCAGCCCATGACTTCATGGTGGGCTTTGTTTTTTTTTAAAATACACAAATAGCACAGGTTCTGCAACAGAATAGTTTCTCAAAATGCACAACATTTAAACAGTTAATTATACAGACAAACTCTACCACTTACTTAATTTAAACCTTATTCCCTTCGAAGCCAATATAGAAAGTTGCTTTTTAAAAAAAAAAAAAAATTTTGGGTAGTGCCAACTCGTGCTTAGAGAATTGTTTTTTTTTCAGATCACGTGCTGCTATTTTAACCTTTATTAAAAACACACACACATTTCCCGTGGACTGTGAATTCGCAGCAGGCGTCTGCGAAGCCCGGTGGGTGCAGCCTCGCCACCCACTGTTTGCCAATGCAGGGTGTGAATGCAAGCGGTTATCCTAGGTGGAATGACCAAGCCCAGCATGTAGATGTACATCTGTAAAGATGGTACATTGGGGAGGAAACCATTCTAACCGTTGGGGCATTTATTAAAAAAAAAAGAACTTGTACTGATGAAAACTTGTGTGTATCCTAAGGTTCTGTAGAGCTTGTAGTAAAGAGGTTTGTCTGTATAACAATTATGTGAGCAGCTGCATGAAGTGCTTTGTGCAACAAAAAAAAAGAAATTTGATGCTGGTTTTCCCAATAGCGATACAGCTTCTCCGGCTGGCATCTGTTGAACTTTAAGGGCCTCTTTTGCCTCGTTCTCACTAGCTTGATCAGTTCTGGTTAGCAAATGCCCAATTCGGTTCTCGATTGAAGCTGTTCGGGATCATTTTTTTTGCCATGGATTGTTTGGGGTTTTTCCTCCCCGGATTTTATCCTTTTCCTTCTTCTTTCCACACCTGTCCTGTCATCAGGGCCACTTTTAGTGGGGCCCCTCTTGCTCTTAATGACTCATTCCTTTTGCGTACAGTGCCAATTGGGAGCCTCTCAATGCATGAGCTCATTGCCAACTGTTGGTCAACTCCAAGTCAAACCCATTTTTTTTTTTTGAAGGAATTAAAAAGATTGGGCTACTGGACGTGCTACTTTCCCATAACTGTAAATAGTTGGAGGGTCCCGTCCACCCCACCCTGTTAAGTTAATAAACGCGTCGTGACTGGTGCTGCCCATCCGTCCTGGCAGTAGTTAAGGTGGTTTAGGATGTGGCTTCCTCTGAAATAGCTTTTGGGGGGGGGGGGGGCTGCGGGGGGGAAAACAATGAAAATAATTAAAATGCTTGTGCGGCATGTTAGCACATGCACGGTTTATTACTAAATGTTTTATAACCATCCTTGAGAGTGGCATTTCTGACGTGGCCCACAAAGACACGTCTATCCACTGACCTCTGCTTGAAAAACAAGTATACACGGACTCATTTGAGCTTGGCTGTGATCTTTTCCCCCTCCCAGCCCCGGTGCTTGAATAGCCTCGCTGGTTTAGTTTGCCAAATCGGCTTCTGCTTGAATTTGGTGAGCTTTTGGAGGGTGGCCTCTGCCCAATGAATCATACCTCAGCACCAGTCAGTGCCTGGGGGGGGCGGGGGGAAAGCGTGGACGAGGAGTGTGTGGAAGGAAATCGAGACTAACAAGCATTTACAAACTTGATGCCCAAGCAACTCCAGACCTGAACCAGTTCACTTTCAAGGCTCAGTGTGAAGGCAGCATAAAGGGTCCTCTCAAAACTTTTATAATTTGAGTGTTTTTATCTTTTAATCCGAATTCCACAGCCCCATGTGCGGGAACCTACACTACATGACACTACAAATGCGAGAGTTCACCAGAGCAGCAGTAGCTATGAAGTACACTGTTGATCGTTAACACTACCATAATTTTTCGTGATTTGTTCTTTGAACTGTTAAGCACCTGACTAGAGTTTGTAGCAAATCATGCACTTCAAGGTCAGGAGACAAATTCATCATTACCTGGCCAGTGTGTTCTCAGCATCTCCGTTCCCCCTGCCCCCAATAGGGCTGTGCCAGTGAGTGTATTTTGAAACACTTTGTCGCTCTAAGCAGCAGGCTCTGTCAGCTTGGGTATGGTACGTACAAATTATGGTCTCTCCGATAACCGAACAAACACTAAAATGTAACGTGTTTGTGCGTTTCTTTTTGTAACTAGTCAGTGTTGTGCGTGTTGACTGAGCGAAAAATGAAGTGGACAACCCAGCGATCCATTGTTTTTGTACAAGATGCTAATCGGTCGTTCGAATTTTGTTTTTATTTGGGGGGGGTGGTAGGGAGAAATGTATATCTCAATGTTTGAGAATTAGATTGTTCTGATTCAACGTCAAAATTTTTACAATGTGTTGGCACAGTCCTTGCTTCCCAGGTATGACTGGAGGATATTGGGGAGGGTCGAGTCGTATAGCCATCGAGAGTTGCTGATTCATTAACTTGGAAAATCTGGGATCATTAATCAAATAACTGTTTCTAGAGAAAAAATAATTAAATTGTATTCTGATACAATCTGCGATGTGTTTTAGAATTGTGAGGGAGCAGAAAATATTTTTGCATTGGGCAAACGCATCTGAATTCTAGCAACTGATGTCACCTGATTGTCTGGATTGCATGGCACTACACAGCAACTGGGCTGATTACAGTGAGGTCGCGAACCCATCTTTTACTAGGAGCTGACGAACGCTAATACCCCCCTTTTTTTTTAAACTCTGAGCTGGTTGAGCTGAGCTTTGGCTGGTTTGGTCATCAGTGAGGCCTGCCCTCGCTGTGAAATCTTGCTTTTAAAGAAGGCAGCCTTTGTCCCGGTGAGATTCTCCATTCCCAACTTGTGCATTTCTGAGTTAGAAGCTAGTGGGGCTAACGAGTAACGTGGACCTCAGTCGAGTGTTAAACTAGGGGCCACTTTTTAAATCGATTTGGTGTGGTCACATCTAAAACCGCAGCACTTCACACAACTGAACTGTCAAATCTTTTTGCAGCAAAAATCAGGCCAGCTAATGTACATAGGTCGTTTCTGAAAATGGATTTTGACAAATTTGATCATGATTTAATACTGAATAGCTAGCCAGCCTTGTACTGCATTGCATGCAGCATTTGACATGTATTCCTTTCCTAGTTGGGTGGTGCTTTCTTGGAGAAGAATGGAAGGATAAGTTGCCTTTTGAGGTTGAATAGGCCATCAAATTTTCTATGTTTATCTCCCTCTGAATTTGGATCAAAACATTGGGTGAAATCAGCTCCAAGCAAGTTTGTGCTTTTGTGGGTCTAAATTTAAACCGTATTCGCAATCTGAACGCTTGGCCAGCAAAACCAGTTTGGAAAGTAAGATAAAACATTTCACTAAACTGTTGCAATTGTCTTCATAAAATAAGTCGTACCAAAAGTAGGTAACGTGCATCATTTGCTGAATTTTG